>NC_034175.2:34989904-36189904 GCF_002021735.2 Oncorhynchus kisutch
GGGCTAAAGCTCTGCTACCCAACCCGAGTCTGACAGGCCCCAGAGGTTATACATTGGGCTATGCCCAGCTAGGGCCTGTTTTTCATCGATAACTAGAGTATGAGTAGGGCTTGAGTATCACTAAATTGATCACTGACATTTTGAATCTGAGACATTTGCTCATGTTCTGCTGCGCTGTACAGTCACTATCTGACTAAGATCATAACATGGTGTCAGAAATGCTGAAAACTACAAAATACAAGATAGGAGAGATTATAAAAATGCTTTGATAGTGTTCCTATCAAAGGACATCAGTAAGGGCCATGTCAGGATTTTCATCTGACACTCTTCGGGGAAGGCCCATCCCTCCTTCCATACAAGCACTGATAACCTTGAGGTTTTTGGTACCTGGAACCTTCCATTGTGAAAAATGAGATTTGTGTGGTGTAAGTGAACTGACTGTATTTAGAATAGTCCACAAAGTCTGCTATGCTATACGTGAACTGAAAGACAATTATTTCAAGGTCCCTGATGCTGCTTCCCAAGCCAACTACAAGGTTGAGTTCTATGAATATGGGAACTTCCTTAGAGTCATCGACTGTATAGATAGATGGATGTCATATTTCCACCAAGTGTCTCTCTACAGCAGATGCTGAGGAGCACAGGAATCTTAAACTGGTTCTCAATAAATGTACAAAGTGTATGCACTCCAAATTTGCAGTTCTCCAACATTGTTGCATGTTGGATAGGTGCAACTCATGAATCAAGGATTTCATAGTGGAATCATACTTGGGGACTTCCTGTTCACCCCCTATCTTCATGCAATAGGACCCGAGCAACAACGGTATAACCAAGCTCATATCCGCTCTAGAGGTACAGTGGAGCGCATGTTTGGTGTATGGAAGAGTTGTTTCCAGTGTCTCAAAAACACATTGCACTTTCAACCCAGAAGATGTTGCATTGCCATAATTGCAACAGCAGTGCTTCACAATTACCTTCAACAGCATGGCTGCCCAGATCCTCGCATTAAAGACGAGGATGATGCAGATGTTCCCATGGTTGAGGCAGACAATGACAGAAATTGACAAGCCTGCAGAGATGCTTTTGCTAAGCAGCAGTTCTGACAACAATGTTAGCTCAAGTGGTTGAAGCAAACAATAGCCATGGATTGGTCACATTTAGAAATAGAAATAGAAATAGAAATAGAAATAGAAATATCGTAACCCCGAACTGGTGCTGGTTTGAGAAGAACATTGGTACTACTGCTGGTTCATGTTTCTCTCCTCCTTCATAGCCAACTCGACATAAATTATTTGCATCTTCATACCATTCTCTTCTTTTAAATAGGTTAGTTTGCGCTCATGAAATTCCATGGTCAGTTTCTCATGCATGCTCAACCTCTTTGTCTTTGTCCTCTGGCCCAGGTTAGTGACACAACTTTCCCTCGGCTGCTGCAGATGTAGCGGGCTGACCTTCATCCTTTTAAGACAAGTCCCCTCCAAGCTATGTTGACCATCTACCTCTAGAAAATGATTACATTGCTGCATTAGAGAACTTTATTTCTTCAAGAGTTGTGTTCATTAGATCATTTGTATTATGGGAGTGCAAAAGATGACTGACAACATTGCATATTCCCTGCAGTCATATTCCGTGTGTCCTACCAAATGAGGATTGGAACAATCCCTCATTGGAACTGTCCAGGGGTTGCTGGCTGTCAACAATCCAGGTCAACAAGTCCCCCAACTCATCTGTCTGGTCTTCCCAGTCTTGAAACACTCCCTACGAGAAACAGCATTTGTGTTCTTTAAGTAGATTTTTACGTTTTTCAACAGGAGGACAAGGCAATATAGAAATTATACTAGTAATTATTCATGATGTTTGTGTTACATTTCTGTCACAAGAAAATGAACATTTCAAAGTGACTCTAATTTGTAAACATTTATGTTTTAAAGTACATTTCCTGCAATTCCACACATTTTGCATTAGGGCAAAGAATTGTTTTGTAGTTTTACAGCAATTTCTTGCAAATTTGACCAATTTTGTAATGACTTATGCCATCTTAATATGATATCTGAGTGAGAATGACTAACACAATCAATGGGGGCCCTTGGGCAGATGTCCTGCGTGCCTAATTGGTATACGGCCATGATTACTAGGTCTAGATAGCTGGCTAGACTAACTACCAATCAAGCAATGGGTAACTGGCATGGCTAATTGAGTGACCGTTAGTACTGACATAAGAGAAAAACTACTGTTGCACGACCACATTTTGAAATTGCACCTTGTGAATTCTAATATTCTTACTCTCAATAGTGGGTTGAGACCCCGAAATATTCAGGGGCGGAAATAGACAGGGCAGCCCTATATATATACAGTGCCTTGCGAAAGTATTCGGCCCCCTTGAACTTTGCGACCTTTTGCCACATTTCAGGCTTCAAACATAAAGATATAAAACTGTATTTTTTTGTGAAGAATCAACAACAAGTGGGACACAATCATGAAGTGGAACGACATTTATTGGATATTTCAAACTTTTTTAACAAATCAAAAACTGTTTCAAAAAAATTGGGTGTGCAAAATTATTCAGCCCCCTTAAGTTAATACTTTGTAGCACCACCTTTTGCTGCGATTACAGCTGTAAGTCGCTTGGGGTATGTCTCTATCAGTTTTGCACATCGAGAGACTGAAATTTTTTCCCATTCCTCCTTGCAAAACAGCTCGAGCTCAGTGAGGTTGGATGGAGAGCATTTGTGAACAGCAGTTTTCAGTTCTTTCCACAGATTCTCGATTGGATTCAGGTCTGGACTTTGACTTGGCCATTCTAACACCTGGATATGTTTATTTTTGAACCATTCCATTGTAGATTTTGCTTTATGTTTTGGATCATTGTCTTGTTGGAAGACAAATCTCCGTCCCAGTCTCAGGTCTTTTGCAGACTCCATCAGGTTTTCTTCCAGAATGGTCCTGTATTTGGCTCCATCCATCTTCCCATCAATTTTAACCATCTTCCCTGTCCCTGCTGAAGAAAAGCAGGCCCAAACCATGATGCTGCCACCACCATGTTTGACAGTGGGGATGGTGTGTTCAGGGTGATGAGCTGTGTTGCTTTTACGCCAAACATAAAATTTTGCATTGTTGCCAAAAAGTTCAATTTTGGTTTCATCTGACCAGAGCACCTTCTTCCACATGTTTGGTGTGTCTCCCAGGTGGCTTGTGGCAAACTTTAAACAACACTTTTTATGGATATCTTTAAGCAATGGCTTTCTTCTTGCCACTCTTCCATAAAGGCCAGATTTGTGCAATATACGACTGATTTTTGTCCCATGGACAGAGTCTCCCACCTCAGCTGTAGATCTCTGCAGTTCATCCAGAGTGATCATGGGCCTCTTGGCTGCATCTCTGATCAGTCTTCTCCTTGTATGAGCTGAAAGTTTAGAGGGACGGCCAGGTCTTGGTAGATTTGCAGTGGTCCGATACTCCTTCCATTTCAATATTATCGCTTGCACAGTGCTCCTTGGGATGTTTAAAGCTTGGGAAATCTTTTTGTATCCAAATCCGGCTTTAAACTTCTTCACAACAGTATCTCGGACCTGCCTGGTGTGTTCCTTGTTCTTCATGATGCTCTCTGCGCTTTTAACGGACCTCTGAGACTATCACAGTGCAGGTGCATTTATACGGAGACTTGATTACACACAGGTGGATTGTATTTATCATCATTAGTCATTTAGGTCAACATTGGATCATTCAGAGATCCTCACTGAACTTCTGGAGAGAGTTTGCTGCACTGAAAGTAAAGGGGCTGAATAATTTTGCACGCCCAATTTTTCAGTTTTTGATTTGTTAAAAAAGTTTGAAATATCCAATAAATGTCGTTCCACTTCATGATTGTGTCCCACTTGTTGTTGATTCTTCACAAAAAAATACAGTTTTATATCTTTATGTTTGAAGCCTGAAATGTGGCAAAAGGTCGCAAAGTTCAAGGGGGCCGAATACTTTCGCAAGGCACTGTATATATATATATATATATATGTATTTATATTGATTAATTATATCACAAATGCCAACAGCATGGTTTGGTTTTCCCTTTCATTGTAGACTTGATATCATTACAAAAGGTCCAGCTTTTAAGTTACAATTCCAATGTTGTACCTCAACTCCCAAGATAAAGCCCTCTAAAAGTCCTCCTTGAACTAGCATCACTACTATGTGTGCCACAAATACATAGTAGATAGATACCATCTATACTGAACAACAATTTAAAACGCACCATGTTTCATGAACTGAAATAAAAGATCCCAGTCATTTCCGATCACACAAAAAACGTATTTCTCTCAGTTTGTGCACAATTTTCTTTACATCTCTGTTAGTGAGCATTTCTCCTATAGCAAGATATTCCATCCACCTGACAGGTGTGGCATATCAAAAAGCCGATTAAACAGCATGATCATTACACAGCATGTGCTGGGGACAATAAAAGACCTAGTGTTTTGTCTTCACAATGCAACAGATGTCTCAAGTTTTGAGGGAGCATGCAATTGGCAAGCTGACTGCAAGAATGTCCACCAGAACTGCTGCCAGAGAATTTATTTTAATTTCTCTACAATAAGCCACCTCCAATGTCATTTTAGAGAATTTGGCAGTATGAAAAACATGCCTCACAACTGCAGGCCATGTGTAACCACGCTAGTAACCACTTTAGAGGGCAAATGCTCACCTTCGATGGCCATTGGCACGCTGGAGAAGTGTGCTCTTCATGGATGAATCCCGGTTTCAACTGTACCAGGTAGATGGCAGACAGCGTGAATGGCGTCGTGTGGGTGAGTGATTTGCTGAGGACAACATTGTGAACATGGTGTGAGTGCCCCATGGTGGTGGTGGGGTTATGGTATGGGCAGGCATAAGCTACGGACAACGAACACAATTGCATTTTATCCATGTCTATTTGAATGCACAGAGATATCGTGACGAGATCCTGAGGCCCATTGTCGTGCCATTCATCAGTCGCCATCACCTCATGTTTCAGGATGATAATGCACGGCCCCATGTTGCAAGGATCTGTACACATTTCCTGCAAGCTGAAAATGTCCCAGTTCTTCCATGGCCTGCATACTCACCAGACATGTCACCCATTGAGCATGTTTGGTATGCTCTGGATTGTTCCAGTATCCACCAATATCCACAATCAACAGCCTGATCAACTCTATGCATGAGGCAAATGCTGATCACACCAGATACTGACTGGTTTTCTGATCCACGCCGTTACCTTATTTTTTAAGGCGTCTGTGATCAACAGATGTATACAGTATCTGTATTCTCAGTCATAGAAGTCCATAGGTTAGGACCTAAATAATTTATTTCAATTGACTGATTTCCTTATATGAACTGTAACACTAATATATTTTAAATTGTTGCATGTTGCGTTTATATTTTTCAGTGTTTTGTTATAATTTTTAAATTCATTTTTTTAATGAATGGAACTGATTACACATTTCTGGTTGAGTGACTTAATGATCTGCTAGAACCAATGAATAAAGAATACCAATCAATCATTCGGAAGAGAGGGCGGGTTATATGTGGCACCTGAGGAGATTCCACTGGTCCTCTGCTTCTCTTTGATTAATGCCTCGCCTCATTCTCCAACATGACTGGGCCTCCCACATTGCATTGCAGACCACTGCCTCAAGACCCGATTTTCCCTTCCCGCTCGCTACCAGGCATACTTGACTCCAAGCTGACGAGACCATCAATGCAGCATTTTAATTGTGTCCCCATTCAGCTGTCTGAAAATACATAACTTTTGATGTAACCGTTTCGGTTGCCCTTCACTTGCACCTCACCTACAAAGACTTTCAAAGCATGATGGGGTGGTTTTTGTTCCCTCAAATGAAAATCGAGGTTTATTTTGTCCTGGTTGTTAGTCACAGGTTGCAGCATTTAATTAAAATAAACCAACATTTCCAGCTGTGATACCGAATTAGCCAGAGCTTGCGATAAACCCATTTTTGTCCACATAGTTTGAAAATCCTCTGTATTAATTCTGTTCAGCAGAGTGCAAAATGCGAGGGTTTATTCTATGCTCAAGACAAAGGTAATCTGTAAGGGCAGAACTTAGAGAGTCGAGGGCAGCGGCAAGGCCAAGCTTCCAATGCATTTTTTAGGGGAGAAAATTACTTTAAAGCATTTTGGGAAAGAATGCTTCTATCATTAATGTTTAAAATGGCTGAATAAAGAATTATTGAAATCGTAGGCATGCATCTTTCTAAGTGGCCTTTATTGCCTCCCGCTGTCTTTAAAGGCCACCATAGGGTGCCCGCAGAAGGCAAGAATTGTGGGTAATGGCAGCATCAATATGGCTGTAATGTCATTGAGTGACGCATCCCGGTCATTATCTGGGCCGCTAGATAGGGGTCCCTGCTCGCAGTAATGACCGAGATGTCAAGAAAACAAACGTTATTACCCAGGCATTAAATATGGTGGTGATTTCTGCAACCGAAGTGCAGGAATATAGCCGTCAGTTGCCAGTCTGAAATTTTGGTGAGAAAATAATATGCAAGGTCATGTAGGGTTGGGATGAATGTGAATGAACGAGGCTGTTTGTTTGCCTGTCTGGAGGCTTCATGAAAGTCCATGGCTTGCAGTCCCCACTCTCACTAAGCAGTTACATGGGTGTAATGCAGTACTATGTGGAAAATTGCAAGTGTGTGAGTGTGTGTATGTGTGTAAGGGAGTGGGACATAAGAACATACAACAATTTAGGAGAGACAGACTGTACAAAATAATGAATTCTCAGTTCAAATGGCAGTTTGGACATATCTATAGTATGTACAATGTTATTTGGCAAGATATGAGGAGGTACACATATGTATTATGGATACTATTTCAAGGACATTTACTCGAAACAGTGCCCGAGGAAGACACGCAGCATCATCAAGGACGAGCTGTTCTCTCCCATGGTGCCGAACTGGATGGGGAAGATGGCGCCGTAGCTTTTGCTTGTTTGTGATTCTTTTGGAGTATATCTTTAACTTGTTTTCACGAAATGTATCCGCTATCATTTCGTATAGCCAACAAGAACCTTTGAACATCAGATCGGCAAATACTTCGACTCATGGGCTCTTTCTGTCAATACCGACCCAATTTTCAGGGTATGCAAGAGGAAATGCCAGCGTTACAGGGACAGGAGAGGGGGAGTCCTGGCGAGATTAAGGCGAAGGGAAAACCAGCCACCTCTCCCCCCATTCTACAGTGCCTTGCAAAAGTATTCACCCCCTTGGCGTTTTAACTATTTTGTTGCATTACAACCTGTAACTGAAATAGATTTTTATTTGGATTTCATGTAATGGACATAGTCCAAATTGGTGAAGTGAAATTAAAAAAAAAACTTGTTTAAAATTAAAAAAAAAAAAAATACGTAAAAGTGCAACTTGCATATGTATTCGCCTCCTTTGCTATGAAGCCCCTAAATAAGATCCGGTGCAACCAATTACCTTCAGAAGTCACATAATTCCACACAGGTGGACTTTAAGTGTCACATGATCTCAGTATATATAAACCTGTTCTGAAAGGCCCCAGAGTCTGCAACACCACAAAGCAAGGGGTACCACCAAGCAAGCGGCAATATGAAGACCAAGAAGCTCTCCAAAACAGGTCAGAAACAAAGTTGTGGAGAAGCACAGATCAGGGTGCTTGACATCCCAAGGAGAACCATTAAATCCGTTATTAAAAAATGGAAAGAATATGGCACCACAACAAACCTGCCAAGAGAGGGCCGCCCACCAAAACTCACAGACAAGGCAAGGAGTGCATTAATCAGAGAGGCAACAAAGAGACCAAATATAACCTTGAAGGTGCTGCAAAGCTCCACAGCGGAGATTGGAGTATCTGTCCATAGGGCCACTTTAAGCCATACACTCCACAGAGCTGGGCTTTTAGGAAGAGTGGCTTAAAGAAAAAAATAAGCAAACACATTTGGTGTTCGCCAAAAGGCATGTGGGAGACTCCCCAAACATATGGAAGAAGGTACTCTGGTCATATGAGACTAAAAGGAAAATGCTATGTCTGGTGCAAACCCAACACCTCTCATCACCCCGAGAGCACCATCCGGCAGGGACTGGGAAACTGGTCAGAATTGAAGGAATGATGGATGGCGCTAAATACAGGGAAATTCTTACAGGGAAATACAGGGAAACCTGTTTGTCTTCCAGAGATTTGAGACTGGGACTGAGATTCACCTTCCAGCAGGACAATGACCCTAAGCATACTGCTAAAGCAGCACTTGAGTGGTTTAAGGGGAAACATTTAAATGTCATGGAATGGCCTAGTCAAAGCTCAGACCTCAATCCAATTGAGAATCTGTGGTATGACTTAAATATTGCTGTACACCAGTGGAACCTATCCAACTTGAAGCAGCTGGAGCAGTTTTGCCTTGAATGGCCAAAAATCCCAGTGGCTAGTTGTGCCAAGCTTATAGAGACATACCCCAAGAGACTTACAGCTGTAATTGCTGCAAAAGGTGGCTCTACAAAGTATGGGGGGTGAATAGTTATTCAAGTTCTGTTTTTTTGTCTTATTTCTTGTTTGTTACACAATAAAAATTATTTTGCATCTTCAAAGTGGCAGGCATGTTGTGTAAATCAATTGATGAACCCCCCCCAAAATCTATTGTAATTCTAGGTTGTAGGGCAACAAAGGGGGTGAATACTTTCTCAAGCCACTGTAGGCCTAAAATGAAACTGAAAACATGCTTTTCTTTAGAAAATAAATTGTCTTAGTATGGTTATGACTTTCCTAAACAAAATCTTAAAATCAATTTCTTTGTGATTGTGTATATTACATGTATTAATTAGATTGTTGGCTATAGGTATTCGTCGAGGCCTGGCTATTCTGTTAAATGTGCAAACGGTCATTTTGACCGTCATGACACTGAGGTAGAAATCATCAGAATGTAATAGTCTTTGTTATTTATCTCACAGTTCTGCTAGAGTGTAAAATACACACTGTATTTAGGAATAGTCAGGGACAGGTGGGTTCAAGGTTGTTATTGAAAATAAGCTATTGAAATTACTATATTGAAAATGGTCAGATTGACCCTCTTGGCGGTTCTAGTGTTAACACTGAGGTTAGGGCTAAGGATAGGGCCACCACACACATTGTTATCGCAGAAATTGCTGAGGACAAGAACAAGTACAATAAGTCCAACTATCAAACGAGCAAAGACAATATAGGAATAAGTTGGAATCATACTGCATGTGGCAGGGGCTACAGTCCATTATGGATTACAAAGGAAGACGCAGCCATGATCTGCCCAACGATGCCTCTCTTCCAGTCAAACTCGCACACTTCAGCAATAACATCGTACCATGCGTGCCCCCATCGACCCAGAGGACTAGGTGATCTCGCTGTCTGAGGTCGACGTGAGTAATGTCTTTAATCAGGTCAACACTTGCAGGGCCATGGGCCAGACGATATTCCAGGGCCCGTTCTCAGAGCATGCGCAGATCAGCTGGTAGGCATAATTTTCAACCTCTCCCTGTCCCAGTCTGTAATCCTCACAAGTCTTAAGATGACTACCATCATTCCTGTTCATGACACAATGACTAACAACCTGTACCACTCACATCTCTGATCATAAAGTGCTTTGAAAGGCTGGTGGTTATGGGACATAACATTCAAGACATCTTAGACCCACTCAAATTTGCATTCCACCCCAACAGATCCATAGACGACACAATCTCAATTGCACTCCACACTGCCCTCACCCACCTAGACAAGAGGAATAACTATGTGAGAATGCTGTTCATTGATTACAGCTCAGCGTTCAACACCATTGTCCCCTCCAGGCTCGTCACCAAGCATAGGACCATGGGACTGAACACCACCCTGGAATTCCTGACGGGCCGACCCCAGATGGTGAGGGTAGGCAAAATCACCTCTGCCACGCTGACCCTAAACACGGGGGCCCCACAGGGGTGTGTGCTTATTCCCCTCCTGTACTACTTGTTCACCCATGACTGCGTGACCATGCATGACTCCAACACCATCATCAAGTTGCTGCAGACAACAGTGATAGGCCTAATCCCCGGCGACAATGAGACAGCCTACAGGGAGGATGTCAATGACCTGGCAGAGGGTTGCCGGGACAACAACCTCTCCCTCAACATCAATAAGACAAAGGAGCTGATCGTGGACTACGGGGTTGCAGTGGAGCGGGTTGATGGCTTCACGTTCCTCGGTGTCCATGTCACTAAGGACTTAAAATGGTCCACTCGCACAGTAGGGATTAAGGTGCGACAGCGCCTCTTCACCCTCAGGTATTTGAAAATGTTTGGCATGGGCTCTCAAATCCTCAAAAAGTTATACAGCTGCACCATTGAGAGCATCTTGACTGGCTGCATCACTGCAGTGGTGGTGCAAACGGCCCAGTACATCACTGGGGCAGAGGTGCTCCCTGAAATCCAGGACCTCTATATCAGGCATTGTGAAATGAAGGCCCGGAAAATCATTAAAGACTCCAGCCACCCAAGCCATAGACTGTTCTCTCAGCTTCCACACGGTAGGCAATATCGGTGCATCAAGTCTGAGACCAACAGGCTCCTGAACAGCTTCTATCCCCAAGCCAAAAGACTGCTAAATAGCTAACAGAATGGCTACACGGTCTGAGTTGACCCTTGCGTTTTATTTTTGAACTTTCTCTATGCACACTCACAGAACTCTACACACACTTTCACTCCAACACATACATAACATACACACATATTCATACTGACTCTACACACACACACACTAATGTTAGCAGTTGATGTTACTCTTCAACAACACAGACCCCAAAGCAAATCAGGGGGAGAAAAATAGGTTTATTCAAAGAGGAGATGTTAAGTGATTCTCTCCTCAGAACTAAGGAACATAATGTAGTTTTATAACCCAGCCCAGCCTGTGGTTGACCAATTAGAATTCCTTGTAATAAAATTGTTGTGTATTTATCTTCAAAATATTATTATACTAAACAGTCATAATTTACACTGCTGCTACTTTGTTTATCATACAGTATATCCTGATACCACTTTTTCCACTGTTTCTATCTACAAGCCAGACTGCTGAACACTTGAACTGGACTGAACCACTAATAAAATGTAAAACCAAACAATTATGATTGTATTGGGTACTATAATAGCAATTCAAAAACACATAGACATATACAGCATATTAAATAGATTAGAACACAACCTGGTATGCAGGCAAAGGATAATACAATGAATAAACAATACAGCAAAATCAACAATAAATAAATTGTATGATACATGGCCGCATGGACACAAATGTGCCCTGGACAATAATGTAAACACAACTGTGGATGGAGGTGGTCTTCCAATATTCATCTGATTCGCAAGCAGAATACACCAAAGATTCTCGGAATCATTGAGTGCCGTAGCTTTTTCCACACTGAACTGCCATGGTAAGTTATATTATATTGGATGTGTTTGTGTGTGATATGGCTTAACTGTATGCATTTTCCCATTATTTCACCACAAACTTACTCATTAGAGATCCCCCCCGAAGTTTGTCTGCATATGCGTGTGTGTGTGTGACGTCTGGCCTGCCCGCTGTCTCTCTCCTTGCTCACTCGTTGGTTCTCTAGTTATGCCCAGACGCGTTCAGTAACAGCACTCACCCGTCAGGCCTTGTTAAGGCCTCGGCACACAGCTGACGGGCATTGCTATGCATTATTTAAGGTGCACTTTTCGCTGTCTGTTACTGGTTTCTGAGCCTCTTATTAAAATGGAAGCCACTTACCGGTGAGCAGAAAGGATGTGACAAACCCCCAAGGCTAATTAAGAAAACTGTCTGTTTCCTCACCTCCAGCAAGGCAACAGTAAAGAATACAGCCGCCAATGAGGTGGCAGAGATAGAATGGAATGAACACAGGAGATTCCTTTCCTCCTCCTCTGTAATATGTGACCCTAATCTGAGCGCTTCCAGGGATATGGTGAAGAGTAAACGGCATAGGGGAGAGTGGGTTTAAGTTGAGCAATTTTTTACATTCAGCATCACTCTGTAAAGGGAAATATTGTACTTTTTCTAACAAAGATATCTACATATATTTCAGGATGTTGTTTATACCTGGAAATAATCAGAATACATGTAAACATTACAGTTTTGAAAACATGACTTGCACAAAAAAACATAATTTGTTTACCACTTTTTCCATGTGGTTTTTTACTTCTCAGACTCCATGAAATGATGACCTCTTTCTAAATATTTGGTCAAATTATTCATTTTGTGTACGGTTTCCTAAAAACAAGGGTGGCTCAACATACCACTTTGGCTCAACTTACCCACTTTCCCCTACTGTTGCTATCTCACTTTCTAACCGAGGTGCATGAATAAAGGAGCTACCTGGAAATGGGAAAGATATTCAGAAATGCTCAAAAGGACAATGGAAGTTAACTACAGACGCCGTATGTTAATTTGATCATCTAGTTGCAATAATCTTCCTGCACAGCAGAAAATGCAAGCTTGTAGTGTGTTCAAGGTTTCAATTTTCACTTTCAAATGAGAAAAAATGGTTTGCCCAAACGCAAAATGTTTCAACCCATTAAAAAATGTCCATTAATTATTTTTCCACATTATAATTCACATTTCCTGTTACTGCAGGATTATTCTCCTGCTGTGAGAAACTGGGTCAAGTTAAGATTTTGAAAAAAGGGTCTTTCACATTCCCGTGAACATGCTTAACTCGGGAGGAAAAATCTTAGATGTGATCCTGTGTGGCTTAATATGTAGCAATGCATGGCACAAGCAATTACGAGGTCCAGCAGAGATCACATTCTAAATACATGTCCACTTACTGTAACGTGTCACTTTGGATAAAAGTGCAAGTCAAGTGGCATACAGTGGCTTGTGAAAATATTCACCTCTCTTGGAATTTTTACTATTTTGTTGCCCTACAACCTGGAATTAAAATTGATTTTTGGCGGGTTTGTATCATTTGATTTACACAACACACTTTGAAGATGCAAAATATTTTTTATTGTGTAACAAACAAGAAATAAGACAAAAAAACATATCTTGACCATGCATAACTATTCACCCCACCCAAAGCCAACATTAGAGCCACATTTTGCAGCAATTACAGCTGCAAGTCTTTTTTCTCTATAAGCTTGGCACATCTAGCCACTGGGATTTTTGCCCATTCTTCAAGGCAAAACTGCTCCAGCTGCTTCAAGTTGTATGGATTCCACTGGTGTACAGCAATCATACCACAGATTATCAATTGGATTGAGGTCTGGGCTTTGACTAGGACATTCCAAGACATTTAAATGTTTTCCCTTATTTTTTTGTTTTCCCTTTATTTAACCAGGTAGCCTAGATGAGACCAAGTTCTCATTTACAACTGCGACCTGGCCAAGATAAAGGAAAGCAGTGCGACACAAACAGAGTTACACATGGAATAAACAAACACAGTCAATAACATAATAGAGAAAAAAGTATATACATTAGGGAGAACAAGTATTTGATACACTGCCGATTTTACAGGTTTTCCTACTTACAAATCATGTAGAGGTCTGTAATTTATCATAGGTACTCTTCACTGTGAGACAGAATAAATAAAAAAAATCCAGAAAAATCACATTGTATGATTTTAAGTAATTAATTTGCATTTTTTTTGCATGACATAAGTATTTGATACATCAGAAAAGCAGACCTTAATATTTGGTACAGAAACCTTTGTTTGCAATTACAGAGATCATACGTTTCCTGTAGTTCTAGACCAGGTTTGCACACACTGCAGCAGGGATTTTGTCCCACTCCTCCATACAGACGAGGGTCAGCCAACGAGAGCATACAGGTCACAATGGTGCGTAGTATAAGGGGCTTTGGTGACAAAACGGATGGCACGGCACTGTGATAGCAAATTGGATGCAGTCTGAGTAGAGTGTTGGAGGCTATTTTGTAAATGTCATCGCCGAAGTCGAGGATAGTCAGTTTTACGAGGGTATGTTTGGCACCATGAGTGAAAGATGCTTTGTTGTGAAATAGGAAGCCGATTCTAGATTTAATTTTGAACTGGAGATGCTTAATGTGAGTCTGGAAGGAGAGTTTACAGTCTAACCAGACACCTAGGTATTTGTAGTTGTCCACATATCCTAAGTCAGAACCGTCTAGAGTAGTGATGCTGGACGGGCGGGCAGGTGCGGGCAGCGATCGTTTGAAGAGCATGCATTTAGTTTTACTTGCATTAAAGAGCAGTTAAAGGCCACAGAAGGAGAGTTGTATGGCATTGAAGCTCATCTGGAGGTTAGTTAACACAGTGCCGAAAGAAGGACCAGAAGTATACAGAATGGTGTTGTCTGCATAGAGGTGGATCAGAGAATCACCAGCAGCAAGAGCGACATCATTGATGTATACAGAGAAGAGAGTCGGCCCGAGAATTGAACCCTATGGCACCCCCATAGAAACTGCCAGAGGTCCGGACAACAGGCCCTCCGATTTGACACTGATCTCTATCAGAGAAGTAGTTGGTGAACCAAGCGAGGCAGTCATTTGAGAAACCAAGGCTGTTGAGTCGATAAGAATGTGGTGATTGACAGAGTCAAAAGCCTTGGCCAGGTCGATGAATACAGCTGCACAGTATTGTCTCTTATCAATGGCGGTTATGATATCGTTTAGGACCTTGAGTGTGGCTGAGGTGCATCCATGTCCAGCTCAGAAACCAGATTGCATAGTGGAGAAGGTATGGTGGGATTCTAGAAGGGTCGGTGATCTGTTTGTTAACTTGGCTTTCGAAGATCTTAGAAAGGCAGGTTAGGATAAATAGGTCTGTAGCTGTTTGGGTCTAGAGTGTCTCCCCCTTTGAAGAGGGGGATGACCGCGGCAGCTTTCCAATCTTTGGGGATCTCAGACGATAAAGAGGTTGAACAGGCTAGTAATAGGGGTTGCAACAATTTCAACTGATAATTTTAGAAAGAGAGGGTCCAGCAGATTGTCTAGCCATGCTGATTTGTAAGGTCCAGATTTTGCAGCTCTTTCTGAACATCAGCTATCTGGATTTGGGTGAAGGAGAAATGGGGGATTCTTGGGCAAGTTGCTGTGGGGGGTGCAGAGCTATTGACCAGGGTAGGGGTGGCTAGGTGGAAAGCATGGCCAGCTGTAGAAAAATGGTTATTGAATTTCTCTGTAATTGTGGATTTTTCAGTGGTGACAGTGTTACCTTTCCTCTGTGCAGTGGGTAGCTGGGAGGAGGTGCTCTTATTCTCCATGAACTTTACAGTGTCCCAGAACTTTTTGGAGTTGTGCTGCAGGATGCAAATTTCTGTTTGAAAAAGCTAGCCTTTACTTTCCTAGCTGTCTGTGTATTGGTTCCTAACTTCCTTGAAAGTAACATGTCGCGGGGGCTATTTGATGCTAATGCGGAACGCCACAGGACGTTTTTGTGCTGGTCAAGGGGAGTCAGGTCTGGAGTGAACCATGGGCAATACATTTCCCTGGTTCTACATTTTTTGAATGAGGCATGCGTATTTACATCTCCAATCCAAAGTTAAATCTAGAATTGGCTTCCTATTTCGCAACAAAGCATCCTTCACTCATGCTGCCAAACATACCCTTGTAAAACTGACCATCCTACCAATCCTCGACTTTGGCGATGTCATTTACAAAATAGCCTCCAATACCCTACTCAGCAAATTGGATGCAGTCTATCACAGTGCAATCCGTTTTGTCACCAAAGCCCCATATACTACCCACCATTGCGACCTGTACGCTCTCGTTGGCTGGCCCTCGCGTCATACTCGTCGCCAAACCCACTGGCTCCATGTCATCTACAAGACCCTGCTAGGTAAAGTCCCCCCTTATCTCAGCTCGCTGGTCACCATAGCATCTCCCACCTGTAGCACATGCTCCAGCAGGTATATCTCTCTAGTCACCCCCAAAACCAATTATTTCTTTGGCCGCCTCTCCTTCCAGTTCTCTGCTGCCAATGACTGGAACGAACTACAAAAATCTCTGAAAATGGGAACACTTATCTCCCTCACTAGCTTTAAGCACCAACTGTCAGAGCAGCTCACAGATTACTGCACCTGTACATAGCCCACCTATAATTTAGCCCAAACAACTACCTCTTTCCCAACTGTATTTAATTTTTATTTATTTATTTATTTTGCTCCTTTGCACCCCTTTATTTTTATTTCTACTTTGCACATTCTTCCATTGCAAAACTACCATTCCAGTGTTGTACTTGCTATATTATATTTACTTTGCCACCATGGCCTTTTTGCCTTTACCTCCCTTCTCACCTCATTTGCTCACATTGTATATAGACTTGTTTATACTGTATTATTGACTGTATGTTTGTTTTACTCCATGTGTAACTCTGTGTCGTTGTATCTGTCGAACTGCTTTGCTTTATCTTGGCCAGGTCACAATTGTAAATGAGAACTTGTTCTCAACTTGCCTACCTGGTTAAATAAAGGTAAAATAAAAAATAAAATACATTTAGGATTGTGATGAAAGCACTTTTAAAAGAATAACCATGCATATTCTACTGACGGAATGAGGTCAATATCCGTCCAGGATACCCGGGCCAGGTCGATTAGAAAGGCCTGCTCGTTGAAGTGTTTTAGGGAGCTTTTGACAGTGAGGGGTGGTCGTTTGACGGACGCAAGCAATGAGGCAGTGTTTGATGAGAACCTGGTTGAAGACAGCAGAGGTGTATTTGGAGGGCAGGTTAGTTAGGATGATATCTATGAGGGTACCTGTGTTTACATATTTGGGGTTGTACCTCGTGGGTTCATTGATAATTTGTGTGAGATTGAGGGCATCAAGCTCAGCTTGTAGGATGGCCAGGGTGTTAAGCATGTCCCAGTTTAGGTCACCCAACAGCACAAGGTCTGAAGATAGATTGGGGCAATCAATTCACATATGGAGTCCAGGTCACAGCTGGGGGCTGAAGGTGGTCTATAGCAAGTGGCAACGGTGAGAGACTTGTTTCTGGATAGGTGGATTTTTAGAAGTAGAACCTTGAATTGTTTGGGCACAGACCTGGAAGTAAGACAACTCTGCCGGCTATCTCTGCAGTAGATTGCAACTCCGCCCCCTTTGGCAGTTCTATCTCATCGGAAAATGTTATAGTTAGGGATGGAAATTTCAGGGTTGGCAGACACAGCTAGGACATCCGGGTTGGCAAACTTAGGCAGGAGGCTTCTAATGTTAACATGCATGAAACCAAGGCTTCTATGGTTACAGAAGTCAACAAATGAGAGGGCCTGGGGAATGAGAGTGGAGCAAGGCACAGCAGGGCCTGGATTAACCTCTACATCACCAGAGGAGCAGAAGAGGAGTAGAACAAGGGTACGGCTAAGGGCTAAAAGAACTGGTCGTCTAGTACGTTCGGAAAGGAGAGTAAAAGGAGCAGGTTTCTGGGCGCTGTAGAATAGATTCAATGCCTAATGTAGAGACAAGGGTATGGTAGGATGTGAATACAAATGAGGTAAACCTAGGCATTGAGTGACGATGAGAGAGGTATTGTCTCGAGACATCAATTAAACCAGGTGAGGTGTGGGAGGTGGGACAAGAGGGTTAGCTGAGGCATATTGAGCAGGGCTGGAGGTTCCACAGTGAAATAAGACAATAATCACTAACCAAACAGCAATGGACAAGGCATATTGACATTAGGGAGAGGCATGCGTAGCCGAGTGATCATAGGGTCCAATGAGCAGCTGGACGGGCTGGAGACACAGCGATTCAGAAAGCTAGCGGGCTGGGGATACCAGGCTAGCAGAAGGGCCTAAGTCTTTTGTTGTAGCCCCCTTGTGCGGTTACGTCGGCAGACCAGTCGTGTTGGATCAGCAGGGGTCCGTGTAGTTAAAGGGTCCAGGCCAATTGGCAAAATAGGTATTTTAGCCCAAGAAATTGACTGATGGAACACTTCAGCTACCAGTCCAGTATGCTCTAGACAGCTAGCGGGCCGCGGCTAGCAGATGGGCATTCAGGGAACGTCGTGACGAAGGAGCCTGTTGAAAAACCCCTTCGGGAAGACTACGTCGGTAGTCCAGTCGTAATGGATTGGCGGGGCTCCTTATCAGCAAGAATAGGGGTCCAGGCCAATTGGCAAAATAGATATTGTTGCCCAAGGTGTGGCTGTTGGACCTCTTCAGCTAGCCGAGAGATGGCCCTAGCATAGGCTAGCTCCAGGCTAATTGGTGTTTGCTTTGGGACAGATATGTTAGCCAGGAGAAGCCAATCGGATAGCAGCTAGCTAGTTGTAATGACCCAGGTGAAGGGGTTAAGAGCTTGCGGTAGGATTCCGGAGATATGGAGAAAAAAAGAGTCAGATTACCTCTGTGTTCAAACACGCTGTATAGACTGGCAGGAGTTGTCCTAGCTAAAGGTTAGCTGATGCCCGCCAGCAGTGGCTAGCTGACTACTAGCTAGTTAGCTGGAAAGCCTCTGTTGGGGGTTTCGGTTCTTAAGGTTTTTAAGTAAAGAAAATAGCAGATCCATACCACATTGGGTGAGGCGCGTTGCAGGAGAGTATGTTGAAGTTGGGGTTAAGAAAAATATTTTTTTAAATATATGCGAAGAAAAAAGATAAGGATATATACACGGGACATGACAAGACGAAGACAAAAGTTGCCGGACTGCTACGCCATCTTGGATAATACTTAAACCACTCAAGTGTTGCTTTAGCAGTTTGCATAGGGTCATTGTCCTGCTGGAAGGTGAACCGTCGTCCCAGTCTCAAATCTCTGGAAGACTGAAACAGGTTTCCCTCAAGAACTTCCCTGTATTTAGCGCCATCCATCATTCCTTCAATTCTGACCTGTCTCCCAGTCCCTGCCGATGAAAAACATTCCCACAGCATAATGCTGCCACCAAATGTGTTTGCTTATTTTTTTCTTTAAGCAATGGCTTTTTTTCTGGCAACTCTTCCCTAAAGCCCAGCTCTGTTGAGTCCACGGCTTAACGTAGTCCTATGGACAGATACTCCAATCTCCGCTATTGTCACACCCTGACCTTAGCTTTCTTTGTTTTCTTAATTATTTGGTTAGGTCAGGGTTTGACAAGGGTGGTTTGTGTAGTTTGGATTGTCTAGGTTTTTTTGTATGTTTATGGGGTTTCTGGTCTAGGTGTTTATATGTGTATGGTTGCCTAGATTGGTTCTCAAGCAGAGTTAGCTGTTTATCGTTGTCTCTGATTGGGGACCATATTTAGGTAGCCATAATCCTTGGATAGTTTGTGGGTTGTTATTCTATGTTTAGTTGCCTGTTCTGCACTAGCAATATTGCTTCACGGTTTGTTTTGTTGTTCAGTGTGATCTCTTTAATTAAAGAGTTATGTTCGCTTACCACGCTGCGCCTTAGTCTCCTCTTTATGACGACCGTGACGGCTATGGAGCTTTGCAGCTCCTTCAGAGATATCTTTGGTCTCTTTGTTGCCCCTCTGATTTAATGCCCTCCTTGCCTTGTCCATGAGTTTTGGTGGGTGGCCCTCTCTTGGCAGGTTTGTTGTGGTACCATATTCTTTCAATTTTGTTTATAACGGATTTAATGGTGCGCCCTGGGATGTTCAAAGTTTCTGATATTTTCTTAGAACCCAACCCTGATCTGTACTTCTCCACAACTTTCTCCCTGACCTGTTTGGAGAGCTCCTTGGTATTCATATTGACGCTTGTTTGGTGGTGCTCCTTTCTTAGTGGTGTTGCAGACTGGGGCCTTTCAGAACAGTTTTATATATACTGAGATCATGTGACACTTAGATTGCACACAGGTGGACTTTATTTAACTAATTATGTGACTTCTGACGGTAATTGGTTGCACCAGATCTTATTTAGGGGCTTCATAGCAAAGGGGGTGAACGTACCACTTTTCCATTTTTTTATTTTTTAGAATTTTTTGAAACAAGTTATTGTTTACATTTCACTTCACCAATTTGATCCATTTTGTGTATGTCCATTACATGAAATCCAAATAAATCCAAATATTTTCATATTTTTTAATGAATTCCATAAATTTTGTAGAACGTCAATCTGAGATTATACTTTTTCTCTTTTATTCCTCCAAATTCAAAAGGCACTAGCACATATGAGTTATCTTTGTTGCAGGTGCATGGTAAAACTGCTCTTCATTAATCTTTACGTATTGGCCTCAAGGTCTTCATCAGAGTTTTTCCATTCCTCTGAAACATATACCACTCTTAACATACGTTTGGTGGATCATTACCGATTTATCAGGATCAATCACACAAGTCGCTAATGTTTAAGCACAGCGTGCCCTAACGAACAACCCATCTACAATGTGCATAAATGAATTTGCCTTCTTCGAATAAAAAAAGAGGATCGCCAGTCTCCAAGACAATTCTCCACTAGTGGACCTGACCCCTCAATGCCCCAGTTAGGTGTCCATGGCAACAGCAGCCTTGAATAAGTGTAAGCGAGGATATCATTAGGAGGTGCACTTTCTTCGCTCATCATGTCTGCTGTATTAATAAAGAGTGGTAAACAACTTTCAATGGCTTTGGTGCGTTGTGGTACCTCTGTGGTCCTCTGACAGTGTGTTTGCTAATGTGCCACCTGTCATGGGGAATTCCGATATCAGTGCCGGCTGAAACATCAGGTAGCAGTGCATAAGTAACAGAGACACTCATATAAAAATAAACATTTTCCCAAAAATTGAATACCTGCTAGACATTTGACTCGGCTCCATACCTTTTTTCCCTCCCCCTCTATCCTTATCCCACTTATTTTGTTTAGTTTACTCAGGGGAACCAAGAGAAGAAAAAGAGCCCCCCCCCCCCCCAGTCACGCCGCATCTAATGAGCTTCTTATTCCCTTCTCAGAGGAGGGCAGGAAGCCCACTCGGATGACTTGAGATGGTCTACTATAGCTTAGAATACAAACAGGTGGAAACGCTAACACTGCGGGTCAGCGGCACAGATGTGGGGAGGCTAGATGATTGTTTACTGAGACTTTTAAACAACTTCTTCACCTTCTAGAAACACTCAAGCTCTTATCTCTATTCCCTCTGCCTTGGATGTTTTTAGGATGATACTCATTGTTGAGTAAAGTCATGTTAGATTTGCCCCAATCCTAATGCTTTGCATTTAATCCCCAAAAATTGTTCCTTTGTCAATACCTTTGGTCCTTACTGCAAACACTTTTCTCTCATCTCAGCCATTTCACTCTGAAGCTGTTTTAATCACCATTGGTGACACCATTGGTGAGAAATATGTGCATTTTAATAGCTAATCCCATGCTATTCTACACATTTTGTAATGAGGCTGAAAGAAAATATAGGAGATTTTCCAGTTTTCCAAGCTATGAGCTCTAAAATTGTGAAAATTATGATAATGCCCTTTCTGTGTAAGAGCCGTTTCAGCCTGTTCAGGTGGGGTGAAACTTTTGGGCCACTTCATGACGTCACAATGTGATCTGATTATAATAGGCCAATGACTGTTCATCCGGGTAAGGGGGTGGGCTCCAGACCATTTCCATCACCTTGTAGAATCCATTCCCCAAAGAAATCAGGCTGGTCTGGAGGATAAGGGGGGTCCGACCCAGTACTAGATGGCAACTTAGTGTGTTTTGCTTCCTAACGCCCACACGATCAGACTGAGCATTTCAAGGGCCAAAGGAGGCTCAGGAAAATAAATGCTAAAAAATATATTTTGGAGTATTTTCATTTAAAAAACTGTGATTTATTAGACAGACAGTGATCATTTAAAAATAAAATGACAAAGACTGCGTTTAAGCACATCAACAGGACTGCAGTAGAGTCAGCAGTTCTTCACCATCCACATCACAGAGGACTTGACATGGACCAATAACACCACCACTCTTGTCAATAGGGCACAACAGCATCTCTACTTCCGAAAGCAGCTAAAACAAATCTGCATGCCACCCTGGGTCCTCTCCAAATACTTCCGCTGCATAATCGAGAGCATCCTGACCAGTTACATCACGGCCTGGTACGAGAATTGCTCTGTCCACGACCGCAAGGCCCTCCAGAGGATAGTAAATGCAGCCCAGTTCGTCACTGGGACCGTGCTCCCAGCTATCCAATACATCTACTTGAAACGGCGCCTGAGAAAGGCCCGCAGCATCATCAAGGACCCCACACATCCCAGCCACGAGCTGTACACTTCCTTACCGTCCTGCAGATGGTATTGCAGCATTAGGTATGGTACCAACAGGCTCAGACACAGTTTCTATCTACAGTCCAAGCCATCAGACTACTGAACAATTGAACTGGACGGACCACCTGATCTGATTCTCCGCACCTTAGCACACATGCACGCATGCACACACCCAAACAGAATTACACACATCCACACACACAACGGCTGCAACCAGATTCTTATTATGATGGCTAAATACTGCACAATTTAAACACTTGCCCTCCCCAATCTCCCTTCCCCAAAACTTGTGTAAATATTGGACTATAAATTGTGCCTTCCTTTATTGCACTGCTAAACATGTTATTATATTCTACTGAGCCATATACTTTGTTCCTATTCTTATGTTTTATAATTTCTTACTTGCAAGAAGGAACCTGCAAGTAAGCATTTCGTTGGACGGTGTATACCATGTGTATCCCATACGACTAATAAAACTTGGGTCACACTTTATTTTGATCGTCTGGATTTTTCATCTGTAGATGCTATACACATGGCCACACTATCTATTGATAAGCAACTGCTTGCTAAGGTTAGGATTAGGTTTATAATAAAAGTTAGGATAAGGATTAAGGTTAGGGTTAAATTTAGGTTAAGGTTAGGGTTAGGATTAAGACTAGAGTTAGTAGATAGTTTGTTGAAATGTTAGTCTGTAGAACATCAAATCAAATCAAATCAAATCAAATGTATTTATATAGCCCTTCGTACATCAGCTGATATCTCAAAGTGCTGTACAGAAACCCAGCCTAAAACCCCAAACAGCAAGCAATGCAGGTGTAGAAGCACGGTGGCTAGGAAAAACTCCCTAGAAAGGCCAATACCTAGGAAGAAACCTAGAGGAACCAGGCTATGTGGGGTGGCCAGTCCTCTTCTGGCTGTGCCGGGTGGAGATTATAACAGAACATGGCCAAGATGTTCAAATGTTCATAAATGACCAGCATGGTCGAATAATAATAAGGCAGAACATTTGAAACTGGAGCAGCAGCACAGTCAGGTGGAAGTTGAAACTGGAGCAGCAGCATGGCCAGGTGGACTGGGGACAGCAAGGAGTCATCATGTCAGGTAGTCCAGGGGCATGGTCCTAGGGCTCAGGTCAGTTGAAACTGGAACAGCAGCATGGCCAGGTGGACTGGGGACAGCAAGGAGTCATCATGTCAGGTAGTCCTGGGGCATGGTCCTAGGGCTCAGGTCCTCCGAGAGAGAGAAAGAAAGAGAGAAGGAGAGAATTAGAGAACGCACACTTAGATTCACACAGGACACCGAATAGGACAGGAGAAGTACTCCAGATATAACAAACTGACCCCAGCCCCCCGACACATAAACTACTGCAGCATAAATAATATCATCTACAGATGGACTATCCAAATAAAGTGTTACCAAAACTTTAAAGCTAATTTCCTGCTATTCTACACATTTTGGCATGAGGCTGAGAGAAAAATGTTCAGTTTTAAAGCTAATTTCCTGTAACAATTTTTTTTATGACATGTTCATTCTTTATCTGGGGGACTTGCGGAGGTTCATCTCACGCCACTGGTGAAACTGACCATAACTATGCAGGCAGCTGAGACAATGCATTCTATCTCAACAGGTGGAAAAAAATTATATATTTTAAAGATATAGTTTTGTGAGAAACATTTGCAGTGCCTTCAGGAAGTATTCATACCCCTTGACTTATTCTACATTTTGTGTTACAGCCATACTTCAATATTGAATAATAAAAAAACATTTTCTTTTTTTTCAAATGTTTTGAAAATCAAAGACATAAATATCTCATTTACATAAGTAAATACATACAATTATTATACATTTTAGATTCACCTTTGGCAGAAATTATAGCAGTGAGTCTTTCTGGGTAAGTCTCTGAGCTTTGCACACCTGGATAGTACAATATTTGCACACTGTTCTATTTTGATTCTTCCAGCTCAGTCAAGTAGTTTGCTGATCATTTCTACACAGCAATTTTCAGGTCTTGCCTTAGATTTTCAATTCGATTTAAGTCAAAACTGTAACTAGTCCACTCAGGAACATGCAACGTTGTCTTGGTAAGCAACTCCAGTGTATTTGGCCATGTGTTTTAGGTTATTGTCCTTCTGAAAGGTGAATGTGTCTCCCAGTGTCTTTTGGAAAGCAGACTGAACCAGGTTTTTCTCTAGGATTTTGCCAGTGCTTAGCCAGATTCCGTTTCTTTTTATCTTACAAAACTTCTTAGTCTTTGCTGATGACAAGCCTACTCATAACATGATGCTGTCACGGATCCCTCCAGAACTTTCATTACGCACAACGGCCCATCTTCCCAGTGATCAGTAATTGTGTAAGTGTGCCCTTGGTTTACCAGTGTCCTGTCGGTTATTGTTACAATGTCTGTTGGTTTGTGTGAGTACTTGTACTGTGTGTTTTGGCTTTGTGCCATTGTGGATCTCGTCCAGTGTGTTAATCATTGTACGTTTGTGTTATTTATTCAAGGTACTCCTCGCTCTTTTGTTTGGGTTTCAACCCTGTGTTTTGTATAGTGTTTGTTTGGTCTTTGTCCCCGTGCCTTTACACTGCACGCTGTAATTTGGGTGTAACAAAAAAAACTATTACGCATTCCTGCGCCTGTCTCCCTACCCTTTATGCTAATGTGACAGATGCAACCACCACCATGCTTGAAAATATGAAGAGTGATATTCAGTGATGTGTTGTGTTGTATTTGTCCCAAACATAATGCTTTGTATTCAGGACATACAGTTAATTTCTATGCCACATTTTAATTTCAGGCTGTAACAATTTTTTTGTTGTTGAAAAAGTAAAAGGATATGAATACTCTGAAGGAACTGTATTCTGCAGTGTAAACACTGACATCATACTCATGTTCTTAGGTGCTTGTACCCACAGATACGCAAAGCAGACAGCACATGTTGCTGAGTTACCAATGTCTTTCTCCTCTTCACTATAATCTAATCTCATAAAAATTGGTAATAAAGATGTGTCCAGTAAAAGTGACCCTGATCTGTAAATCAAATGCATTAGATTGAGTTAATTGTCATTGTTTGTCACAGCTGTGTATTGAATGATGGGTCATTACCCCAGGCCAATAAAAGGCTTGCATGCTGTCTTGTTTATTGATATGTTAAATGATCCATCTTTATCTTTTGGGAGCTGAATGAATCACACTTGATGATTCACAATGCCTATTTAGGTCCAACCGCCTCCATTACTAAATACAAGTAGTTAGTGAGCTCCAGACTTTGTTTTTTTGGTGCCTGTTTTGCATGTTATTTTGGCATTCGTGTCACATTAGTTTGCAAACAATGTATAAACACATTTATTGAGTGAGTAAAGCCGCATAGAAACCTGGTCTCTTTCTTAATTTCTTGAGTAAGGTAGCTCCAAAATGCTGGTGTTTCAGTCTAGCTCAGTGCTTTCTGTAGTGGAGGGGCAGCCCGCGTAAAGTACAGAGCATAGGTAATCTTGGTAATCTTCTATAGTTGCACCATGATTGGCTGTCACTCATGGGGACACTACATCACCACATAATCTACAGGAAGAGCTAGGTAGCCCACTTGGGTGCTGCCATAGATGTACATTAGAAGTGCCCATACAAGAAGGCTCAAGGTCATTGGCCACAGATAGAATTACGTCAGATCACATTATATCTACCGTAGCTTTCATTGGTCTGATCATGTCAACATTATACTTTCAAATTCATAGCTAGCAAGCTAGACAAGCAGTCAACATCATGAATCACATCGACATTCTACTGGCAAGTTCTTTTCAATCCTTCTCATATGAAGAGAAATTATAGATAAAACGTATCAGTGCTCATCGGCCATTGGACATTACACAAGTCGTAAATCGCAAATTCAACATTGATGGGTTTGGAAGGAATCAGTGGCTAACAGCAATCACTATTTTTCTTCCCCTTCCTGCTATTCAGTGGAGAGGGTGTGTGGTCCAAGTCTGGGTTTAAGGATTTAAAACCTCTGTCAATCCAGCATGACTTCTGCCACCATAAAAACAACTGGAAACTCAGAACTGGGAAATCTCAGACTTCTGTAAGTTCAAGACAACTGGGAACTCTGAAAAAACAAGCTACGACTGGGAAAATACGTTTTGAAATGTCATCCAACTCTGAATTCCAAGTCGGTAACTTGGCCCTCTTTCTAGAGCTCCGACTTGATGATCACTGATGTCATGATTCAACATTATTTTATTTCCTGAGTTCCCAGTTGCCTTGAAAGCACCATAAATCCAGAGAATGACAGACTTTGATGAAAGTTTTATGACAAAATTTTCCCAGAAGAAGGACCGCTGTGCCACTTTCCTGTTCAAGTGAGCACAGCACAGCGGTGAGTCCAAAAATGTATTATATGATGCTGCATAAATTATGTAATATATAGCTTAGAAAGTAACACTAAGTGTAAGCTGTTAGTAGCCCATCTGACTCATCCTAATAATTTGGTCCCTTTCCCCCTCAGAACTTGCAATAATGACCCATGTTCTGATTTATGTTGCTGTACATTTCAAAAGTGCTGAACAAATAGTTATATTTACTACTACCATCTTAGCGTAATCAAAATGACAGATTGCCTCTTATTCGCTCATCGTTCCCTTACTCCATAGTTTTTACATCTCAATTGTTATAGGCCTATTGCTTATAATTGCTTATATATAAGTCTCTCATTAGCATCATTTTAGTCAATGTTGGAATGATTTCATTTTTTTGCTTACTTTGTGTATTATACATAGCTTGTGCTTTTCTTGATAAGGAAGAGATACTATATAATATTGTTTGGTCTGTAACCATGTTTGCCAGTGAAAGTCTCTTCCCATTCATCTTCCCATATTTGTTTTGATGATATAAGAATACAAATGATGAATGTACTGAACATAAATGTAATAATGTTTGTGTATGGTTCAAAAGTCAAAACTGATTTTGACATTCGTTATTATTGAAGGAGTAGGCATGACATGTGGGTCTTATTGACTTACTAAAATCCAAAAGGATTCAGTAGTAACCACATTTGGGAAAGCAAGTCAGCCATATCAGCTATGGTTTTAAAAAAAGGCAGTAAATGAGGTTGAATGAACTGTTTCCCTGCCAGACAAGGCTCCACTGAAAGCCAAGTGTAGCAGTGGAAAGGATTCACTCCATGGTGCTGAAAGGACAGCTCTGCTGCGAGGACAGTTTTATATAGGCACTGTTTGTCACCATTAGAGGGTAATTAATGTATTGTTTTTGTTGTGTAGTGGCTTTGCTGCTTTGCATCTAAAATAAATGTTGAGTTTGCCCCACCAAGATTTACATGCTATAATCACCACTGATCCCCTCACATCCCCCTACAATTTGAGCCCTGGTTCTGAGTTCGAAATAACTATTTATCAAATGAGGGGTTCTTTACAAGGACACACATGATATGATAGTCCCTTCAACAAAAGTTGGATGTTTTATTCTCCTTCAGAGAGTATTCCTACCTCTTGACTTACTCCACATGTTGTGTTACAGCCAGAATTTTTTTTCTCACCTTTATTCAACCAGGTAGGCGAGTTGAGAACAAGTTCTCATTTACAACTGCGACCTGGCCAAGATAAAGCAAAGCAGCTCGACACAAACAACAACACAGAGTTACACATGGAATAAACAAACATACAGTCAATAACACAATAGAAAACGTCTAAATAGAGTGTGTGCAAATGACGTAAGATAAGGGAGGTAAGGCAATAAATAGGCCATAGTGGCAAAATAATTACAATTTAGCAATTTAACACTGGAGTGGTAGATGTGCAAAATATGAATGTGCACGTAGAGATACTGAGCTGCAAAAGAGCAAATGAAAAAACAGTATGGGGATTAGGTAGTTGGATGCGCTATTTACAGATGGGCTATGTACAGGTGCAGTGATCAGTGAGCTGCTTTTTTCAAATCATTCCATGCATTAGCAGAAGAGAACTGGAAGGAAAGGCTGAATTGGCTTTGGATGTGACCAGTTAAATATACCTGCTGGAGCGTGTGCTATGGGTGGGTGCTGCTATGGTGACCAGTGAGCTGAGATAAGGTGGGACTTTACCTAGCAAAGACTTATAGATGACCTGGAGCCAGTGGGTTTGGCGATGAATATAAAGTGAGGGACAGCCAACGAGAGCATACAGGTTGCACACCGCCCCAGACCATGACGGACCCTCCAACACCAAATTGATTCCTCTCCAGGGTACAGGCCTTGGTGTAATGCTCATTCCTTTGACTGTAAATGCGAATCTCACCATCACCCCTGGTGAGACAAAACCGCGACTCGTCAGTGAAGACCACCTTTTGCCAGTCTTGTCTGGTCCAGAGACGGAGGGTTGTGCCATAGGCAATGTTATTTTCAGTGATGTCTGGTGAGGACCTGCCATAATACAGGCCTACAAGCCCTCAGTCCAGCCTCTCTCAGCCTATTGCGGACAGTCTGAGCACCGATGGAGGGATTGTGTGTTCCTGGTGTAACTTGGGCAGTTGTTGTTGCCAACCTGTAACTGTCCCGCAGGTATGAAGTTCGGATGTACCAATCCTGTGCAGGTGTTGTTACACGTGGTCTGTCACTGCGAGGACGATCAGCTGTCCTTCCTGTCTCCCTGTAGTGCTGTCTCAGGCGTCTCACGGTACGAACATTGCAATTTATTGCCCTGACCACATCTGCAGTCCTCATGCCTCCTTGCAGCATGCCTACGGCACGTTCAAGCAGATGAGCAGGGACCCTACCCTGGGCATCTTTCTTCTGGTGTTTTTTCAGAGTCAGTAGAAAGGCCTCTTTGTGTCCTAAGTTTTCATAACTGTGACCTTAATTGCCTACCGTCTGTAAGCTGTTGTAAGTGTCTTAACAACCGTTCCACAGGTGCATGTTCAGTAATTGTTTATGGTTAATTGAACAAGCATGGGAAACAGTGTTTAAACCTTTTACAATGAAGATCTGTGAAGTTCTTTGTATTTTTTATATTCAATTATCTTTGAAAGACAGGGTCCTGATAAAGGGACGTTTCTTTTTTTGCTGAGTTTATATGCATCATTTATGATGAGAATTACCTCAACTAGCTGTATTACCTCAACTAGTCACGAAATTGAAAGTGACTGTTTTCTGGAAGCTGTGCATCACCATCTGGCAGTCTGACAAATCTGGGTTTGTCGGATACCAGGAGAACGCCCCAATATATAGTGCCAACTGTACATTTTGGTGGAGGATGTATGGGGCTGTTTTTAATTGATCGGTCTAGGCCCCTTAGTTCCTGTGAAGGGAAATCTTCATGCTACAGTACACAATGACATTCTAGACGATTATGTGCTTTCAAATTTGCTGCAACATTTCAGGGAAGTCCCTTTCCTGTTTCAGCATGACAATGCCCCCGTGCACAAAGCGAGGTCCATACAGAAGTGTTTTGTCAAGATCGGTGCGGAAGAATTTGACTGGCTTGCACAGAGCCTGACCGCAACCCCATCAAACACCTTGGTGATGAATTGGAACGCCGACTGCGAGCCAGGCCTAATCGCCCAACATCAGTGCCCAACCTCACTAATGCTCTTGTGGCTGAATGGAAGCAAGTCCTCGCAGCAATGTTCCAACATCTAGTGGAAAGCCTTCTCAGAAGGGTGCAGGCTGTTATGGCAGCAGAGGGAGGACCAACTCCGTATTAGTGCCATTGATTTTGGAATGAGATATTTGACGAGCAGGTGTCCACATACCTTTGGTCATGTATTGTTTAAACAAAGGGATCTGTAATGTTCGTGGCCATTACATTGAAAAAAATATGCTTGCACATATCTATTATAATAATAATATATTATAGAGTGCATTCAGAAAGTGTTCAGACAGATTTTCACCCGAATATTCAAAAATCTACGTAAAACAATATGCGCATTTTCCCACCAGAGTAGTTTCCATCAAACTGACTTTTTGCGGATAAAAGGCTCTGCGTGATGACATAGTGAACATAAATAACTTTTACAGTTATTTTCCAATGTACCAAATGACAAATACAAGTAAATCCTTAAGAGTTTATTGTAAATTACATAATTAAAAAATCCACATCAAAATCCATAATTTGAAGATAGAGATGTTTTTTTGTATCCACCACATCTGCCTATGCCAAGCTGAAGCGGTGTTTGTCGAATCATGAGACATGCCGAAAATCGGTCTTCTCACGAAAACATCTGCTGGTTTATGTCACCCATTCATTGTCAGTTAGAGACACAGTAGCACCTTGTGACCTTGTAAAGCATAATCAGTGCTTTAACTCCCCCTTGCTCTGGTCTGGAGCAATGAAGTAGTGACGAAGGGTACCGTACTAAACCACAAATTACCTCTAAGTCCTGCAGCATATTCACAAACTTTTAGTTGAGCAACCACTGTATGTCATGGAATGAGCAGGTGTTCCTAATGTTCTGTACACTCAGTGACACTGTAATGTATTAATATTAAAAAGGAAGAGACGCTTAGGCCTAGCCCCAGAGAGATAGAGAGATATATGCACAGATAAAGCCATACAGAAGGAGGCTAATTCGTCAATTTACAATCAGAATATTTTGTATAAAGAGAAGCCGTATATTGTTAGATTATAGGAGTGGTAGGCTTAAAACGTTCACGTTTAAATGTCGTAGTCAGTTGGAACACCAGTGTGCACTGCCTTCATATCATAGGCCTGCAATAGTTAAATAGTTAAAGCTTAATAATAGCCACACCAAACCTTCACGAAACTTTATTAGAGTAATATCAAAACTAAGTCAAGCCATTGTTTATAGGGAAAATACAAGCAGGCTATTTCATTATGGCAAACACATAATTACAGTTGGAACTTAATACAATGATAGCACAAACTATTATAAATACGAAAATAAATACATTAAACTTCCAAAATTGAATCCTACCTGAATAGCACTCACCGGCAGTATTTCAAGTATTGGTCAATGACACTCTTAGGGATATGTTGATCGGTTAGTATTTGTTTACCTCGACGACATCCTGATCTTCTCAAAACCCTTCCAGAACGCATACTGCACGACCGCTAAGTCCTGGGATGCTTCCTGCAGAGCCAACTATATGTCAAGATAGAGAAGTGTGAGTTCCATGTATCCCAAGTTTCCTTCCTGGGTCACATTATCTCTACCTCAGCCATCCAGACAGACCTCGTAAAGGTTGAGGTGGTGGCCGACTGGCCACATCCCACCTCACTCAAGCAGGTCCAGTGGTTCCTCGGGTTTGCCAATTTTAACAGGTTGTTTTATATGCAACTTTGGTGGAGTGGCAGAACCTCACAGTCCTAACCCGCAAGTCCCAGTCCCATTTTTGCTGGACTCCCGCGGCTGACAGGGCATTCATCGAGTTCAAGCAACGTTTCACCTCTGGACCCATCCTCGTTCATCCTGATCCTACTCATCCCTTTGTAGTAGAGGTGGATGCCTCGCACACCGGAGCAGGGGCGGTCCTTTCACAGCGGAACGATGCTCCTTTCTCTTCAAGCGGTTCTCGCCAGCGGAAGACAACCACAATGTAGGAAACCGGGGGCTATTGGCAGTTAGGTAGGCCCTTGAGGAGTGGAGACACTGGTTGGAGGGGGTACCTCATCCTTTAGTAATCTGGACGGACCTTAACCTCTCTTGGGTAGGGGGCAGTATTTTCACATCCGGATGAAAAGCGTGCCCAAAGTAAACTGCTAGAAACTCAAGCCCAGAAGCTAGGATATGCATATAATTGGTAGATATGGAGAGAAAACTCTAAAGTTTCTAAAACTGTTAAAATAATGTATGTGTGTATAACAGAACTGATATGGCAGGTGAAAACCAGAGGACAAACCATGCTCCCCAAAAATAATTTCAGCCTACCACTATTTTCAATGGCTGTCACTTTTATTGTAAGGTGAAGTCCTCCCAGATTGCAGTTCCTAGGGCTTCCACTAGATGTCAACAGTCTTTAGTGAGAGTTTCAGGCTGTTCTTCTTAAAAAATGAGCCAGAAATTGTAGTTTTTCTAGGTGGCTCCCATTTTGGCTGTAGTGTTTCCAAGCGCGTGGAGGAAAGCGCCTTCTTTGGTATTTTTCTCCAGTAAAGACAATGATTCTCCGTCTTACATTTTATTGTTTATTTACGTATTAGGGTACCTAAGATTTGATTATAAATGTTGTTTGACTTGTTTGGAAAAGTTTATTAGTAACGTTTGTGATTAATTTTGTATGCATTTTGATGACGGGAAACTGGGTGGATTATTGACTGAAGCGGGCCAGCTAAACTGAGTTTTTATGGATATAAAGAAGGACATTATCGAACAAAAGGACCATTTTTGATGTAACTGCTGGGAGTGCCAACAGTTGGGAGTGCCAACAGAGGAAGATCATCAAAGGTAAGGCATTTTTATATCTCTATTTCTGACTTTCGTGTCGCACCTGCCTGGTTGAAATATGTTTTCATGGTTTTGTATGCGTGGCGCTGTCCTCAGATAATCGCATGGTGTGCTTTCACCCTAAAGCCTTTTGAAATCTGACACAGTGGCTGGATTAACAAGAAGTTAAGCCTTATTTTGATGTATTACACTTGTGATTTTATGAAAGTGAAATATTTATAATTCTGTAGTTTGAATTTCGCACTCTGCAATTTCACCCGGATGTTGGCCAGGTGGGATGCTAGAGTATCACCTGTCCATAAGAAGATAAGAACTTGGTCTCCATTCAAGAAGCCAAGAGGTTGAACGTTCGCCAGGCTAAATGGGCTCTGTTTTTTGATTTCACACTAGCCTATTGCCCGGGATCCAAGAATCAGAAAGCAGACGCCCTGTCCTGCCAACTCGATGTCTCTAATGAGGAGAGGGATTCCCGAGCCCATCATCCCCAGCTCCCGCATTGTGGCCCCTGTGATATGGAGTATTGAGACTACGGTCTGACAAGCCCAGACCCGAGAACTTGACCCCGGTGGGGGACCCACTAACAGACTTTACAACCCACTAACAGCCCGTTCCCGAGTACTACAATGGGGACAATCCTCTAAATGAGGATTAATCAGACATGGGAGTTCCTGAGGTGGAAATTCTGGATGCCAAACATGATTGAGGATGTGAGATCCTTTTTTACTGCCTGTTCCACCTGTGCCCAAAGCAAGTCCTCACGACAGCAACCAGCTGGGTTGCTCCAACCTCTGCCCATCCACAGCCGGCCCTGGTCCCACCTGTCTGTAGACATTATCACAGGGTTACCTCCATTCCAAGGGCTTACCACTATCCTGGTGGTCGTTGATTGATTCTCCAAGGCAGCCCATTTCAATGCCTTACCTCAGTGAAAGAGACCGCTCATCTCAACAGTCCACACAGGCCAGCAACTGTAGCAAGTTCCTCTTCAGGGCAGTGTATTCTCACAACGCAATGGCGAACTCGTCCAGTGGACTGTTGTCGTTCAAGTGTCAGTTCGGTTTCGCCCTCATGCCATCAACTGAGGTGTTCACTCGACGATGTCGCAGCACCTGGATCAGAGCACGATCCTCCTTGCTCAGCTCCTCTTACCAACACCAGGCAAACCGGCACCGAAGGCCTCTTCAGCTCCTCCAACCGGGTCAACGGGTGTCTGTCATGGTTCTACCTGTCACCAGAGGGTGGCAGAGACCGTCCTAGAGACATTAATGACACTCAGGTGTGTCCAATTTACTCATTATGATTTCCCTGTTAAACAGGTGTGTTTTCTCTTGTCCTATGCAGAAGCTTGAATTGTTTACTGTGTGTATTTGTTTCCTGAATGAGTTTTCAGAACTTCATGTTTGTTGTTTTTTCTGTGTACTGTGATCCTGCAGCTACCGTTTCTCAGTGAAGTATTATGTTTATCCTTCACCACTGATTCCTCATCTGGTCTCTTTGCACCTGGTTCCAACCTTACCACACTACATCACATAGCCTAGGCCAAGGGTCCTCTCTCACTCTCTCTCTCCGTAGCAGCAGGCACATGTGCATGCAAGGAGTGTAAGAATAGTGCTGAAGCATGAATTCTGAGTTTATGCTATGATAGACAACCTCTCCTGGATAATTTGATTATTGGCTTTTCATGAATTTTTTTACTACAAAAAGGTAAGATGCGTTTTTAAACTAAATTCTGGTGCCACTCTGCAAAACAAAAGGAACAGAAAGGAACGATATAAAACATTAATTTGGGGGGAGTTTGAACAGGTTCAGAACTTTATTTTGCTGGTTGGAATAGTGGAATGGAAAAAATATAATTGTTCTGTTCAGAATGAAATACTTGGAAAATTCTGGTTCCAACTCCTGCCATTACCTAAGCATTGGTTAAGACATTTTATTGAAAGCATGACATTTACAGGTGAAAGAAAGTACCCATTAAGCATTCATTTTATCCTATGTCTGCAGATAAGTGCACATGAAGAGGAATCAACCTTTCATTAAGATACACCCAAATACTACTGAGATACAGTGCCTCAAGTCAATAAGGTTCCATAGTGAATATGCAATTCACAGATTTAGATTGGGAGGGCAGAGATGGAAATGGAAGCGAGACACGCCACTCACAGATTTTTTTCTATTTCTTCTGGTTCAATGAAAGTCACTGAACTAAGTAGACCAGACACAGCTGCTATTGCATTGATGGATTGATGGGATACACGCCAAGTTAAGCAGACTGGAATAAATACAAAACTGCTTTGGTAAAAAGCCTGAGTGAAATATCTTAATTTATCCACCATCTATGGGGAGGGCTTAGTTACAGTGCAAGTATCCACTTGTGCAGGCCACTCACTATCTCCCAGCCCAGTGGGGGTACTATCCTGCTAGGTACAATGATCATCATATACTTCTTTGAAGCCTCATACCGGTATAACTGTGTACTCCACACTAAAGGTTCGGCAACGCTACCCCATTGTTTGTGGCTTCACCAAAACGAGCATCTGAATAAAATACTGGGAAATCATACAATCTTCACAACCCCTTATTTTTAAAAGCTCCCCTCGTAGCATTCCCCCCCCCCCCCCATGTGCTCAGATCAAATGATCCCCTGCTGTTTTATGGTGGCAATGCACAAAGGAAGATGACACAGCAGCGGTCTGGTTATCAACCGTGACAGGCGAAGTGGCACTGGGTGGATTGCGTGTGTGCAATCCGCTCGATTGCCCGTGTGTTACGTGAGTGGAGAGCTACCATCATGCTCTTGCAATCGTCTAGTGTTGAGAGTGTGGGTGCCTCCTGTAATCCAATATGTGTGTGTGTGTGTGTGTGTGTGTGTGTGTGTGTGTGTGTGTGTGTGTGTGTGTGTGTGTGTGTGTGTGTGTGTGTGTGTGTGTGTGAGAGAGAGAGAGAGCAGATTGGAACTCTGGTGGTTTCCTTTACCTTTCTGTGTAGCGATGTCAATATTTGAACCTCAGATCAAGGTGTCTTCAACAGGAAGACTAGCTGTACAATTAACACAATGTCAAGTGTACTGCTCTTAGTGAGTCGCTCAGGTCAAGGCGGTGCTTTTCCATGTGCTGCATTAATATGAAAAATCACCTTAAAAATGCTAACATCCCTCTTGTTAGTATAATGGTAAGAGCTTAGGTTAATTTGTTGTAGCTTCTGAACTTTCTCACTCATCATTATTCATGATCCATTCATGTCTTTCTTAATAATGGCACTGGGCCCGGTTTCCCAAAAGCATCTTAAGGCTAAAAGTTCAACGTTAGAACCTTTGTAGGAGCATCATTTAATTTATTTTATGTCACCTTTATTTAACCAGGTGGGCTAGTTGAGAACAAGTTCTCATTTACAACTGCGACCTGGCCAAGATAAAGCAAAGAAGTTTGACACATACAACAGCACAGAGTTACACATGGAATAAACAAACGAAGAGTTAATAATACAATAGAAAGTATATGTACAGTGTGTGCAAATGAGGTAAGATGAGGTTGGTAAGGCAATAAATAAGCCATAGTGGAGAAGTATGACAATATAGCACTGGAATGGTAGATGTGCAGAAGATGAATGTGCAAGTAGAGATACTGGGCTGCAAATGAGCAAGATAAATAAATAAATACAGCATTGGGATGAGGTAGTGAGCTGCTCTGACAGCTGGTGCTTAAAGCTAGTGAGGGAGATGTGTCTCCAGCTTCAGTGATTTTTGAAGTTCGTTCCAGTCCTTGTCAGCAGACAACTGGAAGGAAAGGCGGACAAAGGAAGAATTGGCTTTGGGGGTGACCAGTGAGATATACCTGCTAGAGCGCGTGCTACGGGTGGGTGCTGCTATGGTGACCAATGAGCTGAGATAAGGTGGGACTTTACCAAGCAAAGACTTATAGATGACCTGGAGCCAGTGGGTTTGGAGAGGGCCAGCCAACGAGAGCATAAAAGTCACGATGGTGGGTAGTATATGGGGCTTTGGTGACAAAACGGATGGCACTGTGATAGACTGCATTCAATTTGTTGAGTAGAGTGTTGGAGGCTATTTTGTAAATGACATCGCCAAAGTCGAAGATCGGTGGGGTAGACAGTTTTACAGGGGTGTGTTTGGCAGCATGAGTGAAGGATGCTTTGTTGTGAAATAGGAAGCTGATTCTAAATTTAATTTTGGATTGGAGATGCTTAATGTTAGTCTGGAAGGAGAGTTTACAGTCTAACCAGGCACCTTGGCAGGTGCGGGCAGCGATCGGTTGAAGAGCATATAGTTTTACTTGCATTTAAGAGCCGTGTGAGTCCACAGAAGGAGAGTTGTTTGGCATTGAAGCTCGTCTGGAGGTTAGTTAACAGAGTCCAAAGAAGGGCCAGAAGTATACAGAATGGTGTCGTCTGCGTAGAGGTGGATCAGAGAATCACCAGCAGCAAGAGCGACCTCATTGATGTATATAGAGAAAAGAGTCGGCCTGAGAATTGAACCCTGTGGCACCCCCATAGAGACTGCCAGAGGTCCGGACAACAGGCCCTCCGATTTGACACACTGATCTCTATCAGAGAAGTAGTTGGGGAACCAGGCGAGGCAATCATTTGAGAAACCAGGGCTGTTGCATCTGCCAATGAGAATGTGGTGATTGACAGAGTCGAAAGCCTTGGCAAGGTCGATGAATACAGCTGCACAGTATTCTCTCTTATCGATGGCGGTTATGATAGGACCTTGAGCGTGGCTGAGGTGCACCCATGACCAGCTCTGAAACCAGATTGCATAGCGGAAAAGGTACGGTGGGATTCGAAATGGTCGGTAATCTGTTTGTTAACTTGGCTTTCGAAGACCTTAGAAAGACATGTTGGGAAAGATATTGGTCTGTGGCAGTTTGGGTCTGGAGTGTCTCCCCCTTTGAAGAGGGGGATGACCATGGCTGCTTTTCAATCTTTGTGAATCTCAGACGAGACGAAAGAGAGGTTATAATAGGGGTCGCACAATTTTGGCAGATAGTTTTAGAAAGAGGGTCCAGATTGTCTAGCCCAGCTGATTTGTAAGGGTCCAGATTTTGCAGCTCTTTCAGAACATCAGCTATCTGGATTTTGGTAAAGTAGAAATGGGGGAGGTGGAAAGCATGGCCAGCCGTTGAAATATGCTTATTGAAATTCTCAATTATAGTGGATTTATCGGTGGTGACAGTGTTTCCTAGCCTTAGTGCTGTGGGAAGCTGGAAGGAGGTGCTCTTATTCTCCATGTACTTTACAGTGTCCCAGAACTTTTTTGAGTTTGTGCTACAGGGTGCAAATTTCTGCTTGACAAAGCTAGGCTTAGCTTTCCTAACTGCCAGTGTATGTTGGTTCCTAACTTCCCTGAAAAGTTGCATATCACGAGGGCTATTCGATGCTAATGCGGAATGCCACAGGATGTTTTTGTGCTGGTCAAGGGCAGTCTGGTCTGGAGAGAATCTCTGAATCTCTGAGCTGTTTCTCAAAACCAATGTTTGTAAAGTTGCATTTAAAAACACTCTTTATTTACTGACTGCCCTTCTTTATACAGAGAAGATCTCCGCTAAACATCGAATCAAGATGTTCTGTCCCTCTGATACCACTGATAACTGTAGAACAAAGTCAACTACAAATACAAAGTTGCCAATGTCTTTATAATTGTTACAAATAAGCAAAGTGTAAATGAAAACCCGAGATGACTGCATTAAAAGATAAATACAGAAGGCTACATACACTGGCCTTCTTTCGATCCTTTCATTAGCGGCACATGCGCCAACGACTTAGCAAACAGTCTTTCTGTATGATGTTTTGGGAAACGCATGTTCCATCTTCGGCTGTTGTTGGAACATTGCTTTACTAAAACCCTTGTAAGCCTGAGTTCGGAGAGGTATAACCAGTGTAGTGGAGGAGTCATATTGCTTCCACAATACAATTCTGCAAACATTGAAGGTTGGGACCAAAAGGGAGCATCTCTCTCTCTCTTTCAGTCTCTGTGTGTTTCTCTATTGGGACTAACCTGTTGTCTCTGGGAGGGACCTGTGATAATGAGAGGACTCGAGGAATCAAGGAATTGCAATTAAGATTCTCCCCATGTCTCGGTCTCTCTCTCCCATCTCTCCTCTCTAGTACTCTAGTGTCTGTCTCAATGGCATGTCTGTTGCATACCTGCAGAGGGAGCCTTGGTACTTTTCAATTGTTGCCATTGCTTTTGAAATGGGAGTTTTCTCCAATGAGAAAGGACTGGTTTTCCATTCGATGAACCCATGGCTCTCTGACGTTGATGGAACAATGATGGTGCAATGGCACTAGAGGTCGAATATACCATTAGAATTGATGCAAGTATCGTATGACACTGTGTAGGGCTAAATTAAAAGTATATTTATCAAACATACACTACATGACCCCAAAAAATAATAATAATTTGGACACCTGCTTATCGAATATGTAGTTGGTCCCCCCTTTGCTGATATAACAGCCTCCACTTTCTAGGAAGGCTTTGCACTAGATGTTGGAACATTGCTTCCATTCAGTCACAAGAGCGGTCGGGTACCGATGTTTGGAGATTAGACCTGGCTCGAGGTCGGCGTTCCAATTCATCCCAAAGGTGTTCGATGGGGTTGAGGTCGGGGCTCTTTGTAGGCCAGTCAAGTTCTTCCACACCAATCTCGACAAACCATTTCTTTATGGACCTCACTTTGTGCACAGGGGGCATTGTCATGCTGAAAAAGGAAGGGCCTTCCCCTAACTGTTGCTACAAAGCTGGAAGCACATAATCGTCTAGAATGTCATTGTATGCTGCAGTGTTAAGATTTCCCTTTACTGGAACTAATGTGTCTAGTTCAAACCATAAAAAGCAACCCCAGACCTAGTCCACCGAACTTTACAGTTGGTACTATGCATTCGGGCAGGCAGCGTTCTCCTAGCATTCACCAAACGCAGATTTGATCATCGGGCTGCCAGATGGTGAAGCGTGATTCATCACTCCAGAGAACACATTTCCACTGCTCCAGACTCCAATGGCGTCAAGTTTTTCACAACTCCAGCCGACGCTTGGCATTAGATATGGTGATCTTAGACTTGTGTGAGGCTGCTCGGCCATGGAAACCCATTTCATGAAGCTCCCGATGAACAGTTCTTGTACTGACGTTGCTTCCAGAGGCAGTTTGGAACTCGATAGTGAGTGTTGCAACCGAGTACAGACGCTCTTTACGCACTACACGCTTCAGCACTTGGCGGTCCCGTTCTGTGAGCTTGTGTGGCCTACCACTTAGCGGCTGAGCCGTTGTTGCTCCTAGATGTTTCCACTTCACAATAACAGCACATGCAATTGACCGGGGCAGCACTAGCAAGGCAGATATTTGACGAACTGACTTGTTGGAAAGGTGGTATCCTATGATATGCCAAGTTGAAAGTCACTGAGCTCTTCAGTAAGGCCATTCTACTGCCAATGTTTGTCTACGAAGATTGCATAGCTGTGTGGTCAATTTTATCAAATCAAAATCAAATCAAATCAAATTTATTTATATAGCCCTTCGTACATCAGCTGATATCTCAAAGTGCTGTACAGAAACCCAGCCTAAAACCCCAAACAGCAAGCAATGCAGGTGGAGAAGCACGGTGGCTAGGAAAAACTCCCTAGAAAGGCCAATACCTAGGAAGAAACCTAGAGAGGAACCAGGCTATGTGGGGTGGCCAGTCCTCTTCTGGCTGTGCCGGGTGGAGATTATAACAGAACATGGTCAAGATGTTCAATGTTCATAAATGACCAGCATGGTCGAATAATAATAAGGCAGAACAGTTGAAACTAGAGCAGCAGCACAGTCAGGTGGAAGTTGAAACTGGAGCAGCAGCATGGCCAGGTAGACTGGGGACAGCAAGGAGTCATCATGTCAGGTAGTCCTGGGGCATGGTCCTAGGGCTCAGGTCAGTTGAAACTGGAACAGCAGCATGGCCAGGTGGACTGGGGACAGCAAGGAGTCATCATGTCAGGTAGTCCTGGGGCATGGTCCTAGGGCTCAGGTCCTCCGAGAGAGAGAAAGAAAGAGAGAAGGAGAGAATTAGAGAACGCACACTTAGATTCACACAGGACACCGAATAGGACAGGAGAAGTACTCCAGATATAACAAACTGACCCCAGCCCCCCGACACATAAACTACTGCAGCATAAATACTGGAGGCTGAGACAGGAGGGGTCAGGAGACACTGTGGCCCCATCCGAGGACACCCCCGGACAGGGCCAAACAGGAAGGATATAACCCCACCCACTTTGCCAAAGCACAGCCCCCACACCACTAGAGGGATATCTTCAACCACCAACTTACCATCCTGAGACAAGGCTGAGTATAGCCCACAAAGATCTCCGCCACGGCACAACCCAAGGGGGGGGGGGGGCGCCAACCCAGACAGGATGACCACAACAGTGAATCAACCCACTCAGGTGACGCACCCCCTCCAGGGACAGCATGAGAGAGCCCCAGCAAGCCAGTGACTCAGCCCCTGTAATAGGGTTAGAGGCAGAGAATCCCAGTGGAAAGAGGGGAACCGGCCAGGCAGAGACAGCAAGGGCGGTTCGTTGCTCCAGAGCCTTTCCGTTCACCTTCCCACTCCTGGGCCAGACTACACTCAATCATATGACCCACTGAAGAGATGAGTCTTCAGTAAAGACTTAAAGGTTGAGACCGAGTTTGCGTCTCTGACATGGGTAGGCAGACCGTTCCATAAAAATGGAGCTCTATAGGAGAAAGCCCTGCCTCCAGCTGTTTGCTTAGAAATTCTAGGGACAATTAGGAGGCCTGCGTCTTGTGACCGTAGCGTACGTATAGGTATGTACGGCAGGACCAAATCAGAGAGATAGGTAGGAGCAAGCCCATGTAATGCTTTGTAGGTTAGCAGTAAAACCTTGAAATCAGCCCTTGCTTTGACAGGAAGCCAGTGTAGAGAGGCTAGCACTGGAGTAATATGATCAAATTTTTTGGTTCTAGTCAGGATTCTAGCAGCCGTATTTAGCACTAACTGAAGTTTATTTAGTGCTTTATCCGGGTAGCCGGAAAATAGAGCATTGCAGTAGTCTAACCTAGAAGTGACAAAAGCATGGATTAATTTTTCTGCATCATTTTTGGACAGAAAGTTTCTGATTTTTGCAATGTTACGTAGATGGAAAAAAGCTGTCCTCGAAATGGTCTTGATATGTTCTTCAAAAGAGAGATCAGGGTCCAGAGTAACGCCGAGGTCCTTCACAGTTTTATTTGAGACGACTGTACAACCATTAAGATTAATTGTCAGATTCAACAGAAGATCTCTTTGTTTCTTGGGACCTAGAACAAGCATCTCTGTTTTGTCCGAGTTTAATAGTAGAAAGTTTGCAGCCATCCACTTCCTTATGTCTGAAACACATGCTTCTAGCGAGGGCAATTTTGGGGCTTCACCATGTTTCATTGAAATGTACAGCTGTGTGTCATCCGCATAGCAGTGAAAGTTTACATTATGTTTTCGAATAACATCCCCAAGAGGTAAAATATATAGTGAAAACAATAGTGGTCCTAAAACGGAACCTTGAGGAACACCGAAATTTACAGTTGATTTGTCAGAGGACAAACCATTCACAGAGACAAACTGATATCTTTCCGACAGATAAGATCTAAACCAGGCCAGAACATGTCCGTGTAGACCAATTTGGGTTTCCAATCTCTCCAAAAGAATGTGGTGATCGATGGTATCAAAAGCAGCACTAAGGTCTAGGAGCACGAGGACAGATGCAGAGCCTCGGTCCGATGCCATTAAAATGTCATTTACCACCTTCACAAGTGCCGTCTCAGTGCTATGATGGGGTCTAAAACCAGACTGAAGCATTTCGTATACATTGTTTGTCTTCAGGAAGGCAGTGAGTTGCTGCGCAACAGCCTTCTCTAAAATTTTTGAGAGGAATGGAAGATTCGATATAGGCCGATAGTTTTTTATATTTTCTGGGTCAAGGTTTGGCTTTTTCAAGAGAGGCTTTATTACTGCCACTTTTAGTGAGTTTGGTACACATCCAGTGGATAGAGAGCCGTTTATTATGTTCAACATAGGAGGGCCAAGCACAGGAAGCAGCTCTTTCAGTAGTTTAGTTGGAATAGGGTCCAGTATGCAGCTTGAAGGTTTAGAGGCCATGATTATTTTCATCATTGTGTCAAGAGATATAGTACTAAAACACTTGAGCGTCTCTCTTGATCCTAGGTCCTGGCAGAGTTGTGCAGACTCAGGACAACTGAGGTTTGGAGGAATACGCAGGTTTAAAGAGGAGTCCGTAATTTGCTTTCTAATAATCATAATCTTTTCCTCAAAGAAGTTCATGAATTTATCACTGCTAAAGTGAAAGTCATCCTCTCTTGGGGAATGCTGCTTTTTAGTTAGCTTTGCGACAATATTAAAAAGGAATTTCGGATTGTTCTTATTTTCCTCAATTAAGTTAGAAAAATAGGATGATCGAGCAGCAGTAAGGGCTCTACGGTACTGCACGGTACCGTCCTTCCAAGCTAGTCGGAAGACTTCCAGTTTGGTGTGGCGCCATTTCCGTTCCAATTTTCTGGAAGCTTGCTTCAGAGCTCGGGTATTTTCTGTGTACCAGGGAGCTAGTTTCTTATGAGACATTTTTTTTGTTTTTAGGGGTGCAACTGCATCTAGGGTATTGCGCAAGGTTAGATTGAGATCCTCAGTTAGGTGGTTAACTGATTTTTGTCCTCTGGCGTCCTTGGGTAGGCAGAGGGAGTCTGGAAGGGCATCAAGGAATCTTTGTGTTGTCTGTGAATTTATAGCACGACTTTTGATGTTCCTTGGTTGGGGTCTAAGCAGATTATTTGTTGCAATTGCAAACGTAATAAAATGGTGGTCCGATAGTCCAGGATTATGAGGAAAAACATTAAGATCCACCACATTTATTCCATGGGACAAAACTAGGTCCAGCGTATGACTGTGACAGTGAGTGGGTCCAGAGACATGTTGGACAAAACCCACTGAGTCGATGATGGCTCTGAAAGCCTTTTGGAGTGGGTCTGTGGACTTTTCCATGTGAATATTAAAGTCACCAAAGATTAGAATATTATCTGCTATGACTACAAGGTCCGATAGGAATTCAGGGAACTCAGTGAGAAACGCTGTATATGGCCCAGGAGGCCTGTAAACAGTAGCTATAAAAAGTGATTGAGTAGGCTGCATAGATTTCATGACTAGAAGCTCAAAAGACGAAAATGTCATTTTTTTTGTGTAAATTGAAATTTGCTATCGTAAATGTTAGCAACACCTCCGCCTGTCAGCAAAGGGTGTAGCTGAAATAGCTGAATCCACCAATTTGAAGGGGTGTCCAAATACTTGTGTATATAGTGTAGCTTGGAATGTGTGGAAAATACAGATATCACTGGGTTGTGATTAGACATTGATAACTTTTACATATAAAATGCCAAAAGAGACCCCGCAGTTTTTAGATAGGTAGAAACGGTGCCTTCAGAAAGTATTCATACCGCTTGACTTATTCTACATTTAGCTGTGTTACAGCCTGAATTCAAAATTGATTAAATATATTTTTATTATCCATCTACACACAATACACCATAATTAAGGTGAAACATGTTTTTGAAATGTTTGCATATCTATTGAAAATTAAACAGAAGTATTCATACGCCTAAATCTATACAGCTGTAATCACCTTTGGCAGTGACTACAGCTGTGAATCTTTCTGGGTAAGTCGCTAAGAGTTTTTAAAACCTGGATTATTACAGTATTTGTACCTTTTTATAAAAAAAACTAATTTTCAAGCTCAGTCAAGTAGTTTGCTGATCATTTCTACACAGCCATTTTCAGGTCTTGCCTTAGATTTTCAAGCCGATTTAAGTCAAAACTGTAACTAGGCCACTCAGGAACATGCAACGTCGTCTTGGTAAGCAACTCCAGTGTATTTGGCCATGTGTTTTAGGTTATTGTCCCTCTGAAAGGTGAATGTGTCTCCCAGTCTGTGTTGGAAAGCAGACTGAACCAGGTTTTCCTCTAGGATTTGGCCTGTGCTTAGCTCTATTCCATTTATTTTTATTCTACAAAACTCCATAGTCTTTGCCGATGACAAGCATACCCATTAGAGTTTGAGGTAGTCACCTCATACAAGTACTTGGGAGAATGGCAAGATGGTGCACTGTCCTTCTCTCAGCACATATCAAAGCTGCAGGCTAAAGTTAAATCTACACTTGGTTTCCTCTATCGTAATCACTCCTCTTTCACCCCAGCTGCCAAACTAACCCTGATTCAGATGACCATCCTACCCATGCTAGATAACAGAGACATCATTTACAGATCGGAAGGTAAGGGTGCCCTTGAGTGGCTAGATGAGGGAAGCCCTACAATATTATGTTTTTCTAAGTAGTGAGAAAACTTTCAAGCAGGCAATGTATAGACATGTTGTACTTTTCTTAAATGTAGTTTGTAATTGCCTTAAACAGCAGACAACAAGAAAAGTTTGTTTGAAAATTGCTGTGAGCCAATGGGGTAACCCAGGTAACCAAAGGTTGTTTTCCACAAAGGCGGGAGGGGACGCAACGTTCTGTCTAATACTGACTGGGATTATTGAATGAACTGCTACTATATATATAGTAAAATAATAGCCGGTAACACTTCTTTTGTGTAATTACACTGCAACAAGTCTTGTAGTTAATTGCAATAACTCATAGTTACACTGTAATAACAACATTTAACTGGTTGTAAGTGCAGTCTCTAATTACAGAGGTGTAACAACAAACGTTTGTCATAAATGGGCAAGTTTACACTAAATGAACCAATTTAACGTTTAGTTTCTTCTAAGATGCATCTGATTTAGTAATAACTGTCCCAAGGTTGTAATCTTTTGTGGACAGTTGGACTGGGTGTTTGAGATTAAAGATTGGAGCTGCAATAGGCTCTAATTACCGATACGTGAATGTGCACTCTTCAACATTTCCACTTAATGCTGTTGCTAGCACTTGGTCCCAAAAAGTGTACCATCTGGGTTAATTTGGTTGAGTTTACAAAAACAGATCAGATATAGATCAACCCAGGACCCTGTCCCGCCTACCCTGAATGACGGGCTGCCACTGGGTCAACCTCACTGATTGGGGTCGACCATACAGGTGTCATCCCAGATTATAATAAAAAAATAACTTAGAGTGAATGTGTACATTATCCATTATGACAACCTGAAGTACAACACATGGTACATGTACAATCTGCATAAGTAAAATATTATTCCTGGGTGTTACACAGGATTTAGCTAGCTAAAATGTAGTGTATCTTGAGGGGTACTTACTTGCAATTAAAGGTGCAATGTGCAGAAATCGTTCCGCCATTTCCTGGTTGCTAAAATTAAAATAGTTTGCCTAGCAATGTACAGTGCATTTGGAAAGTATTAAGACCCCTTGACTTTTTCCACATTTTGTTACATTGCAGTCTAATTCTAAAATGTATTAAAAAAACATTTCCTCAACAATCTACACAAAATACCCCATTATTAGAAAATGAAAAAAGGGGTTTAGAAATGTTTGCAAATGTAGTAAAAAATAAAAACAGAAATATCTTATTTACATAAGTATTCAGACCTTTTACTATGAAACTCAAAATTGAGCTCTGTTGCATCCTGTTTCCATTGACCATCCATGAGGTGTTTATACAACTAGATTGGAGTCCACTTGTGGTAAATTTAATTGATTGGATATGATTTGGAAAGGCACACACCTCTCTATATAAGGTCCCACAGTTGACAGTCCATGTCAGAGCAAAAACCAAGCCATGAGGTTGAAGGAGTTGTCTGTAGAGCTTGGAGACAGGATTGTGTTGAGGCACAGATCTGGGGAAGGATACCAAAAAATGTCTGCAGCATTGAATGTACCCAAGAAAAAGTGGCCTCCATCATTCTTAAATGGAAGAAGCTTAGAATTGCCAAGACTCTTCCTAGAGCTGGACTCACCATCCAAACTAAGCAATCGGGGGAGAAGGGCACTATAAACCACAGAGTACATATACTATATGCATAAGTACATGGTAAATACTAGGTGTTACTTAGGATTTAACTAGTTCAAATTAAATGTATCTTGTGGTGTATTTACATGTAATTAATGTGTACCTACAAAGTACCTAACCTATTCTGTAAATCTAATCATCAGCTTCTGAAAGTGCCATCCTAGTGAGAAAATAAACAGATGAGAGTTGCAGGTAGAGACGCTCGTAGGATGTGCCAGGGCTTGCAAACTATTACAGACTACAAAAGGGAAGCACAGCCGCAGGCTTCCCAGTGACACGAGCCTACCAGACTAGCTAAATTACTTCAGGATGATATCTATGAGGGTGCCCGTGTTTACGGATTTGGGGTTGTACCTGGTAGGTTCGTTGATCATTTGTGTGAGAATGAGGGCATCAAGTTTAGATTGTAGGACAGCCGGGGTGTTAAGCATGTCACAGTTTAGGTCACCTAACAGTACGAGCTCTGAACATAGATGGGGGCAATGAATTCACATATGGTGTCCAGGGCACAGCTGGGGGCTGAAAGTGGTCTATAACAAGCGGCAACGGTGAGAGACTTGTTTCTGGCAAGGTGCTTCGAGACCTGGTTGTTATATTAGCTACTAGTATGTGTCCCCTCCACTGAGCTACAGGGTCCCCTCTCGCGACCTCCTTGCACACACTGGCTGTTTTTGCCAGCTACACTGAAAAAAAATATAACCGCAACATGCAACAATTTCAAAGACTTTACTGGGTTAGTTCATAAGGAAAGGTAACTTTGAATATGGTTGAATACAAACAGACCAGTTATGCCCTCTGTAATGCAATCAAAAGGGCAAATGTCAGTACAGAGACGAATTGAAGTCACAACTCAAAGGCTCAGACACGAGACGTATGTGGCAGGGACGTCAGACAATCATTGATTACAAAGGGAAAACCAGCCACGTTGCATACACCAACGTCTTGCTCCCGGACAAGCTAAACACCTTCGCCTGCTTTGAGGATAACACTCAGTCCCGAGGACTGTGAGCTCCCATTCTCCATGGCCAACGTGAGTAAGACGTTTAAGTGTGTTAATCCTCGCAAGGCTGCCGGCCCAGACGGTATTCCTATCCACGTCTTCAGAGCATGTACACACCAGCTGCCTGGAATGTTTACGGACATATTTAATCTCTCCCTATCCCAGTCTGTTGTCCCCACTTGCTTCAAGATGTCTACCATTGTTCCTGTTTAAAAGAAAGCGACGATAACTGACTAATGACACTTCTGTAATCATTAAGTGCTTTGAGAGGCAAATCAAGGATCATATCACCTCCACCTTATCTGGCAATCTAGACCCAATGCAATTTGTACACCGCCCGATATGAACAAGAGGAATACTTTTCATTGACTACAGCTCAGCCTTCAACAACATAGTGTTGGAGCCGTGGGTCTGAACCCCGCCCTGTGCAACTGGGTCCGGGACTTCCTGAGGGGCCGCCCCCAGGTTGTGAAGGTAGGCAACAACACCTCCACTACGCTGATCCTCAACACAGGGGCCCCACAAGGCTGTGTGCTCAGCCCTGTTCTGAAATCCCTGTTCACCGCATCACTGCATATGGCCACACACGCCTCATACTCAATCATCAAGTTTGCAGGCGACACAACAGTGGTAGGCCAACAAACGAGGAGACAGCCTAAAGGGAGGAGGTGAGGGCCCTGGTGGAGTGGTGCCAGGAAAATAACCTCTCCCTCAACGTCAACTAAATGAAGGCGCTGATTGCCTATTTCAGGAAACAGAGGGAGCACGCCCCCATCCACATCGATGGCGCCACAGTGGAGAATGTGAAAATCTTAAAGTTTCTAGGTGTACAAATCACTGAAAATCTGAAATGGTTTACCCACACAGACAGTGTCATGAAGACAGCACCTCTTCAATATCAGGCAGCTGAATAAATTTGTCTTGGCCCCTAAGACCCTCACACACTTTTACAGATGCACAATTGAGATCATCCTCTCAGGCGGTAGCAAGCGTGAGGCAGATTCCTGCATCTAGTGAAAATAATGGTCACAAAGCCACAAGGACACACTTTCATTCTAGGTTAGGACCTCATATTGAAGCTTATAGAGACCCCAAATGATATATAGAATACTCTTAAAAGTATCTACTTTGGTTAAGATACAAGCATAAAGAAACCTCTAACACAATCATTTATTTGACTTTTTTTAACCTAACTTGCTTACCACTTTTTCCATGTGTTTTTTTCCTTCACAGGTTCCATGAAATGATTACCTTTTCCTAAATTATTCATTTATAGTGCCTTGCAAAAGTATTCATCCCCCTTGGCATTTTTCTTATTTTGTTGCAATACAACCTGTAATTTAAATGGATTTTTATTTGGATTTCATGTAATGGACATACACAAAATAGTCCAAATTGGTGAAGTGAAAATAAAAAAACAGCTTGTTTAATTAAGAAAATCAATTATTTATAACTGAAAAGTGGTGCCAAACTGGAAAAGGCGGCCAAATTAGGTGTTGGCTTTGGGGATGACCATTGAGGTATACCTGCTGGAGCATGTGCTACGGGGGGGGTGTTGTTATGGTGACCAGTGAGCTAAGATATGGCAGAGCTTTAGCTAACAAAGACTTATAGATGACATGGAGCCAGTGGGTCTGGTGACGAATATGTAGCGAGGGCCAGCTGAGTAGAGCATACAGGTCACAGTGGTGGGTAGTGTATGGGGCTTTGGTAACAAAACGGATGGCACTGTGATAGACTGCATCCAGTCTGCTGAGTAGAGCGTTGGGGCTATTTTGTAAACGACATCGCCGAAGTCGAGGATCGGGAGGATAGTAAGTTTTACGAGGGTATGTTTGGCAGCGTGAGTGAAGAAGGCATTTTTACGAAATAGGAAGCCGATTCTAGATTTAATTTTGGATTGGAGATGTTTAATGTGAGTCTGGAGGGAAAGTTTACAGTCTAGCCAGCCACTTAAGAATTTGTAGTTGTCCTCATATTCTAAGTCAGAACCATCCAGAGTAGTGATGCTAGTCGGGAGGGTGGTTGTCCGGCAGAGATCGGTTGATAAGCATGCACTTAGTTTTACTAGCGTTTAAAAGCAGTTGGAGGCCAAGGAAGGAGTGTTGTATGGCATTGAAGCTCGTTTGAAGGTTTGTTATTAACAGTGTCCAAAGAAATTCATTTTAGAAAGAGAGGGTCCAGATTGTCTAGCCCAGCTGATTTGTACAGGTCCAGGTTTTGCAGCTCTTTCAGAACATCTGCTATCTGGATTTGGGTGAAGGAGAAGCTGTGGAGGTTTGGGTGGGCAGCTGGGAGGATGTGCTCTTATTCTGGACTTTACAGTGTCCCAAAACGTTTTGGAGTTAGAGCTACAGGATGAAAATTTCTGTTTGAAAAAGCTAGTCTTTGTTTTCCTGACTGCGTGTATTGTTTCCTGACTTCCCTGAAAAGTTGTTTATCGCGGGGACTCTTCGGTGCTAGTGCAGTCCGCCACAGGATGTTTTTGTGCTGGTCAAGGGCAATCAGGTCTGGAGTGAACCAAGGGTTATATTTGTTCTTAGTTCTACATTTTTTAAAGGGGCATGCTTCAAACTTTCTGGCAATAGTTTGTGGAAAGCCATTTCCTGTTACAGCATTACAATACCCCATGTGCACAAAATGAGGTCCATACAGAAATGGTTTGTCCAGATCGGTGTGGAAGATCTTGACTGGGATGCACAGAGCCCTGACCTCAACCACATCTAACACCTTTGGGATGAATTGGAATGCCAACTGCGTTCCAGGCCTAATCGCCCAACATCAGTGCCCAACCTCACTAATGCTCTTGTGACTGAATGAAAGCAAATCCCAGCAGTAATGTTCCAACATCTAGTTCAAAGCCTTCCCAGAAAAGTGGAGGCTGTTCTAGCATGCAAAGGGGGACCAACTCCATATTAATGCCCATGATTTTGGAATGACATATTCAACGAGCAGGTGCCCACATACCTTTGGTCATGTGGTGTATGGTATTATTTCATGGGGCTCTGAATAATACAGTGTTGCTGGGTTTTTACTCCATCCCTTCCATTGGCGACCACAATGTGAATAACTGGAAATGGAATAGATAATCATCACGTGTGATTACTGCACAAAAAAAAACTCTAACCAAACAACAGTGCAGAGCATGAATTGTTCATTGTTGTGAACACAGAAAATGAAATGTGGTTGTTTTTCAATTTAAAAAGTGTGAAAAAAGTAGGGTAAAAATAAAAACTGATTTTAAAAGGCCTCAAGTATTTTTCTGTGTATGACAATAGAGTGGGTGTCCTTCTGCAGCACAGCATTTTGAGGAAAATTGAGGTCAGGTCCAATCTAGACTATGCAACGAAGAGGGAAAGAAGTTGGGCCATCCTAGAAATGTTTTAGAGTAATTTAATATCAAATTGTTATGGCTCTCGTTGGTAGAAGGAAGAGTGGACCAAAGTGCAGCGTGTAAAGTGTTCATGATTCCTTTTATTCAAAAAACACTTAAACAAAATAACACAGTGAAAACGAACAGTTCTGTCAGGCACAGACACGAAACAGAAAACAAGATCCCACAAAACCCAAAAGGAAAATGACAACTTATATGTGATCCCCAATCAGAGACAACAATAGACAGCTGCCTCTGATTGGGAACCACACTCGGCCAAAACAAAAAAATAGAAAACAGACTGTCCCAACCGAGTCACACCCTGACCTAACCAAACATATAGAATATTAAGGATCTCCAAGGTCAGGGCGTGACACAAATTTAGCAGATGATTTTATCCAAAGCGACTTACAGTCATGCATGAATACATTTGTACGTATGGGTGGTCCGGTGAATCGAACCCACTATCTTGGCATTGCAATGCTCTACCAAGATGCATGACGGGGTTATAAATACTTTGTGAAGCCTCATTTTAATATGATTTATAAGGCCTTTATTAAACAGCGATTATGCCACCCTTTTTAAAGCACAGGTTTATGTCATATTTGACATAGTGGGTTATATCACATTTGACATTGGTGGTTATGTACAGTTATGCCACATTTATAAAGCATGATATGGTTATATATAATTTAGCACATTTATATAGTGTTTTATGAAGCCTTTATAAGCTGCACGTCATTTAAAGTGGGACCGAATTTTTACATTGCAAAAAGTTAAAATAATTTTCCATGCCACAAGATGTACTGGATCTGGCCGAATAGGTGCCAGAACGAAACAGCCCAAAATGAAGAGGTGCTGGATGCTGTTGTATTATTTCTATATAGTTACTTATTACCAAGTGAAAATACTTACAAACAAAAGATGTGCTTCTACTTTACGATTTTTTTTTGTTAGATTAATAATTTGATTAATTAGATTAAACAAATATATAGGCCTGTTCAATAACATAAACATGTTTTACTGGTGACTCAAATCTGTAGTCTATCTATAGTTTTGTGAGTAATTTAGAAAAATGGGAATGTCTTTTCTTCTGTTTTTAAAATGACAAGTAACAATGGAAACTGTAAACTGTCTTCATCTGTTTCTTTCTTGTAAGCATTTTCCCATCCTGGAGTCTTAGACCTTGTTGGAATCGGTGGTAGAGAAGAAGAATGTATGACAATTTAGCATACACCCTCCACATTACTCCTACTTGTCATCATCATAATTTCTATAGTTTAGGCATACAGCTAGCTAGGCTCAAATCAAATTGTATTGGTCACATACACATGGTTTGCAGATGTTATTGCAAGTGTAGCAAAATGCTACTAAAATGTTATTGCAAGTGTAGCAAAAAGATCCTACAGTGCAGGAGGATCCTACAGGTCAGTATCTAGCAGGTAATACCATATCTAACAATTCCACAACAAAACCTAATACACACACTATAGTAAAAAAATATGGATGATATGGATGAGCAGCGACAGATGCAACAGATAGTATAGAATACATAGATAGTGTAGGATACTGTACATATGAGAAGTCATGCGAGATATGTAAACATTCTTAAAGTGCCATTATTAAAGTGAATAGTGTAACATTTATTAAAGTGGCCAATGATATCAAGTCTGTAGGTAGGCATCCACCTGTCTGTGCTAGTGATTGGTGTTTAACAATTTCATGGCCTTGAAATAGAAGCTGTTTTTCAATCTCTCCTTCCCAGCTTTGATGCACCTGTACTGACCTAGCTTTCTGGATGGAAGCGGGGTGAACAGGCAGTCATTCGGGTGGTTATTGTCCTCTATATTTTTTTTCTTCCTGTGACATCGGGTGGTTGTAGGTGTCCTGGAGTGCAGGTAGTTTGCCCACGGTGATGCGTTGGGCTGACCGCACCACCCTCTGGAGAGCCCTGCGGTTGTGGGTGGTGCTGTTGCCATACTAGGCGGTGATACAGCCCAACAGGATTCTCTCAATTGTGCACCTGTAAAAGTTAGTGAGGGTTTTCTGCGCTGTCCCGTCGATGTGGATACAGGGGTTCTCCCTTTGTTGTTCCTGAAGTCCACGATCATCTCTTTTGTTTTGCTGACATTGAGCAAGAGGTTATTTTCCTGACATCACACTCAGAGGGCCCTCACCTCCTCCCTGTAGGCTGTCTCATCGTTGTTGGTAATCAAGCCTACCACTGTTGTGTCATCTGCACACTTGATGTTTGAGTTGGAAGCGTGCATGGCCACGCAGTCGTGGGTGAACAGGGAGTACAGGAGTACATGAGAATTCACCCTTGTGTGGTCCCAGTGTTAAGGATCAGTGGAGTCGAGATGTTGTTTCCTACCTTCACCACCTGGGGCGGCCCGGCAGGTGGTGAACAGTATTCTTATATAGGTATTCCTCTTGTCCAGATGGGAATGGCAGTGTTATGGCGATTGCATCGTCTGTGGATATATTGGAGCGGTAAGCAAATTGGAGTGGGTCTAGCGCGACAGGTATGCTGGAGGTGAAATGATCCATAATGCCAGAAGTGAGTGTTACGGGGCGAAAGTAATTTAGTTCAGCTATAACAGCTTTCTTGGGAACAGGAACAATGGTGGCCATCTTGAAGCATGTGGGGACAGCAGACTCGGATAGGGATTGATTGAATATGCCCGTAAACACACCAGCCAGCTGGTCCGCGAATGCTCTAACACGTTTAAATGTTTTACCCACGGCGGCCACGGATTAAGAGAGTCCAGTCTTTGATAGCGGGCCGCGTCGGTGGCACTGTATTGTACTCAAAGCGCGCAAATAAGTTGTTTAATTTGTCTGGGAGCAAGACGTCGATGTCCGCGACGGGGCTGGTTTTCTTTTTGTAATCCTTGGTTGTCTGTAGACCCTGCCACATACGTCTTGTGTTTGAGCAGTTGAATTGCAACTCTACTTTGTCTCTATACTGACACTTTGCTTTTTTAAATTGCCTTGCGGAGAGAATAACTACACTGTTTGTATTCGGCCATATTCCCAGTTGCCTTGCCATGATTAAATGCGGTGGTACGTGCTTTCAGTTTTGGGCGAATGATGCCATCAATCCACGGTTTCTGGTTAGGGAAGGTTTTAATAGTCACTGTGGGTAAAACATCTCCTATACAGTTCCTTATAAACTCGCTCACCGAGTCAGCGAATACGTCAATGTTGTTGTCTGAGGCTACCCGGAACAGATCCCAGTCCATGTGATCGAAGCAATTTTGATGCTTGGAATCTGATTGGTCAGACCAGCATTGGATAGACCTAAGCACGGGCGCTTCCTGTTTTAGTTTTAGTCATGGTCAGAATTGCCAAAAGGAGGTTAGGGGAGGGCCTTGTATGTATTGCAGAAGTTAGAGTAGCAATGGTCGAGCATGTTGCACACTCATGTACTGCAATCGATACGCTGATAGATATTAGGTAGCCTTGTTCTCAAATTAGCTTTTTAAAATCCCCAGCTACAATAAATGCATCCTCAGGATATATGGTTTCCAGGTTGCATGAAGTTCCTTGATGGCTGTCTTGGTATCTGCTTGCGGGGGGATATACACGGCTGTGACAATAACTGAGGAGAATACCCTTGGGAGATAATGCGGTTGACATTTCACTGTGAAGAATTCTAGGTCAGGTGAACAAAATAACTTGAGTTTCTGTATGTTATTACAATTACACCATGAGTTGTTAATCATGAAACATACACCCCTGCCATTCTTCTTACCGGAGAGATGTTTATTCCAGTCGGCGGGCTATACCGACTCCGTACCGAAATTCCAAGCTAGCCATGTTTCCGTGAAACAGAGTATGTTACAATCCCGGATATCTCTTTGGAAAGCAGCTCTTGCCATGATTTTGTTGGTTCATTAACTTGGGACCTGGCATTTGCGAGTAATATACTCGGAAATGGTGGGATGTGTGCGTACATGCGAAGCCTCACTAGAAGACCGGTCCGGCACCTTTTCCTCCAGTGGCGTTGTTTTGGGTCTGCCTCTGGAATCAATTCAAATGTCCAGGGAGGTGCAGAGAAAGGATCCGCTTTGGGAAAGTTGTATTCCTGCTCGTAATGTTGGTTGTGCTGGTAAGTTGACATCTCTTTGATATCCAATTGCTCTTCCCGGCTATAATTAACCTTTCTAGCGCAGGCGTTCCGCTAGAAGAACCCCTCGACAACATTCCGCTGAAAAGGAAGGGTGCGAAAAAAGAAAAAAAAATTGAAATATGTAACTTTCACACATTAACAAGTCCAATACAGCAAATTAAAGATAAACATCTTCTTAATCTACCTATTGTGTCTGAATTCAAAAAAATGCTTTACAGCTAAAGTACAACATGTGATTATGTTAGGTCATGTCCAAGTCAAAAAAACACAGCCACTTTTCCTGCCAAAGATAGGAGTCACAAAAAGCAGAAATATAGATCAAATTAATCACTAACCTTTGATCTTCATCAGATGACACTCATAGGACATCATGTTACACAATACATGTATGTTTTGTTCGATAATGTGCATATTTATATCCACAAATCTCAGTGTACATTGGCGCGTTACGTGCAGTAATGTTTTGATTCCAAAAAATGCAGTGATTTTGCAGAAATACTCATAATGAACATTGATACAAGATACAACTGTTATTCACAGAATTAAAGAGACTTCTCCTTAACATTTTGGTGCACCCACCCAGATAACGGGATCATTTTCGTCAACATCTGCTGAATTGCAGAGCGCCAAATAAAAATTAAACTAAAAACATTACATTTTCATGAAATCACAAGTGCAATATAACAAAACACAGCTTAGCTTGTTGTTACCTGGTGTGTCAGATTTCAAAAAGGTTTTACAGCAAAAACTATCCAGGCGTTTATGTTAGGACATCTCTCTCAGCAGACAAAACATTACAAACAGCTAGCAGCAAAGTAGATTGGTCACGAAAGTTAGAAAAGCAATAAAATAAATTGCTTACCTATGATGATCTTCGGATGTTTGCTATCACGAGACTCCCAGTTACACAATAAATGTTCCTTTTGTTTTATATCCAAAAACCTCCATTTGGTTGGCGTGTTTTGTTCAGAAATCTACAGGCTCGTGGATTCCAAATAGTATCCGTAAAGTCCGTAGAAACATGTCTAACGTTTTTTATAATCAATCCTCAGGTTGTTTTTACAATAAATAATCGATAATATTTCAACCGGACCGTAGATTTTTCAAAAGGAGAGAGAGAGATAATGTCTGCTCCAAGCTGTTGCGCATGCAAAACTCTGCTGGCACCCAGCCATCCACTGACGCGATGTGATCATTCTCGCTAATTTTTCAGAATAAAAGTCTGAAACTATGTCTAAAGACTGCTCACACCATGTGGAAGCCATAGGAAAATGAATCTGGTTGATGTCCCTTTAAATGGATGGAAGGCATGCAATGGAACAGGGGGATTCATTTCTCTGAGGCACTTCCTGGTTGGATTTTCCTCAGGTTTTCGCCTGCAATATCCATTCTGTTATACTCACAGACAATATTTTGACGGTTTTGGAAACTTTAGAGTGTATTCTATCCTAACCTGACAATTATATGCAGATTGTGGGCCTGAGTTTCATTTGGGTACATTTTTCATCCAAACATCAATATACTGCCCCCTACACTCAACAGGTTAATGCAACCTCTGTGTCAGATTTCAAAAAAACTTTTCACAAAGTATCTAATAAGTTAGCTGTAAACTTGGTACAAACATTTCAAACAACGTTCCTAATCCAACCTCAGGTACCCTAAAACATAAATAATCGATCAAATTTAAGACTGAATAAACTGTTTCCAATACCAGATAAAAACAACGTGAAGCATGCTCCAGTTCACGCGCATCAAAACAGTAGAGTCCTGTAGAGAACTGGAGTGACACTTACAGTAGAGAACTGGAGTGACACTTACAATGAATAGAACTACTTCTTCATTTCTCAAAAGAAAAACATTGAACAATTTTTAAAGACTGTTGACATCTAGTGGAAGCCATAGGAATTGCAACCAGGTTGCTAATAATAAGGGTATCCCATAGAAATATGGAAAATCCTATGACCTCAATTATTTTTTCCCCTGGATGGTTTGTCCTCGGGGTTTCGCCTGCCATATCAGTTCTGTTATACTCACAGACATTATTTTAACAGTTTCAGAAACTTTAGAGTGTTTTCTATCCAAATCCACCAATTATATTCATATGCATATCCTAGCATCTGAGGAACAGGCAGTTAACTTTGGGTATGCTTTTCATCCGGAGGTGAAAATACTGCCCCCTACCCCAGAGAGGTTAACGGGAAGGAGCGGGATATCAACTTTAATAGCGTCCTCAAACATGCACTCATCACCAACAGTTGAAGGAGTTTGTTGTTTTCGGTGTCGGCCATGGGAGTTGAACTGTCGCTGGGGTGGCCTGATGGAGAATGCCCTGCGTAAAAAACAGTGAAGCCACCGTCAGTAGGCTGAGGAACTGTTGGCACTCTAACACCGACATGGAAAGAGTTGAGGTAGGATAGGATTTTGTTGCTCTCACCTCAGGGAGATGTGCCCTCATTACAGTTGAGTCTATGGATATCCAGAGGTAGATCACCTTCCGTGAGGGGATCAGGTGACTCTTCTCCTTGTTTAAGGGTGAGGCCTAGAACTCGATTGTGGTTCAACGGGGTGCTTGTGTCTGTTGTGGCTTGTTCCTTGGATGGAGCAGACAATCCAATAGTCCAGGTAAGGCAGTAACTCCACCAGTACAATGTGCCAACACAGCGAAAGGCAAAGGCCAGTGGGCCAGCCAAAATTCTGCAGTAACAATGTCCACCATACAATGTGAGACTCCTGTCAGATAGGCACTGGCCCAAAACTCTCTCACCAAATTGAAATATTTAACACGAATAGCAAATAAACAAGTAACAGATTGATTTTCTCAGTACCTGTTATTAAATTAAGCTCACACTGACCAGAACAATTTTATGTGGGGTCCTCTCGCAAATTGCATGGTTTGCTGCTACATTGTTGTGGACATATGACAGATAAGCTTTCATGCATTGTACAGAGGCTTTAGCAATCCAAAAAAGGAAATAGCGAAATAAGCTATTTTTCTCACCGTTTAAGAAATAGCGTTGTGTTTCACTGTGAAAATAATATTGCATTGTATTAGGACTGCTGGTGTTTTATTTCCAATGAACACCTATATCACCCATGCATATTATTAAATTACACTGATGTTCAAGATAGCTTGGTTTCATGTTCACCTTATGCATTGATAACAATGGCGATATAATGCAATACTAGATTGGAAAGCCTAGACATCCTAATGTAAATTAAATGCATTGGATACAAAACATACACTGGCATATTATAAAGGAGAACATTTTCAATGATATGAATGCATATCAAACATGAGTATACAGTACCAGTCAAAAGATTTGGTTTTTCTTTATTTTTACTATTTTCTACCTTGTCGAATAATAGTGAAGATATCAAAACTATGAAATTACACATTTGGAATCATGTAGTAACCAAAAAAGGTTAAACAAATATTTTACATTTTAGATTCTTCAAAGTAGCCACCCTTTGCCTTGATGACAGCTAGGCACACTCTTGGCATTCTCTCAACCAGCTTCATGAAGAATGCTTTCCAACAGTCTTGAATGAGTTCCCACATATGCTAAGCACTTGTTGGTTGCTTTTCCTTCACTCTGCGGTGAACTGGGTTGAGGTTGGGTGATTGTGGAGGCCAGGTCATCTGATGCAGCACTGCAACACTCTCCATGGTCAAATAGCCCTTACACAGCCTGGAGGTGTGTTTTGGGTCATTGTCCTGTTGAAAAACAAACGATAGTCCCACTAAGGGAAAACAAGATGAGATGGCGTATCGCTGCAGAATGCTGTGGTAGCCATGCTAGTTAAGTGTGCCTTGAATTCTAAATAAATCACAGACAGAGTCACCAGCAAAGTACCCCCACACCATCCCACCTCCTACTCCATGCTTCACGGTGGGAACCACACATGCGGAGATAATCCGTTCACCTACTTTGCATCTCACAAAGACACAGCTGTTGGAACCAAAAATCTCAAATTTGGACTCATCAGACCAAAGGATAGATTTCCACCGGTCTAATGTCCATTGATCATGTTTCTTGGCCCAAGCAAGTCTCTTCTTCGTATTGGTGTCCTTTAGTAGTTTTTTTTTTGCAGCAATTTGACCATGCAGGTCTGATTCACACAGTCTCCTCTGAACAGTTGATGTTAACATGTGTATGCTACTTGAACTCTGTGAAGCATTAATTTGGTTGCAATCTGAAGTGCAGTTAACTGAACTTATCCTCTGCAGCAGAGGTAACTCTTGGTCTTCCTTACCTGTGGCGGTCCTCATGAGAGCCAGATTCATCATATCACTTGATAGTTTTTGCGACTGCACATGCATAGACTTTCAAAGTTCTTGAAATATTCTGGGACTGATTGACCATGTCTTAATTAAATTAATGATGGACTGTCGTTTCTCTTTGCTTATTTGAGCTTTTTTTGCCATAATGGGGACTTGGTCTTTTACCAAATAGGGCTATCTTCTGTATGCCACCCCTACCTTGTCACAACACAACTGATTTGCTCAAATGCATTAAGAAGGAAAGAAACTCCACAAATTAACATTTAACAAGGCACACATGTTAATTGAAATGCATTCCAGTTGACTACCTCATGAAGCTGGTTGAGAGAATGCCAAGAGTACGCAAAGCTGTCATCAAGGCAAAGGGTGGCTACTTTGAAGAATCTAAAATGTAAAATATTTGCTGATTTGTTTAACACTTTTTTGGTTACTACATGATTCCATATGTGTTATTTCAGAGTTTTGATGTCTTCACTATTATTCTACAATGTTGAAAATAGTAAAAATAAAGAAAACCTCTAGAAAGAGAAGGTGTGTCCACACTTTTGACTCGTACTTGTATATTAAGTTAAATGAATATTCCATTGAAATATTATGAATGCCTTTCCCTCCTTGCAGTGGAGTAGACAGACAAACTGCAGCCCCTAGATGCACAAACCTCAAAACCAGAACCATGGGTATACATCAAAAGTTTTTTTTATACATATTAACCCTTCTATTGGTTTTCTTGTATGTGTGTATGAATTTTTAGAACACAGTCCATCAAGTTTCAAGTGTTATTGGTCGTACATACAGGATACATATGGTCCAACAAAATGCTTACTTGCAGGTTTTTTCTCGACAATGCAACAACAATAATAAATAATAAAATATAATACGAACAAAGTTAATGGCTCAGTAGAATATAATAAAGCTTTTAGCATCCCCAAGTGAGGGGCATCAATGAGATAAACATAAAAAATCTGGTTTAGTGCGAGGGCAAATTTCTTTCATGACATCCACAGGCTTTTTATACACAGGACAGGAGTTAACACGTTTTTGTTCCAGTCTTTTACTAACATATTGTGTTCTAAATTGTAGACAATGAATAGTTGAACACGGTATTTGCAGGAATAAAAAGTTGCACACAGTGCACTACGCTGGGGCAGAAATAATCAGTCTGTATTTTAGAATGAACTTCATCTGTTACAATGAGCTGGCAATTCTGCATGACAGAGAACAATGTGTGGATCAACTTCTAACATAGTGATGTTGCACACTGCTGAGTAAACTCCTGGGATAGTGTGGTTTTCCGTGTGGATGGGAGGTTCCCAAGTTCTTTACATCGGTCTATGAATGGGGTTGGAAGTGCTTCAACTTGAGGAGAACAGAGCAGAAACAGCAGAAACATAAGGCCAAAGGAGGAGAAATTAACATCGCTGCTCAAGTTTCAGTGCTGGTTCAAATGACCTTTTGTTAATGGTTTTGTAAACAGTTTTACATATTCATAGGCTTGATTAATTTGTCACTGATTTACTTTTAATTGATCATTTCATTATTCAAAATGTTGTTTTATATGCAATGTTAAAATACAAGGGTAAGGGAAAGTGCCAAGAAGAAAGTTAGCTAACGTTAGGTGAGCAGACACTGCATGCATGTATTGACTGATCATGTAAGAATCTACAAATAACTTGTCTGGATAGCAAGCCGAGAATGAACAAAACACAGCTGCATTTCCTAAATTTTTTATCAGATGTTGCTAAAATGTCTTGCCTCCAAACCAGCTGGGCACGACTTTTCTGTCCTGCCAAGCCAATGCCAAGGAGTGAAATCAACACATCAGTTGCCATCTGTCCCTGAAAACAAATAGAAAAATACGATTTGCTACATTTGTCATTAGCTGGCTGGCAAATTCACCAATTCAGGACTTAAAAAACTGTCCGTGTTTTCAGAATTGACACTGCTGATTTTATGATTTGATTTAGTTTTTTATTCATCCCTAAACAGAATGAGATTGCCTAATACCTGGCAATCGCGCCTGACAAGCGGGCTGATAGACAGCAGTGATTTAACATTTAAATTCCGAATTCATTCGGAAAGTAATTTATACATTTTTTTTTAAATCAAATTTGGTGAATAAATAAAATACGATTTGCTACATTTGTCATTAGCTGGCTAGCAAATTCACCAATTCAGGATTTAAAAAACTGTCCGTGTTTTCAAAATTGACACTGCTGATTTCATGATTTGATTTAGTTTTTTATTCATCCCTAAACAGAATGAGATTGCCTAATACCTGGCTATCGCGCCTGACAAGCGGGCTGATAGACAGCAGTGATTTAACATTTTAATTCAGAATTCATTCAGAAAGTAATTTATACATTTTTAAAAAAATCAAATTTGGTGAATAAATAAAAGTTATGGATCAGACCCTCTCAAGCGGGGTCTGCCATTAATTTGTCAGTTTTTAAAATGTTTGCTATGTCGCAAGGTGTTTTTGGATAGCCTCCCCGGCAAAGGGAACTAAATAGTATGTTTCCATGTTTTCCAGACCTCCCAAGTATGCTTATAGAACTTCCGGTTAACTTAGGACATACTTTCCTTTTCACGTTCTTATGTTTGGAATCGCACTTGAAAAATGAAAGTTGACTTATGTACTCGCTATATGCTCTAGATAGAACACAAGTATGCATTTTGGAAAGCACCCCTTGTGTTGACACATGTAGTTAGCTAGCTAATGTTAACATGCTAGGTGTGTCTCACGTAACACCCTTGGTACAGATACCCTGAGAACATGATTCAGGGAAAACAAGACCATCGAACCCAGCTAACGTTAGCTAGCAAGTAGCGACCGTAGCATATTTGCCAGCTTTAGGTAGCTAGCTAGCTGCAGCCCACCTGATTTTCAACCTTCCGAAGTTCTCCACTGGCTTCCAGTCTAAGCTCACATCCACAATAAGACCACAGTGCTTGCCTAACTAGAGATACTGCCCCTCCCTACCTTCAGGCTATACTCCAACCCTACACCCCAAACCTGAGCACTCCGTTCTGCCAACCCTGGTTTCTTGAGCTCCCATGGTTGAACCAGCTTCTCCCTGCCCATCTTCTGAAAACACCTGAAACCCTTCAAAGTGTATTTTAAATAATCCCCCTCCTCACCTCAAATCACCTGCCCCCCAAAAAACAAAACAAATATAAAAACTTCACTGAACCAACACTTGCACTTGACCCCCCCAGACTGTAAGTACCACCAGTAACATGTTATTACAGTGTAACACTGAATTATTACAATTAATCACAACACTAATAAGGACCCCAACACCAGTACATCAACACCTGTACCTGGTTCCCCTTACATATTGAAATCAAGAATTTAAAAAATGATAAAGGGAAAAAGAAATCTGCTTACTGTTGTGCAATGTCATCTCTATCAATCAAGACTAGGGTGGGCATGTTTAATTTGTAGATTTTCTGCACTCTCCTCCCTCCACAAGGAAAGTGCAGAGCTACTGTACAACAGAAAATTATTTTGGTCAGGACAATTTGGTGTTGTCTGGAGCTAGCAAATGCAGTAAATTGGATGTTGTTGAATCGCACCAGTATCGTTCCACTGGGGGGCTTGCATGAGCACAAGCTGAGATATGAAGGATTTGGGTTTGAGAAGGGTTTGAGAAGGGTGTGTGAGGAGAGGTGAGGCTTTGTATAATGCATACAGACCGAAAATCAGTTCTAACAAGTCACTAAGGCAAACGTAAAATTATTTCGTCCAAATCAGACATCCAGTCTTTATTTTCCAGTCAACATTTACGTTACATTCAGTCATCCAGCAGAAACTCACAGTCAGAGACTCACAGGACCAACCTGGGTCAATCTCCCCGCCCAAGAGTACAAGGACAGATCCCCCACCCAGTCGAATCGGGGACCTGAACCAGTAACCTCTTGGCCACCCAACCGCCAGGCCACGAACCATCCAAGATCCCCCCCACAGTTTTCCTCCAGAGTTGCCCCTCAACCATCCAAGACCTCTCCACAGTCCCCCCCTGAATAAAACCTTCCCCTCCACTCCAAGGTTATACATATATTATGTTGAATACTTTAAGTTTGATCAGAGAAGTGGGAGCAATGTTGGATGTTTTCTGTTTTTGAATTGAGGTTCTTTGAGAGGCAGTGTGGCTCCGTATGGCCCTATTTCTGAGGTAGACAATTTACCTCTCAGCTAATGCACATACAGTTCCTTGCGAAAGTATTCGGCCCCCTTGAACTTTGCGACCCTTTGCCACATTTCAGGCTTCAAACATCCAACCTCACTGAGCTCGAGCTGTTTTGCAAGGAGGAATGGGAAAAAAATGTCAGTCTCTCGATGTGCAAAACTGATAGAGACATACCCCAAGCGACTTACAGCTGTAATCGCAGCAAAAGGTGGAGCTACAAAGTATTAACTTAAAGGGGCTGAATAATTTTGCACGCCCAACTTTTCAGTTTTTGATTTGTTAAAAAAGTTTGAAATATCCAATAAATGTCGCTCCACTTCATGATTGTATCCCACTTGTTGTTGATTCTTCACAAAAAAATACAGTTTTATATCTTTATGTTTGAAGACTGAAATGTGGCAAAAGGTCGCAAAGTTCAAGGGGGCCGAATACTTTCGCAAGGCACTGTACATTTGTCTGCGCTAACACAAGGTCAGCGATGTAACTGGAACTGAAAGTGCTCTGTGGCACTCTGGGATTGGATCTATCCCACAGGATTCTGGTTTCCATATTATTTTAAATGACAGGTAGTATCTCCCCTCCCCCAAGACCACATATTCAACATTTCTTTAGTCCACTTTATTCCCTCAGGGGTTAAAAACAAATGATGGCTGTTTATATTGTTGCAACAGGAGAGTGCTATATTTGTGTGTACAATATTATTACAAGGTCATTACAAGGCTGTTGCCATATTGAAATCTTAACATTGTAACACGCTCATCACAAATATAGATTTAGGTTATCATTGAGAAATGATCAACAGTTGAACCACTACAAGTAGTTTGCCTTTATCAAATAAGTTTTCCTGAGTTTATCCCTCTTGCTTTAAATGACAATCAACAGCTGCCTTTCCGTCACCGCTCCCATCCCCAGGGCATCAGAAGGTCAGGTGAAGGTGGACTGAGGGATTATGGGAGCTCGGTGACTGGCCCCTTGCCCTCCATAAAGAGGAGTTAATAGCTCAGAGTGGAGTGGGAGGTCTCCACTGTCACCGTGGCCCTGAAAACGAATGCCTTTTATTGCAGATTGACCCCCCCAGCTACTACCCATGGGCTCCCAGTAGTAGACCCAGTACTTTTGAAAGAATTTACGGTTAATGTACCAGTCTTAATGAAACCGCCACGGTCCGCCAGCCCTTTCACGGAGAGCGGGCCTCACTGAGTGCCCGTAAAGATCCCCTTTGTGGGCAGTGGTCCAAAGGGGAATGGTGGTGGGGAGAAGGGGTGGAGGAGGGGGGTGCTAAGCAGAGAGCAGACTCCCCTAGCCCTTTTTGACTGCTGCTCGGATCAATGTCATCCTGACCACAGGGACTGATACTGAAGTGTGAAGGTTGGATGAGTTTGTGTGGAAGTTAATGGCAACTGAGAGAAATGGAGAATGCAGAGAAAATGGACAGTGTGAATATATGGATCCCAATGTGACAGAACTATGACGACATGGGTAACCAGCTGTAACATGATTTTGGTATTTTTTTAGATGCTGTATGTTGGTTGAATCAGTCCATTTATAGGCATTTGTATTGTGACATATCTCAGAGGAGGCCGGAAAGGATAAGGGAATAGACATTTGATTCATAAAACAACAATGTCTATCCATTTTGGTGACATATTTACCTAAATAGTGTGCTTCACTAACCAGGTTTTCATCCAACCTTTTCATGTGAGTAAAATACATTTTGGATAAACATTTTCATCACCTGCCTGATGGAAACAAAACATGTTTGGGTAAACTTTCCAAATGTTGACAAAACAAAATATGCTAGACAAGGTGAGGTCTTTTTGTGTTGGTAAAATTAATTATCCGAGAAATATTAGCGCTTATGTGCAAATATCCAACATCCACACTGTTGGCTAGTGAGCACACTTGCTACATAACACACATATTATTTTGAGAAAAGCATCAGTAGAGTTGAAAATGTGATGGAAAGCCTTTTAACTTGGGGACATGGGAATTTAACCGTGAAAGGTATTTTTATGGGAACTATGAGATCATGCACAGCCTTTTATCCACAAGTAAATTTGATGGAAACAAATCTCTCGTGGGAAAATGTTCATGAAAATCTGTCACCAATTGGATGGAAGCCAAGCTACCCTAAAAAGCATTGCATGATAATGCCCTAGCATTTGCATTGTTGTCGGCCATTTTGGCATGAATAAAGGCATAAAGACATTAGGCTCAATTTTGACAGCACTAATAATAGGCACAAGCATCAAGAAAGCATCAATAACAAGTAGTGGAATTTCTTTCAACACCTCTTCTGCAACATTCAGAATTATGGCAATGATCTTTAAAGGTTTACATATTGCCTATATTTATACAGGACCAACTTAGGTTTAGCATGTCAAGGTGCAGTTATAAAATACATTGCTTTTTTACATTGTCAAAATGCCACCCAATGTCTCAGATGAAACTTGCGTTATTGATTAAAACATTACATTGGACAGTCCAATAATTCTGACAGGCTTTAACAAGCACCCTAAGGCTGAAGTAGGCTTGAGAAAGCACCCATATCCATTTCATTGTTACCTGCATCAGTTGATGTCAACCATGATCACGGCTCTACCTGGTGTCAATAAGAATCAATGAGTTCTTAAAAAGTTATGCCATCGACTTTCTCCCTCACTGACTTACAGTACCTTTGGAAAGTATTCACACCCCTTGACTTTTTCCACATTTGTTGTGTTACAAAGTGGGATTAAAATGGCTTTAATTGTAATTTCTTTTGTCAGTGATCTACAAAAAAATACTCTGCAATGTCAAAGAGGAAGAAACATTTTAACATTTGTAAAAATAAATATGAAAAATTAAACACATATCTTCATTAGATAAGTATTCAACCCCCTCAGTCAATATGTTACAATCTTTCTGGGTAAGTCTAAGAGCTGTCGATACCTGGACTATACAACATTTGCCCACACTTTTCAAAGTTCTTCAAGCTCTGTCAAATTGGTTGTTGACCAATGCTAAACAAACATGTTTAGGTCTTGCCAAAGATTTTCAAGTAGATTTAAGTCAAACCTGTAACTCAGCCACTCAGGAACATTCACCGTATTCTTGGTAAGCAACTCCAATGTAGATTTGGTCTTGTGTTTTAGGTTATTGTCCTGCTGAATGGTGAAATAATCTCTGTGTCTGGTGGAAATCCGACTGAACCAGGTTTTCCTCTCGGATTTTGACTGTGCTTAGCTCCATTCCGTTTCTTTTTTATCCGGGAAAACTCCCCAGTCCTTAATGGCTGAGTTAACAAGCATACCCATAACATGATGCTGCAACCACTGTGCTTTAAAATATGGAGAGTGGTACTCAGTAATGTGCTGTATTTGATTTGTCCCAAACATAACACTTTGTATTCAGGACAAACTTCATTGCTTTGACACATTTTTTTGCAGTATTCCTTTAGTGCCTTCTTGCAAACAGGATACATGTTTTAGAATATTTGTACTCTGTACAGGCTTCCTTTTTTTCACTCTGACAATTAGGTTAATATTGTGGAGTAAATAAAATGTTGTTGATCCATCCTCAGTTTTCTCCAATCACAGCCTTTATATTCTATAACTGTTTTAACTTCTTGGAGACGGGGCAGTATTTTCGTGTCCGGATGAGATGCATGCCCAAATTCAACTGCATGCTACTAATCCCCAGAAGATAAGATATTCATATTATTAGTAGATTTTGATAGAAAACACTGTTAGAATCATGTCTGTGAATATAACAGTACTTATGTATCAGGCGAAACCCAGGTTTCCTTGGGAATCCAGATTTCTAAGGGACCTTCTTGCAGTTCCTACCGCTTCCACTGGATGTCACCAGTATTTAGAAATTGGTTTGAGGTTATTCCTTTGTGTAATGAAGAAGTAGCACTGTTCAAAACGAGGGTCACTTCAAGTGTACTGTTTGTTAGATGCGCGTGACCAGAAAAGTAGTGTCAGTTTGTTTTCTTCCAGTATTGAACACAGATCATCCTGTCTTCAATTGATCGATTATTTACTTTTAAAAATACCTAAAGTTGTATTACAAAAGTAGTTTGAAATGTTTTGGCAAAGTTCACAGGTAACTTTTGAGATGTTGTAGTCAACGTTGCGCAAGTTGGAACCGGTGTTTTTCTGGATCAAACGCACCAAATAAATGGACATTTTGGATATATATCGACAAAATTAATTGAACAAAAGGATCATTTCTGATGTTTATGGGACATATTGGAGTGCCAACAGAAGAAGCTCGTCAAAGGTAAGGCACAATTTATATTTTTATTTCTACGTTTTGTGTCACGCCTGCAGGGTTGAAATATGCTTCTCTATCTTTGTTTATGGAGGTGCTGTCCTCAGATAATAGCATCGTTTGCTTTTGCCGAAAAGCCTTTTTGAAATCTGACTTGTTGGCTGGATTCACAACACGTGTGTTACGCCCTGGTCTTAGTATTTTGTGTTTTCTTTATTATTTTGGTCAGGCCAGGGTGTGACATGGGGTATTTATGTGGTGTGTTTTGTCTTGGGGTTTTTGTAGGTCATGGGATTGTGGTTAGTGAGGTAGTCTAGAATAGTCTATGGCTGCCTGGAGTGGTTCTCATTCAGAGGCAGGTGTTTATCGTTGTCTCTGATTGGGAACCATATTTAGGCAGCCATATTCTTTGAGTGTTTCGTGGGTGATTGTTCCTGTCTCTGTGTTTGTTGCACCAGATAGGCTGTTTAGGTTTTTCACGTTTATTGTTTTTTGTATACTGTTCGTGTTTTCATCTTTATTAAAGATGTATACAAATAACCACGCTGCATTTTGGTCCGATCCCTGCTACACCTCCTCTTCAGAGGAAGAGGAAGAAGAGAACCTTAACAACGTGAAGCTTTAATTTGGTATCTTACATGTGTGATTTCATGAAAGTAATAATTTATAATAATTTATAAATAATTTATTTGAATTGGCGCTCTGCATTTTCTCTGGCTTTTGGCCAGGTGGGATGCTAGCATCCCACATATCCCACAGAGGTTAACACACACAACGCCACTTTCAGAGGAATTTAAGAATGCAATGGGTAGGTAATTGACTTGTACTATATGTCGATGTTGCCTGCCCTAGTTAGATTCCGTAAGGATCGGATGAAGTTTGGGATGCATTGTTGACCAAAGATCTCTCGCCATTGGGGCCGATGAGGCCAAAAATAGCTCACAGCCGAAGGAGTGAGACATCTCTCTCTGTTCTCAGACCAGGAAATTAAAGTATATTAGAGTTGTTTCCGTTCTTTCTCTGATCAAAGCTGGGAAGTACTGTCAACTCTTTTCCGTTGGTCTTGAATGAGCAACAGTGCTTTCCACGGGGTTCTCTGGGATGACTGCTTATGTCTGAGTAGGATAGGTTCTCGTCAATAGGTGTATGGTTTCCAAGGAACTGGGATCATTCAGTTCCACTTGGTGTGGCCGCATCTTGAAGAAACTTGATATTAAGTCTGTTTGGAAGTCCTGTAATTTATAGGGATACTTTGATATGCCGGACAGGACTTCACGGGACCACTGCGTTGGTTCTAAGAATTCAGAGCATTTAGGTTCAGTGAGACACATCTAAGATTTCCTCATAAGTGTTTACAGAATGTTCCTTCTGTACAAAAACAGTTTAACAGTCCCTACGACGTAATACGTAGCCTGTAGGTACAAAACACACCTTGTGTAAAATCCATACATTGGATGTTACTGCAAAATACCCATTGTGCCTCTTTTAATGACATATGAAAGAAGAAAAATATCACAGTATGCTTCAAGATTATGTCAATCTGTTATGAGTCCATAAGTTTGATACATTGTTCAGAAAATGTGTTTAAATGTCAATTTTCTCTCCTCTTGGAATACACATCCCCAGTACTCAAAAGCCTGACTGGTCATTTACCCAGTAACACATACAGATCACAAGACGGTCTGCTGACTTGCCGAAGGTGTCTATTTTCTGTCTGCTGAACCCCCTCAGGGCCCCTCAGTCATTAACTTCTTGCGTCGAGCAATCCCGGGAGCGTAATCATAGCCTCGAGCTTACTACCATAACGCAACGTTAACTATTCATGAAAATCGCAAATGAAATGAAAGAAATATATTCACTCACAAGCATAGCCTTTTGTTAACAACACTGTCATCTCAGATTTTCAAAATATGCTTTTCAACCATAGCTACACAATAATTTGTGTAAGAGTATTGATAGCTAGCATAGCATTAAGCCTAGCATTCAGCAGGCAACATTTTCACAAAAACAAGAAAAGCATTCAAATAAAATAATTTACCTTTGAAGAACTTCGGATGTTTTCAATGAGGAGACTCTCAGTTAGATAGCAAATGTTCATTTTTTCCAAAAAGATTATATGTGTAGGAGAAATCGCTCCGTTTTGTTCATCACGTTTGGCTAAGACAAAAAACAAAAATTCAGTCATTACAACGGCAATTTTTTTCTCCAAATTAACTCCATAATATCGACAGAAACATGGCAAACGTTGTTTAGAATCAATCCTCAAGGTGTTTTTCACATATCTATTCGATGATAAATAATTTGTGGCAGTTGGGTTTCTCCTCTGAAGCAAATGGAAAAATACACGCAGCTGGAGATTACGCAATAATTGCAACGGAGGAATTGGAACACAGCGCCTTCAAAATCTGGGGCATTTCCTGTTTGAAATTTCATCTTGGTTTCGCCTAGAGCATCCAGTTCTGTGGCACTCACATATAATATCTTTGCAGTTTTGGAAACGTCTGAGTGTTTTCTTTCCAAAGCTGTCAATTATATGCATAGTCGAGCATCTTTTCGTGACAAAATATCTTGTTTAAAACGGGAACGTTTTTTATCCAAAAATTAAAAGAGCGCCACCTATATCGAAGAAGTTAATAGCGTGCCCAGAGTGAACTGCCTCCTACTCAGACCCAGATGCTAATATATGCATATTGTTATTAGTATTGGATAGAAAACACCCATGTTTCTAAACTGTTTGAATGATGTCTGTGAGTATTACAGAACTCATATGGGCAGGCAAAAATCAGAGAAAAAATCCACCAGGAAGTGGGGAATCTGACGTTTGTAGTTTAACTCACCCCTATCGAATACACAGTGGGATATGGGTTATTTTGCACTTCCTAAGGCTTCCACTAGATGTCACCCATCTTTAGAACGTTGTTTAAGGCAGCTCATGTGAAGGGGCGCCGGGTGGGAGCTGTTTGACTAAGGTGTCTGCCTACAGCCTCATTCTCAGTCATGCACTTTCACTTGAGAGGTAGCTCTCATTCCATTGCTTTTCTACAGACAATGGAATTCTCCGGTTTGAACATAATTTAACTTTTATGATAAACGTCCTAAAGATTGATTCTATACTTAGTGTGACAAGTTTCTTAGACCTGTAATTTAACTTTTTGAACGTTTAGTTCGAATGGATCAGATAGAGCTTTTGGAATTGTTTTAACCAAACCCTCTAATAAAAGAAGCCGTTGGCCATAAATTGACATAAATTATAGACATTATCGAACAAAACAAGCATTTATTGTGGAACTTCCTGGGAGTGCATTCTAATGAAGATAATCAAAGGTAAGTGAATATGAATAATGTTGACTACCCAACATGGCGGATATTTCTCTGGCTGGTTTGGGCTCTGAGCGCCGTTCTCAGATTATGCTTTTTCCGTAAAGTTTTTTTGAAATCTGACACAGTGGTTGTATTAAGGAGAAGTGTATCTAAAGTTCCATGTATAATAGTTGTATTTTCATCAACATTTATAATGAGTATTTATGTGAATTCATATGGCTCTCTGCAATATCACTGCATGTTTTGGAACTTCTGAATGCAACATGCCAATGTAAAATAAGATTTTTGGATAGAAATGAACTTTACCGAACAAAACATATTGTGTAACATGAAGTCCAATGAGTGTCATCTGATGAAGATCATCAGATTAGTGATTAATGTTATCTCTATTTGTGGTTTTTGTGACTCCTCTCTTTGGCTGGAAAAATGGCTGGGTTTTTCTGTGAGTTGGTGGTGACCTAACATAATCGTTTGTGGAGCTATCGCTGGATTAATGAAATTGTATCTCTAAAATGGTGCCTAATACTTGTATGTTTGAGAAATTGGATTGATTTGATTCTGCTAGCGGAACCCCGGTCCTAGACAGGTGAAAGGCTGTCTTCCACTCGTCTCCTTCCCATATCTGAACCAGATGGTAGGTGTTCCAAAGGTCCAACTTTGAGAAGATGGTTTATCCCTGAAGAGGTTTGAAAGCCGAGGAGATGAGTGGTAGAGGGTAACGGATTTTAACCATGATGTCATTTAGGCTCCGTTAGTCGATACACAGGTGCAGGATTTTGTCCTTCTCCACAAAGAAGAACACTGCGAAGGCGGTAGAGGCAGATGGACGGAGTCCTCAATGTACTGCTCCATAGCCTTGGTCTCCATTTCGGCTGTAGTGTTATGACGCGTATGGATGAGAGCGCGCACTTCGTTATTTATCTTCAGAAATGAACATACTATTCTCCGTCTTAAAGTTTCATTTATTTAGATATTAGTGTACCTGAGGATTGATTAGAAACGTTGTTTGACTTGTTTGGATGAAGTTTATTTGTAACGTTTGGGATTAATTGTGTATGCATTTTGAACGAGGGAAATCGGTGGATTATTGAATGAAGTGCGCCAACTAAACTTACTTTTTTGGGATATCGAACAAAACTACCATTTGTGATGTAGCTGGGACCCTTTGGATTGCAAACGGAGGAAGATCTTCAAAGTCCTTATTTATTTTATCACTATTTCTGAGTTTCTTGATGCCTCTTCTTGGTTAGAAAATGTTTTTAATGCTTTTGTAAGTGGGGCGCTGTCCTCAGATTAATCGCATGGTATGCTTTCGCCGTAAAGCCCTTCTTTGAAATCTGACAAAGCGGCTGGATTAACAAGAAGTTAAGGTTTTAACCAATGTATAACATTTGTATTTTCATGAATGTTTAATATTACGAATTTTGTATCTTGAATTTCGCGCTCTGCAATTTCACCAGATGTTGTCGAGGCCGGGCGCTAGAGGTATGCCTTGCCAAAAATTGTTTAACATTTTGTGACTAGGGGGCAGTATCTTCATTTTTTGAAAAATTACGTTCCCGTAGTAAACGGGATATTTTGTCAGGACAAGATGCTAGAATATGCATATAACTGACAGCTTAGGATAGAAAACACTCAACATTTCCAAAACTGTAAAAATATTGTCTGTGAGTATAACAGAACTGATATTGCAGGCGAAAGCCTGAGAAAAATGCAATCCGGAAGTGACTCACCTTTTGAAAGCTCGTTCCTATTGAACAGTGAATGGGCTATCAACCAGATTACTTTTTCTCCGTATTCCCCAAGGTGTCTACAGCATTGTGACGTAGTTTTACGCATTTATGTTGAAGAATACCCGTAAGTGGCTACATTGCGCAACTGGTCACCTGATTGCTCCCAGAGTGATTCTCGCGTAAAATACAGAGGTAGCCATTATTCCAATCGGTCCTACTGAAAAACCAATTGTCCCGGTAGATATATTATCGAATAGATATTTGAAAAACACCTTGAGGATTGACTATAAACAACGTTTGCCATGTTTCTGTCGATATTATGGAGCAATTTGGAATATTTTTCGGCGTTTTCGTGACTGCAATTTCCGGGCGATTTCTCAGCCAAAAGTGAAGAACAAACAGAGCTATTTCGCCTACAAAAATCATATTTTTGGAAAAAAGGAACATTGGCTATCTAACTGGGAGTCTCGTGAGTGAAAACATCCGAAGCTCATCAAAGGTAAATTATTTAATTTGATTGCTTTTCTGATTTCCGTGACCAAGTTACCTGCTGCTAGCTGGACAAAATGCTATGCTAGGCTATCGATAAACTTACACAAATGCTTGTCTAGTTTTGTCTGTAAAGCATATGACAGGGTGATTAACAAAGGGCTAAGCTGTTTGTCAATATATTTCACTTGAATATTTCCATGAATAGGAATATTTTCTAGTAATATTTATGTCCGTTGCGATAAGCTAATTGGTGTCAGTCAACGATTATGCTCCTGCACGCGGGATGGGGAGTCACTAGAGGTTAAAGACTGCATTACGTAGACAAGATGGGGTGGGTGTAACTGAGATAGAGAGAGCCTGGAAGAGATTAGAACAATCTGTCATTGTCTCAAAATCATCCTTGCATCTGGGAGACTAAGCCGGGTGGGGGTTCAAATAACACCAGGTTGCAGATAACAACAATATGCCCCTTTGTCTGCATGGGAGGGGTGGAACCAGCCATGACTAAGCATTCTTAGTGTCAGCTATATAACGAACTGCATTTCTGTAAGGGTTAGCATGCTTGGCCCAACAGGCAAGAGTGTTGGGTTGAGTAGCCTCATTATCGCAGTAATTAATCGATATATTAAATAAAGATGATTGTTTGATGAAATTACAAAGTCAATCTCAGTAGTAATTTCCACGAAAGCCTATCATCAATGAATAGGCTAACATATTCTACAAGCAACAGACCAAAGACTAAACACACACTTGCATCATAAGCAAAGAGAAAGAGCACTATAATGTATTCATTAGTCCAATAACACAAGATTTTCTATTGGACAAATTCAGGAAGGACCCTCCCTAATTCGTTACATTTGCTTCTGTTTAAAAAAAGTTTTGCAACGGAATCGGTGTTAGAAATACGCCCCCAAGCAAGCCAGTGCGAAGGGGGCAGCAGAAAAAGTGTGCATATTTCTCGGTAATCCGTCTAGCATGCCTCACAATTTCACCAAAGTAACTTAAAGTTTGTCTCTTCCTCTGGTTTTATTTACATTACACAACTTTCCCAGGCCTTTATAGCCTTCCATTGAATTTAGGCATAACATGGAAAATAATATGTTTTGCTATAACTGCACTACGATTTGAATATATTGGTGGGGAAAAACAAAACCTTTTTTTTGTTAAAGGTCCCAATTTTGTTTAAATGTTTACACCCCCTGGCCCAGTGCTTCACACTTTTGTGTCAAGTAGGCTGGATGTCCTTTGGGTGGTGGACCATTCTTGATACACACAGAAAACTGTTGTGTGAAAACCCAGCAGCATTGCAGTTCTTGACACAAACAGGTGCTTCTGGCACCTACTACCATACCCCATTCAAAAGCGAATTAATATTAAGAATTAGGAAGGTGTTCTTAATGCTTTGTACACTCAGTGTGCATATATATATATATATATAAGTGCCTTTGAATGGGGTATGTGTGTATATATATATATATATATATATATATATATACATACATACACACACACACACACACACACACACACACACACACACACACACACACACACACACACACACACAGTGGGGCAAAAAAGTATTTAGTCAGCCACCAATTGTGCAAGTTCTCCCACTTAAAAAGATGAGAGAGGCCTGTAATTTTCATCATAGGTACACTTCAACTATGGCAGACAAAATTAGAACAAAAATCCAGAAAATCACATTGTAGTATTTTTTAATGAATTTATTTGCAAATTATGGTGGAAAATAAGTATTTGGTCACCTACAAACAAGCAAGATTTCTGGCTCTCACAGACCTGTAACTTCTTCTTTAAGAGGCTCCTCTGTCCTCCTCTCGTTACCTGTATTAATGGCACCTGTTTGAACTTGTTATCAGTATAAGACACCTGTCCACAACCTCAAACAGTCACACTCCAAACTCCACTATGGCCAATACCAAAGAGCTGTCAAAGGACACCAGAAACAAAATTGTAGACCTGCACCAGAGTGGGAAGACTGAATCTGCAATAGCTAAGCAGTTTGGTTTGAAGAAATCAACTGTGGGAGCAATTATTAGGAAATGGAAGACATACAAGACCAATATTTTATTCATTAATTTCATATGTTGCAATGCAGCAATAATGACAAAACTGACAAGATAAACAACTTGTACATTACATATGATGCCGCTTTTATAACTTGGGTTTCAGAAATAATGAAAATTCATGATGAATGTTTACATTTAGAGGAAGCTGTTCAAAAGGCAGAAATATATATTGTTGAAACTGTGCACTTTGTACTCCCTTATGCCTGATGTCTTATATAGGTGACATTACATTACAGTACATTACATTACATTCATACATACTTTTGCTAAGAATGTTGAATTTAATTTTCCAGAAATACGTCATTTGGGTCTACTACAGTCCTAATCACTGCTTAATTTTCATGCATGGAAAATTGGGTCCAGTTATCTAAGAGTTCCCCTCCCTGTTGCACACAATAAGATTAAATTCCCCCTGCCACAAGGGGAGTAATGGCTGCTTTGAGATAAAATCGTCAACCCTGTTGTGGTAGGTTAGGAGAACTAAAACAGAAGGTTAGGATAATTAATGTAGGTTAGGGGAATTATGTTAAGGTTAGAAAAAAGGGTTAGGGTTAGCTAAAATGATACAGTAGTCCCCAAAGCGACTTGAACATGGAACTTTTTGTCCATAGCTGTACTCCATCTAGCCACGTGACCGCGTTCAGTGCATATAGTGCATTTACAGCACTCCTTTGAAATGAAGTTGTTTTTGACAAAATGGAAATGTGTGAGTTTGTCACTTTTGTAGCTTTGTAGTGAAGACATTTTTTTTGTGTTTAGGTATTTAGAGAACGTCTACCATCAAGGGAAGAGTTTGTCATTTTCCCCATTGACAATCAACTAGCCAAAATCCTGCCCTGGTCTGCTTAGTTTGTTTACTGTCACAGGAATTTCCCGCAAACAAACCCTTCTGTTTTTCCATCCTCTCTTGTAAGGCTCTTGCTAGCTGCAATCTAACTTGAAGTGACAGCAATGGTAGATTACCTGGGTCTCGCCACACTGAGTTCAGTTCAATGATGCAAATTACAAAGTGGCTGTCTTGCAATAAATCAGAAGAGTCTATTACTTGATATTAAATTGTTGCCTTGTGACATGTCCCTGCCAAGGTTCTCAGCAGTGCACAGCAACCAAAAACTCAGATGATACAGTTCCCAGACCTGTCATCTAGTCTGTCATGCTTGGTCTAACATGAAATAGAGTAAGTCACATGTTGGTGATCTCTGAGGGAGAGAGAGACAAAGAAACTGGGCTTCAATACTCCACCGAGGCTGTCTCTGGACATAGCAAGCAGCACAGAATGTGGGATCGTTGCTGAGTATCACATTCAAAGTTCATTGCACATCAGGGAATGATGGGGCACAGAGATCAAATTCAAGCTGTCACAACCTTAGAACATGCTCCAACTCAACTAGCTCACCAACACGTAAGTTGCAATACAGCAACACACAATAGAGATGACCTATTGTTAACTATGGTTTTATGAATCAAAGCAGCAACGTACAATACAATGTGAGATTGAGAATGCATACATACAAATATTCTTCATATGCCCTAGCCTGTCAAGGAGTTCAGATTATGTTAACATATGCTAAATGTTGTGAGGTCAGTACAATGATAGGGCTAGATGACACTGAATATGGCTTTGAGAAATGTAGCATTTGGACATGTAAGGGGTAGTGGATATATCCCATCATTATTTACTACTATATTACCTCACAATATTAAATATATTACCAGGCGCAGATGGTCCTACTCGCCAGCTTTGGGGCTTTCACAGCTGTCACACCTGTCAGATACCTGGACATCGGCCACCGGCATGTCACAACAGGCGGGTCTCTCAGTGTGTGTGTGTGTGTGAATGTTCGCATGCATGCTCCTGTGTACACGCATGTGTTGGTTGGTACCTACATGTGTGTTGCATGTCAATAGTGTGTGTGTACTGTGCAGACGTCTAGCCCCAGGTTCGCCGCGTCCACCATCTGCCCTGCAGCACCTTGCCTTTGTGACCAGCCAAGCCGCTGTCACCTTGAAGCACAGTCTGAAGCCACCTGTCACCTCTCATCAATGGCACACCTGCAGAACCACCTGTTTTCACAGTCTTGTCACGCGGGGCCTCAGGAGGCTAGAGACAGGGACAGGTTTTGGGAGTCACGGGTTGAGATGATGACCTGAATTTGAATGCTGGGTTTTGAGAGTTTATGATAGAAGGGTGAAAAGTGGATTTTACAGTCCTCACCATAGGTATTTGGACAGTGAAGCTAGAATTTAAATTTCAGCTCTGTACTCAAGAATTTTGAATTTGAAATCAAATTGTTACTACAGTATGAGGAGAAAATACAGAACGTCAACTTTTGAGTAAATGGTAAAAAAGATATGTATGAAAATACCCTCAAACAAAAGACGATATTCTGTACTTGTTATATTGATAATTTGTCCCAGTATAGAGCCAAAATGAAATATTTTGCTTTGCTGTACAAATACATATGGCGAGGATATGGGATGTTTTGTTGAGCTAAAAAAGATAGACTAGTCATTGAAATGTGTGTTATGAATAGGGTTTGATTCAAACTAAAGACTTGAGTAGTAGTGTGCAGAAATGAAATTATCAATATAACATTTACAATGTGAAACAAATAAAACTCTACAGAATATTACTGCAAATGAACCTCCTGAAACTTGCTTCCTGAGACACTTTCCTCTTATGTTTTAACATTCTTCCAATATAACCAACCCGAACCCTCCAGAGATTGAGGCTGTCCTAATATGGACACTGTACTCCATACTAATACAATTGCGTAGAGAAAGAGATTTTGTCTCACAAGTAATATTTTTTATCTCAAAAAGATGGGTGTCGGGGCGTTGTTATGGTACTGAACTGAGTGGACGTGTTTTTGGTGCTCTCCTGGCAACTTCAGCGAAATTCATGTAATTTCTCCTTTTAAACCCTCGTTTCACAAAACAGCTCTCTCTTGGACAATTTCAGGCCTATCCTACAACGACGAGGTCAAACATGAGGCTGGTAAATTTACTAGAGGCATTGGGGCTGAACAAAGGGTCTGTAGTGCCTAGTTTTTTGGCTTGCTCCTCAAGAAATGCTGGCGGCAATAACAGAATCCAAAAGTGAGTTGGCTTGGGGGTGTGGTTTGATGTGGGTGTTTCTTGGGCGTGTCCTTGCCACCACACCCATCTGTCAAACTTGTTTTCCCCCTACTCAATCACAACAAACAAACCTTCTGCATGATGACTTGAATAGGTCTGAGGAAGCTTTGAATATGTCAGTATTATTCAGAGTAATATGAGAAGAATGCATTTTTTGAATTTATAGGTATTATAAACTCAGTGTTTTGATCACTTTGAAATGTAGTAACAGGACCATATACAATAAACAGCACATTACATCCCACTGGGCACGGACATCAATTCAACGTCTATTCCACATTGGTTCAATGTAATTTCATTGGCACACTGTTGATTCAACCATTGTTGTGCCAAGTGGGATTATTCAGTACCATAGACGCAGCTAATATAACAATATGCACCTTTCATATTTAATTGTCATTCCCAGCCAATATAGATTTGTGCCTATCAACATTTTGCATGGTGGTAATATGACTACCTTGGCAAACATGTCAGAGTGGTCATACCTTCCAGTTTGGTGTCCTGTATACAACATGAGTTCCCTGAGCCTGGTGCAGAATACAGAGGGACCCCCTCCCAATATTGAGGGATACCATTGAATTCAATAATTAAAGAAGACAATACTAGTAAAAGTTGTCTCGTAAAAATGTTATGCCAATTGCCAGGTCTCTCTCCATTCAAAGATCAGTATTAAGCCTGTGTGTCAGTTTGGACTTCATCATATAATCTTTCAAGTCTCCATGTACGTTTCTGTGAACACAAACAGTGCCTTCAGAAAGTATTCAACACTTAGTTGTGTTACAGCCTAAATTTAACATTAAAATTATTTTTGAATGAGTACCTCATCTCTTTACCCACACATACAGATAATTGTAAGGTCCCTCAGTCGAGCAGTGAATTTCAAACACCGATTCAACCGCAAAGAAGAGCAAATATTGAATATCCCTTTGAGTATGGTGAAGTTATTAATTAGTAGGGGTGTGCGGATCTCGTCATACTCATATTTGTAATTGTATCCATTTTATCACACTTGACACTTGCAATCGGATTTACTGGTGATCGTAAAACACAGAAGTGCACTTTAAACAACACCAAACATCCTGAGAGCACATTTATTGTAGCTGGGGATTTTAAAACTTCTTCAGGTTCAGTGTCCCATCCTCGGGAAGGTTGAGCTAACGTAGGCTAATATGATTAGCATGAGGTTGTAACAAACAAAAATAAATCCCAGCACGTAGACATATCTGATATGGGCAGAAAGCTTCAATTCCTGTTAATCAAACTGCACTGTCCAATTTACAGTAGCTATTACAGTGAAATAATACCATGCTGTTGTTTGAGGAGAGTGCACAATTATGAACTTGAAAATGTATGAATAAACCAATTAGGCACATTTGGGCAGTCTTGATACAACATTTTGAATATATATGCAATAGTTTATTGGATCAGTCTAAAACTTTGCAAATACAGTGCTGCAATCCAGTGGCCAAAGTCTAAATTGCGCCTGAGCTAGAATCATTAATTATGGCCTTTTTCTTGCATTTCAAAGATAATGATTTTTGTAATAATGGAACACTAGTCACTTCAATAACGTTTACCTATTTTGCATTACTCATCTCATACATATACTGTATTCTATTTTATTCCACTGTATCTTAGTCTATGCCTCTCTGATATTGGCTCACCCAAATATTTATACATTCTTAATTACATTCCTTTACTAAGATATGTGTGTATTGTTAGATAGTACTGCACTGTACGGCTAGAAACACAAGCATTTCGCTACACCCCCAATAACATCTGCTAAACACGTGTATGTGACAAATAAAAACACATTTGGTTTAATTTGATAAATGCCGGTACATCTTATACCTTAAGTGCACATTACTGCATTATCACTCAGATCACATGTTTCTTCACTCATTCACACACATTGTTCAAAGGTAAATGGCCCAACAGATAAAAATGCAGATTAATGGCTGTGATAGAAGAAAACTGAGGACGGATCAACAACATTGTAGTTCCCACAATGCTAACCTAAATGACAGAGTGAAAAGAAGAAAGCCTGTACAGATAAATATGCATTCAAATAAAACAGCAAGAAATGTGGCAAAAATAATCAATTTTGTCCTGAATACAAAGCGTTATGTTTGGGGGAAATCCAACACATAACTGAATAACACTCTTCATATTTTCAAGTATGGTGATGGCTGCATCATGTTATGGGTATGCTTGTCATCGGCAAGGACGGGGGAATCTTTAGGACAAAAAGGAAAGGTAAAGAAAATAAATAATCACAGGCAAAATCCTAGAGGAAAACCTGGTTTAGTCTGTTTTCCAACAGCCACTGGGAGACTTTCACTTTTCATCAAGACAATAACCTAATACACAAGGCCAAAGCCACTGGAGTTGTTTACCAAGACGACATTGAATGTTCATGAGTGGCCTAGTTACAATTTTGACTGGCAAAACTTGAAAATGGCTTTCTAGGAATGATCAACAACCATCTTGAAGCATTTAAAAAATAATCATGAACCAACATTTTACAATCCAGGTGTGCAAAGCTCCAATCGCTGCCGTTGTTGATGAAGCAGTTCATAACTCTGGTCACTATCAGAGATCTCATGATTGCATGCCCTTTTCATAGGGAAACTCTGGAAACAACGGAGGTGTCATAAGGGTACATGTGTTGTATGACACACTTTTATTCTGAGATCTTGCCTAACAAGCTTTAAAAATAGCAAGTGAACAGTAAATTCTATTATTTTTGGAGATCGCTAAACCATTACAATCACAGGATATGATATGATACCTACCTTTGCTCCCTCCCTCTGGTAGATCCCGGCATCTGTTCATTACCATTTTGCATGATAGTTGTTGGCTGTGTATCCTGCTGGAAGCATTCAATCCATGGTCAATCCGTATTGGGTTTTCCAGTCTCAAACGGCCGTGGTCCTTTGAACGCATTAGAGGCGATGAAACAATGGAACCCCTTTCAAAGTGGGCGGAGGGGAGATTTGCACGTGGAGCTTGGCAAAAGGGGGCAAGATTTGTGTGACATAGTAATCCAAACCCAACCTTGATTAGCTCTTTGTGACGCACTGAGGTTCCAAACTCTGTTTTAGACCAGACTGACTTTTATGACCAAAATTAACCTATTTACACATAAGAATAAATGTTTAACTCATAGATGCCGCATAGGCCATTTTCAAAAGGATTTGTGGGTTTTTAGGGGCAGTCACCTTTTAAACAACTTCCTTCATCTATTGTGTTCCTACAAGTAACTCACTTAAGTGAGTAACAAAACTTCTTAAGGCTAGGGGGCAGTATTCAGAAGTTCGGATGACTGACGTGCCCAAAGTAAACTGCCTGTTACTCAGGCCCAGAAGCTAGGATATGCATTTAATTGGTAGTATTGGATAGAAAACACTACATTTTCTAAAACTGTTAAAATAATGTCTGACTATAACAGAACCGATATGGCAGGTGAAAATCCGAAGAGAATCCATCTGGATTTTTTTTGAGGTCACCACCCATTGCAATGCTTGTTTTAGGGAATTTCAAAGAAATCCTCCCAGATTGAAGTTCTTATGGCATCCAATAGATGTGAACAGTCTTTAGAAAGGGTTTCAGGTTTGATTCTTGAAAAATTAATTAGTATTTTTTCAAGGTGGCTCTCATTTTGACGCTAGTCTTGTGGCGCGCGTGGATGAGGGCACGCACCTCGTTATTTTTCTCTGGTATTGAACACTACATTCTGTCTTAAATTGTATAATTTATTTACATATATTAGGGTACCTGAGGATTGATTAGAAATGTTGTTTGACTTATTGGTAACTTTTGGGATTCCTTTGTATACATGTTGAACTAGTGGAACGGGTGGATTAGTGAATGAACCAACTAAACTGACTTTTTTGGGATATAAAGAAGGACTTTATCGAACAAAATGAACATTTGTTGTGTAGCTGGGACCCGGGATTGCAAACATAGGAAGATCTTCAAAGGTAAGTGATTTATTTTATCGCTATTTCTGACTTTCGTGACGCCTCTGCTGGTTTGGAAATGTTTTTAATGCTTTTGTGCGCGGGGTGCTGTCCTCAGATAATCGCATGGTATGCTTTCGCCATAAAGCCCTTCACAAATCTGACAACGCGGTTGGATTAATAAGAAGTTAAGCTTTGAAATGATGTAGGACACTTGTATGTTAAATTTTACCATTTTTTATTTTGAATTTCACGCTCTGCAATTCCACCGGATGATGTCAAGGTGGGACACTAGCGCCCCACCTAGCCCAAAGAGGTTTAAAGTATGCAGGAGATGGCATGGGCAAGTGATGGCATCCTGTTTCTCCTCTCATTCTCATGGTGTTAACCTCTAGTGACACCCCATCCCGGATCCGGGAGCGTAATCATCGACTGACACTAATTAGCATAACGCAACGGACATAAATATTACTAGGAAATATTCCTATTCATGAAAATCACAAGTGAAATATATTGCGACACAGCTTACTTAGCCTTTTGTTAATCACCCTGTCATCTCAGATTTTCCAAATATGCTTTACAGCCAAAGCAAGACAAGCATTTGTGTAAGTTTATCGATAGCCTAGCATAGCATTATGTCCAGCTAGCAGCAGGTAACTTGGTCACGAAAATCAGAAAAGCAATCAAATTAACGGGATCGATTTGACAACATCCAGTGAAATGGCAGAGCGCCAAATTCACACTAAATGATTAGAAATATTGAACTTTCATACAATCACAAGTGCAATACACCAAATTAAAACTGAACTTCTTGTTAAAACTTCTTAAGGTATAGGGGGCAGCATTTTCACTTTTGGATAAATAGTGTGCCCAATTTCAACTTCCTGCTACTCATGCCAAGAATATAAGATATGCAAATCATTACTAGATTTGGATAGAAAGCACTCTGAAGTTTCTAAAACTGTTTGAATCATGTCTGTGAGTATAACAGAACTTATGTAGCAGGCAAAACCCAGAGGACTAACTGTTCAGAATTGTATTTTTTAGGTCTCTGTCTGTTCAGTGAGTTCATTGGGAAACAATATTTCTTAGGCACTTGTTTTCAGTTCCTACCACTTCCACTTGATGTCACCAGTCTTTGGAATTTGGTTGAGGTTATGTCACGCCCTGGTCTTAGTATTTTGTGTTTTCTTTCTTTATTTGGTTAGGTTTATTTTGTGGTGTGTTTTTGTATTGGGGTTTTAGGAGGTATTGGGATTGTGGCTTAGTAGGGTTGTCTAGTAAAGTCTATGGTTGCCTGAGGCGGTTCTCAATCAGAGGCAGGTGATTCTCATTGTCTCTGATTGGGAACCATATTTAGACAGCCATATTCTTTGAGTGTTTCGTGGGTGATTGTTCCTGTCTCTGTGTTAGTTGTCACCAGATAGTCTGTATAGGTTTTCACGTTCTGTTTCTTGTTTTTGTATTATCGTGTTTTTTTGTTTATTTAACATGTATGAAAATTACCCGACTTGGTCCGACTCTCTTTCGACGGAAGAAAACCGTAACAGAATCACCCACTACAACAGGACCAAGCGGCGTGGTGACAGGCAGCGGCAGCAGGAGAAACAAAGTTTGGAATATACGACTTGGGAGGAAATAGGCAGGTGGACGGTCGACCCAGAGAGAGTGCCGGAGCCCGCCTGGGATTCGCTGGAGCAGTGCGAAGAGGATTATAGGAGAATGGAGTTGAAGAGGCGATACGAGGGAACACGGTTGGCAAGGAAGCCCGAGAGTCAGCCCCGAAAATTTCTTGGGGGGGGCTCAGGGAGAGTGTGGCAGAGTCAGGGTTCAGACCTGAGCCAACTCCCCATGTTTAACGTGAGGAGCAGCGATCACAGGACATCTGGACATGGGAGGAGATATTGGACGGAAAAGGACCCTGGGCACAGCCTGGAGAATATCGCCGCCCCAAAGAAGAACTGGAGGCGGAGAGGCGCTGGTATGGGGAGGCAGCACGACGACGCGGATGGAAGCCCGAGAGTCAGCCCCAAAACTTTATTGGGGGGGGCTCACAGGGAGTATGGCTACGCCAGGTAGGTGACCTGCACAAACTTCCTGTGCTTACCGGGGGGCTAAAGAGACCGGGAAGGCACCATGTTATGCTGTGGAGCGCACGGTGTCTCCAGTGCGGGTGCATAGCCCGGTGCGGTACATACCAGCTCCTCGTATTGGCCGGGCTAGAGTGGGCATCGAGCCAGGTAAGGTTGGGCAGGCTCGGTGCTCAAGAGCTCCAGTGCGCCTGCACGGTCCGGTCTATCCAGTGCCACCTCCACACACCAGTCCTCCGGTGGCAGCTCCCCGCACCAGGCTTCCTGTGCGTGTTCTCGGCCCAGTACCACCAGTGCCAGCACCACACATCAGGCCTATAGTGTGCCTCGCCTGTCTAGCGCTGTCAGAGCCTTCCTCTTCTCCAGCGCTGCCGGAGTCTCCCGCCTGTTTAGCGCTGCCAGAGCCTTCCTCCTCTACAGCGCTGCCGGAGTCTCCTGCCTGTTCAGCGCAGCCAGAGCTGCCAGTCTGCATGGAGCAGCCAGAGCTGCCAGTCTGCATGGAGCAGCCAGAGCTGCCAGTCTGCATGGAGCAGCCAGAGCTGCCAGTCTGCATGGAGCAGCCAGAAGTGCCCGTCTGCATGGAGCTGCCAGTCTGCATGGAGCAGCCAGAGCTGTCAGTCGGCATGGAGCAGCCAGAGCTGCCAGTCTGCATGGAGCAGCCAGAGCTGCTAGAGCCGCCAGTAAGCCAGGATCCGCCAGTCAGCCATGATCTTCCAGATCCGCCAGTCAGCCAGGATCCGCCAGTCAGCCATGATCTTCCGGATCCGCCAGTCAGCCAGGATCCGCCAGTCCGCCGGGATCTTCCAGATTCCGCCATTCAGCCAGGATCCGCCAGTCAGCCAGGATCTGCCGGAACCGCCAGTCAGCCAGGATCTGCCAGAACCACCAGCTAGCCAGGATCTGCCAGAGCAAACTACCTGCCTGAGCTTCCTCTCAGTACTGGGCTTCCTCTTGGTACTGGGCTTCCTCTCAGTACTGGGCTTCCTCTCAGCGCCGAGCTTCCCCTCAGTGCCGAGCTTCCCCTCAGTACCGAGCTTCCCCTCAGTGCCGAGCTTCCCCTCAGTGCCGAGCTACCCCTCAGTGCCGAGCTACCCCTCATTGCCGAGCTACCCCTCATTGCCGAGCTACCCCTCAGTGCCGAGCTACCCCTCAGTCCCGAGCTTCCCCTCAGTCCCGAGCTTCCCCTCAGTCCCGAGCTTCCCCTCAGTCCCGAGCTTCCCCTCAGTCCCGAGCTGCCCCTCTGTCCAGTGGGGTCCTTGGTGAGGGTTATTAGGCCAAGGTCGGCGGCGAGGGTCGCTAATCTAGGGACGCGATGCAGGTGGACTAAGACTTTGTTGGAGTGGGGTCCACGTCCCGCGCCGGAGCCGCCACCGTGGACAGACGCCCACCCGGACCCTCCCCTATGGGTTTAGGTGTGCGGCCGGGAGTCAGCACATTGGTATTTTGTGTTTTCTTTATTTATTTGGTTAGGCCAGGGTGTGACATGGGTTTATTTTGTGGTGTGTTTTTGTATTGGGGTTTTAGTAGGTATTGGGATTGTGGCTTAGTAGGGTTGTCTAGTAAAGTCTATGGTTGCCTGAGGCGGTTCTCAATCAGAGGCAGGTGATTCTCGTTGTCTCTGATTGGGAACCATATTTAGGCAGCCATATTCTTTGAGTGTTTCGTGGGTGATTGTTCCTGTCTTTGTGTTAGTTGTCACCAGATACATACAGCCTACATATAACCTATACAGCCTTTCACGTTCCGTTCCGTTTCTTGTTTTTGTATTGTCGTGTTTTTTCGTTTATTTAACATGTATGAAAATTACCACGCTGCATTTTGGTCCAACTCTCTTTCGACGGAAGAAAACCATAACAGGTTATTCCTTTGTGCAATGAAGAAGTACGACCATCTAGGAACTGGGTAATACTGTTGAGAGTTGCGCAAGACTTGAAAAGTAGTGTTGGTTTGTTGTCTTCCTGTATTGAACACAGATAGACCCGTCTTCAATTTGATCGATTATTAACGTTTAAAAAATACTTGAAGTTGTAGTAGAAAAGTAGTTTGAAATGTTTTGGCAAAGTTTACAGGCAACTTTTGAGATATTCTGTAGTGACGTTGCGCAAATTGGAAGCTTTTTTTTTCTGGATCAAACGCACAAAATAAATGGACATTTTGGCTATATATGGACGGAATTAATCTAACATGCCAACAAAAGAAGTTCGTCAAAGGTAAGGCATGTTTTATATTTTATTTCTGCGTTTTGTGTAGTGCCTGCAGGGTTGAAATATGCTACGCTCTTTGTTTACTGTTGTGTTGTCATCAGATAATAGCTTCTTATGCTTTCGCCGAAAAGCCTTTTTAAAATCTGACATGTTGGCTGGATTCACTACGTGTAGCTTTAATTTAGTATCTTGCATGTGTGAATTAATGAAAGTTAGATTTTTATATAATTTTATTTGAATTTGCCACGCTGCATTTTCCCAAGTGGGACGCAAGCGTCCCCTATACCTTAAGAAGTTAATCCAGCCACCATGTCAGATTTCAAAAAGGCTTTATGGCGAAAGCAAACCATGCTACTCTCTGAGGACAGCACCCCGCAAACAAACACATGATAATCATATTTCACCCCGCCAGGCATGACACAAACTCAGAAATAAAGATATAATTTATGCCTTGCCTTTGAATCTCTTCTGTTGGCACTCCAATATGTCCCATAAACATCACAAATAGTCCTTTTGTTAAATAAATTCTGTCGTTATATCTGCAAAATATCAATTTATTTGGTGCGTTTGATTCAGAAAAACACCGGTTCCAACTCGCTCAACATGACTACACATTATCTAATCAATTAACAATAATCTTGGTCCAAACATTTCAAACAACTTTCCTAATCCAACTTTAGGTATTTTAAAACGTAAATAATCCATCAAATTTAAGACGGGATAAACTGTATTTAATAGAGGATCAAATGAAAGTGGAGCGAGCTTCAGGTCACGCGTCCCAAGCTAAAGAGTACACTTGGCTATACACACAGAAAGGAAAGGGCTACTTCTTCACTACTCAAAGGAAAAACATCAACCAATTTCTAAAGACTTGACATCTGGTGGAAGCCATAGGAACTGCAAGCATATTTCTATAAAAACAGGCTTGCCATAGAAAACAAATTGACCTCAAAAAATGTTTTCCCTGGATGGATTGTGCTCGAGGTTTCACCTCCCAAATCAGTTCTGTTATACTCACAGACATCATTAGAGTGTTTTCTATCCAATACTGGCAATTAAATGCATATCCTAGCTTCTGGGCCTGAGTAGCAGGCAGTTTACTTTGGGCATGCTTTTCATCCGGACGTGAAAATACAGCCCCCTAGCCCAGAGAGGTTTTTAACTAAATTACCTGGTTTTATTCAAACCTTAAGTAAATCAAATCAAAATGTATTGGTAACATACACGTGTTTAGAAGATGTTATTGCAGGTTTAGCAAAATGTTTGTGCTTCCAGCTCTAACAGTGATAACTAACAATTTCACAACAATACACACACATCTAAGTAAAGGAATGGAATTAAGAATATATAAATATTTGGGCGAGCAATATCAGAGGGGTAGAGACTAAGATACAGTAGAATAGGATAGAATACAGTATATACATATGAGATGAGTAATGCAGAATATGTAAACATTATTAAAGTGGCCAGTGATTTAAAGTCAATGTATATAGGGCAGCAGCCTCTAATGGGCTAGTGATGGCTATTTAACAGTATTTCATAGTCTGATGGCCTTGAGATAGAAACTGTTTTCAGTCTTTCGGTCCCAGCTTTGATGCACCTGTACTGACCTCACCTTCTGGATGATAACGGGGTAAACAGGCAGTGGCTCGGGTGGTTGCTGTCCTTGATGATCTGTTTGGTCATCCTGTGACATCGGGTGCTGTAGGTGTCCTGGAGGGCAGGTCGTTTGCCCCCGGTGATGCGTTGGGCTGACCACACCACCCTCTGGAGAGCCCTGCGGTTGAAGGCGATGCAGCTGCCCTATCAGGCGGTGATACAGCCCGACAGGATGCTCTCAATTTTACATCTGTAAAAGTTTGTGGGGGTTGTAAGATGCTAAGCCACATTTCTTCAGCCTCCTGAGGAGGAAGGTGCTCTGTTGTGCTTTCTTCACCACACTGTGTGGATGGACCATTTCAGTTTGTCAGTGATGTGTATGCTGAGGATCTGGAATATTTCCACATTCTCCACTTATAGTGGGGTGATCCCCCTGCTCTTTCCTGAAGTCCACAATCAGCTCCTTTGTTTGGTTTACGTTGGGTGAGAGGTTATTTTCCTGGCACCACATTCCCAGGGCCCTCTCCTCCCTGTAGGCTGTCTTGTCATTGTTGGATATCAGGCCTACTACTGTTGTCATCTACAAACTTGATTGAGTCGGCGGCGTGCATGGCCACGCAGTCATGGGTGAACTGGGAGTACAGGAGGGGGCTGAGCACGCATCTTTATGGGGCCCAGTGTTGAGTATCAGCGAAGTGAAGGTGTTTTTTCCTACTTTCACCACCTGGGGGCGGACCATCAGGAAGTCCAGAACCCAGTTGCACAGGGCGGCGTTCAGACCAAGGGCCTCTACCTTAATGATGAGCTTGTAGGGTACTATGGTGTTGAATGCTGAGCTATAGTCAATGAACAGCATTCTTAAATGGGTATTCCTCTTGTCCAGATGGGGTAGGGCAGTGTGCAGTGAGATTGCATCGTCTGTGGATCTATTGGGGAGGTAAGCAAATTGAAGTAGGTCTAGGGTATCAGATAAGGTAGAGGTGATACGATCCTTGACTAGTCTCTCAAAGCACTTCATGATGACAGAAGTGAGTGCTACGGGGTGATAGTCATTTAGTTCAGTTACCTTGGCTTTCTTGGGTACAGGAACAATGGTGGACATCTTGAAGCATGTGGGGACAATAGTCTGAGATGGGGAGAGATTGAATATGTCCGTAAACACTCCAGCCGGCTGGTCTGCGCATGCTCTGAGGACGCGGTTATGGATGCCGTCTGGGCCTGCAGCCCTGCGAGGGTTAACACGCTTAAATGTCTTACTCGTGTCGGCCACGGAGAAGGCTAGCCCATAGTCCTTGTTAGGGGTCTGCGTCGGTGGCACTGTGTTATCCTCAAAGCGGGAGAAGGTGTTTGGCTTGTCCAGAAGCAGGACGTCGGTGTCCACGACGGGGCTGGTTTTCTCTTTGTAGTCCATGATTGTCTGTTGACCCTGCCAGCTGTTGAAATTAGACTACACTTTGTCTCTTGATAAAATAATGTATATGTTGAAAGATACAATAATTCCACTCTGAAACCTTATATCTGAATGAAATTGATTAGAATTATAAAATTATAATCTGATGATGTGTGTAGTTTTAGTCAGAATTAGGTTAAACAATGTATCTGTATAGAGGAAAAATACTGACCGTCTGAGCAAGGCGTAGCTTTGGATTTGAACATGTATGGTTGCCGAAGAAAAAAATCTGAACAGTTAAACTGTGTTTGGATCGACCTGGCTAGGCCTCTGAGGAACCTATGATAGCATAGGGAGTACTTCAAGGTTTCCCTAACCTCTGGTGAATGGAACTGTCGGCTGGGCAGTGATACACAGTGGTGAGAACTGTAGAGATAAAACTCACCTACTGTTTGCGTGGAAGTATGTGCGCATCTATAAAATGAATGTCTTTGTATAATGGACTTTAGAACGCTCTCTGAATAAACTGTACTATCTTTTTGCATAAACTGAGTCTTTGACTAATTATCATTAAACCCATGGTCTTCGAGATCTCAGGGATTGGCCAGAGCTATTGATTGGTCAGTTATTATCATTGGGATTGAAAATTCTCTTGACAACTTGGTCCTTCGAGTCGGATTTCAATTCCTGTTTTCTGTTGTCCCATGGGAGTGCCGAAAACCATGCACGTACGATCATAGATCAGAGATCCGTATGTTAAAGACTTGACCTCTGGAAATTGAGGTTCCATTTCAGGCCGGTGGCAAACTGGTATGCGACAGAAAACAGTGACAAAATCTAAACCACATTGAAGCCTCAGCTGTAAATAATAAGGTCAGTGCTCTTTATTCACGGATATATAGGGGATAATATCTGTATGATTGCATTAAATGAGGTAAAGGATTTTAAGGGAATGCAGGAATTAACAGGAGATGAGTAAAGGATTTTAATGTATTCTGGGTGTTAGATGCTAAAATATCCGAAAGAGTTTATATCTGGTGACCTGTCTTTCGAATTTTGTGTAGAGAAAATATTTTAAAGGGAACCAAGTATTCTATGCAAATGGAATACAGGAAATAGTTGTAAATTCAACAATGAAGCAGGTTCCGCAGTGACCCTGGGCAACTGTGGCCACTGCCGATTTAAAATAGCTTATGGTGAGACCTTAACCTGTTGCGACTCTAGGGGCAATATTTTCATTTTTGGAAAAAAAACGTTCCCGTTTTAAACGGGATATTTTGTCAGGACAAGATGCAAGAATATGCATATAATTGACAGCTTTGGATAGAAAACACTAACGTTTCCAAAACTGTAAAGATATATTGTCTGTGAGTATAACAGAACGGATATTGCAGGCGAAAGCCTGAGAAAAATCCAATCCGGAAGTGCCCCATATTTTGAAAGTGCTGTGTGCCAATGAGTCCCCATTGAGCTGTGAATGTGCTATGAACCAGCTTACGCTTTCTACGTATTCCCCAAGGTGTCTACAGCATTGTGACGTAGTTTTACGCATTTATGTCGAAGAATACCCGTAGGGGGCTACATTGCGCAAGTGGTCACATGATGCTCCCGGAGAAAATCTTGCGTAAAGTACAGAGGTAGCCATTATTCCAATCGCTTCTACTGAGAAACCAATTGTCCCGGTGGATATATTATTGAATAGATATTTGAAAAACTCCTCGAAGATTGATTCAAAACAACGTTTGCCATGTTTCTGTCGATATTATGGAGCTAATTTGGAATATTTTTTGACGTTGTCGTGACCGTAATTTCCGGTCGATTTCTCAGCCAAACGTGAAGAACAAAAGGAGCTATTACGCCTACAAAAATAATATTTTGGGAAAAAATGAAATGAAAATGGCTATCTACCTGGAAGTCTCGTGAGTGAAAACATCCAAAGTTTATCAAAGGTAAACAATTTAATTTGATTGCTTTTCTGATTTTTGTGACAAGGTTGCCTGCTGCTAGCAAGGCATAATGCTATGCTAGGCTATCGATAAACTTACACAAATACTTGTTTAGCTTTGGCTCTAAAGCATATTTTGAAAATCTGAGATGACAGTGTGATTAACAAAAGGCTAAGCTGTGTTCCATTATATTTCACTTGTGATTTTCATGAATAGGAATATTTTCTAGGAAGACTTATGTCTGTTGCGTTATGCTAATTAGTGTCAGATGATAACGGTCCCGTTCACGGGATGGGGTGTCACCTAGAGGTTAAACGTATAATAGGGTCAAAAGACGTAGATAGAAAAAAGTAAATTGGAGGGCGAAATATAATAATCAAATTATGAGAGGTCAGAGACATGATTATATTAATATAGGTCGCCTGTCTAAATATGTTTAAATAGAAGAAGGGGAGAGTCAGATCTTCCGGAGGCACACATCTAGGTCTGATTATCCAATGTAGAAGGGAAACCTAATATAGCGGAGTGAGATACGAGATATTAGCAAGTCAAAGTCACTAGGAACAACAGAAAAATAGGCTGCTAACTAGGGCTTTACGAACCCTGGAAAATAGCTTATAGGTTGTACCTAACGTCCGATCGAAAGACACCTCTATAGATAAAGTTTCAAGAAAGGAAAAGCACACATAGATTAACCTCTTAAAGGATAGGGGGCAGCATTTCCACTTTTGGATAAATAGCGTGCACAATTTCAACTTCCTGCTACTCATGCCAGGAATATATTATATGCATATGATTAGTAGGTGTGGATAGAAAACACCTCTTTTCCTCTGACCGTTCCCCCAGTTGTCAAGGGAAATTTGATAGCGACCATTTTACAGTTCCTACGACTTCCACAGGATGTCACCAGTCTTTGGAATTGGGTTGAAGTTAATCATTGGTGAAACAAAGAAGAGGCACATCCTGGAACAACGTTACACTGTTGATAGTTAGTGGTGCATGTTTTGTTTACTTTCTCTATTGAATACAGATTGCCCCATCTACAATTTGATAGATTATTAACGTTTAAAAATGCCTAATGTTGTATTACAAAAGTAGTTTGAAATATTTTGACAAAGTTTATAGGCAACTTTTGAAATGTTTTGCAGTGACGTTGTGTTTTGGAAAGCAGTTTTTTTCCGGATCAAACCTGCTTTATAAATGGACATTTTGGGTATACTTGAACGGAATTAATCGAAAAAAAGGACAAATTGTGATGTTTATGGGACATATTGGAGTGCCAACAAAGAAGCTCGTCAAAGGTAATGCATGTTTTATATTTTATTTCATTTTTGTGTAGCGCCGGCTACGCTAATTATTTTGTTTACAACTCGTTCAGGTGTTTCAGGGGGGTGCATGCTATCAGATAATAGCTTCTCATGCTTTCGCAGAAAGCATTTTTAAAATCTGACATGTTGGCTGGATTCACAACGAGTGTAGCTTTAATTGAGTACCCTGCATGTGTGATTTAATGAAAGTTTGAATTTTATCGCGTTTTATTTGAATTTGTCGCTATGCATTTCCCGAGGCTATTGGCCACTTGAGGCGCTAGCGTCTCCCCTATCCATAAGAGAGATACGCATAGAGTGTGAGCACACACATAGGGAGTAGTGACATACATCAATTGTGAGACAAGTAATTGAATCAGAGTTTTAAAAGCACACAGAATAAGAAGATAATTATTTGCGTGTGAGAGATATATTTATCAGTCAAAAGTCACAAGTGTAAGTGTGAGATCTAAATAATATCATACAAATAATTATTCTAAAATTCTAGGAAAGATTAACGGGAGGTATTTATCAACATAGGTTAAGGATAATAACGGTAAAAACCATATACACATAGATTGTGAGAAGAAGCATAATTGAATAAACATGGGTAGTAAATCCTCTAAGTGAATCCCGGAATTAACGGGAAATGAGAAATATATGCAGGGAAAAGATAAGAGAAACATCTATTTTGGCCCGAAATGGAGGAAAAAGTACAAAGTTGAGGGACTGTTAAATTTTGAAAAACTGTAATCAATGATTAAATAAATATATAGGGTTTGTGGGTACAAGGTAGAGAAGCAACGGACAGAAGGTCTCGACACCGCTCGTATTTGGCTGGCTGAAGCTCGAAAAATAGTGGAAGGGGGCTAAGAAAAAGGGAGCTACTAAGGAGGAAGAATTAGGTAGCCAGGAGCAGACAGAGAGGACTCCCACATCCCCCTGAACCTAAATTATACACCTCCCTGGCAGACCAGGGAGGGAGGGAAAATCCAGACGGCGAGGTGGTGGTAAGAAACGGAGGCAGCCGCATCAGGTGCAGTCCGTCCCGTTACCACCTCCTATTACCCCCCCCATCCTGTTACCCCCTGGTCCTAAGGGAACTGAGGGAGGAAGAGAAGAAGAGGGACAGAAAGGATTTAGCAACCTTATTGAGAAAGTAGATAGAGAAAGGGAGAAAGTTGAGAAAAGTGGATAGAGACAGTCAAAAGAAAGGGGGAGATAGATGCTTTAACATCTCTGGGATCATTCGGGACGCTAGCACATCACCTCCCCAACAGCCAGTGAAATTGCAGGGCGCCAAATTCAAAACATATCATTATGTTAGGTGAGTACCTATTCACAGAATAACACAGCCATTTTTCCAGCAAAGAGAGGATTCACAAAAAGCAGAAATATAGATAAAATGAACCACTACCCTTTGATGATCTTCATCAGATGACACTCATAGGACTTCATGTTACACAATACATGTATGTTTTTTTCAGTAAAGTTTACATTGGTGCCTTACGTTCAGAAGTTCCAAAACATCCTTTAATTTTGCAGAGAGCCACATCAATTTACAGGAATACTGAACATTGCTAAAAGATACAACTGTTATGCATGGAATTTTAGATGCACTTCTCCTTAATGCAGCCGCTGTGTCAGATTTCAAAAAAAGCTTTACGGAAAAAGCAAACCATGCAATAATCTGAGTCGGCGCTCAGAGCCCAATCAAGACGCATATATATCCGTTATATTATGCAGTCAACAGAAGTCAGAAGTAACATTATAAATCTTCACTTTGCTGATCTTTGTTGGAATGTACTCCCAGGACTCCCACTTCCACAAGAAATGTTTGTTTTGTTCGGTAATGTAGCTCGTTTGGTAAACAAATCCAAAATCACGAAGCGCATTTACTAAAAGCAGACGAAATGTCAAAAAGTTCCGTAACAGTCAGGAGAAACATGTCAAACAATGTATTGAATCAATCTTTAGGATGTTAACATAATTCTTCAATAATTTTCCAACCGGATAATTATTTTGTCTTCAGAAAAGCAAATGGAACGGGAGCAAACTCTCATCTGAACACATATGGTCAGCTCGTGGCTGCTGGCAGACCTCTGACTTATTCCCGTCTCATTCGCTCCCACTTCACAGTAGAGGCATCAGACAAAGCTCTAAAGACTGTTGACATCTAGTGGAAGCCCTAGGAAGTGAAACATAACCAATATCCCACTGTTTCATCAATAGGAGGTGAGTTGAAAACCCACCAACCTCAGATTTCCCACTTCTTGGTTGGATTTTTTTCTCAGGTTTTTGCCTGCCATATGAGTTCTGTTATACTCACAGACATCATTCAAACAGTTTTAGAAACTTCAGAGTGTTTTCTATCCATATTTACTAATAATATGCATATTCTAGCTTTTATGGCTTTGTAGCAGGCCATTTACTCTGGGCATGCTTTTCATCCGGATGTGAAAATACTGCCCCCTACCCCAAAGAAGTTATATATGCTATTGGATCAAACAGATTTGTTTTATTAACCCATAATGAATATCCAGGCTTCTTTGAAAATACATAATTTATTGACTTTACAAGCAATACACAACTCTGTTATTATGGTGGGAGATTTAAATACAGTTTTAAATACCCTCAATGGACCGTAAAGAAAATCACACTACAAACTATCACCCTCATGCACTTAAGGAAATCACAAATATTATGGATATATTGATACTAGTGGATATATGGAGGCTTAAATATCCTGACCCAGTGAGAAATATTTGGCCTGTGATGGCCCAAGTGCTATTTTAAAGAATGGCTGACCCTGTCCTCCTGTTGTCTTAAGAAATGTGGATGGTCAACACCTTTAGTTGGCTCGCCCTATTTGATTTCTAGAAAAACAATCCTTTGTCTGATTTCCCTGATTTCGTTTTGCTCTAACTTTTTGGTTTGCTTCCTGTCTTTAAGATTAGTGTGGGTTTTTCTTTTGTTTGCCTCCATGATGCGTGTTTTTTAGGTTCCAGTTGTTAATTAACTTTGAGTGGACACCCATGTGAGTGTCTTTCAGAACCCCTCATAAAATCTCACCTCTTTCATTTTGGTTGTCGGTCAGTGACTTTTTGTTAGTTCCCCCTTCTGTTTGAGCGACACTATTTGGAGCCGACACAGCAGGGGTTGAAACTGTAGAACCCAGTTCCTACATATATATAAAACATCTAAAAATATAACTTTTCAAACAAAACTACAGAGTAATTTCTTGATGCAGTTAAAGGAAAAACTCCAGGGCTGTATGGTATACTAGTTGAGGTATGTCAAACCTTTTTCCATTTACTCAGAAGTCTGATATTAGCATGTTTTAACCCCTCTTATATAAATGGTAAACTATCAGATACTCAGAAAGGTCTGATTTCACTATTACTGACATAAGACCCAGGTGGTAAATATAAAGATAGAGTCTACCTAAAAAACTGGAGGCCCCTTACACTTCAGTTTCGTGATGCAAAATGCATAGAATTAAAATATTGTCAGATATTATTCATTTTTCCATGTTATGAGACATTGGAGATAATATAAGACAAGTACTGGAAACAATATAACACTTTGACCAATCAGGGAAACAGGTGCAAATATATATTTTTTATAAATTCCCAGACTATTTTAATTTGGAGAATCTCTTATACAATGTGTTAAAGTTATGTATAGAAAAAAACACACTACTTGCAGAGAAACGCCAATGTCGTCCTCTCATGTTGACGAAATGGTCTATCACTCTGTCATAGAGTACATGCTTTTATTTTTTGCTGTCCTAGACTATCTGGCTAAAATACTTGTGCAGTAGCCTAACTTTCATTCATAGGCAACGTCAGCTAGTTAACATTAGCCTTCTACATCTAGCTACATATTGAACTTCCATCGTCTCAGGCCAGGGGCAATAAAATGTATGAATTAATGGTAGGGATCAGAATTGCCATTATAATCATTGGCCAGCACGGAAAATTAAGTAAAACCAGAAGTCCAAATCCCTATATGCTTCCATGATTAATTTAGGAAAGGCACAATTTTAGCTAGCTAGCTAATCACTGGAGGACAACACCACAACGAGATGCAACAATTCAAGTTTTTCTGTCAATGACGTACGCTCTCAATTGTATTTGATGGGAGTGACGCCAAATCCAAGGTGGATTCCCTTGACTATTTTTTTTTTGCTGCACCAGGACCATTAACAAACCTCCAGACAAGCTTCAATGCCATACACCTCTCCTTTTGTGGCTTCCAACTGCTCTTAAATGCTATAAAAACTAAATATATGCTCTCGCTTCATATTCATCGCCAAACCCACTGGCTCCAGGTCACCTATAAGTATTTGCTAGGTAAAGGCCCCACCTTATCTCAACTCACTGGTCACCATAGCAGCACCCACCCATAGCATGCGCTCCAGCAGGCATATTTCACTGGTCACCCCCAAAGACAATTCCTCCTTTGGCTGCCTTTCCTTTCAGTTCTCTGCTGCCGATGACTGGCACGAATTGCAAAAGTCTCCCTCCAGAATTGTATTTTTTATTTTTTTATTTCACTTTTATTTAACCAGGTAAGTTAGTTGAGAACAAGTTCTCATTTAAAACTGTGACCTGGCCAAGATAAAGTATAGCAGTGTGACACAAACAACAACACAGAGTTACACATGGAATAAACAAGCAATAATACAATAGACAGAAAATAAAATCTATATACAGAGTGTGCAAATGGCGTGAGGAGGTAAGGCAATCAATTGCCGAAGTCTATATACAGAGTGTGCAAATGGCGTGAGGCGGTAAGGCAATCAATTGGCCGTAATTGCGAAGTAATTACAATTTAGCAGATTAACACTGGAGTGATAGATGAGCAGATGATGATGTGCAAGTAGTGATACTGGTGTGCAAAAGAGCAGAAAAGTAAATAAAAACAATATAGGGATGAGGTAGGTAGATTGGGTGGGCTATTTACAGATGGACTATATACAGCTGCAGCGATCGGTTAGCTGCTCAGATTGCTGTTGTTTAAAGTTAGTGAGGGAAATGTAAGTCTCCAGCTTCAGAGATTTTCAATTCGTTCCAGTCACTGGCAGCAGAGAACTGGAAGGAAAGGCGGCCAAAAGATGTGCTGACTTTGGGGATGACCAGAGAGATGTACCTGCAGGAGCGCGTGCTATGTGGGTGAGTGTTGTTATGGTGACCAGTGAGCTGAGGTAAGGTGGAGCTTTACCTAGCATACACTTATAGATGACCTGGAGCCAGTGGGTCTGGCAACGAATATGTAGCGAGGGCCAGCCGACTAGTAGCTAATTAGATGGTTAGCTTCTGATGGTTAGCCTCTGATGGAGGTTTTGGCTATAAGGTCTTAAAAAAGAGGATCCGTGTCACATTGAGTGTGGTGGGTTACCGGGCGGTGTATTTAATTTATAAATGGAAAAGAGATATATACCAAAAGACAAAAATAAACGAGAGGACGACAAATAACGTCTGCACTGCTATGCCATCTTAGAAAAGATGTCACCTCTATCAGAGCAGCTCACAGATCATTGCACCTGTACATAGTCCATCTGTAAATAGCCATCCAACTACCTCATCGGCATATTGTTATTTTTTCTCTCCTTTGCTCCCCAGTCTCTCTACTTGCACATTCATCTTCTGCACATCTATCACTACAGTGTTTAATTGCTCAATTGTAATTACTTCGCCACTATGGCCTATTTATAGCCTTACCTCCCTTATCTTACCTCATTTGCACACACTGTATATAGATTTTTCTATTGTGTTATTGACTGTACATTTGTTTATTCCATGTGTAACGTTGTTGTTGTTTGTGTCACACTGTTTTGCTTTATCTTGGCCAGGTCGCAGATGTAATTAAGAACTTGATCTCAACTGGCCTACCTGAAAAAATAAAGGTGAAATTAAAAAAATACAAAAATAAACCCTAGCCTAGCTAACGACAGTTTACTAGAATTGGTAACATATCGTAAGTTTTGAAAATCTGTAACATATAATATAAATTGTGATTCATACGAATGGGTGATGGACATCTACAAATGAATATATATACCATATGAAACTTAACATAGCATACTAAATGGAGGTGCTCAGATTTACATACAGAATCATATGAAATGCCTGAGACCAGGTTGAACATAATGGCTATTAGATTGCCACTGGCTAACCTAGCTAGCTAGCTACCTTCACAAGAAGGAAGACCTTGGTTTTCGGTAAGTGGCTTTTTTGTCTTGTAGTGTCACATTTGGAAGGTGCATTGAAACAATTAGCTGAATAACTGGTAGCGTGGTTATTTATTTTCTACCACAGCTAGTTAGAAAACTATGATGCACTAAAGTTACTCTGAAGGGGATCACTAATGCCATTTGGCTATTAAAAAAAACAAGGGAATTATCTGAAAGCATGACATCAGACTATATAGTGTTACGTAACATGTACAATTTACATTTTGTTTTGCCTTTGTAATTTTTTTTTGACCCAACTCTCACACTTTCAGCTTCTCGTATCGGCCGGGCTAGAGTGGGCATCGAGCCAGGTGCCATGAAGCCGGCTCTACGCATCTGGTCTCCAGTGCGCATACATGGCACCAGCATTACGCCTGGTGTCCCCGGTTCGCCAGCACAGCCCAGTGCGGGCTATTCCACCTCGCCGCACTGGCCTGGCTGCGGGGAGCATTCAACCAGGTAAGGTTGGGCAGGCTCGGTGCTGAAGAGCTCCAGTGGGCCTGCTCGGTCCGGTCTATCCAGTGCCACCTCCACGCACCAGCCCTCCGGTGGCAGCTCCCCGCACCATGCGGTCTCTCTGTCTTCTACCTACAGGTGCTCCCGTCTCTCCAGCGCCGCCAGAGCCTCCCGTCTGTCCTGAGCCGCCGGAGCCTCCCGTCTGTCCTGAGCCGCCGGAGCCTCCCGTCTGTCCAGAGCCTCCGTAGCCTCCCGTCTGTCCTGAGCCGCCGGAGCCTCCCGCCTGTCCTGAGCTGCCGGAGCCTCCCGCCTGTCCTGAGCTGCCGGAGCCTCCCGCCTGTCCTGAGCTGCCGGAGCCTCCCGCCTGTCCTGAGCCGCCGGAGCCTCCCGCCTGTCCTGAGCCGCCGGAGCCGCCGGAGCCGCCAGTCACGCCGGCGCTGCTGGAGTCTCCCGCCTGTCCCCGGTTTTGTGGCCGGAGTCCGCACCTCTGTGGGGGGGGTACTGTCACATTCTGACCATAGTTCTGTTATTTTATTATTTGTTTTAGTATGGTCAGGGCGTGAGTTGGGGTGGGCAGTCAGAAAAACAAACAATGTTGGTTTTTGTGTTCAGCCTAGTATGGTTCTCAATCAGAGGCAGGTGTCGTTAGTTGGCTCTGATTGAGAATTATACTTAGGTATCCTGGGTTTCACTTTTGGTTTGTGGGTGTTTGTTTCCATGTGAGTGTTTGTCGCCACACAGTACTGTTTCGGGTTTTGTAATTCACGCCATCGTTTATTGTTTTTGTTCAAGTGTTCATTTGTCTTTATTAAAAACATTATGGACACTTACCACGCTGCACCTTGGTCCTCCTCTCCTTCACCAGAAGAAAGCCGTTACACCATAACAAAAGGATTTACTCAAGACACTCATAATCCCTCTTTGAGATTATGGGTTATTGTGTGTAGGCCAGTGATAAAAAAAAGCTAAACTGAATAAATGTTTAATTCAAGCTGTAACAAAACAAAAGTACTTCTCAGTCAGGCAGGCAATGGTACGGCCTATCCCAGGATGACCCGCCACAGGCGCCCAGGTAAGGAGGCGGTCCTGCACACCCGTGGGCACGTAGGTGCAGTTCTGTGCAGGTGTGGGTTCCGTACGCAGGGCCTGCCGCATGTCGGCGTCCATCTCCCACACCACTGGCGCGATGGCACGGAACGGCGGCATAATGGGCGTCTCCTCTCCCTGCTTCTCCTCTGCGTCATAGAGGCGAGACAAGGTGTTCGCCTTCAGGTTCTTCGAGCCTGGCTTATAGGAAAGCATTAATTGGAACCTGGCAAAGAATAGAGCCCACCTGGCCTATCTCGGGTTAAGCCTCTTCGCTGCCCTGGTTGTGGTGGTTCATCCACACCTGGAAAGGGTGTTTAGAACCCTCCAACAAGTGTCTCCATGCCTTCAGAGCCAAGAGTTTCCAGTCCCAAATGTCGTAGTTCCTCTGGGCGGGGCTCAGCTGCTTGGTGTAGAAGGCGCAGGGCCTCAGCTTTGGAGGGGTTGTGTTGCACTGGGACAGCACTTTCCCGAATCCTACTTCAAAGACATCCACCTCGACAATGAAGGGGAGTGAGGGGTTGAGATGTGCCAGCACAGGAGCAGTGGTGAAGTGTGCTTTGTGTCTTGAAAGCACTTTCCGCCTCCGCTGTCCAACGAAACTACTGGGGACCCCTCAGCAGGAAGGTAAGAGGCTCGACCACCGTGCTGAAGCCCCGGAATAACTAGTTGGCAAGCCCAGGAATTCCGGAAATAGTTGGCAAGCCCCAGGAATTGCTGGACTGCTTTCACGGATTCGGGGATGAGCCATGACCTGACTGCGCTGATGCGTTGCTCCTCCATCTCCACTTCCTACGTGGATATGAGGTAGCCCAAAAAGGACACGGACCACTGAATTGTTTTTTTCCTGTTTAAATTATGGATGATGCTCCAACAGTCTTCCCAGCACAGACCTGGCCAACAAGACATGCTGGGTGCGGGCAGCAGAATAGACTTAAATGTTGTCTATATAAATTCACAACGCCCCGTTCCAGCATGTCCCGAAACACTTCGTTAATAAAGGCTTGGAAGACTGAAGGACCATTAGACAGGCCAAATGGCATTACGAGATACTCCTAATGCCCCGTGGTCGTGGAAAAGGCCTTATTCCATTCGTTGCCTGCACGAATGCGCACCAGATTGTAGGTGCTCCTCAAGTCACAGTTTTGTGAAGTACTGCTCCCCGTGCATTTGTTTGATAATGGTAGGGATCAGGGGTAAAATATAGCTGAACTTAATGGTGGCTTTACTCGGTGTTCGATAATCAATGCAGGAGCGCAGTCCCCCATCTTTCTTCTTAACCAAAAAGAAGCTTGAGCACGCTGGTGACGTAGAGGGGTAGATCAAACGCTGCTGGAGGCTTACCTGTATGTAGGTCTCCATGGCCTCGGTCTCCGCATGGCAGCAGATCAATGGTACAGTCCCAGGGGAGATGAGGAGCAGATGTGTAGCCCGGGTCTTCAATCCACTTGAGGGGCATGGTTCGGACTCTCCACCGTAGTGGTGTTGACAGACACAGCAAGTCACCTCTCCTGGGTTGGAGCAGGGGAATTCATTGGCTAGTCACCTCCTCGCTTATTAGTGGATAGAGGGCAGGTTGGGGAGAAATTACACTTTTCTCCACATTAGGAGCAGAGGCCCAGATTCCTCCTTCTCCTATGCGCTGCCTCGGGCAAACATACAGAGCCCACCGCCATTGGCTCTGGCCACGGAGAAGGTGTAGCCATGGGCTCCGGATTCCGCGCTGGTCTTTGTTGGGACCGCAGGAGGTTGTCCAACCGGATCGTCATGCTGATGAGCTGGTCGAGTGACCGGTTGTCATCATGGCAGGCTAACTCCATATGTACCTCCTCCCGCAGTTCACTGCGGAACATGGTGACCAGAGCCGACTCGTCCCATCTGGTGGAGGCCGCGATACCCTGTATCTCCCGGAAACAGCCTCGGCATTGTGAGCGAGACACAGGTCACAATGCAGAAGGAATCCCTTGCATCTCGCTGGTGTGCAATCAAAGCGCTCCGGGAGGGACAGAGGTATTCTGCGGACCGGTAGTGGTGGTGTGGGGGCTGGTGCCGGTGCTGGAGACTGGAGGGACTGCACATTCCCCCCTCCAAATACAGGATGGTTGCCAGTACGCTGTCCATGGCTCTGCCGAGTCTGGAGAGACAGTCCTCGTGATGCTGGACTGTCCCACGATGGTCGCCACCTTGGCCTTTCCCGCTGTCTCCATTAGATGGGTTGATTATTCTACCACGTTGTATAATTATAGGAGACAGGCACAGGAATACAAAATTGTTTAAAGAAAACTTCTCTACCCCAAATAGAGTACTCATGAACATGACGGGGACAAAGCCCAAAACAATCACCTGTATACACAGTTGCAAGAAAAAGTGTGTGAACCTTCTGTAGAAACCCATCCACTTGGCAAGGTGTGGCTGGGTGTTACAGCATTTCTTTCACATGACCCATCAACTTAGTGTGTCTGGGTAAGGGTCATCTAATATTTATAAATTATTTTTTATCTGCACACTTTCTGTTTACCTGGAAATGTTCCTTATTGTAGGCTACTTTTAGGCTTAATCTTTACTACATGACCCCACATGTGAATCCTTAAAGATATGTGTGGTGTTGGCTTAAGAGGGTGTGGACAATGCTGAATTGGTGTAGACAAAGGAAAGCAACATTCAAAGGCCATTTTGTCAAAAGTGTTTATCAACTTTCAAAGCAGAATTACTTTCCCGTTGTTCCTCAGTGGCCATGGAAATTACATATCAAACACACTTTGCTATTTATTTTTCAATTTGGCAGACATTATGCATACTTAATCATGAAAATTCTAATGCAATATAAATGTATCAATATTGTGTTCCTTTTCCTAAATCGGTATGCTTTTTTTTGTTTTACAAAATTCAAACAAATTTCCAATTGAGTTTCAGCAGCTAAAGGCTTTTGACAATTACAAATTGAGGTAATTAGCGCTATGTTTTTATTTTGTACCAATTTGTCTTGTGACAGGGGCTGAGAAACCAGAATAGGCTACTATCTGACATTCCAAAACTGTTGTCTTTCAGTGGCCTTTTGAAATAATTGAATCTAGCCACAGGTTAGAGGCTATTTGACAGGATATTGAAATGCTAATCTGCCTCCTGGAAAGAAAAAACAAATCTAAAAAGGAAAGTTATTCTTCTGTGACATGATATTAAGATAGATTTTATTACTTTACCTCTGGAGTATAATGCAATCTATTATAGCGTCGCGGTACACTGAAGACTACAACACAACATTGCAATTTTGAGAACAACAGGATAGATGGCATCCAGCCCAATCTCTCAGATTGTGTTTAAACTGCAGAATGCATATTTAATATTAGTGAATCTTTGAAATTAGCTTGTCAATAAGTGCAGCAGCCCAGTCACAAAGACAACAACCAACAATATATGTAGTAAACATTGACCGCAGTAAAGAAAAAAACTGTCCTTATGCCAATATTCAGATGATCAATTCTCATCAGCAGTCTGTATGAGCAAGCAAGGAGTAACAATAAATAATGAAATTAATGAAGGCTAATGGATTTCTGTGTGTATACACAGTACACTCCTATGGGGTATTCAAAACAAAGAAAGCTATGAATCACCTCTACATACAGTGCCTAAAGAAATATCTCACAGACCTGGACTTTGTTCACATTTTGTTGTGTTAGTCTGAATTTAAAATTAAATTCAGATTTTGTGCCACTGGCATACACACAATTCCCCATCATATGAAAGTAGAATGTTTTTTAAAGTGTTTACAAATGAATGAAATATGAAAACCTATGTCTTGAGTCAATACGTATTCAAGCTCTTTGTTATGGCAAGCCTTAAGTTCAGGACTAAAAATGTGCTTAACAAGTCACAAGTTGCATGTAATTGCAAAAGTACATGCTATGAATCATTTCAAATTCCTTATATTAAGCAAATCAGTCAACAATTATTGTTATTTATTTATGGAAAGCCAGGGGCACACTCAAACACTCAGTCATATATAAAAATAAATCTCACATTTATTTTAGAAAATGTACATACGAAACATTTGTGTTTGAGTCTGCCAGATCAGAGGCAGTAATGATGACTGCACGTTTTCTTGTGTGTGAATTGGACAATATTCATGTCGTGCTAAGCATGGCCGCCTCACCGACAGAGATGGCCGCCTCGCTTTGCGTTCCTAGGAAACTATGCAGTTTTTAGTTTTTTTTACGTGTTATTTCTTACATTGGTACCCCAGGTCATCTTAGGTTTCATTACATACAGTCGAGAAGAACTACTGAATATAAGAGCAGTGTCAACTCACCATCAGTACGACCAAGAATATGACTTTTGCAAAGCGGATCCGGATTCTCCACCCCGCTGATCCTCAACACTGGGTACAAGGGTGCGTTCTGAGCCCTCTCCTGTACTCCCTGTTCACCCACGACTGCGTGGCCACGCACACCTCCAACTCAATCATCAAGTCTGCGGACGACACAACAGTGGTAGGCTTGATTACCAACAACGACGAGACGGCCTACAGGGAGGAGGTGAGGGCCCTCGGAGTGTGGTGTCAGGAAAATAACCTCACACTCAACGTCAACAAAACTAAGGAGATGATTGTGGACTTCAGGAAACAGCAGAGGGAACACCCCCCTATCCACATCGATGGAACAGTAGTGGAGAGGGTAGTAAGTTTTAAGTTCCTCGGCATACACATCACAGACAAACTGAATTGGTCCACCCACACAGACGGCATCGTGAAGAAGGCGCAGCAGCGCCTCTTCAACCTCAGGAGGCTGAAGAAATTGGGCTTGTCACCAAAAGCACTCACAAACTTCTACAGATGCACAATCGAGAGCATCCTGTTGGGCTGTATCACGCCTGGTACGGCAACTGCTCCGCCCACAACCGTAAGGCTCTCCAGAGGGTAGTGAGGTCTGCACAACGCAAACTACCTGCCCTCCAGGACACCTACACCACCCGATGTCACAGGAAGGCCATAAAGATCATCAAGGACAACAACCACCCGAGCCACTGCCTGTTCACCTCGCTATCATCCAGAAGGCGAGGTCAGTACAGGTGATCAAAGCTGGGACCGAGAGACTGAAAAACAGCTTCTATCTCAAGGCCATCAGACTGTTAAACAGCCACCACTAACATTGAGTGGCTGCTGCGAACACACTGACGCAACTCCAGCCACTTTAATAATGGGAATTGATGTCAAATATATCACTAGCCACTTTAAACAATGCTACATAATATAATGTTTACATACCCTACATTATTTATCTCATATGTATACGTATATACTGTATACGTATATAGTGTTCAGTTTATATCTTAAAATAAAGCGTTATGGAGACTTACCACGCTGCGCATTGGTCCTCCAATCCTTCTCCTCCTCAGAAGGAGGAAAAAAGCCGTTACAAATGCTTTTACAATGTCACTGGTTGCCTATGATCAAGTAAGTGGCAATTGAACTTCTAGCTTGGAATAGACAGAGGTCAACCATTTTCTTCACTCTACTCAGAGAAAATATATTAACTGGGAAAGATTTAGGATACAACATTTAGGGATTAGTGGTATTGGGGTAGAAGTAATCTCAGCGTATAAAAGTTTGAGTTGAGTTCTGTGCAATATCTCAGCACACTCACACAGGAAATGATACTGTACAAGCTGCCATCATGCATGTTACATTTAACATAGAAGTCTGGGATATATAACTTTGAAAATACAGACCATATTCCTATATGATGCATTTTGCATTATACAGGGATGACTTCTGTATTTTCAAAGTAACATCTTAACTTGATTGCTAAGAATCAAAACATTTTGGGACTGTCAAAAATAGGCTAATGAAATAAATACCAAAAGTGTTACGGTTTTCTGGTGAAAGAGAGGAGGACCAAAATGCGTGGTTATCTTTAATGAAAGATTAAATACAAACAATATACAAAACAAGAAATGTGAAAAACCCTATCTGGTGCAACAAACACAGAGACAGGAACAATCACCCACGAAATACCCAAATAATATAGCTGCCTAAATATGGTTCCCAATCAGAGACAACGATAAACACCTGCCTCTGATTGAGAACCACTCTAGGCAACCATAGACTTTCCCAGACTACTTAACACAATCCCATAAACTACAAAACCCCTAGACAAAACAAACCACAAATCACCCATGTCACACCCTGGCCTAACCAAAATGATAAAGAGAACAGAATACTAAGATCAGGGCGTGACAAAGAGTTTCTGGGTGGAAACAAAATAATAATAATACAGTAGTTGTCGAGGGTGCAACAAGTCAGCACCTCAGGAGTAAATGTCAGTTGGCTTTTCATAGCTGATCAGGAGCGGTAGAGAGTATCTCTACCGCTCCTGCTGTCTCTAGAGAGTTGAAAACAGTAGGTCTGGGACAGGTAGCACGTCCGGTGAACAGGTCAGGGTTCCATAGCCACAGGCAGAACAGTTGAAACTGGAGCAGCAGCATAAACAACCCTGAAGCTAAAGGCTATAGTGCCAACAAACAAACACAACTTCCCTGAAAGGCAGGTGGGAAAGGGGCTACCTAAGTATGGTTCTCATTCAGAGACAACGATAGACAGCTGTCCCTGATTGATAACCCTACCCGGCCAAACATAGAAATACAAATAATGGAACATAGAATACCCACCCAAATCACACCCTGACTAAACCAAATAGAGACATACAAAGGATCTCTAAGGTCAGGGCATGACATCCGGACAGGGCCAAACAGGCAGGATACAACCATACCCACTTGTGTTATATTCTCCTACATTAATTTCACATTTCTACAAACTTCAAAGTGTTTCCTTTCAAATGGTATCAATACTATGCATACCCTTGCTTCGGGTCCTGAGCTACAGGCAGTTAGATTTGGGTATGTCATTTTAGGTTAAAATGGCAAACAAAAGGTTCCGATACTTAGAAATGTTTGCAAATTTATTGAAAGTAAATACAGAAATCTCTAATTTACATACTTTAAAATGTCCACACCCCTGAGTCAATACTTTGTAGAAGCACCTTTGGTGGCGATTACAGTGAGTGATCTTTGCACATCTGGATTTGGGGATTTTCTCCAATTCTTCCTTGCATATTTTCTCAAGCTCTGTTAAGACAGATGAGGAGCGTTGGTGAACAGCAATCTTACAAGTCTTTCTTCAGATTTTCAATGGGATTCAAGACTTGGGCTTTGTTTGTGCAACTCAAGGACTTTCACATCCTTGTTCTGGTGATGAACTGTGCCTGCTTTTCTCCAGACATAGCACTTTGCATCCAGGCCAAAGAATTTTTGTCTCATCAGACCACAGAATATTTTGCCTTATGCTCTGTCTTTCACGTGCCTTTTTGAAAACACTGGGTGTATGGTCTTGTGCCTTTTTCTCAGGTGTGGTTTCAGTCTGGCCACCCTCCCACACAGCCCAGATTGGTGAAATGCTGTGTAGAGACCTTCTGGTAGATTCTCCCATCTCAGCCAAGGAACTATGTTGTTCTGCAAGAGTGGTCATTGGGTTCTTGCTCACCTCCCTCCTTCTTGCCCTGTTTCCCAGTTTGGTCGGATGGCCAACTCTAGGCAGAGTCTGCGTAGTTCTATATTTTTTTCATTTCCCAATGATGGAGACCACTGTGCTCTTGGAAAATTTCAACATTCTAGAAATGTACTTCTGTTAATGAGATACATTTGAATATATATTGTATGTGTGAAAACCCCCTGGAATTAGTGGATTAGGCTATTTAAGCTACACACATGGCTGTTGTGTATAAATTTAAGCACACAGCCATGCAAACTCCATAGAAACATTGGCAGTAGAATGGAATTTATTGTAGCGGGGAACTTTAATATAGCAAATCCAAGGAAAACGCTATCTAAGTTCTATGAACACATCGCATGCAGTACTCGTTCTTCAAAAACTCTCGACCAATGTTACTCTCCATTCCGGGTTGGCTACAAGGCCCTCCCCCGCACTCCCGTCGGCAAATCAAATCATGACTCCCTTCCTATAAACATACTCAAACAAGACTTACTCGAGCTAAGATCTATCTATTCAATGCTGGTCTGACCAATCGTAATCCATGCCTCAAGATTGTTTTGACCCCCCAAACTGGGATATGTTAGGGGTTGCCTTTGAGAATAACATTGACGCATACACTGAAACTGTGACTGAGTTCATCAGGAAGTGTATAGGGGATATTGAAACCGTGGATAGATGATGGCAGCATTTGCACAAAACTTAAAGCGCATATAGCCACGGTAAGGAACTATGTTAATTTAAATAAATTCATTAGGCAGTGATCTATGGATTTCACATGACTGGGAATACAGATACCTTAAAAAAAAGGTAGTGGCATGGATCAGAAAACTAGTCAGTATCTGGTGTGACCACCATTTGCCTTATACAGTGCGACACATCTCCTTCGCATAGAGTTCATCAGGCTGTTGATTGTGGCATGTGGAATGTTGTCCTACTTCTCTTCAATTGCTATGCGAAGTTGCTGGATATGGGCGGGAACTGGAACACTGTCATACGTCAATCCTGAGCATCCCGAATATGCTCAATGGGTGACATGTCTGGTGGGTATGCAGGTCATGGAAGAACTGGGACATTTTCAGTTTCCAGGAATTGTGTATAAATCCTTGCAACATGGAACCATGCATTATCATGCTGAAACATGAGGTGATGGTGGCAGATGAATGGCATGACAATGGGCCTCAGGATCTCGTTGCACTCAAATTGCCATTGATAAAATGTAATTGTGTTCGTTGTCTGTAGCTTATGCCTGCCAATACCATTACCCCACCACCACCAAGGGGTGCTCACAACATTGACATCAGCAAACCTCTAGCCCAAACAACGCCATGCCATCTGCCCGGTAGAGTTGAAACTGGATTAATCTATGAAGAGCATACATCTCCAAGAGCCAGTGGCCATCCAAGGTGAGAATCTGCCACTGAATGCGGTTACATCACCGAACTGCAGTCAGGTCAAAACCCTGGTGGGGACGATACGCACACAGATGAGCTAGCGCCGAGACAGTTTCTGATAGTTTTTGGAGAAACTGCCTGTAGCTCAAAGTGTGTTAGACCTAGGCAGAAGAGATTGCCTGGGTTTAGCTAGGAAGATGAGAAGCTGTACAACATAGCTACAGCCTAACTATACTAACAAAAATATATACGCAACATGTAACTTTTTGGTACCATGTTTCATGAGCTAAAATAAAAAAATCCTGACATTTTACACAAAAAGTTTATTCCTCTAAAATGATGGGAACTAATTTGTTTACATCCCTGTTATGAAGCGTTTCTCCCTTTCCAAGATAATCCATCCACCTGACAGGTGTGGCATATCAAGAAGCTGATTGAACAGCATGATCATTACACAGGTGCACCTTGCCAGCTTCTTCACCTGCGGAATCATCTGAAATCAGCCGGACAGCTGATGAAACTGTTGCACAGTTTGACAATTTGATCATTTGAATGTCGACAGTCTTAAAACACACAGAGCATGGAAAAGCATTGTCAATGCCAATACAAGATTGAATCAAGATGCTCATAGACTTCCATATGGAAGATTGAAATAATATTCAGTCTTAAATTCTAATAGGCAAATGATAAATCAAATCAAATCAAATGTATTTATATAGCCCTTCGTAAATCAGCTGATATCTCAAAGTGCTCTACAGAAACCCAGCCTAAAACCCCAAACAGCAAGCAATGCAGGTGTAGAAGCACGGTGGCTAGGAAAAACTCCCTAGAAAGGCCAAAACCTAGGAAGAAACCTAGAGAGGAACCAGGCTCTGTGGGTAGGCTAGTCCTCTTCTGGCTGTGCCGGGTGGAGATTATAACAGAACATGGCCAAGATGTTCAAATGTTCATAAATGACCAGCATGGTCCAATAATAATAAGGCAGAACAGTTGAAACTGGAGCAGCAGCACGGCCAGGTGGACTGGGGACAGCAAGGACTCATCATGTCAGGTTGGTCCTAGGGCTCAGGTCCTCCGAGAGAGAGAAAGAAAGAGAGAAAGAGAGAATTAGAGAGAGCACACTTAAATTCACACAGGACACCGAATAGAACAGGAGAAGTATTCCAGATATAACAAACTGACCCTAGCCCCCCGACACATAAACTACTGCAGCATAAATACTGGAGGCTGAGACAGGAGGGGTCAGGAGACACTGTGGCCCCAACCGAGGACACCCCCGGACAGGGCCAAACAGGAAGGATATAACCCCACCCACTTTGCCAAAGCACAGCCCCCACACCACTAGAGGCATATCTTCAACCATCAAATTACCATCCTGAGACAAGGCTGAGTATAGCCCACAAAGATCTCCACCACGGCACAACCCAAGGGGGGGCGCCAACCCAGACAGGATGATCACATCAGTGACTCAACCCACTCAGGTGACGCACCCCTCCCAGGGACGGTATGAGAGAGCCCCAGTAAGCCAGTGACAGCCCCTGTAATAGGGTTAGAGGCAGAGAATCCCAGTGGAAAGAGGGGAACCGGCCAGGCAGAGACAGCAAGGGCGGTTCGTTGCTCCAGAGCCTTTCTGTTCACATTCACACTCCTGAGCCAGAATACACTCAATCATATGACCCACTGAAGAGATGAGTCTTCAGTAAAGACTTAAAGGTTGAGACCGAGTTTGCGTCTCTGACATGGGTAGGCAGACCGTTCCATAAAAAATGGAGCTCTGTAGGAGAAAGCCCTGCCACCAGCTGTTTGCTTAGAAATTCTAGGGACAATTAGGAGGCCTGCGTCTTGTGACCGTAGCGTACGTGTAGGTATTTACGGCAGGACCAAATCAGAGAGATAGGTAGGAACAGGCCCATGTAATGCTTTGTAGGTTAGCAGTAAAACCTTGAAATCAGCCCTTGCTTTGACAGGAAGCCAGTGTAGGGAGGCTAGCACTGGAGTAATATGATCAAATGTTTTGGTTCTAGTCAGGATTCTAGCAGCCGTATTTAGCACTAACTGAAGTTTATTTAGTGCTTTATCCGGGTAGCCGGAAAGTAGAGCATTGCAGTAGTCTAACCTAGAAGTGACAAAAGCATGGATTCATTTTTTCTGCATCATTTGTGGACATAAAGTTTCTGATTTTTGCAAAGTTACGTAGATGGAAAAAAGCTGTCTTTGAAATGGTCTTGATATGTTCTTCAAAAGAGAGATCAGGGTCCAGAGTAACGCCGAGGTCCTTCACAGTTTTATTTGAGACGACTGTACAACCATTAAGATTAATTGTCAGATTCAACAGAAGATCTCTTTGTTTCTTGGGACCTAGAACAAGCATCTCTGTTTGTGTCCGAGTTTAAAAGTAGAAAGTTTGCAGCCATCCAACTTCCTTATGTCTGAAACACATGCTTCTAGCGAGGGCAATTTTGGGGTTTCACCATGTTTCATTGAAATGTACAGCTGTGTGTCATCCGCATAGCAGTGAAAGTTAACATTATGTTTTCGAATGACATCCCCAAGAGGTAAAATATATAGTGAAAACAATAGTGGTCCTAAAACGGAACCTTGAGGAACACCGACATGTACAGTTGATTTGTCAGAGGACAAACCATTCACAGAGACAAACTGATATCTTTCTGACAGATAAGATCCCAACCAGGCCAGAACTTGTCCGTGTAGACCAATTTGGGTTTCCAATCTCTCCAAAAGAATGTGGTGATCGATGGTATCAAAAGCAGCACTAAGGTCTAGGAGCACGAGGACAGATGCAGAGCCTCGGTCTGATGCCATTAAAAGGTAATTTACCACCTTCACAAGTGCAGTCTCAGTGCTATGATGGGGTCTAAAACCAGACTGAAGCATTTCGTATACATTGTTTGTCTTCAGGAAGGCATTGAGTTGCTGCGCAACAGCCTTTTCAAAAAAAATTGAGAGGAATGGAAGATTCGATATAGGCCGATAGTTTTTTAAATATTTTCTGGGTCAAGGTTTGTCTTTTTCAAGAGAGGCTTTATTACTGCCACTTTTAGTGAGTTTGGTACACATCCGGTGGATAGAGAGCTGTTTATTATATTCAACATAGGAGGGCCAAGGACAGGAAGCAGCTCTTTCAGTAGTTTAGTTGGAATAGGGTCAAGTATGCAGCTTGAAGGTTTAGAGGCCATGATTATATTCATCATTGTGTCAAGAGATATAGTACTAAAACACTTGAGCGTCTCTCTTGATCCTAGGTCCTGGCAGAGTTGTGCAGACTCAGGACAACTGAGCTTTGAAGGAATACGCAGATTTAAAGAGGAGTCCGTAATTTGCTTTCTAATAATCATGATCTTTTCCTCAAAGAAGTTCATGAATTTATCACTGCTAAAGTGAAAGCCATCCTCTCTTGGGGAATGCTGCTTTTTAGTTAGCTTTGTGACAGTATCAAAAAGGAATTTCGGATTGTTCTTGTTTTCCTCAATTAAGTTAGAAAAATAGGATGATCGAGCAGCAGTAAGGGCTCTTCGGTACTGCACGGTACTGTCTTTCCAAGCTAGTCGGAAGACTTCCAGTTTGGTATGGTGCCATTTCTGTTCCAATTTTCTGGAAGCTTGCTTCAGAGCTCGGGTATTTTCTGTGTACCAGGGAGCTAGTTTCTTATTAGAAATGTTTTTAGTTTTTAGGGGTGCAACTGCATCTAGGGTATTGCGCAAGGTTAAATTGATTTCCTCAGTTAGGTGGTTAATAGATTTTTGTCCTCTGGCGTCCTTGGGTAGACAGAGGGAATCTGGAAGGACATCAAGGAATCTTTGTGTTGTCTGTGAATTTATAGCAAAACTTTTGATGTTCCTTGGTTGGGGTCTGAGCAGATTATTTGTTGCAATTGCAAACGTAATAAAATGGTGGTCCGATAGTACAGGATTATGAGGAAGAACATTAAGATCCACAACATTTATTCCATGGGACAAAACTAGGTCCAGAGTATGCCTGTGACAGTGAGTGGGTCCAGAGACATGTTGGACAAAACCCACTGAGTCGATGATGGCTCCGAAAGCCTTTTGGAGTGGGTCTGTGGACTTTTCCATGTGAATATTAAAGTCACCAAAGATTAGAATATTATCTGCTATGACTACAAGGTCCGATAGGAATTCAGGGAACTCAATGAGGAACGCTGTATATGGCCCAGGAGGCCTGTAAACAGTAGCTATAAAAAGTGATTGAGCAGGCTGCATAGATTTCATGACTAGAAGCTCAAAAGATGAAAACGTCATTTTTTGGGGTAAATTGAGATTTGCTATCGTAAATGTTAGCAACACCTCCGCCTTTGCGGGATGCACGGAGGATATGGTCACTAGTGTAGCCAGGAGGTGAGGCCTCATTTAACACAGTAAATTCATCAGGCTTAAGCCATGTTTCAGTCAGGCCAATCACATCAAGATTATGATCAGTGATTAGTTCATTGACAATAATTGCCTTTGAAGTAAGGGATCTAACATTAAGTAGCCTTTTTTGAGATGTGAGGTATCGTGATCTCTTTCAATAATGACAGGAATGGAGGAGGTCTTTATCCTAGTGAGATTGCTAAGGCGAACACCGCCATGTTTAGTTTTGCCCAACCTAGGTCGAGGCACAGACACGGTCTCAATGGTGATAGCTTAGCTGACTACACTGACTGTGCTAGTGGCAGACTCCACTATGCTGGCAGGCTGGCTAAGAGTCAATATCATGTTTGCAATTCCTTTTTCTAAAGGGGTATGTATTGTGACAAAATTCAAATTCAAAGACTACAAAATATGAATATCAGTAATGTGTGATTGCTCCATTATAAGCTACTACAGGCTTCTATAACAGCAAAAATATTGAGGTAATTGCATTTCAAAAAGTAGTTACTGCGTGGTTGTCATCGAATGCTGTATGTCATGAATTTTGTATAACTGGATATTGGCTATATAATAGGGATTATATAAGTGGTAGAACCTTTCTACTATATTCACCTACTCAACCTGAGTGTTTGAGAAGGATCAGTATGTCCTTGAAATATTGTCATAATTTGCCATCTATAATTGGCATGTACACAGCAATGGAAATTATAAATAAATAAGCAATGCCACATGAATAAATAATTACAGTGTCTATTCTCGTGGCTGTAAAAGGAAGGAAGGCAGGAAATGGCCCAGCCACTGATGGATGAGACCGCAAACTTTCTCCTCAAGAAGTTGACACTCAAACACTGTCGGTAAATAACTCATGAACAAGAACATCACAAACTGGGTCAATGGGAGTCACAATGGTTGTGTCCTTTATGAAATATACAGCAACTACAAGTGTGTGATTTTTTTTGTTATAGGAAAGTCTGCCTGCAGACAAGAGTATGAAGCTAAGTTTGGAATAGTTACAAAAAAATATTATGATAAATCTATCTTGACTGCGAGTAGACCTAGAGCTCTTTATAAAAGCCACCTAAAGATGGCCGACTGGGAAGGAAGTGCTATACATCTTTTACACAGCTAAATACAATTATCTCTAGCTTCCATCCCAAATAGCAGGCTTTTTGGGTATGCAAAAATCAAAAGTTTTATAGTATTTGAAATACTGTGAAATAGCATATGCTTTTTAATGCCAGGATATCATATAAAGTACACGGCGGACAAACGTTTGATTTATGACCCTATGTCATGATGATGTGTGCATGCCCATATTTGGGCATCCGGTCAGGACGTCCTGGCGGGAACTGATCACGTGCTTATGCCCATATAGGGGCATCCTGTTCCTCTTCTCACGCGTTAGAGGGTGTGCTAATTTATGCATATATTGTATCTATTCCTTTGAAGTTGTCATGATGATTGATGTCTAGGGACCCATTTGAACTGGGGGATGTGTTTGAACATTTCAAAGAGTATGGCCCCACACCCCCCTGTTTTATTGACCTTAGCGCTGTAGTCTATGAAACAGGAATGTCCGGGGTATTGGGTGTGGCAGACGCATTATAAATAAAGCCCAGAACAAGACATGCGGCCCCAGAACAGTAAACAAGATTTTAAAAATAAAACCCAGAATATTAAATGGAAAAATATGTCTCCTAGGCCAATTCTCGGAGTGCTATGCGGCTCATGTCGAGAACCCAATGACAAAAGCCTGGAGGATGTTTTGTGTGAGACCCCAGAATGTTTTAAAGGAGTTTTGGGTACGAGTGAGGGACATATGTCTTACATATTACAACCTGAGGAATCTACGGTTAAGATATTCACAGACAGTGGCCCCAAACCCCTTTAATGGCTTAAGGTAAGACTTGCGCTCTGTCAAATTAAACAGGCCCTGAGCGGTACAACTCTGCCCGGATATACCCTGGAAGAACTGGTCTGCGGACGCAGTGATCTGAAGGCCCTAAGAATTGCTTAAATGGCGTATACTCCTGACTCCAAAGTGACAATTTTAGCATGTGAACAATTTGATAGTGCGACGAAATCTGTCAGTTCATATGCATTTTCCAAAGCATGCAAGGATGTAAACTTTTTATACCTGTGTTCAGTTTTAAATGGCGTGATTATCATATCTTCATAACACTTATGAATAAGCTGGACAGTCTTTTCCAAACAATTACGGCGATGGCCGTGGTTATCGTTGAGACAAACACAGGACTCACAGGCAAGAAGGCGGATCTTCCCTGGAGTGAACTTACGGAGCTTTGATGGAGTGTGCAAGCATCTTGGCGATGGTGAATTGGAAACGGATAATGGTCAGGGCTAACCAGGACATATACCTGTAAGAAAGGAATAGTAAAAAGGTTTAATTATAACGTGTGTTGAAATCTATATACTAAATATTTTGGAATTAAATCAATGGTTTTAAAATTGTATCTCACCCTTTAACGAAAGGGGATATCTCGTTTTCTCTCACGCCCTGATCTGTCGCGGAGAAATGCAATGTCTTAAAAAACCAATGTATTATTTTATAGTATTGCGCAGTAAAAATGGGTAATTAATTCTAACATGTCTTAAAGTTTGTACTAAATATTTTGGAATTAAATAAAATGAATTTAAAACAGTATCTCACCCTTTAACGATAGGAAAATGTATTTTACATCATCACCAAGCATGACACAGGAGAAAAAGACTTAGGGTGCGTGCGCGGGTGTACGTGTGACGGGCCAGCAGGAGTGTGTTTTTCAAAAACATGAGGGGTGTGTGTTCAACAATGCCCAGGCATCTGCACTCAAGGCCCTTTCTCTCTGTAGTGGATCGTTTGAAACCAAGGTTTGCACTATCATACATACAGTATGTCCAGATATCTGCCTACCCCCCATCAAAAAGTGTGACGGCATCTCTTAAAATGGGCACTTTCGATTCATTAACACAAAGGTCTTTCAAATCCGAATTTAAATTCAAACACCCCAGAAAGATTACAGCATGTCTAGACCGACCCCGGGGTTAAACAATGTTATTTCTAATCAGCGCCCGGTGCCCCACCTCGGTGCAGGATATCAAAAAGGCAATTTCATCAGAGACGCCCGATGAAAACCTGTTATCACAGATTCCCGAAGCACTCCTATCACTAATTAATCAGATGAACGAGAGCCAGACATCTTCGGCATCCCACCCACCATCTTCGACATCCCAACCGTTAACGCCCATGTCCGTAGAGTCTGAAACGCAACACAATATTTTGGGGGAATTGGAAAATTGTCTAATAAATCAGGAAGGAGATGGTATTGATAGAAGTGTCCGGGTTGTGTACCGAAATAAATTCAACAATACAGAGATTCGACAGTTTTTCAATTTCATACGGGTGAATCAGAATCTTGTCTATGCTGTGTTTTACATAACGATATTAGACACTCTGAACGATCTGTTAAACAGGGCAACAGAATTTGGCGAACCACGTGATGTCTTACAGTTGGAAATTTGTGGAGATAGCCTGCATAACACGGTATCTCTTATTTTACCCAATGGCGAAGCAGATCTTGAACAATTTATCGCACTGCCAGAACGCCTTGTTCAGTCAAATTTAGCCGTCATATCAGATCGGACCCTCGAGCTTGTAGTGCAAGCTCGAGGGTCAGAGAAGGAAGCTTGATAGCCTAATACAGTCAGAAATCATAAGCAATAAAAGGGCCAACCTAATAAACGTTCACAATCCCGGTAATAAGCTATGCTTTGAAATAGGTCTAGCACATTTACTCAACCCTGGATGTACTGATCTAGCGGTATTGCAAAAGGCTAGAGAGCTCCAAACGGCCGTGGGTCTCGGTATCCAGGATGCTTTGGCTTTCTCTAACATAGTCACATTTGAAAACTGTCTTAATATCAAGATTGAGCTAATGCAGCTCTCTTGAAGTTCCAAAACAACCCCCAATCTCATCCTCAGATTCTGTACTTTATGTGCAAAATGAATATTACTATGCCGTTACTAACATCACCGCGTTTTTAGGCACACCATATGTGTGTCCATCCTGCCATACCGGCTACACCCGACACTGTACACTGTTCAGTTTGCCTGGATGCAAATTGCTCAATGCAACCCTTAAACTTGACTCCCTGTGAGGATTGCCACCGCACATGTCGTTCGACCTACTGTTACGAAAAACACAAAATTGAATCATGGCACCCCAAGGCCTGTAAATCTGTAAGCAGTTGTGACATTAACAAGAAATGCCCAAAATGCAGTTGCAATTACAACCTTAAAATTGATAGCCATTATCAATTACCAAACATTATGAACATTATCAATTACCAAACAATTACCAAACATTATGTATTACGTATACAGACAATTCAGAATCCGTTGCAGGATACATGTCCCCGTTTTCTCAACGATCACAGCATGCAACACCCTGTATATTTGGTTTAGATTAACAGGCTTGTGTCGCTGAATTTTTTAAACAAACACATGCACTATATAAGTAAATAAACAACAAATATGATACATGTTACAATTAAATGGTGTTTCAAACAAATAAAGTCAAATCTTAGACAATGTTGTTTCTAGTTCTTCAGAATCCTCCACAAGACGGGATACCAATTGTGTCCATTGTAGACTCTCGCCCGCATGTCGTACATGATTCATGATTTGTTCCATTTTCAGCACACGCTCTACATTAGCACAGAAATTGTGGGTTGTGTGGAACGATACATTGTTCACCTTATTTTCAATAATTTATGTATAACATTTGTAAGTTCTCTCAAAATAAAAATTATATTTATTCTCTCTAACATCGTATACACAGGGGTTACCCATTGCTTTACATCTAAATAACAAATTGTCACTCGGTCTCTTGGGGTTTATTGAGCCAGAAAGCCATCACATCAGCCACCACAGCTTCCCTGTATTTGTTGTCGTCCACCAGGGTGTGTCGGATTTCTTTGAGTTTCTCGTGGATGTAGATCGCCTCCTTCAGTTCATGTACGAAAGCCTCGGTTACCCCGTAAACTCTGGAAATAGAAGACACAAGACCCATAGACTCCAGGGCTCTGACCAGCGATGGCATAAACCTGCAGGACCAAAGTATTTTCACCAGCGTATCAAAATAGTTGAAGAAGTAGTATCTTGGGGGATCCTATAGGCAGGGATGCCTGAGCTGGCTGGGGTGATTGATCTCACAACCGATGCATTTTTCTCGTATATACTCTCCAATCACCACGTCTAAAAGCACGGCTACAGAGGCCTTGATGGTGTCCACAAAAAGAGTACTGACCACCCCATCAAACATCCTCAGGCTGTGTACATGTAGGCGGTGTCACGGGTCTTGCCAGGGGGGAGTATAATGGTGGGCTGCAAAGCATAGAGTCCTTAGGGTCTGGCCCCCATGACGTTTCAGAGTCCTGATATGTGGTAGGAATAGCCATGGTATATGCGTAAATGAAGAACTGGAAGTTTTAAGGACCCTCCTTTTATTGTTGAACCAGTCCTTTGGGTATCAGGGCGTGGTTAACCCAGCCGCGTACTTAGTTTTCTTCGGGGGATGACCCTTCTGACGATGTACCTTCTTGGGGCTCCTTTCAATCATAATCCTCAGGATTCGCATATATTATGCACTTCCTTACATGAACAATGCTCTGTCGCTGTTGGCTCTGTTCAAACAGAGCGTCCAACAACTCTAACATTTTAAATTCCATTAAATCCCAACTTTTAATAGGAATAAGCATGCGCAACCTAAAATCCCCACGAATGTTTTGGTTGCGGGTTTCCTCGTTGCTGATATAGAACTCCACACAGCCACATGGAAGTCCATTCTTTCTTTGTATTTTCACCCTGTGAAATATTCTTCCTGAGGAGTCAGCGGTACCATCCCAACGGGTCTCGTAGCCCGTGAACAAGCTATACCCTTTGGTGATAAGTCTCAGCTCGGGACGCACAACCTTGCGAAAAACCGTCCAGTCTTCAAGCCCATAGTCCACTCCTAATGTCTGGTCGGTATATTCTTCTCCTTCGGCTACCATATAGAGGTTCACTCTACAGGCCAGGTAATCAAACTGATACCCCTATTGCTGTCCATCAGACATCAGCACTTGATCTTTCAGCGCAGTTGTGGGCAGTATTTGGGTTCTATACACACTTAGAAACCGTTTTTTTTTTGGTGCATCGTATATTGTGGCTTTATACTTGGCCCTTTCTCTATGTTTCAGCCGTGGTCCTGCTTCCGTTGTTTCAGTCATCACAGCTTTGCCACTGATCACAAAATCCATGTTTATTTTTAAAAGCTTGTTTACTGTTCTGTCTTGTTCTGGGCTTTATTTATAATGCGTCTGCCACACCCAATACCCCGGACATTCCTGATTCATAGACAACAGCCCTAAGGTCAATAAAACAGGGGGGTGGGGGGGCCATACTCTTTGAAATGTTCAAACACATCTCCCAGTTCAAATGGGTCCCTAGACATCAATCATCATGACAACTTCAAGGGAATTGATACAATATATGCATAAATTAGCACACCCTCTAACACGTGAGAACAGGAACAGGATGCCTATATATGGGCATAAACGGGAACGTTATTTTTCCAAAAATGAAAATACAGCCCCCAAGTCACAAAAGTGACTAGTGATACCTTTATTAAATCCATTTATTAAAGTGGCCAGTGATTTGGGTCTACATGTTGGCAGCAGCCTCTCTGTGCCACTGATGTCTGTTTAACAGTCTGATGGCCTTGTGATAGAAGCTGTTTTTCGGTCCCAGCTGCGATGCACCTGTACTGACCTCGCCTTCTGGATGATAGTGGGGTGAACAGGCAGTGGCTCGAGTGGTTGTTGTCCTTGATGATCTTTTTCGCTTTCCTCACATTGGGTGCTGTAGATGTCCTGGAGTGCAGGTAGTTTGCCCCTGGTGATGCGTTGTGCAGACCGCACTACACTCTGGAGAGCCCTGTGGTTGTGGGCAGGGCAGTTGCCATACCAGGCGGTGATACAGCCAGACAGGATGCTCTTGATTGTGCACCTGTAAAAGTTATTGAGGGTTTTCAGTGACAAGACACATTTTTACAGCCTCCTGAGGTTGAAGAGGCGCTGTTACGCTTTCTTCACCGCGCTGTCTGTGTGGTTGGACCATTTCAGTTTCCACCTTCTCCACTAATGTCTAGTTGATGTGGATAGGGGGGTGCTCCCTCTGCTGTTTTCTGAAGTCCACGAACATCTCCTTTGTTGACGTTGAGTGAGAGGTTGTTTTCCTGATATCACACTCTACGTGCCATCACCTCCTCCCTGTAGGATGTTTCGTCGTTGTTGGTAATAGAGCACACTACTGTTGTGTTGTCTGCAACTTGATGATTGAGTTGGAGGTGTGTGTGGCCACGCAGTCATGGGTGAACAGGGAGTACAGAAGTGTGCTGAGCACACACCCTTGTGGGGCCTCAGTGTTGAGGATCAGCGAAGTGTAGATCTTGTTTCCTGCTTTCACCACGTGTGGGCGGCCCGTCAAAGTCCAGGACCCAGTTGCACAGGGCGCGGTTGAGACCCATGGCCTTAAGCTTAATGATGAGCTTGGAGGGTACTATGGTGTTGAATGCTGAGCTATAGTCAATGAATATATACTGTATACGATCTTTGACTAGTCTCTCAAAGCACTTCATGATGACAAAAGTGACTGCTACGGGGCTATAGTCAGTCATATACTTCAGTTATCTTTGCCTTCTTTGGTACAGGAACAATGGTTGCCATCTTGACGCATGTGAGGACAGCAGACTGGGATAGGGAGCATGTCCTTAAATACACCAACCAGCTGGTCTGCGCATGCTTTGAGGATGCGGCTAGGGATGTTGTCTTGGCCAGAGTCCTTGCGAGGATTAACATGTTTAAATGTTTTACTCACATCGGCCATGGAGAAGGAGAGGTGTGCCCACAGTCCTTGGTAGCGGGCCCTGTCGGTGGCACGGTATTATCGTCAAAGCGGGCAAAGAAGGTGTTTAACTTGTCTGGAAGCAAGACGTGACGTGGCTGGTTTTCTTGTTTTAGTCCCTGACCTCTTTCAATGTTTGAAAGCGGGGGTTTGCGCTTTCAGTTTTGCGCAAATTCCGCCACCTATACACGGTTTCTGGTTGTGGTAGGTTTTTATAGTCACAGTGGGTACAACATCTCCAATGCATGTCCTAATAAACTCACTCAACGAGTCAGCATATAAATCGAATTCCGATTGGTCAGACCAGCATTGCCTGTAGGATGGTACGAGCAAGATGGAGTTGTGGTCGGATTTGCCGAAGGGAGGGTGGGGGAGGGCCTTGTAGGCATCAAGGAAGTCAGAGTAGCAGTGGTCCAGTGTTTCTCTCGAGCGTGTACCTCAGTCGATGTGCTGGTAGAATTTAGTTAGCCTTGTTCTCAAATTAGCTTTGTTAAAAACAAAAGGACTTGAGTTCCTGTATGTTGTTATTGTTACACCATGAGTTGTTAATCATGAGGCATACAGCCTGCCCTTCTTCTTACCAGAGAGATGTTTGTTTCTGTTGAAGCGACACATTAAGAAACCCGGAGGCTGTACCGACTCTGACAACATATCCTGAGTGAGCCATGTTTCCATGAAACAGAGAACGTTACAATCTCTGATGTCTCTCTGGAAGGCAACTCGTGCCCTAATTTCATCCACCTTGTTGTCTAAAGACTGCACATTGGTGACTAATATGCTCGGAAGCAGTGGGTGCTGTGCTCGCCTTCTAAGTCTGACCAGGAGGCCGTTCCATCTATCACTCCTGCGGCGACGACGTTGTTTTGGGTCGGTCTCTGGGATTAGATCCAATGTCCAGGGCAGAGGTCTGAACAAAGGATCCGCTTCGGGAAAGTCATAATGTTGGTAAATTGACATTGCTCTTATATCCAATAGTTCTTCTTGGCTGTATGTAATAACACTTGAGAAATAATACATAGAAATTACTTCATATTTTCCTAAGGACTTGAAGCAATGATATACAGTCGACTGCTGTGGAATAATTCATTCTGCCAGATCATGCTATACATAACCACTGTTAGTTTGCAGTACATGTACATTTTTCCACAAAAGGTTGGTTAACTGTGTTTGTGTTTATCCTCCACCAAAGCAATGCTCTTGATGTTTTCATATCAAAAGAAACATGAATTCCAGATGGTTTATTTTGAAATGTCTCTTAGGTTGATGAGAGAATGGCCAGACTGATGTTATTAATACACTAAAAGGTACATTTTCCAGACAGTATACATTTCCATCTGTCTAGTAAGAGTATTTCCACCTAATGCTGCTGTTATTTGAAACTTTACTTTCATATCGAGAGTGGTCAGTAGTTGTGGTCAGTAGTTGTGTGGTTGTGGTCAGTAGTGTGGTTGTGGTCAGTAGTTTAGTGGTTGTGCTCATTAGTTGTGGTCAGGAGTTATATTCAGTACTTGTGTTAAATAGTTGTGGTCAGGAGTTATGGTCTGTACTTGTGGACAGTAGTTGAGTGGTTGTGGTCAGTAGTCGTGGTCTATAGTGTGGTTGTGGTCAGGAGTTGTGTGCAGTAGTTATGGTCTAAATGTTTTGTGGTCAGCAGTTGTGTGGTTGTAGTCAGTATTTGTCAACAGGAGTGTGCAGTAGTTGTGGTCAGAAGTTGTGGTCTATAGTTGTGTTGTTTTGGTCAGTGGTTGTGTGGTCATTAGTTCTCCTCTTCTCCCTATACACCAAGTCACTTGGCTCTGTCATATCCTCTCATGGTCTCTCCTATGATTGCTATGCGGATGACACACAACAAATTTTCCCCTTTCCCCCTTCTGACACCCAGGTGGCGACATGCATCTCTGCGTGCCTGGCAGATATCTCATCTTGAATGTCAGCCCACTACCTCAAGCTCAACAAGACGGAACTGCTATTCCTCCTGAGGACGGCCTCTCCATCGACCTCTCCATCATGGTTGACAATTCCACAGTGTCAACCTCCCAGAGTGCAAAGAATCTTGGCATGACCCTGGACAACACATGTCATTTTCTGTCTGCAAACATCAAAGCAGTGACCCGCTCCTGTAGGTTCTTGCTCTACAACATCCGTAAAGTATGACCCTACCTCACACAGGAAGTGGCGCTGGTCCTAATCCAGGCACTTGTTCTCTCCCGTCGGGACTACTGCAACTTGCTGTTAGCTGGGCTCCAGCGTGCGCCAGCAAACCCTTGCAACTTATCCAGAATATAGCAGCCCGCCTGGTTTTCAACCTTCCGATGTTCTCTCAAGTCACCCAGCTCTTCCGCACACTAAACTGGCTTCCAGTTGAAGCTTGCATCCACTACAAGACCATGTTCCTTACCTATGGAACAGCAAGTGTAACTGCCCCTCCATAGCTTCAGGCTATGCTAAAACCCTATACCCCAACCCGAGCACTCCATTCTTCCACCAACTCTATTGGCCCTCCCACCCCTACAGGAGGGCAGCTCCCTCTCAGCCCTTCTCTGAACTGGCACACCAATTGTGGAACCAGTTTCCCCCTGAAGCTAGGACAGCAAACTCCCTGCCCATCTTCTGAAAACATCTGAAACCCTACCTCTTCAAACAACATTTTAAATAATACTCCCCCTAACCTCGACCTGACCCAGCAAATTCCTGACATAGTGACCCGTTTCAAGAAACTAGGTGTATGTCGCGGTCACTACCTCACAGGAGAGCCATTTGAACGTAATCTCTTTTTTAAAATCAAAATTAGTCTAGCTATGTAATGCCCGGGGTGTAGTGGAGGAAGAAGTCCGGCGCAGGAAGCAAAGAGTTCAGGGTAGCGCTACATTTAATACACCACACCAGTGAAACGACGCCTACCCAAACACGCCTACCCAAACAAACGCCCCAAATAATTGTGCACGCCCAATTTTTCAGTTTTGATTTGTTAAAAAAGTTTGAAATATCCAATAAATGTCGTTCCACTTCATGATTGTGTCCCACTTGTTGTTGATTCTTCACAAAAAAATACAGTTTTATATCTTTATGTTTGAAGCCTGAAATGTGGCAAAAGGTCGCAAAGTTCAAGGGGGCCGAATACTTTCGCAAGGCACTGTATGTTTGGGATTCTTGCGGTCATTTTGCAGTGTACAAATTATTTATAACTGTTCCGGGCTTGCCGACCAACCGCTTGAGGGGCAACAGGAAACACTGTCTTCCGTCCTCTGAAACTCAGGCCATTGTTAAATAGTGTCCCCAGGACGTACATTGACTATCAGCTTCCTGCAATTACAGGAAGTGACTTAATTGGGGGTCATAGCGGAGATTTCAAACGGTTAAAAAGGTTGAATATGCCCAAATTTCGGACCGGGGGGCTGCCATGACCTGGCGTATTAAATTTTTTATCTCCATTGCAGTTCCAGAAACCAAGAGCCTTGTTAGAAGAAGTTTTTAAGAGGATATTGGTCCAAAAGAATGTTGGGGACTTGAAACTGTATGTCTGTCTGTCTGCCTACATCTGTCTGCTTGCCTGTGTGTCTACCTGCCTGCCTCTCTGTCTGTCTGTCTGTCTGTGCATGTCTGTCTGCCTATCAGAAAGGGAAACAAAGATGAGAAGAGGGGGAGTGAGTTAAAGAAGAAGGGTGAATGATTTCCTGGAGGAGGGAGAGAGAGAAGGGGGAGAGAAGGAGGGGTTGAAAGAAAGGGAGAGGGAGTGAGAGAGAGGGTGAAGGAGGGAGAGTGAAAGACAGAGGAGGAGATATGAGGTAAAAAGAGGGATTAGATAGAAAGAACGAGAGGAGGGAGAGAGAGTGAAAGAGACACAGGGAGTCAAAGAGAAGGGGAGGGAGGGAGGGAGGGAGGGGAAGAAAGAAAGAATCGGGGGGAGAGGCAGATTAGAGAATAGAAAGAGACATTTCTGTCTGTCTGTGAGTCTAATCTTTTCATACTTTAATCTTTTCCCATTAGCTGGAAAGTATTGACATAAACATCAATTGGTTGACACTGATCTTTTACCATTGCCCTGCAATGTGTTGAAAAAAGTGTCAACCCTGTGACGCTCAAATTTTCCCATTAAATGCAATGTATTGACATGAGCATCAATTGGTTGAAGCCTAACTTGTGGCAAAAAACGTAACATGGTGAAGTTTTCCTATGATATCATATTGGCTGTACCCATAAAGCTCAATTGCTCCGACTCAGCAGGAAGCAGACACCACATTCACATAGGCCTGATGGGAGCCTGAGGTCACTGAAATTCTAACTCCATTTTATTACAAGAAAGCAACCTGCCACCCTCCAAGGGTGTTTAACCAAATTTTACATACTTTCAGCTGAATTGAACAAGCGACGTGGGGGCCTTTTATTGTTCGCATGCCCTTTTCTGTTTCAGACCAGCGTGCTACTGCTTTATCACAAATTGCAGTGTTGCTGTGGGATTCTAAAGTCAAAATGCATAGTAAAAATGAACACTCATGCAGCTTACTTGGCAGTAAACCAGGTATCCAGAGCTTTGAATGTTTGTGCATTCCTCCATCATCCTCGATATGCAGGGTTTGGCTGATTGACTCTTGGGGGGATGCCCTTAATAAAATAGTTTCCTAGGCCAGTGTTAATATTTTTCTGTTCTTATTCTTAACACTAATGGGGTATTCGAATAAGGGCCCAACGATCATTCTGTCAAAGTAGTAATCAATGAAAACACAGAATGTTTGGCCCAACAAAAATACATGATCTCAGTATATATACACCTGTTCTGAAAGGCCCCTATAGTCTGCAACAACACTAAGCAAGAGTCACTCCCAAGCAGGCGGCACCATGAAGACCAATGAGCTCTCCAAACAGGTCAGGGACAAAGTTGTGGAGAAGTACAGATCATGGTTGGGTTATAAAAAATATCAGAAACTTTGAAAATCCCAAGGAGAACCATTAAATCCGTTATTAAAAAATTGATATAATATGGCACCACAATAAACCTGCCAAGAGAGGGCCGCCCACCAGAACTCATGGATCATGCAAGGAGGGCATTAATCAGATGGTCAACACATAGACAACCCTGAAGGAGCTGCAATGCTCCACAGCGGAGATTGGAGTATCTGTCCATAGGACCACTTTAAGCCGTACACTTAGAGCTGGGCTTTACAGAAGAGTGTCCAGAAAAAAGCCATTGCTTAAAGAAAAAATAAGCAAACACATTTGGTGTTCAACAAAAGGCATGTGGGCGACTCCCCAAACATATGGAAGAATGTACTCTGGTCAGATGAGACTAAAATTGAGCTTTTTGGCCATCAAGGAAAACGCGAGAACATCATCCCCACAGTGAAGCACGGTGGTGGCAGCATCATGTTGTGGGGATGTTTTTCATCTGCTGGGACTGGGAAACTGGTCAGAATTGAAGGAATGATGGATGGAGCTAAATACAGGGAAATTCTTGAGGAAACCTGTTTCAGTCTTCCAGAGATTTGTAACTGGGAAGGAGTTTCACCTTCCAGCAGGACAATGACCCTAAGCATACTGCTAAAGCAACACTCGAGTGGTTTAAGAGGAACCATTTAAATGTATTGGAATGGCCTAGTCAAAGCCCAGACCTCAATCAAATTGAGAATCTGTGGTATGACTTAAATATTGCTATACACCAGCGGAACCTATCTTGAAGGAGCTGGAGCAGTTTTGCCTTGAAGAATAGGAAAAAAATCCCAGTGGCTAGATGTGCCAAGCTTATAGAGACATACCCCAAGAGACTTGCAGCTTTCATTTCTGCAAAAGCTGGCCCTAAAAGGTATTGACTTGGGGTGGTGAATAGTTATGCACGCTCAAGTTTTCCATTTTTTTGTCTTGTTTCTTGTTTGTTTCACAGCAAAAAATATTTTGCATCTTTAAACTGGTAGGCATGCTGTGTAAATCAAATGATACACACCCCCATAAATATATTTTAATTTCATATTGTAAGGCAACAAAATTGGAAAAATGCCAAGGGGGTGAATACTTTCTCAAACCATGTGTGGGTTTGTGTATATGAGAGAGAGCTAGAGAGACGCTGGCAGTAATCAAACAAGCACATTTTGTCAGCTAAACCCACCAACTCGTTATGTAGTCCTATGGGAACATGCAATACTACGCAAAAAAACAAACCTGACTATGGACTACTAAGGATCAGTTTGTATGACATGGTTAGTGGTTATCCCTTTAGAAAATAACTTCCACTTCAAGAAGCTTTGAAACAGGGTTGAGAATGTAAATTACAGTGCATGGTCAAAGTAAATATTAGTGTACAAATCACGGCAACCAGTTCTGAATGACTAACTTTCAACTATAGCAAATAATATAGCATGAATGAGTAACTTTCAACCATAGCAAATAGGCAGAGGACCAACTTTACCTGAAGCGGATTGAAACCTATCTGAGAAACTGCCGTTAAAGCAAGGCCATATTCCACAGGAAATTAGGCTACTACACTATTCCACTGCTAAATCCATTATTCTCTGAGCAGCATTGACCGATGGACCAAAACAAAGTTGTAAAAAATTTGAAAGCAAAGCGCAGACTGAAGTCATTACCAGAAGGATTACAGGCCTCCATTCGCTTCCTCAAGGCACACAGACAGGGCCAAGGGGCCAGCTATGAAGTCTTCATCTCCTGCCCTGCTTGTTTTGACCCAAGGTTTACCACGACAGAGATCAAACATACTAGCTTAAACCCTCTTATCTGCAGGAGCGAAGGGACACGCGGATATAGAGGAAGATGATTCATCACAACGCGTATTCCGTATCAGCTCGCCACTATATTTGGCACGGCGTTGCGGATCTGCTTTGACAAGCCTAAGTCTGTGATGATGAGTGCAGATTACCTCTTGATGAATGTGATTATACAGTATCTCACTTATAAGGTTTTAGAGTTTTTCTCCAACAGACTGACAAATGATCTAACCTTAATAGGGTCTGAGATGAGAATAATATCTCTAACAATATTATAACATGAATAAATACAAGACATGTTCAATATTGTTAGTGTCTTTCTTCCCTGTGTAAGTAGTAATTATCCTGAAATCAATAATAGACCTGAACATCAGGCAACTGGAATGTGTTATCTCAGGGGTTCACACTGTTTTATTGGAACTGAAGATGAAATAAAGTTAAACCAAATGTAAATGTTTCTCATCTTTTATTAAAGGATTTGTTTTAGAATGCTTCATAAAGAGACCAAGGTTTAAACCCACGAAAAAAGATACCTTCAGTGAATTTAAGTCCAGATTTTTTTTTTTAAAGAACCAAACCCATGGAGAGAAAGTTTCCTCATCTGGCCCTGTATTCACAAAGTGTCTCAGAGTACAGAGATAATCTAGGATCAGGTCACCCTTTTCCATATCATCTTATTCCTTATGATCTAAATCCTAGATCAGCACTCCAACTCTGAGACATTGTGACTATGGGCCATGGGCAGGCAGGCATACAGCAAAATATTTAGAAGCCTAAGCAAGAACCCATAGTTCAACCACAGACACATACATATTGCATTGATTAAGAAATGTACTGCAATCTGCAATTTACACTTCGTTTAGTTGTCAAATATTTGGACAAAACCTTATTTCAGAAAACCCACAGTTTGGTAGAAGAGAGCGAGGAAGGAAGGGAAGGACAAAGAGGATTACAGTCGACAGCGGGAGGATAGAACGAGGGAGGGAGGAAGGAGAAGGGGGACAGGTCTCTTGATTATATGATCATCGCCACGCAGACTCCCTCCAGGCAATTTACTAAGACTAACACATTTTGAAAGTGTCTTGGCTTGAGGCCAATCAGTGCTGTGCATAGTAATATGGCCAGATGCCCGTGGGCTCAGAATGATGTGGGAGGTAAATTGCAGGTCAACCCACATGTGTAAAAAAAACTACACAATTCACTAAGGGTTTTGGAAGACAGCAAAATGTGCAAATGTACAAAGAAGAGCTGAATAAAATGAACTAGAAAGATTTGTGCATTAGTTGGCATGGTCAATTTACAAGTGTGGGCTTTATAAAGTGCCATGCAAAAGTATTCACCCCCCTTGGCATTTTTCCTATTTTGTTGCATTATAACCTGTAAATTAAATAGATTTTTTATTTGCATTACATGTAACGGACATACACAACATAGTCCAAATTGATGAAGTGAAATGAAAAAATAAATAAATGGGAAAGTGGTGTGTGCATATGTTTTCACCTCCTTTGCTATGAAGCTCCTAATTAAGATCTGGTGCAACCAATTACCCTCAGAAGTCCCATAATTAGTTAGATTACACACAAGTGGACTTTATTTAAGTGTCACATGATCTCAGTGTGTGTATATATATATACACCTGTTCTGAAAGGCCCCAGAGCCTGCAACACCACTAAGCAAGTGGCACCATGAAGACCACGGAGCTCTCCAAACAGGTCAGGGACAAAGTTGTGAAGTACAGATCAGGGTTGGGTTATGAAAAAAATATCAGAAACTTTTAACATCCCACGGAGAACCATTAAAGCCGTTATAAAAAAATTGAAAGAATATGGCACCACAACGAACCTGCCAAGAGAGCGACGCCCACCAGAACTCACGGACCAGGCAAGGAGGGCATTAATCAGAGAGGCAACAAATAGACCAAAGATAACCCTGAAGGAGCTGCAAAGCTCCACAGCGGAGATTGGAGTATCTGTCCATAGGACCACTTTAAGCCGTACACTCCACAGAGCTGGGCTTTACAGAAGAGTGGCCAGAAAAAAGCCATTGCTTAAAGAAAAAATAAGCAAACACATTTGGTGTTCGCCAAAAGGCATGTGGGAGACTCCCTAAACATATGGAAGAAGGTACTCTGGTCAGATGAGACTTTGGCCATCAAGGAAAACGCTATGTCTGACGCAAACCTGACACCTTACATCACCCTGAGAACATCATCCCCACAGTGAAGCATGGTGGCAGCATCATGTTGTGGGGAGGTGAATAGTTATGCACACTCAAGTTCAGTTTTTTTGTCTTATTTCTTGTTTGTTTCACAACACAAATATTTTGCATCTTCAAAGTGGTCGGCATGTTGTGTAATTCAAATGATACAAACCCCCTAAAAATCCATTTGAATTCCATGTTGTAAGGCAAATAAATAGGAAAAATGCCAAGGGGGGTATCGCAAGCCACTGTAAGTGTTTGTGGGTTTGTGTTAGAACGTTATCTTTTTCATACTTGATATTGCTATTCTGAAATTCTCATGACTTCCAACACAAATAAGTGTATGGAAATAAAACAACTAGGTCCGATCAATGTATTGAACTAGATAACTTAAAAGAAAATGAGATGAGCACAACCATGTTTCAACCCAAACCATAACCAGGATAAAACATATGAACAGAGCTCCCAAGTCTAAGCAGTGATGCTGAACAGAGCTAAGAGTGCTGGTATGTGGTTGGCAGAGGCATAGGATGAACCAGCTGCATGAGACTGAACACACATTCACGTATGCACACACAACCAGCTGGGTGATACTGGTGTGCATCCACAGCAACTGAACTCCAGTCTTATGGCCCACAGCACACTCCTGGCACATCGTGCAACACTGTAACCAAATCCAGCTCACTCCATTTCTTCATGAAATAAAGTGTCTGTCCTATCCAATGAGCTTTGAATATTAGGATATTTAGTCTCCTAGTTAGCGATTTGAAAGCTGGGAGAGTAGAAAGCCGGGTAAAATGAATTGGCAAACATGAATATGTATCCTACAATCTAAACATATATAATATACACTCCTACTAAAGCTGCGCACACACTCATACAGTTCACTCAAATACTACCACTCTCCATAAAGACTGAAGATTTACACAAACTAGCTATTCAGCTCCTGATAGTCTAGTGTAGTGTTCTGTAGTGTATGGTTAGTCACAGTATAACCTGAAGTGAATACCTCATGGACTCATGAAATATGCAGCCCTGTAAACCCATGATATGTCACATGCAACTTATATACGCCAACCCAAGATAAGGACATCTGGGTTTTGTTCATTAGGGCATACAACGGAAAACATTTAAAACATTTTGCAGTGGAAAAGGAAAGATTTTATTTTAGGACAAACAAGGTAGTCTCCGCTGTTTGTCTGTTTCCTTCCGTTTTGTGTCTACTGAACATAACCCTGACCCACTAAGGGACAGATCGAAATTTACTGGGGCAGGGGTGGTCCAAAATAGGGGAGATACTTTTTTTTTGCTTTGGGAGGATTGTATGCATTTTTGAATTTCTACTCTTATTTTCCCTATAAACAATGCCTGGACTTACTTTTTTTTCATGGAAGGAGTGTTGTATGGCATTGCAGCTCGTTTGAAACTTGTTAGCACAGTGTCCAAAGAATAATCTCTACTTGCACATTCATCTTCTGCACATCTACCGTTCCAGTGTTTAATTGCTATATTGTAATTACTTCGCCACTATGGCCTATTTATTGCCTTAACTCCCTTATCTTAACTAATTTGTACTCACTGTATATAGAGTTTTGTTTTGTTTTTTTCTACTGTATTATTGACTGTTTTGTTTATTCCATGTGTAACTCTGTGTTGTTGTATGTGTCGAACTGCTATGCTTTATCTTGGCCAAGTCGCAGTTGCAAATGAGAACTTGTTCTCAAATAGCCTACCTGGTGAAATAAAAGAATTACATAAAAAAAGGGACAGATGAATACAGAATGGTGTCGTCTGCATAGAGGTGAATCAGAGATTCACCAGCTGCAAGAGCAACATCATTGATATATACAGAGAAAAGAGTCGGCCCGAGAATTGAACCCTGTTGCACCCCTATAGAGACTGCCAGAGGTCTGGACAACAGGCCCTCCTATTTGACACACTGAACTCTATCTGAGAAGTAGTTGTTGAACCAGGTGAGGCAGTCATTTGAGAAGCCAAATATGAGCATTTTCAGAAAGAAATGTGTCCCTACTGTTTGACGAAATAGCAATAAAAAACATCTCGATTACAATTGCGAGAGGGACTCGATTGACTGCTAGCGAAGACTTATACACGACATCGAGGGCAATGTTGCCAATCAGGCAATGGTTGTTATAGTTAGGGGTGTTACATCAAAATATAAAGATGTAATTATTTGACTGAGCTATCATACAACTACATGATTACTGTTTAACATTCCTAAAATTCTACAAGAGACAACTGACATTGTGGCTGAGGCAATAAAGAGACTAAATAGAATAGGACTGACTGTAAGCAGCAATGTCTTTATACAATAGTCCAGTTTCGTCACTACTATATATTTGGAATTTACAGTAATTACTTTAAATGCAACAGGTCATCAATGTGGTGTGTGACCAGTAACCCTGTAATTTAAAGTCCATGTAACTCCTTGGAGCAAGTCAAAATGCTGAGGATCACACTGACGGAGCACACTGCATCAAAGTTGAAGTCCACAAAATCCCCATCATCTTTGATATTCCGCACTTGGTCAAATCAACTTCAAGCGTCAAAGGTATGAAGGTAGATTCAAAGATGTTATAATTACAATTGACTGGAAAATATAAATGTTCAAAAATAAACATTTACTAATATCATTCCTTTTAGCTCAGATCATAGATGATGAAATCCTTTGGAACCATCTGGTGTTGTTTTACAAGATGAACAAAAGTCATCCAATCAGGATGGAACCAAAGCTGATGGACAAACACAATAATCTGCCACCCTACAAAAATGCAAGTGAAGCTGGCAACACAGGTGTTTATCCACACTGATGTATGACGTAGTAGCACTAATGAAGTGAAGTAAGGGGTCTAGCCCGAACCATGAAAAATAGCCCCAGACCATTGTTCCTCTTCCCCAAAATTTTACATTTGGTACTATGCATTCAGTTGAAAGCTTTGGTAGCTTTCTCCTGGTATATATAGTGTATATTAAATTCAAATATGAACATCATACACTGGACACCTACGTTTATAGGCCTTTGCATGCAATGCCCTGATACATTTAGTGCTCAAATCTCTGACATCTGAACCGTGAGCTGGACAGTTAGGAAAGTAGCGTAAACCGGCCCAAAACATAGGCTATGAAGTTTAGCATATGCTACACATTGTAACACAAGGAAAAGTATTTTTGTAATTTGTTATAGGCTGTTTTAAGGACATGTAAATGTGGCTCATTTGGCAAATATCCCTTGTTTATTGATGGCACTGGCTCCTCCTGGATGGATCTGAATGCATATGGATGTCCATAACATTTCTCAAATGCCTGGTAAATTGAAATCTTCCCTGTCATGTCTGGTGCCGAATTTTCCTAAACAAAGTCGGTATTCTTTGTTTAATGTTTGTGTGGTGCATTGACACAGAAACCTGTTGGTGGAAAATTTGTTGCGCATATTTTATACAATTATAAATATGGCATCAAAATGTTGAAAATGTGATTTCCACCTGGCTGAACATTGTCTGCAGCCGGCTCTGACTGTAGTGTAGGCATAATGAGGGGTGAGTGAGCTCCTCTGTGTTGGTCAGCGAACCCTTCACCTTCTGGCCCATAGCCCTGCGTGGCATTGACTGTGCCACATAAGCATGCTGAAGTGGCAAAGTTGATATCCACGTTTATAAACACAGGGTCGCTACAGTTATTGTTATTTGTGGTTGTAAACATAATTTTGAGTTAATTCTATGTGGGGGGAGAGGGTGTTCAATTAATTGTACAGTACAAGGGGAGGGTCAGAACAATTTTATGACACCTTGAGATGGACCAGCCCCTCCCTGCAGTAAATGTCGATCTGTCCCTAACAAAAAAAGTGGCAAAGTGTTTACTGAATTTTTTATTTTATTTAATCAGGATCAAGTCAAGAAATGCTTGGAATTACGCTGAAAGATGTCATATCCAGTCTTAACATCTATGTGAAGTCAGATGTACAGATGCAGTCAAATATTAACGTCGTTGCATGGTTCACAATTTCTTCTTCACTTTGGTGTTCACACGTGTTTGTTGGATTTACAGGACCAGGAAGAAAACATGACTGATTGTTTGAAAGAGTTTGGCAGTGTTCACCACAAGAGGGATGGTTTTTGACAATGCAAAATAATAACATCTTACCACAGATATGCATGGTAATTGCCTCAGACACTTAAGTAATGCACTATGAAGGGAATAGGGTGCCATTTGGGGCACAGTCAATGTACAGGTGCATAATTATGTTTGCCTTAAGGATGGTATCTCTCAGAAGCACTTTGCAATACAACTAACATCCTTGAACAAGCTGTAAATAAACATGTGAGACCAGTTCTCAAGGGCTTTCCTTTTGTTCATTTGTCTCAACCGAACCCAACAAATGACTAATTTGAAAAATGCAAACTAAGTCATTTTGCCAAAGTTAATGTGTAAATTACAGCCGACTTTGTGTGACTAAATCTGCAAGCTCTGGGAATTTTGTCTTGTGCTTATGTTTGTCTAAAGAAGGAAGCAACCTTTTACTTACACGTGGAGGGGAAAACAGATTGTGGCTTCGCTGTGTTTATGAATTATTGTTTGGCTAACATGAATTACCAGCTGTACTGCAGTTGTGTAATTGCCGCATAGAAGGAGCTACGTGGCAGGACGAGGCTGTTGGGTTTGTTTGGAGTCTGAGACTAACATATCGAGTGAGAGAGAACATTTTTGTAACGTTACCCTTAACGTTCCCCATATGTTTGTGTCCAGTTTTCTATTAGTTAGGGTGACATTCTATCTATTTATAAAAAACCTCCTGAGGACCTATTTAGCATGTTTTGGCGTTAGTGTTAGGTGAAAATTCCCTGAATTTCAAACAGAACTTACCCAGAACATGGTTGCCATGTTCTCAGAATATCCCATATTAATGTTCTAGACACATTTCATTGGAACGTTGCAAGAACATTCCTGTTTACAGTTTTCTGAGGGTTAGGAGAATATTCCATCAATGTCCCACCAAACATACATAGAACATGATTGCCATGTTCTCAGAACATAGGGTATTGATGTCGTAGACACATTTCATGGGAATGTTGCAGGAAAATGTCTATCAAAGAAATGTCTGTCCGTTAACCCCCCTAAAAGTGTTATTACACAAGTCATTAAACATCATTCCTTGTTTCTGTTGCCAAGCCTATCAAGGCCCTGATTGGTGGACCACTGATCCACTCAAAGCTCTTTGTCTGTTGGCAAGGATCGAGCCACACACACAGTGCTTTTAACATCGTGTTTTCAACTTACATATTTGATGCACTTTTGCATAAATGATTAGTACATTGTGCATGTTCATTTACATAGTAATTATTATTCAGCATGTCTTCTCCTGGAATGTGAACTCACAACCTCTTGGATCATGGCATTCCTATCTTTTTGATATGCCACCATGTCTGTGTCAGTTATTTACTAATATCTGTGTAAGTCATCAGTTAATTTTCTCATCCTTGATTTGATTGACTTATTTCAGCAATTTTAGCGCTTTCTTTATAATTGTCTAATATTTCTGGGACATTTGAACCTGTTTTAATGTTACTATTGAATCACTATTATCAATAAAATAGGTTTTCTTGAGTGTACAGAGATGAGATTGAGTTCAAAGTGCATTTCAAGATAATGGAACAATGCTCTGCTATATGGAATTCATAAAACACTGATAATATATGAGAGGTAGCAGAAATGTGGTCATCATTTGTGCTCAAGGGGTAATCCTACAGATTCCGATCTTTGAATGAGAAACTCATTTTAATTAGATCAGTTAGGGGTGTTGTTAATGTTGCCAAGTAATGACATTAACATCTATTCCTAAGAATTTGAGAGTAGTGTGATCCTCCTTGCGGGTCTCGAAACCCAGGCCACCAGCACCAATGATGAACACCCTAACCTCTGTCACAATTATGGATATCCCTTGGACATGTTTCTAGTTTCAAGTCCAATGAAATGCTTACTTGCAGGTTCCTTTTCGACAATGGAACAACAATAAGAAATAATAAAAGATAAGAATATGAACATAAGTAAATGGCTCAGTAGATTAGAATCGACATTTTAGCATAATAAAGGAAGGCACAATTTATAGTACAATATAAAAATGTACAACACATGTATTATGGAAGGGGGGATTGGGGGGTAAGTGTTTAAATTGTGCAGTATTAAGAATAATAAATAATAGTCTGGTAGCTGTTGTGATGTGTGTGTGTGCATGTGTGCTAAGGTGCGGAGAGTCAGTGCAGCTGGTCAGTCCAGTTCAAGTGTTCGTCTGATGGCTTGTAGATAGAAACTGTCTCTGAGCCTTTTGATATCAGACCTTATGCTCCGATACCGTTTGCCCGACGTTAAGGGAGTCAACTGCTCGTGGCCGCGGTGTGTGGGATCGCTGATGTTGTACTGTGCCATCTTCACCACCCTCTGGAGGGACGTGAGGTCGTGGATGGAGAAATGTCCATACTAGGAAGTGCTGCAAATGGTCAGAATGCTCTCGAATGGTGCAGAGGTAGTATTTGGATAGAAACTGGGGTAGTATACAGAATTTATTCCACCGTCTTAGTAAGTAGAGGAGCTGTTGTGCTCTCTTGACAAGAGTGATGTCTGTGTTATTGGTCCATGTAAACTTAAAACTGCTGACTCTCTCTACTGCAGCATTTTTTATGTTGATTGGGGCGTGTTCCCTCCTTTACTTCTTGAAGTCAACAATCAACTCCTATGTTTTGCTGACGTTGGAGCAGTAGGCAAATTGGAGTGGGCCCAGTGTGCCTGGCATGCTGGCCTTGATGTGGGCCATTACTAGCCTCTTCAATCCTGAAGGCACCACGTTCATCTGTACAAACAATAATACGCAAGTATAAACACCATGGGACCACACAGCTGTCATACTGCTCAGGAAGGAGAAGCATTCTGTCTCCTAGAGATGAAAGTACTTTGGTGCGAAAAGTGCAAATCAATCCATGAACAACAGCAAAGTACCTTGTGAAGATGCTGGAGGAAACCGGGACAAAAGTATCCATCGCCACAGTAAAACGGGTCCTATATCGACATAACCTGAAAGGCCACTCAGCAAGGAAGAAGCCAAAAAAGACAGACTAGGGTTTGTCTTTTTGGAGAAATGTCCTCTGGTCTGATGAAATAAAAATAGAACTGTTTGGCCATAATGACCATCATTATGTTTGGAGGAAAAAGGGGGAGGCTTGCTAGCTGAAGAACAACATCCCGACCGTGAAGCACGGAGGTGGCAGCATCATGTTGTGGGGCTGCTTTGCTTCAGTAGGGACTGGTTCACTTCACAAAATAGATGGGATCATGAGAAAATTATGTGAATGTCTTGAAGCAACATCTCAAGACATCAGTCAGGAAGTTAAAGCTTGGTTGCAAATGGGTTTTCCAAATGGAACATGACCCCAAGCATACTTCCAAAGTTGTGGAGAAATGGCTTAAGGACAACAAAGTCAAGGTATTGGAGTGGCCATCACAAAGCTCCGACCTCAATCCCATAGAACATTTGTGGGCAGAACTGAAAAAGCTTGTGTGAGCAAGGAGGCCTACAAATCTGACTCAGTTACACCAGCTCTGTCAAGAGGAATGGGCCAAAATTCACCCAACTTATTGTGGGAAGCTTGTGGAAGGCTACCCGAAACGTTTGACCCAAGTTAAACAATTTCAAGGCAATGCTACCAAATACTAATTGAGTGTATGTAAACCTCTGACCCACTGGGAATGTGATGAAAGAAATTAAAGCTGAAATAAATCACTCTACTATGATTCTGACATTTCACATTCTTAAAACAAAGTGGTGATCCCAACAGACCTATAACAGGGAATTGTTACTAATGTTAAATATCAGTAATTGTGAAAAACTGAGTTTAGATGTATTTGGCTAACGTGTATGTAAACTTCTGACTTATACTGTATGTCTAAGTATGTAAAATATGTATGCTGAAAACACTATGTTAAAAGCCTTTGTCTGCATGTGTGTAAGTGCCAATTTCCAACAAACAAATCATTTGAATGAATCACTGGTTCATCAATCAGTGTAATGGTTTTCCTCCTCTTCTGAGGAAGAGTAGGAAGGATCGGACCAATATGCAGCGTAGTAAGTGTTCGTCATTTTATTAAACTGAACTGAACACTACAATACAAAGTAAACAAAAAGAACAACTGAAACAGTTCCGTCTGGTAACTAATACTAAGACAGAAAACAACTACCCACAAATCATAGTGGGAAAACAGGCTGCCTAAGTATGGTTCTCAATCAACAATAAATAGCTGCCTCTGATTGGGAACCATACCAGGCCAAACACAGAAATACAAAAACATAGAACAACACATAGAATGCCCACCCCAACTCACGCCCTGACCAAACTAAAATAGAGACATAAAAAAGGAACTAAGGTCAGGACGTGACAATCAGAGCCTTGATGGGCTCGGACACAGTAACAAGGGGTGAAACAATGCATGTTTTTTTTTCCAGAAAATTTCTAATATCTTATATTCTGAGAACATAGAAACCATGTTCTGTTTATATTTGGCCGGACATTGATTTAATATTCTCGTAAGCCATAGAAAACTGGAATCAGGAATGTTCTTGCGATGTTCACACTAATTGTTTCTAGAATACACATTTTTTATATTCTTAGAACATGGTAACCATGTTCTGAGTCATTTCTGTTTGACATAAAGGGAATGGTCCCTTGGAAACAGTCCTTGCACATCACTGGAACATTCCTATGAAAACGTTATGTGATAACCTGAGACACTTAATTCAACATTCCGGTCACAACTTGTGGACTTGTTTACATTCTGCTATGCGGTTTGATGCTAACGTTACTTTGCTACCTGCCAACTTCACGGTTTTTACTTTTTAATTACAGTTTAATATTTTAATTTTTCCCTTGCTCTACTTTTTTCATTCAATTTTTTCACCCCGGGCACTTTATCTGGACATGGTTCTACAAGAGCTGACACTAAGCCGAAGCTAAGTAATAACATTAACTTCTTGGATATAGGGGGCGCTCTTTTAATTTATGGATAAAAAAACGTGCCTGTTTAAAGCACAATATTTTGTCACGAAAAGATGCTTGACTATACAGATAATTGGCAGCTTTGGAAAGAAAACACTAACGTTTCCAAAACTGCAAAGATATTATCAGTGAGTGCCACAGAACTCATGCTACAGGCGAAACCAAGATGAAACTTCAACCAGGAAATGGGCAGAATTTCTGAGGCTCTGTTTTCCATTGTCTCCTTATATGGCTGTGAATGCGTCGGGAATGAGCCTGCCCTTCCTATCGTTTCTCCAAGGTGTCTGCAGCATTGTGACGTATTTGTAGGCATATCATTGGAAGATTGGCCATAAGAGACTACATTTACCAGGGGTCCGACCGGTGTCCTTTGTCTAAATTGGTGCGTAATCTACAAGCTGCACGCAGTCATCCAGTGATTGAGAGGAGAGAGGAGGCTTTCAACGAACGATATATCATGAAGAGATATGTGAAAAACACCTTGAGGGTTGATTCTAAACAACGTTTACAATGTTTCAGTCGATATTATGGAGTTAATTTGGAAAAAAGTTTGGCGTTTTGAAGACTGATTTTTCATTTTTTTTTGGGTAGCCAAACGTGACGCGCCAAACGTGACGCACCAAACGGAGCGATTTCTCCTAAACAAATAATCTTTCAGGAAAAACTGAGCATTTGCTATATAACTGAGAGTCTCCTCATTGAAAACATCTGAAGTTCTTCAAAGGTAAATTATTTTATTTGAATGATTTTCTGTTTTTTGTGAAAATGTTGCCTGCTGATGCTAACGCTAAATGCTCTGCTAGCTGGTTTTGCTAGTTTTGCTATGGTTGAGAAGCATATTTTGAAAATCTGAGATGACAGTGTTGTTAACAAAAGGCTAAGCTTGAGAGCTAGCATATTCATTTCATTTCATTTGCGATTTTCATGAATAGTTAACGTTGCGTTATGGTAATGAGCTTGAGGCTGTATTCACGATCCCGGATCCCAGATCCGACAAAATATTGCCTGAGGCATGGTTCTAGGGCTCAGGTCCTCAGAGAGAGAAAGAAAGAGAGAAAGAGAGAATTAGAGAGCATACTTAAATTCACACAGGACACCGGATAAGACAGGAGGAGTACTCCAGATACAACAAACTGACCCTAGCCCCCCGACACAAACTACTGTAGCATAAATACTGGAGGCTGAGACAGGAGGGGTCAGGAGACAATGTGGCCCCATCCGATGATACCCCCCCAGACAGGGCCAAACAGGAAGGATATAACCCCACCCACTTTGCCAAAGCACAGCCCCCACACCACTAGAGGGATATCTTCAACCACCAACTTACAAGGCCGAGTATAGCCCACAAAGATCTCCGCCACGGCACAACCCAAGGGGTGGCGCCAACCCAGACAGGGCGATCACATCAGTGATCCACTCAAGGGACGGCCTCTTAGGGACGGCATGAAAGAGCACCAGTAAGCCAGTGACTCAGCCCCTGTAATAGGGTTAGAGGCAGGAGAATCCCAGTGGAAAGAGGGGAACCGGCCAGGCAGAGACAGCAAGGGCGGTTCGTTGCTCCAGAGCCATTCCGTTCACCTTCACACTCCTGGGAAAGACTACACTCAATCATATGACCCACTGAAGAGATGAGTCTTCAGTAAAGACTTAAAGGTTGAGACCGAGTTTGCGTCTCTCACATGGGTAGGCAGACCTTTCCATAAAAATTTAGCTCTATAGGGGAAAGTCCTGCCTCCAGCTGTTTGCTTAGAAATTCTAGGGACAATTAGGAGGCCTGCGTCTTGTAACCGTAGTGTACATGTAGGTATGTACGGCAGGACCAAATCAGAGAGATAGTTAGGAGCAAGCCCATGTAATGCTTTGTAGTTTAGCAGTAAAACCTTGAAATCAGCCCCTGCCTTGACAGGAAGCTAGTGTAGGGAGGCTAGCACTGGAGTAATATGATCACATTTTTTGGTTCTAGTCAGGATTCTAGCAGCTGTATTTAGTACTAACTGAAGTTCATTTAGTGCTTTATCCGGGTAGCCGGAAAGTAGAGCATTGCAGTAGTCTAACCTAGAAGTAACAAAAGCATGGTTACATTTTTCTGCATCATTTTTTGACATTTTGGGGCTTCACCATGTTTCATTGAAATGTACAGCTGTGTGTCATCTGCATAGCAGTGAATGTTAACATTATGTTTTTGAATGACATCCCTAAGAGGTAAAATATATATAGTGAAAACAATAGTGGTCCTAAAACAGAACCTTGAGGAGCACCAAAAATTACAGTTGATTTGTCAGAGGACAAACCATTCACAGAGACAAACTGATATCTTTCTGACAGATAAGACTCCCTCCACCTACCCAAGGACGTCACAGTACAAAAATGGGTTAATCACCTAACTGAGGACCTACATTTAAGCTTGCGTAATACCCTAGATGCAATCTAACCCCTAAAGACAAAACAACATTTGTCATAAGAAACCAGCACCCTGGTAAAATCAAATTTTATTTGTCACATACACATGGTTAGCAGATGTTAGTGCGAGTGTAGCGAAATGCTTGTGCTTCTAGTTCCGACAATGCAGTAATAACCAACAAGTAATCTAGCTAACAATTCCAAAACTACTACCTTATAGACACAAGTGTAAGGGGATAAAGAATATGTACAAAAGATATAAGAATGAGTGATGGTACAGAGCGGCATAGGCAAGATACAGTAGATGGTATTGAGTGCAGTATATACATATGAGATGAGTATGTAAACAAAGTGGCATAGTTAAAGTGGCTAGTGATACATGTATTACATAAGGATGCAGTAGATGATATAGAGTACAGTATATACGTATACATATGAGATTAATAATGTAGGGTATGTAAACATTATATTAGGTAGCATTGTTTAAAGTGGCTAGTGATATATTTTACATCATTTCCCATCAATTCCCATTGATGGGAAAAACAGCCACCACTCAATGTTAGTGGTGGCTGTTTAACAGTCTGATGTTTTTCAGTCTCTCGGTCCCAGCTTTGATGCACCTGTACTGACCTCGCCTTCTGGATGAGAGCGGGGTGAACAGGCAGTGGCTCGGGTGGTTGTTGTCCTTGATGATCTTTATGGCCTTCCTGTGACATCGGGTGGTGTAGGTGTCCTGGAGGGCAGGTAGTTTGCCCCCGGTGATGTGTTGTGCAGACCTCACTACCCTCACAGCCTTATGGTTGTGGGCGGAGCAGTTGCCGTACCAGGCGGTGATACAGCCCGACAGGATGCTCTCGATTGTGCATCTTTAGAAGTTTGTGAGTGCTTTTGGTGACAAGCCGAATTTCTTCAGCCTCCTGAGGTTGAAGAGGCGCTGCTGCGCCTTCGTCACGATGCTGTCTGTGTGGGTGGACCAATTCAGTTTGTCTGTGATGTGTATGCCAAGGAACTTAAAACTTACTACCCTCTCCACTACTGTTCCATCAATGTGGATAGGGGGGTGTTCCCTCTGCTGTTCCCTGAAGTCCACAATCATCTCCTTAGTTTTGTTGACGTTGAGTGTGAGGTTATTTTCCTGACACATTCCGAGGGCCCTCACCTCCTCCCTGTAGGCCGTCTCGTCGTTGTTGGTAATCAAGCCTACCACTGTTGTGTCGTCCGCAAACTTGATGATTGAGTTGGAGGCGTGCGTGGCCACGCAGTCGTGGGTGAACAGGGAGTACAGGAGAGGGCTCAGAACGCACCCTTGTGGGGCCCCAGTGTTGAGGATCAGCGGGGTGGAGATGTTCTTGCCTACCCTCACCACCTTGGGGCAGCCCGTCAGGAATTCCAGTACCCAGTTGCACAGGGCGGGGTCGAGACCCAGGGTCTCGAGCTTGATACAGAAACTGCCCGAGGCCTGAAGCAAGCTTCCAGAAAATTGGAACGGAAATGTTGCTAAACCAAACTGGAAGTCTTCCGACTAGCTTGGAAAGACAGTACTGTACGGTATCGAAGAGCCCTCACTGCTGCTCGATCATCCTATTGAGGAAAATAAAAAATAATACATTTTTGATACTGTCACAAAGCTAACTAAAAAGCAGCATTCCCCAAGAGAGGATGGCTTTCACTTCAGCAGTGATAAATTCATGAACCTCTTTGACAAAAAGATCATGATCATTAGAAGGCAAATTACGGACTCCTCTTTAAATCTGCATATTTCTCCAGAGCTCAGTTGTCCTGAGTCTGCACACCACTGCCAGGACCTAGAAACAAGGGAGACATTTATGTTTTTTTAATCCTATATCTCTTGACACATTCATGAAAATAGAAATGGTTTCCAAACCTTCAAGCGGCATTCTGCACCCTATTCCAACAAAACTACTGAAAGAGCTGCTACCTGTGCTTGTCCCTCCTATGTTGAACATAATAAACGTCTCCCTATCCACCGGATGTATACCAAACTCACAAAAATTGGCAGTAATAAAGCCTCTCTTGAAGAACCCAAACCTTGACCCAGGAAATAAAAAAAATGAATCGACCTATATAGAATCTTCCATTCCTCTCAAATTTTTTTGAAAAACCTGTTGCACAGCAACTCACTGCCTTCCTGAAGACAAACAATGTATACGAAACGCTTCAGTCTGGTTTTATACCCCACCATAGCATTGAGACTCCACTCATGAAGGTGGTAAATTACCTTTTTAGCAGCTTCTACCCCAAGTCATAAGACTGCTGAACAAATAATCAAATGGCCACCAGGACTATTTACTATCCATGCATACAAATTACCTCGACTAACCTGTACCCCTGCACATTGACGCGGTACTCCCTGTATGTAGCCTCGTTATTGTTATGTAATTTTCTTGTTACTTTTTTTTTTATATATATTTTTTACTTTAGTTTATTTAGTGAATATTTTCTTAACTCTATTTATTGAACTGCCTTGTTGGTTAAGGGCTTTTAAGTAGGCATTTTATGGTAAGTTCTGTTGTATTCAGCGAGCCTACAAGAGATTTTAAAAAACAGCGGTGACTGTGAAGCAACAAACATTGGCCCAGACACATGCATACACACATGATAACATATGCACTATACATACACAGATTTAGTACTGTAGATATGTGGTAGGGGGGGGGAGTATGGGCCTGAGGGCACACAGTGTGTTGTGAAATCTGTGAATGTACTGTATTGTTTTTAAAATTGTATAAACTGTCTTAATTTTGCTGGACCACAGGAAGAGTAGAAGCTGCATTGGCAGCAGCTAATGGGGATCCATAATAAATGCAAATAGAAATGTGACAAATTATGTTATTTTATTTTGATTTGTATTTGTACAAAATATCAGTGTGTGTATTAGAGGGCATCATCTTTGTATTTAGTACACCTGCATAGGCAGTAGATTTTTTTATGAGTTGAGGTACACTATACACAGAGAACCACATTAACTGAGACCTGCTTAGACAAGCTTGTATCTGTCACCTAAGGACAAGCTTTATTCAATAAAAGAGCTTTGAGTGACTGCATTAGCACAATTTTATGAATAGCTACTATTGTCTGCCCATACACAAAAACACACACTATCTCTCTCCCTGCACCAAGCCTCTCCACCATCCATTCCTTCATTTTCTTTTATGATTTTAATGGAGGCACTATGAATAAAGTAAAAAAGGGAGCTTTCTTACTCATTCTATAAAAGTGAATAGAGAATTAATTAGCTCACTGGAAACATGAAAAGTGCATCGAATAGTAAATGCCTTTTTAAATGCCTTTTTAAACTCCATTGCTGTATATGCAGCCATACATTAGATAATTACATCCGTGACCACAAGTTCAGTGTGTGTATGGACATATAATTGCTACACTTCAAAATGGAAGCGCAAAGCAAAACAACTTGTATGATGGTGAGATAATCGCCTCTGTTCAAAATTTAAAATATCACAAACAAACCTCTCATCACTCTACAACAGGAGCATCCACCTCCACCAGAAGTGCAAAATGATTTTAAGTAAATGTGACCAGTGAACACCCACTGCTTAAGAATTTGAAAGTGTTCCATCAGGGATACGGTACCTGAACTAAAGACTGAGGAAAATCTACCTTGACAAAATAGACTGTTACCAGGGCTATATTTGGACTGAACAATAAGCCATTTTACCAGGATATTACCAGGATATTCTGATAGGATTTCATCCCTCAGCATTAAAATCAATATTTTTTTTTTCTTTTTTTTTAATAACTCCAATATCTGCCCACTTGCAACTCCTACACATACCTATAAGGAGCGGGTGGGGGGATCTGAGTCATCCTTTATTCCGCATCTCTCCTCCATCTCCCTACCCCATGAACTCCTTTCCAAAACACTTTCAGTTGCTTGTAATGAGTATCAACAGCCATTATGAGGCTGTTCAGGAGAGCCGCAAATTAGCCTGTCTGTCACTTTGCGAATTCTAATTAGAAAATACACCCTTTAATCGCTTTAAATGCTGACGCTAATTGGGAGGTACCTGCCAAGCGCCAGACACGGACCTCCATGAATAGCTAATCAGACAGCCAGCCAGTTAGCTTAGCAGACGGCTACTATCCCACAGTACAGTAAGGTTGCACTGGCTTAGTACTGCACTGGCTTTAGGAAGTGTAATGCTGCTGCTGATTCAAAATGTACATTATGAACTCCTAGTCTGTGTACATACTGTATGTACTCTGTGTGTGTGAATAAATTAAGGACTCTCTCTCTCCAAAAACCACCTGGAGCAAGATAATCATTGCTTAAGGGAGATGAGCGTTATCTGAGCGGACCAAAATAATTGGGCATCACTCTAAAGCGGGAAGGTGGAATAAACGAGTCAGGAGTAGGTTTTCTTGATTGAACACAGTTCTCTATTGAGGGCATTTGGTCAACACAAACACTCCAACATAATCAATGAAAATCTTCCAAGGAAAAACATACATCTTCTTCTCCAGATGAAACAGGAACACAATAGGATTATCTTTAAACTACAACAAAAAGTCACAGGATTGTCACTGTCTTAGTGGTTCTTCCTGGATAGCTCCTCTCTCTCGGTGGCCATCTTCCAGAGATAGTTTTCCCCTCCTCTCTCTGCTGGTTCCATTCTCTCTCTTATAGGGGAAGGAGAGTATGTCATTAGTACCGTCAGCTGTGCTTAATTGCCTCTGGTTACCTTGTCTCCCATGCCTTGTTGGGCTACTATCCATGAGCCCAGCCTGCCCTCTGGTGGTCCTTCCACAGTTACTATAGTTGCCGTCACACACACCAACAACCACCCACAACCAGACTCACACCTTGAGAGCTGTGAAGGGTCCATGTTGGAGGCAAGACATGGCAACACTGCCCCCATGTCCTCATATGACCCATAGTGAAATAAACACTGAAAGGTCCTCTTAAAACATCCCATATCCTCTGGCCACCATCAACTCTGCCTGTTACATCAGTAGGCACAGCACCCTCTCTCCCAAATGAACATACTGTACACCACCAATGCTCCCTTCCTTGGCATTGTGATCGACACACACACACACACACACACACACACACACACATTACTGGCCCTTGGGGCTCTGTGACCAAGTGGGGACCTGGCAGACCACTCTCCAAATCAAAATGTATAGATTAAAAAGAGCAAAGATGGTCACAGAGTAATATAATATACTGTAAGTACCTCCAGCTTCAGAGGTCATACTCCAAGGCAGTCATATTGCAGGTGCTGTCTTTTTGCCTGAGTGACAGCTAATTTTATCGATCACTGCCAGTCACTCACAAACACATTCTAAGGTCCAGACATTCCCTCAGGCTCAGTTTCAGATGCCAAGTCAAGTACTTTTTCGTTTTTATTAATAGGAAAACGAGATGCTCATGCAGAAAGAGAGACCACCCTGCCTACTCACCACTCAGTATTACAATTTGAATCATCACCCCACCCACAATCGACCTCCTTAAAGTGGCACTCTCATGTAATTTAACACCTACACTACCGTTCCAAAATTTGGGGTCACTAAGAAATGCACATTTTTTGTGCTTTTCTTTCATTGATCAGAAATACAGTGTAGACACTTAAGGTTGTAAAGGCTATTGTAGCTGGAAAAAGCTTTTTTTATGGAATATCTACATAGGCGTACAGATGCCCATTATCAGCAACCATCACTCTTGTGTTCTAATGGCACATTGTGTTAGCTAAGATTATCATTTTAATAGGCTAACTGATCATTAGAAAACCATTTTGTAATTATGTTAGCGCAGCTGAAAACAGTGCACAACTGAGCAAGAGGACAAGTACATTAGAGTGTCTAGTTTGAGTCCTTAAATAGTACCTGCAAAACACCCGTCTCAATATCAACAGTGAAGAGGCGACTCCGGGATGCTGGCCTTCTAGGCAGAGTTGCAACGAAAAAGCCATATCTCAGACAGGCCAATAAAAAGAAAAGGTTAAGATGTGCAAAAGATCACAGACACTGGACAGAGGAACTCTGCCTAGAAGGCCAGCATCCCGGAGTTGCCTCTTCACTGCTGAAGTTGAGACTGGTGTTTTGCAGGTACTATTTAATGAAGCTGCCAGTTGAGGACTTGTGAGGCATCTGTTTCTCAAACTAGACACGCTAATGTACTTGTCCTCTTGCTCAGTTGTGCACCAGGGCCTCCCACTATTCTGGTTAGAGACAGTTTGCAGTGTTCTGTGAAGGGAGTAGTACACAGCGTTGTACCAGATCTTCAGTTTCTTGGCAATTTCCCGCATGGAATAGCCTTAATTTCTCAGAACAAGAATAGACTGACGAGTTTCAGAAGAAAGGTCTTTGCCATTTTGAGCCTGTAATCGAACACACAAATGCTGACGCTCCAGATACCGAACTTGTCTAAAGAAAGCATACATACATCATGAACCTACACTGGATATATACACACAGTGCTTTACACATAACACACTGGGCGAAGAAGTCAGGTCAATGTCTAATTTTGAAATGATATGAATTCAATGTGAAACCAAAAAAATGTGAACCATGTCATTGGATTTCTGATGAAAGTCCATATTGATTCAATGTCATCACATTAAATGTTTTTGTTGAAAACAAATATGATTTAACCATCTTGTGCCCAGTGGGAAGCAATGCTAATGGATACCACAACATGCTCACGTCTACTCTATACTCTGCTGTATACTCAAACGCACACAGTTTCATTTTTACCGCTTTGTGCTGCTGCCAAGAGAATGGGCCAGAACCGTCCTGGCAACTCCCAACCCCCAATTTATTGATTCACCTGCAGGGCATTGCAACTCCCATCAGCACACAGCCCACTATCAAAAAACTCTCACTTCAGAAGGCCACACACACACACCACACACACACACGCAAGCCTCCCACACGCCAGCCTCCCACACCAGCTAAAGGGCATTGCATAAATGTAATTTAAACCTCTCACAGAGGCCTAAAACTGCTTTAAACACCTAATTTCATTGGGCAAACCATACTGCGCCACTCTGCCTCCCATTCTAAAGCACTGCATTGCTAGAGGCGTCACTACAGACCCTGGTTCGTTCCCAGGCTATGTCACAACCGTCCGTGATCGGGAGTTCCATAGAGCGGCTCAAATAAGAATAAATAAGAATTTGTTCTTAACTGACTTGCCTAGTTAAATAAAGGTTAAATAAATAAATACAAATAATGAGTTCCTTATAGCAGCTAGTGCTATATGTTGCAAAAAATGGCACAATTTGAGGATTAAATATACTTTTGGAATATATTCAAAAGACAATTAGCGAACCAATCCCACTGCAGGAGTGTCAAGTCTTTCCCAAGTGCATCAACTGCTAAGGTGAAGATTCATAGTAAGGCCCAATTTCCTAGTGGTACATACAGTGGGGCAAAAAAGTATTTAATCAGCCACCAATTGTGCAAGTTCTTCCACTTAAAAAGATGAGAGAGGCCTGTAATTTTCATCATAGGTACACTTCTGCCATTAATACAGGTAACGAGTGGAGGACAGAGGAGCCTCTTATAGAAGTTACAGGTCTGTGAGAGCCAGAAATCTTGCTTGTTTGTAGATGACCAAATACTTATTTTCCACTATAATTTGCAAATAAATTCATAAAAAATCCTACAATGTGAATTTCTGGATTTCTTTTCTCATTTTGTCTGTCATAGTTGAAGTGTACCTATGATGAAAATTACAGGCCTCTCTCATCTTTTTAAGTGGGAGAACTTGCACAATTGGTGGCTGACTAATTACTTTTTTGCCTCGCTGTATAATGTAATAATAGGGTCTCAGCAGTTCATTACCTCACAGGAAACGTCCAAGTCTTCTCACCTTCATAACAAATGGAGCATAAGAGGAAACCATGGCGAGCTGATCGTTCCTCGGCAATGGAGTCTGCTCGATAATCTCACCTTTAGGGTGATATGTAAACTATGAAGGGCATACCCAATGGCACCCTATTCCATATATAGTGCACTCACTACACCTTCAACCGAAGAACCATATACAATGAGCTCCAAAAGTATTTGGACAGTGACACATTGATTGTTGTTTTGGCTCTGTGCTACAGCACTTTGAATTTGAAATGATAATGGAGGTTAAAGTGCAGACTGTCATAATTAATTTGAAGGTATTTTCATACATATCGGGTGAAACTTTTAGAAATTACATCCCTTTTTGTACATAGTCCCCCATTTTAGGGGACCAAAAGTATTGGGACAAATTCACTTATATGTGTATTGATGACTACAAACTTGTTGGATGCATTTGCTGTTTGTTTTGGTTGTGTTGCAGATTATTTTGTGCCCAAAATAAATTAATGGTAAATAATGTATTGTGTCATTTTGAAGTCATTTTTATTGTAAATAAGAATAGAATATGCTACCATGATTACGGATTATCCTGAATGAATCGTGAATAATGATGAGTGAGAAGGTTAGAGGCATAAATATCATATCATGGGGCAACAAGTAGCCTAGTGGTTAGAGCGTTGGGCCTGTAACCGGAAGGTTGCTGGATTGAATCCCCAAACTGACATGGTAAAAATCTGTCGTTCTGCCCCTGAACAAGGCAGTTAACCCACGTTCCCCTGTAGGCCATCATTGTAAATAAGAATTTATTCTCAACGGACTAAATAAAGGTTAAATAAAAACATTTTTTTAAATACCAACCTCCCCAGGCATCACGATTTAACAGATGCGACAAGGCATTTAGCTCATAGATGATTTGTTGCATACTGGAAATAAATATGCTACCGTTATAGCTCCAATATGTCCATATTATGCTTGATATCTGTAATGTTCTATTGCTTTGGGTTTAATTCAGAAATAAATCTAACTAAGGAATGTCAGTATTTCAGTACCTCATTCTTATGCATGGCATGGCTATTCTTCTACAGGCAGATGTACAAACAATACAGCCATGTATACCTATTCCAAGACTGATGTGTTTTCTCACTGGAGCATGTTTCCAAAATTTCATCTTACCTTTTCTAATCTGCCTCTGTAAATACACCTCTCTCTTCCCTCATTTCTATCATGTAAATTGCATCTTTCTTCTAAGGCAACATCTGACACATACCCACAGATTCAAAGCCTAACTCAAATGTGGTTTATCAGTGAGGAGAGCTTTCCAATGACCATCAAACGCAACCGAACCCAATATAACCTGAAAACACACCAGACATATAGATCAATGGTCACATTGATAGAGCAAGCGTCTGGACCATCCGTAACATCAAGAGGCATTAAAAGTAAAGGAGTCACCCTGTATGTCACTGTGCAACAGGCATCCCAAGTTTGTGCAATTGATTTCCAGGTATCTGTGGATTAGCTGCCTTAAAAGATGACCTGTCAGTGGCACTCAAGTGAGCACACCCAGCGAGGCATCACACGGGACGGGACGACTCATGCGTGTGCTGGCAGATGCCTATGTCTGTGGGAAGCTCTGTTTGATTAATAGCGCTATTGAAACAAACCAGTTTTATGGAAAATATTTAAATGAAAATCTCTCTTTCAGTTCAGCTAGAAAGTATGTGTCACGCCCTGACCTTAGAGAGCTTTTTATGTCTCTATTTTGATTTGGTCATGGTGTGATTTGGGTGCGCATTCTATGTTCCTTTTTCTAAGTTTTGTGTTTCTATGATTTTCTATTTCTATGTTTTGGCCGGGTATGGTTCTCAATCAGGGACAGCTGTCTATTGTTGTCTCTGATTGGGAACCATACTTAGGTACCCTTTTTACACCTGTGTTTGTGGGAAGTTAACTTTGTTTGATGGCACACAGCCTTAAGCATCTTGGTTTGGTTTGGTTTGGTTATTGTTTTGTCAGTGGCATTTCGAATAAAAAAGAAAAATGTACGCTCACCAAGCTGCACCTTGGTCCAGTTCCTTCAACAGCCGTGGCAGTATGTTTAATTTAGTTGGGTTTCTTTCCTAATTTACAATAGTTTAAGCATTGTTTGTCTAAGAACATGAATCCAAACCTGCTGTGTGATATTTTCTGTAATTGGGTTTTGACTGAGTAGGGTCTACATTTAGTTTGTTAGTTTTCAAAAGCTGACTCACCTTTTGTGGAACAGAAAAGATATCATACGAGAAAAATATTATATTAGTTTCTGAAATTAACTGAATTCTTAAATATGCACTCTGTAGCCTATATTTCCATTCAGCATTGTCCAGTGGCGGTGCCAGGATTTTTTCACTGTGGTAACTTTAGCCCAAGAATGTACTCTAAAGGCAGGGTTTCCCAAACTCTGTCCTTGGGACCCCGAAGGGGTGAACGTTTTAGTTTTTGCCCTAGCACTACACAGCTGATTCAAATAATCAACTAATCATCAAGCTTTAATCATTTGAATCCGCTTAGATACTTGTCCTGCTGAAAGATTAATTTGCTTCCCAGGGTCTGATGGAAAGTGGACTGAACCAGGTTTTCCTCTAGGATTTTGCCTGTGCTTATAGCTGTATTATGTTTGATTTTATCCCCCCCCAAAAACTCCCTTGTCCTTGCCGATGACAAGCATACCCATTACATGATGCAGCCACCACCATGCTTGAAAATATGAAAAGTGGTTGTTTGGATTTGTCCCAAACATAATGCTTTGTATTCAGGAAAAGTGATTTTTTTGTTGAATTATTACTTAAAAGCGTTGTTGCAAACAAGATGCATGTTTTGCAATATTTGTATTCCGTACAGACTTCCTTCTTTTCACTGTCATTTAGTTTAGTATTTTGGAGTAACTACAATGTTGTTGATCCATCATCAGTTTTCTCATATCATTAAACTCTAACTGTTTTAAAATCAGCAGTGGCCTCATGGTGAAATCCCTGAACAGTTTTCTTTCTCTCCGGTAACTGAGTTAGGAAAGACACCTGTATCTTTATAGTGACTGGGTGTATTGATACACCATCCGAAGTGTAATTAACATTAATGCTCAAAGGGATATTCAATGTCTGCTTTTTTACCCTTTTTTGCAAGATGTTGCATGTTCCACAAGATGTCTGGGTTCCACATCTTTTTATTTCTATGTGAAACAATAAACAAACTAACTAACGGTACGTGAAGAAAATGCAGTGCTCACAGGTCCACGGAGCACCATTAAATCCATTATTAAAAAATTGAAAGAATATGAGAGACCAAAGATAACCTTGAAGGAGCTGCAAAGCTCCACAGTGGAGATTGGAGTATCTGTCCAAAGGACCACTTTAAGCCGTACACTCGACAGAGGTGGGTTTTAAACTGAGATCATGTGACACTTAAATAAAGTCCACCTGTGTGCAATCTAACTAATTATTTGACTTCTGAAGGTAATTGGTTGCACAAGATCTTATTTGGGGGCCTCAGAGCACAGGGGGTGAATACATATATATGCACGCACCACTTTTTTGTTATTTTTTTTCATTTCACTTCAGCAATTTGGACTTGTGTATGTCCATTACATGAGATCCCCCCCCAAAAAATCTATTTAAATTGCAGGTTGTAATGCATCAAAATAGGAAAAACACCAAGGGGGTGCATACTTTTGCAAGACACTGTAATATGGACTTAGCCCTACTTGGTAAAAGACCATCTTCTGTATACCACCCCTACCTTGTCACAACACAACTGATTGACTCAAATGCATTAAGAAGGAAATACATTTCACAAATTAACTTTTTTCAACCTGTAATTGAAATGCATTCCAGGTGACTACCTCATGAAGCTGGTTGAGAGAAAGCCGAGCGTGCGCAAAGCTGTCATCAAGGCGAATGGTGGCTACTTTAAAGAATCTCAAATACAGACGCCTCACAGTTGTCAACTGGCAGCATCATTAAATAGTACCAGAAAAACACGAGTCTCAACGTCAACAGTGAAGAGGCGACTCCGGGATGCTGGCCTTCTATGCAGAGTTGCAAATAAAAATAAAAGGTTAAGATGGGCAAAAGAACAGACACTGGACAGAGTAACTCTGCATCCCGGAGTCGCCTCTTCACTGTTGATGTTGAGACTGGTGTTTTGCAAGCACTATTTAATGAAGCTGCCATTTGAGGACTTGTGAGGCTTCTAATTTACTTCTCCTCTTGCTCAGTTGTGCACCCGGGCCTCACACTCTTTCTATTCTGGTTAGGGACAGTTTGCATTGTTCTGTGAAGGGAGTGTTGCTTATTTGAGCTGTTCTTGCTATAATATGAACTTGGTATTTAACCAAATAGGGCTATCTTCTGTATACCACCCCTACCTAGTTCAGCACAACTGATTGGCTCAAATGTAAATAATAATACAATTGTTAAATTACGAGCATTGTTGGTTAAGCCACAGAAAAAGCCAGCAACCTTCCCACTAGCCATGCTTGGCTGAGATAATGAGTGGGCTGGACATGTCGATAGAGGAGTTTGGATTGGTCTGCCATATAGAAGTATGTATATATAGTATGATAGCTAAAACGATGGAGAAAAGACCTGTCCAGATTACATCTTCAAACTAAGGGCAACCGTGGCATGGCATCTGTGACAGGGAGATGCCATCATGCATTATGATGTAAACAGGTAAGACAGTCTAGCTAGCTACATTTTCAGATACTACACATTTATCATTTTGACAGAAAGTGGTTTCATTTCAAGCTAAAATATACTGTTAGCTAGCTAGCTCCCTAGCTAACGTTGCATCATACACGTAACATTAGCTAGGGAGCCAGCCAGCTAACTAACAGTACACTTCAGCCATTTGCTTTTCTAGTTAGACCCTAATGTTAGCTATCTAACATTGAAACTGGTTGGTTAATTCCCAGCAGATCCATGCAGGGTAGTAATGACATGATTTGTCACTATTTTCATTGTTGTTTTGCTGGCTGGCTTGTTAGCTAACGTTACGTGACGTGTGTGATCTTAGGCGTTGTTTAGGTTCGTTCACCTAGCTAGCTAGCTACAGTGCCTTGCGAAAGTATTCGGCCCCCTTGAACTTTGCGACCTTTTGCCACATTTCAGGCTTCAAACATAAAGATATAAAACTGTATTTTTTTGTGAAGAATCAACAACAAGTGGGACACAATCATGAAGTGGAACGACATTTATTGGATATTTCAAACTTTTTTAACAAATCAAAAACTGAAAAATTGGGCGTGCAAAATTATTCAGCCCCTTTACTTTCAGTGCAGCAAACTCTCTCCAGAAGTTCAGTGAGGATCTCTGAATGATCCAATGTTGACCTAAATGACTAATGATGATAAATACAATCCACATGTGTGTAATCAAGTCTCCGTATAAATGCACCTGCACTGTGATAGTCTCAGAGGTCCGTTAAAAGCGCAGAGAGCATCATGAAGAACAAGGAACACACCAGGCAGGTCCGAGATACTGTTGTGAAGAAGTTTAAAGCCGGATTTGGATACAAAAAGATTTCCCAAGGTTTAAACATCCCAAGGAGCACTGTGCAAGCGATAATATTGAAATGGAAGGAGTATCAGACCACTGCAAATCTACCAAGACCTGGCCATCCCTCTAAACTTTCAGCTCATACAAGGAGAAGACTGATCAGAGATGCAGCCAAGAGGCCCATGATCACTCTGGATGAACTGCAGAGATCTACAGCTGAGGTGGGAGACTCTGTCCATAGGACAACAATCAGTCGTATATTGCACAACTCTGGCCTTTATGGAAGAGTGGCAAGAAGAAAGCCGTTTCTAAGATATCCATAAAAAGTGTTGTTTAAAGTTTGCCACAAGCCACCTGGGAGACACACCAAACATGTGGAAGAAGGTGCTCTGGTCAGATGAAACCAAAATTGAACTTTTTGGCAACAATGCAAAACGTTATGTTTGGCGTAAAAGCAACACAGCTCATCACCCTGAACACACCATCCCCACTGTCAAACATGGTGGTGGCAGCATCATGGTTTGGGCCTGCTTTTCTTCAGCAGGGACAGGGAAGATGGTTAAAATTGATGGGAAGATGGATGGAGCCAAATACAGGACCATTCTGGAAGAAAACCTGATGGAGTCTGCAAAAGACCTGAGACTGGGACAGAGATTTGTCTTCCAACAAGACAATGATCCAAAACATAAAGCAAAATCTACAATGGAATGGTTAAAAAATAAACATATCCAGGTGTTAGAATGGTCAAGTCAAAGTCCAGACCTGAATCCAATCGAGAATCTGTGGAAAGAACTGAAAACTGCTGTTCACAAATGCTCTCCATCCAACCTCACTGAGCTCGAGCTGTTTTGCAAGGAGGAATGGGAAAAAATGTCAGTCTCTCGATGTGCAAAACTGATAGAGACATACCCCAAGCGACTTACAGCTGTAATCGCAGCAAAAGGTGGTGCTACAAAGTATTAACTTAAGGGGGCTGCATAATTTTGCACGCCCAATTCTTCAGTTTTTGATTTGTTAAAAAAGTTTGAAATATCCAATAAATGTCGTTCCACTTCATGATTGTGTCCCACTTGTTGTTGATTCTTCACAAAAAAAACAGTTTTATATCCTTATGTTTGAAGCCTGAAATGTGGCAAAAGGTCGCAAAGTTCAAGGGGGCCGAATACTTTCGCAAGGCACTGTACATGTCTTAAGCTAAAGTGTACAACACCCGTTGAATATGGTCGGTGTCAGTAAATGTTGGCAAAAAGGCAGTGAAATTATTGCCAGCAGAGCTGGTTAGGCTGTTTTCATGTTATCCAGAGGTAAACAAATCATCGGCCAGAGCGGCAAGTGGGCACTCTAAATGCTCTAAATAAGGTCGCTTGTTAAGCTGTGTCCAATGGGAGTTGACCTGGTTAACTGGAGGCCTGGGAAAAAAAGTGAGAGACGTTGAGAAAGGGATGGTCATGACATTATGACCATTGGTGATGAAAAATGATAAAAGACGATAAAAATAGAACAAAACCCATACCTATCGAGTTTTGAAGAGAAATACCGATTTAATTTTACAGGAGTTATCATACGTAAGAAAGATTTAGTAAAGACTGAAGCTACCGTCTCAACGTTGAGGTATTTGACAACCTTGAGGTTAGCCTAGCATCATGTGACACCAAGAAAGAATAGCTTGGGGAAGATTAACGGGTTCATGTTTCCATGGGATATCGGTTACTGCTAAGGAATACTGTCTGCATTGATAGCTGTGCTTGCTGTGGATCTTATGGGGAAACCTGCACAGAACTGCCATACTTCGCTGAAGGAATATCTACAAGTAGTGAGTAACCACAACGGTGGGGTACTCGAGACTTCATGTGTATCGTCATTTTTTTTGCTCCAACGCGTGCCAACGGGGTTAATTAAGCAAGCTCGAAATAATTTGGACATGGGTTGTGCACGACTCCATTTTGATGTGGAGCATTGAAAATGTAATAATACACATCTTGAACCTTATCTATTTAGCCTTGGTCGAGTCATTTCCTGTTTCAATTTAATTTAATGCATGGGAAAGCATATCCTTATACAATAACAAAAATTATTCTATCTGAAGTTAATACCCTATTTGTCATCACTCTAGAGAGTTTACGATAGGGATTCTTATTGGAGATGTCCTTCTCACCTAACATCCCATGCAGTTGAGATATTCTATGTATGGTAATATCATGAGAGTCAAATTTCAGATTGGTGAGATGGTTACACAATTTATCAACTTTCAAAGCAGAATTACTTTTTCAGTGTTTCTCAAAAATGTATGATATACCATTTTGTAGCTCTGAGTCTCTACTTTTATCCAATTTAGCTACATAAGACCAAATCCAGGTGGTGAGTCACAAATGAACTTTTAACAAGACACACCTGTTAATTTAAATGCATTCCAGGTGACTACCTCATGTAGCTGGTTGTGAGAATGCCAAAAGAGTGCAGAGTTGTCATCAAGGCAAAGGATGGCTACTTTGAAGAATCTCAAATATAAAATATATTTTGATTTGTTTAACCCTGTAACGAGTGCGCTGAGTCGGCAAGCAAGTTCAGGGAGTGAGTGTTATAATAAATAAAATAAACTGTGAACACGAAACACAAACAACTCACTGACATGAAAACAGAGACAATAACACCCGGGGAAAGAACCAAGGGGGGTGACAGATATAGGGAAGATAATCAAGGAGAGGGAGTATACGTGACAAACACTTTTATGGTTACTATGTAATTCCATATGTGTTATTTAATAGTTTTGATGTCTTCACTATTATTCTACAATGTAGGAAATAGTTCAAATAGAAAAATCACTGGAATGTGTAGGTATGCCCAAACTTTTGACTGGCACTGTATGTGAATGCAAAGAACAAGCAACAAGCTGCACAATAACTTACTACTGTAATGGTCCAGATTACAAAGTGTCTCAGTGACTCATGTTTGCATCTTAATGTGAAAAAAAACTGTCTGCATGTTCTTCACAAAGAGGATGCTACTGAGCTAGATGTCTATGTGTCAGGCTAGACGCCCGAGGTGGTATCCATACTTGATTCCAACCTCTCTTTTAAAAAGCAGGTAAAAAAGGTAACTCAAATATCGAAATTAAACCTAGCTAATTTCTGATTCATACGAAAGTGTTTGACTTCAGAGGTAGCAAAACTGTACTTCAAATCTATGATACTCCCCCACTTAACATACTGCTTGACTAGTTGTGCCCAAGCTTGCTGTACAACATTAAAACCCATTCAGCCTGTTTACAAACAGACTCTCAAAGTGCTTGACAGAAAGCCCAATAGCCATCATCATGGTTACATCCTCAGAAAGCATGAGCTCCTGAATTTGAAAAATCTTGTGGAATACACCGACGTTTGTCTTGTATTCAAGATCCTAAATGGCCAGTCTCCCCCTCCACTTTTGTTAAACAGAAAACCCAAACCCATGGCGGCAGATCCACAAGGTCGGCCATGAGAGGTGACTGTATAGTTCCCTAAGGAAAATCACCTTTAGTTAATCTGCTTTCTCTGTGAGAGCTTTCCATCTCTGGAACACACTGCCATCAGACACACACAACTGCCATCGCACCTTAAAAAACATGAAATAGGCTTTGTCTGGACCACACATGCACTGAATAAGTTTGACACCCCTGGGCTAGTGTATCTATTTATGTAACTAGCTATTTATTTAGCAAGCTAAAAGCATGCAGCCTAATGTTAGCTAGCTGTTGGGAGGATGTCATATCATTGGAGAGGGGGGTGTCAGTGACCGACTTTTTCATTGGCAACAGCTAGAGATGCCACAGGTGTCATTTGGTTAGCTAGCAAGAAATGCTAGCTATGCTGAATTTGAACGACTGTTATACACAGTTAGCATATCCCTTAGTTGTCAATCAAATGTATTTGGCATCGATCAAATGGGCAGGCAGGTAAGTTCCCATTCAGATGTCAAAACGTGGGTTGGGAAAAAACGGCATTAGCAGGGAAGGATGAGCAGGCTACTATTACACATCATTTAGCAGTGCAAATTTGATGGCCAACTAGCTGAAGAAGTTGAGAGGGTTTATCTAATGTTCCTTCGGGTAGATTTTAGCTCATCTTGCTCTGGCTATTATTAGTTGTTGATCTTTTTGATGTATATAGGCAACAATGGGAGAGATAGCCTACCTTTTTGTGGTTGTTTGACGGGAGTCCTGCAAGAGGACTCCCGTGGTATTTACATCATTGCAGAAATCCATTCAGGTGTTTTTTGGCTTTTGGCGAATGCGTTCAAATGAACTAAATTCGTGCTCTTGCTACTGCCTGTAAACACAGAGTCCAATTCAAAGTGAATGATGGTAGACCTGTGTGGCAAATGGCTTATTTGCATATAGGCCTACTGTAGTGATGATTGGCAATGGTGCACCGGTCCTGGACAGGACAAATGTTCTTATTCGTTTTTTTTACTGCAGTGTCTATTAATTGTCCAAAAGCCGCTTTCCCACTCTATTTTGCTATAGAATTTTCACAAATTCCTTACTATAAACACTGCTCAAAAAATATTAAGGGAACACTTAAACAACAAAATGTAACTCCAAGTCAATCACACTTCTGTGAAATCAGACTGTCCATTTAGGAAGCAAAACTGATTGACAATAAATTTCACATGCTGTTGTGCAAATGGAATAGACAACAGGTGGAAATTATAGGCAATTAGCAAGACACCCCCAATAAAGGAGTGGTTCTGCAGGTGGTGCCCACAGACCACTTCTCAGTTCCTATGCTTTCTGGCTGATGTTTTGGTCACTTTTGAATGCTGGCGGTGCTTTCACTAGTGGTAGCATGAGACGGAGTCTACAACCCACACAAGTGGCTCAGGTAGTGCAGCTCATCCAGGATGGAACATCAATGCGAGCTGTGGCAAGAAGGTTTGCTGTGTCTGTCAGCGTAGTGTTCAGAGCATGGAGGCGCTACCAGGAGACAGGCCAGTACATCAGGAGACGTGGAGGAGGCCGTAGGAGGGCAACAACCCAGCAGCAGGACCGCTACCTCCGCCTTTGTGCAAGGTGGAGCAGGTGGAGCAATGCCAAAGCCCTGCCAAAGCCCTGACCTCCAGCAGGACACAAATGTACATGTGTCTGCTCAAACGGTCAGAAACAGTCTCCATGAGCGTGGTATGAGGGCCCGACGTCCACAGGTGTGGTTTGTGCTTACAGCCCAACACCGTGCAGGACGTTTGGCTATTGCCAGAGAACACCAAGATTGGCAAATTCGCCACTGGCGCCCTGTGCTCTTCACAGATGAAAGCAGGTTCACACTGAGCACATGTGACAGACGTGACAGAGTCTGGAGATGCCGTGGAGAACGTTCTGCTGCCTGCAACATCCTCCAGCATGAACGGTTTGGCGGTGGGTCAGTCATGGTGTGGGGTGGCATTTCTTTGGGGGGCCGCACAGCCATGTGCGGACCAGAGGTAGCCTGACTGCCATTAGGTACCGATATGAAATCCTCAGACCCCTTGTGAGACCATATGCTGGTGCGGTTGGCCCTGGGTTCCTCCTAATGCAAGACAATGCTAGACCTCATGTGGCTGGAGTGTGTCAGCAGTTCCTGCAAGAGGAAGGCATTGATGCTATGGACTTGCCCGCCCGTTCCCCAGACTTGAATCCAATTGAGCACATCTGGGACATCATGTCTCGCTCCATCCACCAATGCCACATTGCACCACAGACTGTCCAGGAGTTGGCAGATGCTTTAGTCCAGGTCTGGGAGGAGATCCCTCAGGAGACCATCCGCCACCTCATCAGGAGCATGCCCAGGCGTTGTAGTGAGGTCATACAGGCACGTGAAGGCCACACACACTACTGAACCTCATTTAGACTTGTTTTAAGGAAATTACATCAAATTGTGATCAGCCTGTAGTTTGGTTTTCCACTTTAATTTTGAGTGTGACTCCAAACCCAGACCTCCATGGGTTGATAAATTTCATTTCCATTGATCATTTTTGTGTGATTTTGTTGTCAGCACATTCAACTATGTAAGGAAAAAACTATTTAATAAGAATATTTCAATAATTCAGATCTAGGATGTGTTATTTTAGTGTTCCCTTAATTTTTTTGAGCAGTGTACATAATTATAAAACATTATAAGTGCTCTCTTTTTTAGAAAAAGTAAAAAAAGGTGTCATATTCTTCCTGGAGGTGTTTATTAATAGATTTTTAATAAGATTTAATTTAGCTAAAAAAGCTCCCAGTTCCACTTCAAGGCTATTTCACCTCTTCTCAGCAGAACTGTATACTTATTAAGAATGTACTTGGACCTTTCATGTGAAATCCATAGATAAGTGCGTAATGATTTCATGTCAATTGACTAGTTTCCTTTTGTGAACTGTAACTCAGTAAAATATTTAAAATTGTTGCATGTTGTGTTTATATTTTCATTCAGTTTATAAACCCATTTAGGAGAAAAGGGCATTCAAACATGATCCTGTGATTTTCACACTTGCTCTACATCCTTGGAAAACATATATTTATAAATGGAATACTTTCACCAAATTGCCAAAATGGATTCTCTGAAATGTATCTCACCAAGTTACCCATTAGGCAAACTATTTGCAGTAATAATTACATATTGTTGTATAATAAACATAACCTTTCACATTGAATAGCGACAGTGCTGTTATTTGTTTACACCCATTTAGCATCGTCTAATGCCTTAGACCCACCCTTCTCTTAAATAATTCACATTGGAACACATGCAACTGTGGTGAAGTGCTATAGCAGTGAGTGTAACGTGCAATGAGTGAAGAGGTGTGGAGTCAGGCGCAGAGAGCAAAAGGATGACACGCTTTAATGTCCAGAAAAATAACATGAACAAAAGTAGGAAAACAAATTAACAGAAATATTAACGGACAGCGCAAAACCCAAAATGCTAACAAAATACACTCTAACACAAAACAGACGAACAAGCCCGCACGAAACAGAAGCGGGCTGAACAAACTTAAATAACCCCACCCTAACAACCAAACAAGAAACAGGTGATACCAATTAGACAAAACCAAACGAACACAGAACAAAGGATCGGTGATAGCTAGTAGACCGGCGACGACGACCGCCGAGCGCCACCCGAACAAGAAGGGGAGTCACCTTCGGTAATATTCGTGACAGTACCCCCCCCCCCCCTGACACGCAGCTCCCGCAGCGCGCCGACGCCGGCCTCGGGGACGACCCGGGGGCCGAGGCGCCGGGCGATCCGGACGGAGGCGATGGAACTCTCTCAACATAGATGGATCTAGAATATCCCCCACCGGAACCCAGCACCTCTCCTCCGGAGCGTACCCCTCCCAGTCAACGAGGTACTGCAAGCCCCTCACCCGGCGTCTCGAGTCCAGAATAGCTCGTATAGTGTACGCCGGGGACCCCTCGATGTCCAGAGGGGGCGGAGGGACCTCCGGAACCTCACCTTCCTGCATGGGACCAGCTACCACCGGCCTGAGAAGAGACACATGAAACGAGGGGTTAATACGATAATACGAAGGAAGTAATAATCGATAACAAACCTTGTTTATTCTCCTCTGGACTTTAAATGGCCCTATACACTGCGGACCCAGCTCTTGGACAGCCCTCCAGGTCTCCTTAGAGCGCTGCACCCACTCCTCCACCGCAGGAGCCTCAGTCTGGCTCTGATGCCAAGGTGCCAGGACCGGCTGGTACCCCAACACGCACTCAAATGGTGACATGTTGGTAGAGGAGTGGCTTAGTGAGTTCTGGGCCATTTCTGCCCAGGGAATGTATCTCGCCCACTCCCCTGGCCGGTCCTGGCAATACGACCGCAGAAACCTACCCACCTCCTGGTTCACTCTCTCCACCTGCCCATTACTTTCTGGGTGATACCCTGATGTCAGGCTGACCGAGACCCCCAGACGTTCCATAAATTCCCTCCATACACGGGAGGTAAACTGGGGGCCCCGATCAGAAACTATATCCTCGGGCACCCCGTAGTGCCGGAAGACATGGGTGAAAAGAGCTTCCGCAGTCTGTAGGGCCGTAGGGAGACCGGGCAATGGGATAAGACGGCAGGACTTAGAGAACCAATCCACAACGAGCAGGATCGTTGTGTTACCCTGAGAGGGGGGAAGGTCAGTAAGAAAATCCACCGATAGATGGGTCCACGGCCGTTGTGGAACGGGGAGAGGTTGTAATTTACCTCGTGGCAGGTGCCTAGGAGCCTTACTCTGGGCGCACACCGAACAGGAGGAGACATAGATTCGCACATCCCTCACCAAAGTGGGCCACCAGTACTTCCTCCGAAGACCTCGCACTGTCCTAGAAATACCTGGGTGACCCGACGAGGGTAGACTATGAGCCCATCGAATCAATTGATCACGAACAGCGAGCGGCACGTACCTACGACCCTCCGGACACTGTGGAGGCGCAGGTTCCTCCCTTAGCGCCCGCTCGATGTCCGCGTCCACCTCCCATACTACTGGTGCCACCAGCTTAGCTGCCGGAATGATGGGAGTAGGATCGATGGACCTGTCCTCAGTGTCATAGAGTCGTGACAGCGCGTCGGCCTTAGTGTTGAGGGAACCTGGTCGATACGAGATAGTAAAACGAAATCTAGTGAAATACATGGCCCACCTCGCCTGACGAGGATTCAGTCTCCTAGCTGATCGGATATACTCCAGGTTATGGTGGTCAGTCCAGATAAGGAAAGGGTGCTTAGCCCCCTCAAGCCAGTGTCTCCACACCTTCAGGGTCTCAACCATAGCCAACAACTCCCTGTCCCCCACATCATAATTCTGCTCCGCTGGCCCGAGCTTCTTCGAAAAAAAGGCACAGGGGCAGAGCTTCGGTGGTGCACCCGAACGCTGTGAGAGCACCGGTCCAACCCCAGCCTCGGATGCGTCCACCTCTACTATAAAAGAAGGGTCCGGATGCGCCAACACCGGCGCCTCAGTAAACATCGCCTTCAACCTACGAAAAGCTCCGTCCGCCTCTGCTGACCACTGCAAACGCACCGGCCCCCCCATCAGCAGTGAGGTAATAGGAGCTGCTACCTGACCAAAACCCCGGATAAACCTCCAGTAGTAATTGGCAAACCCTAAGAACCGCTGCACCTCCTTTACCATGGTCGGAGTCGGCCAATTACGCACGCCCTTTACGCGGTCACCCTCCATTACCAACCCAGAGCTGGAAATGCGATAACCCAGGAAGGAAACTGATCGCTTAGAAAACTCACATTTCTCCGCCTTCACGTACAGGTCATTCTCCAGCAGTTGTCTAAGAACTTTGCGCTCCAGAGACACATGCGCAGTGCGTGTAGTGGAGTAGATCAAAATATCGTCAATATACACCACTACACCCTGTCCGTGCAGGTCTCTGAGAATCTCATCCACGAAGGATTGAAATATAGCTGGAGCATTCTTTAACCCATATGGCATGACGAGGTACTCATAATGGCCAGATGTAGTGCTAAATGCAGTTTTCCATTAATCTCCCTCCCGAATACGCACCAGATTATACGTACTCCTGAGATCCAGTTTCGTGAAGAACTGCGCTCGTGAAATGATTCCACTGCCGTAGCAATGAGAGGTAGTGGGTAACTAAAACCCACCGTGATGGAATTTAGACCTCTATAATCAATACACGGACGCAAACCACCATCCTTTTTCTTCACAAAAAAGAAACTCGAGGAGACAGGTGACATGGAGGGCCGAATGTACCCCTGTCCCAGAGCCTCGGTGATATATGTTTCCATAGCCACCTTCTCCTCCTGGGATAAAGGATACACATGACTCCTGGGGAGTGCAGCGTTTACCTGGAGGTTTATCACGCAATCCCCTGACGATTGGGTGGTAATTGGGTCGCCTTCTTTTTACTGAAAGCGATAGCCAAATCGACATACTCAGCTGGAATGCGCACGGTGGAAACCTGGTCTGGACTCTCCACCGTTGTCGCACCGATGGAAACCCCTACACACCTGCCTGAACACTCATCAGACCACCCCTGGAGAGTTCCCTGTTTCCACGAAATCGTAGGATTGTGAATAGCTAGCCAGGGAATCCCCAGCACCACCGGAAACGCAGGTGAATCGATAAGGAACAGACTAATTCGCTCCTTGTGATTCCCCTGCGTAATCATCTCCAACGGAATTGTGGCTTTCCTCACCAGCCCTGACCCTAATGGTCGACTATCTAAAGAGTGCACGGGAAAAGGGGGGTCTACTTTAACTAACGGTGTGGATTCAGGCGCAGAGAGCAAAAGGATGTGGGGAAAAACAAGCTTTAATGTCCAGGAAAAATAACATGAACAAAAGTAGGAAAACAAATGAACAGAAATATTAACGGACAGCGCGAAACCCAAATGCAAACAAAATACACTCTAACACAAAACAGACGAACAAGCCTGCACGAAACAGAAGCGGGCTGAACAAACTTAAATAACCCCAGCCTAACAACCAAACAAGAAACAGGTGATACCAATTAGACAAAACCAAACGAACACAGAACAAAGGATCGGTGATAGCTAGTAGACCGGCGACGACGACCGCCGAGCGCCACCCAAACAAGAAGGGGAGTCACCTTCGGTAATATTCGTGACAGTGAGGTAGTACTTATAGAGAGGATTTAAACAATGAAATACCAAATCAAAATCAAATCAAATGTATTTGTATAGCCCTTCTTAGATCAGCTGACATCTCAAAGAGCACAGAAACCCAGCCTAAAACCACAAACAGCAAGCCATGCAGGTGTAGAAGCACGGTGGCTAGGAAAAACTCCCTAGAAAGGTAAAAACCTAGGAAGAAACATAGAGGAACCAGGCTATGAGGGGTGGCCAGTCCTCTTCTGGTTGTGCCGGGTGGAGATTATAACAGAACATGGCCAAGATATTCAAATGACCAGCATGGTCATAAATGACCAGCATGGTCAAATAATAATAATCACATTAGTTGTCGAGGGTGCAACAGGTCAGTGCCTCAGGAGTAAATGTCAGTTGACTTTTCATAGCTGATCATTGAGAGTATCTCTACCTCTCCTGCTGTCTCTAGAGAGTTGAAAACAGCAGATCTGGGACAGGTAGAACGTCCGGTGAACAGGTCAGGGTTCCATAGCAGGCAGAACAGTTGAAACTGGAGCAGCAGCACGGCCAGGTGGACTGGGGACAGCAAGGAGTCATCATGCCAGGTTGTCCTGCGGCATGGTCCTAGGGCTCAGGTCCTCCGAGAGAGGGAAAGAAAGAAAGAGAGAAAGAGAGAATTATAGAGAGCATACTTAAATTCACACAGGACACTGGATAAGACAGGAAAAATCCTCCAGATACAACAGGCTGACCCTAGCCCCCCGACACATAAACTACTGCAGCATAAATACAGGAGGCTGAGACAGGAGGTGCTAAAAGTGCTCAAGTTAGTAGCCTACAATTAGGAAAAAATGTCAAACACACAACCACAATAGGCCTTAGGTAAAAACAATATCTAGACCTAGGCCTACAGTATATGTGACCCATTTCAAGAAACTAGGTTAATGTCGCATGTCACTACTTCATAGGAGAGGCATTTGAAAAAAAAGGTTTTGTTTTATCAAAATGGCAGAAATGTCTTCTATAACATGCGAACTTTCATTTGCATTAATAACAAACTTGTAGGCCATCCATCTGTAAATACAAATAAAAAGGTTATATTTCAAGCCTAGTTGGTTTATCCACAGAAAAAGACAGGAACCTCCCCACTACATGCTGAGACATGACTTCAGATTGGTCATGTAGCACAAATCTGTCTACAACATAATCTGCTCAGAATGTGTTGATAATCCTTTCTACCACAGAGTTTAAAAAAAATATCATCTAGAACTGCAAAAATTTTGCTGCTGCCCTGAATTTAAAACCTGTAGTGACGCCCAGCCCGTGAACGTGACCGTTATTATCATCTGACACTAATTAGCATAACGCAACGGACATAAATCTTCCTTGAAAATATTCCTATTCATGAAATATATTGGAACACAGTTTAGCCTTTTGTTAATCACCCTGTCATCTCAGATTTTCAAAATATGCTTTATAGCCAACGCTAGACAAGCATTTGTGTAAGTTTATCATAGTCTAGCATAGCATTATGCCTTGCTAGCAGCAGGCAAACTTGTCACAGAAATCAGAAAAGTAATCAAATTAAATCGTTTACCTTTGATGAACTTCGGATGTTTTCACTCACGAGACTCCCAGGTAGACAGCCAAAGTAAATCTTATCCCAAAAGTTTATTTTTGTAGGCAAAATAGCTCCGTTTGTTCTTCACGTTTGGCTGAGAAATCGCCCGGAAATTGCGGTCACCACAACGCCGAAAAATATTCAAAATTAGCTCCATAATATCGACAGAAACATGGCAAACGTTGTTTAGAATCCATCCTCAAGGTGTTTTTCTAATATCTATTCGATAATATATTAGTCGGGACAATTCGTTTTTCACTCTGACCATTGGAGTAATGGCTACCTCTGTATTTTACACGAGAATCTCTCTCGGAGCCACCATGTGACCACTTATGCAATGTGGCTGCCTATGGCTATTTATTCAACAGAAATGCGTAAAACTACGTCACAATGCTGTAGACACCTTGGGGAATACGTGGAAAGCGTAAGCTAGTAGATGGGTCATTCACAGCTGAATAGGGAGTCATTGGAATGCAGCGCTTTCAAAACCTGGGGCACTTCCGGGATTGGATTTGTCTCAGGCTTTCGTCTGCAACAGCGTCTGTTATACTCACAGACAATATCTTTACAGTTTTGGAAATGTTAGAGTGTTTTCTATCTAAAGCTGTCAATTATATGCATATTCTAGCATCTTGTCCTGCCAAAATATCCCGGGAAAGTAAAAAAAAAAAAAAAATACAGCCCCTTAACACCAAGAGGTTGGTTCTATCGACAAGTTAAGATCAGTGAGATGATGTTGGACTACTTTCATTAGGACGATTGTGCCATTTCTGACTCTCTTTGACTCCGAAAATGTATTAAAATTCCTGATTTAGGTAAAACATTTTCATTGAACCAGACATTGTAGTCTTCTGATGACAGTGATGGGGAAGAAATGGTGCGTTGTTGTCACGGAAGACATTGACTGAGGGAGTCTAAAATAGAACACATCTACAAACTAAACCATGGCAACCATGACAGAGAGGGAGAAGCTTTCAACCATGTACAGTATACAGGAAAGGGTCTAGACACCTTTTCAGATATGAAATGTTCCTAAATTCGTCAGAAGTCATTTTCATTGCAAGTTATCACTATAGCCGCCTGCCCTTTCAGCATATACAGTAACTTCCCACTAGAGAACGTTGCCAGGCGTCCCTTTAGCATATGCATCAAATGCATATCACCCCGCAAGGTGCGCAAACATGCTTGATACATAGTGCATAAACTATTGTACATGATTAATTGCATGAAGAAATATTGATGGAAATATATAAATATATAAAAAAATAACAATATTTTTTTTTAAAGAGGATTTGTGTTGTATAATTCTACAAAGTCCTAGAAAAAACATTGGCCTAAAGCTTAATTTCATTTCCCTTACAATAAAAACATTACAGTGCAATCCATTTTATCAACTTTATTTGTAGATTCGATTAGTAACTGAGTTATAGTAAATATAGTTTTTTACAATCTCTAACATCTTTTTGTTCAATCTGTAGTCACATTTTCAAAACTCTAAACAGAATTAGCACAACATCTGTCTGTTGAGGAACATAACATTAACACAATAAAAAAAAATGTATTTCACTTTTATTTAACCAGGTAGGCTAGTTGAGAACAAGTTCTCATTTACAACTGCGACCTGGCCAAGATAAAGCAAAGCAGTTCGACACATACAACAACACAGAGTTACACATGGAATAAACAAACAGTCAATAAATACAATAGAGAAGGTCTATATACAGTGTGTGCAAATGAGGTAGGATAAGGGGGGTGAGGCAATAGATAGGCCGTAGTGGCGAAAATATTAGAGTATGGCAAACTAAACACTGGGGTGATATATGTGCAGAAGATAAGGGTGGAAGTAGCGGTACCGGGGTGCAAAAGATCAAAATAAATAACAATATGGTGATGAGGTAATTGGATGGGCTATTTACAGATTGGCTATGTACAGATGGAGTGATCTGTGAGCTGCTCTGACAGCTGGTGCTTAAAGCTAGTGAGGGAGATATGACTCTCCAGCTTCAGTGATTTTTTTCAGTTCGTTCCAGTCATTGGCAGCAGGGACCTGGAAGGAAAGGCGGACGAAGGAGGAATTGGTGACAAGTGAAATATACCTGCTGGAGAGCGTGCTGCGGGTGGGTGTTGCTATGGTGACCAGTGAGCTAAGATAAGGCGGGGCTTTACCTAGCAACGACTTATAGATGACTTGGAGCCAGTGGGTTTGGCAACGGATATGAAGCGAGGGCCAGCCAACAAAAGCATACAGGTCGCAGTGGTGGGTAGTATATGGGGCTTTGGTGACAAAACGGATGGCACTGTGATAGACTGCATCCAATTTGCTGAGTAGAATGTTGGAGGCTATTTTGTATATGACACGACCGAAGTCAAGGATCGGTAGGATAGTCAGTTTTACTAGGGTATGTTTGGCAGCATGAGTGAAGGATGCTTTGTTGCGAAATAGGAAACCGATTTTAGATGTATTTTTGGATTGAAGATGCTTAATATGAGTCTGGAAGAAGAGTTTACAGTCAAACCAGACACCTAGGTATTTGTAGTTGTCCACACATGCTAAGTCAGAACCGCCCAGAGCAGTGATGCTGGACGGGTGGGTAGTTTTGGGCAGCGATCGGTTGAAGAGCATGCATTTAGTTTTGCTTGCATTTAAGAGCAGTTGGAGGCCACGGAAGGAGAGTTGTATGACATTGAAGCTCGTCTGGAAGTTAACACAGTGTCCATAGAAGGGCCAGAAGTATACAGAATGGTGTCGTCTGCATAGAGGTGGATCAGAGAATCACCAACAGCAAGAGCGACATCCTTGATGTATACAGAGAAAAGAGTCGGCCCGAGAATTGAACCCTGTGGCACCCCCATAGAGACTGCCAGAGGTCTGGAAAACAGCGACTCCGATTTAACACACTGAACTCTGTCAGAGAAGTAGTTGGTGAACCAGGCGAGGCAGTCATTTGAGAAACCAAGGCTATTGAGTCTGCTGATAAGAATGTGGTGATTGACAGAGTTGAAAGCCTTGGCCAGGTCGATGAATACAGCTGCACAGTATTGTCTCTTATCGATGGCGGGTATGATATCGTTTAGGACCTTGAGCGTGGCTGAGGTGCACCCATGACCAGCTCTGAAACCAGATTGCTTAGCGGAGAAGGTACGTTGGGATTCGAAAAAGGTCAGTGATCTGTTTGTTAACTTGGCTTTCGAAGACATTAGAAAGGCAGGGTAGGATAGATATAAGTCTGTAGCAGTTTGGGTCTAGATTGTTCCGCAGCAGCTTTCCAATCTTTGGGGATCTCAGACGATAAGAAAGAGAGGTTGAACAAGCTGGTAATAGGGGTTGCAACAATTTCGGTGGAAAAGTCTAGGAGAGGGTCCAGATTATCTAGCCCTGCTGATTTGTCCTGATTTTGCAGCTATTTCAGAACATCAGCTGTCTTGATTTGGGTGAAGGAGAAATGGGGGAGGCTTGGGCAAGTTGCAGTGAGGGATGCACGGCTGTTGACCGAGGAAAGGGTAGCCAGGTGGAAAGCACAGCCAGCCATTGGAAAATGGATAATGAAATGTTCAATTATCGTGTATTTATTGGTGGTGACAGTGTTTCCTTTCCTCAGTGCAGTGGGCAGCTGGGAGGAGGTGCTCTTGTTCTCCATGGACTTTACAGTGTCCCAGAACGTTTTGGAGTTATTGATACAGGATGCAAATTTATATTTGAAAAAGCTAGCCTTTGCTTTCCTAACTGCCTGTGCATATTGGTTCCAGACTTCCCTGAAAGGTTGCATATTGCGGGGGCTATTTGATGCTAATGCAGTACACCACAGGATATGTTTGCGCTGGTCAAGGGCAGTCTGTTCTTCTTCTGCTTTTTTTGAATGATGCATGCTTATTTAAGATGTTGAAAGCACTTTTAAAGAACAACCAGGCATCCTCTACTGACGGAATGACGTCAATATCCTTCCAGGATACCCGGGCCAGGTCAATTAGAAAGGCCTGCTCTCTGAAGTGTTTTAGGGAGCGTTTGACAGTGATGAGGGGTGATCACTTGACCGCAGACCCATTACGTACGCAGGCAATGAGGCAGTGAGGCTGACATCCTGGTTGAAGACAGCAGAGGTGTATTTGGAGGGCAGGTCGGTTAGGATGATAGCTACGAGGGTGCCCGTGTTTACGGATTTGGGGTTGTACCTGGTTGGTTCATTGATAATGTTGTTCATGTTTCATGTTGTTTTCACAGAATATGCAGTCAATTAACACATTTCTAAAATGCTTACATTTTCTTACAGCAGCTCAAAAGCTATATTGAAACAGCTGATAAGCATTTTGAATGAACAAATCATTGAAACATTGAGAAATAGCTGATTCATTGTAAGTTGTGTAAAATAGACCAACCACAGCTGATTCCATTCTCAGTTGAAGTTCTTTCAATTACCTGGACATACACAGTGAAAATGGGACTCTTTTTGTATTGATTTTGTTCAATGTGGATACAGAACAACACAGAGGAGCAGAGAGAGAAAAAATAATGTCTGGACAAGAGAGAGGAATAGTTGGACCAGGGAGAATATTAGCTGGACCAGGCAGAGGAGTAGTTGGACCAGGCAGATGAGTAGTTGGACCAGGACAAGGGAGAAAGAGATGTAGGAGGAGAGGAGTAAGAATGCGTGGTGGTGTTCAAAGAAGAGTAAGAGCTGTTGTCACTGATGAAATATGAGCCACCATCATAGACCATGTGATAAACCATGGTCTACCACTGAGAGAGGCTGGTGAAAGAGTCCAGCCTAATCTCAGACTGTCAACAGTGGCTTCCATTATCCAGAATTTAACACTTCTATCAATACTGTTGCTATGTCCCACACTAACTGTAGGCCACCAGTTCCAATGCAAACACATATGTCACATTTTTGTTCCTCTAAAGGACGCAACATCTTCCTCCCTCTGGGGGAAGAGGAAAGCTCCTCAGTGAAGACCAAGAGCATGTCGTTGTAGGATTGGTCATTGCTGACAATGCAATACAACTGAGAGAAATTCAGACTATAATTGTAGAGGACAACCTGGTATTTCACAATGTGGAAAGCATCAGCCTGACGACCATTGCTCAGACTCTGACCAAACACAGAGCTCGAATGAAGCAGTTGTACACAGTTCCTTTTGAAAGGAAAAGTGAGTAGGTCGAGGAACTCCGGCACCAATACATCCAGGTATGGTGTCTATCCAATATGTCTTGTGCTATAGTGAGTTTTACACTATGCTACATGGGTTACAGTACATACAGTAGGACATACTGAAAATCATTTACACATACCGTGTATGATTTCTTTCAGAGAGTCATGGACCACATATTAAATGATTTATATAGATGAGGCAGGGTTTAACCTGGCAAAAACATGTAGGCGGGGAAGAAATGTTATCGGGAAAAGGGCCACCGTTGATGTGCCAGGTCAGAGAGGAGCAAATATCACAATGTGTGCTGCAATTTCGAGTGCTGGTTTGGTCCTACAGAAATGCCAGATTGGTCCCTACAACACTGAGCGCCTTCTTTTGTTTTTAGATTACCTCCACCAACAACTGGTGCCAGAAGCAGAAAGGGAACAAATGGGAGGAAACATGAGGACATTTGTGATTGCATGGGACAATGGATTATTCCACCATTCACATGCAATCACAAACTGGTTTGCAGCCCATCCAAGAATAGTTGCGTGTGCACCATTGAGGATTTTTTTCTGCCTGGAGGTGGAAAGTGTATGATCATCAGCCACATGACCCAATGTCCCTCCTGGATACAATGGATGCAGGCTGCAGAGACATCTCAGCTGAAGACTGCCAGGGGTGGATTAGGCATGCCAAGCATTTCTATCCAAGGTGCATAGCGAGAGACAACATAAGATTTTATGTGGACGAGAACAGGTGGCCAAATGCTGAAGATCATATCGATTAGAACAGGACTGTGCATTTTAGATTTTTTCCTTCTGTGCCCTTTTCACTGTAATTGTGATTTATTTTTACACATTTGGAACCAAAGACTATGTATGTCGGATTTTTTGTTGATCACTGGCAGCAAGCTTTTACTGCCAAAATTCTGTTACTTACTATTTTTTTCTACTGTACTATCTATAAAGTAAAGATGACTCATTCACTTTTAGATAGTATGTTGCCAAAAATGCACACATTCGAGAGTGGTTTAGTGGGTAGAGTGGTTTACGGTAAAAGGAAACTTAATTATAAAAAACTATGGATTTCATATTGTATGCAGGTAGAACTGAAACATGAAAAGTAAAGCAGTTTTTGTAATGCTATCAACTATCAGTATTTTGAAAGTTGTTGTGCTATGATTGACTATATGTTCCTCTTGGATAGAAAACAAGTGCTAGTGTTTTGACAAAATGATTAGATATTGAGTCAGGTTTGTCGTGTTTTGATTGAGTTAGTGTATGTAGAGTTGTTATTTAATTAACAAAATGTGGTTTATTATTTTGCTAAATGTGTGATGTTGGTGTGTTGCTTTGTTAAGAGTCTAGAAAAGTATCTTAAGTGTAGGTAAGTGTATGTTTGTTAGCAATTATAAAAAAAACTGTAATAACGTCCAGATACAGCTTCTTTTGACAAAATGGAAATGAAAAAGATAATAATATAACCATATAATATTTCTGTATTCCTAAACAAAAGCACCAGTCCATGAACAATTGTAAAGGATTAATTGCATCAATAAATATGAATGGAAAATATATTACGAAATAAAAACAGTAATTTGTTGATTGCATCGGACACTGTATTGCGCACTTTTACCAGTGCCTTTACACATTAATTAATCACATCTCTTTATGGCAAATGATTGCCTCGCCTGGTTCACCAACTACTTCTCTGATAGAGTTCAGTGTGTCAAATCGGAGGGTCTGCTGTCCGGACCTCTGGCAGTCTCTATGGGGATGCCACAGGGTTCAATTCTTGGACCGACTCTCTTCTCTGTATACATCAATGAGGTCGCTCTTGCTGCTGGTGAGTCTCCGATCCACCTCTATGCAGACGACACTATTCTGTATACTTCTGGCCCTTCTTTGGACACTGTGTTAACAACCCTCCAGGCAAGCTTCAATGCCATACAACTGTCCTGCCGTGGCCTCCAATTGCTCTTGCTCTTTTTTCGGTTTTTCGGATGACTGCCTTGCCTGGTTCACCAATTACTTTGCAGACAGAGTTCAGTGCGTCAAATCGGAGGGCATGCATTCTGGTCCTCTGGCAGTCTCTATGGGGGTGCCACAGGGTTCAATTCTCGGGCCGACTCTTTTCTCTGTGTATATCAATGATGTTGCTCTTGCTGCGGGCGATTCCCTGATCCACCTCTACGCAGACGACACCATTCTATATACCTTCGGCCCGTCTTTGGACACTGTGCTATCTAACCTCCAAACAAGCTTCAATGCCATACAACACTCCTTCCGTGGCCTCCAACTGCTCTTAAACGCTAGTAAAACCAAATGCATGCTTTTCAACCGGTCGCTGCCTGCACCCGCATGCCCGACTAGCATCACCACCCTGGATGGTTCCGACCTAGAATATGTGGACGTCTATAAGTACCTAGGTGTCTGGCTAGACTGCAAACTCTCCTTCCAGACTCATGTCAAACATCTCCAATCGAAAATCAAATCAAGAGTCGGCTTTCTATTCCGCAACAAAGCCTCCTTCACTCACGCCGCCAAGCTTACCCTAGTAAAACTGACTATCCTACCGATCCTCGACTTCGGCGATGTCATCTACAAAATGGCTTCCAACACTCTACTCAGCAAACTGGATGCAGTCTATCACAGTGCCATCCGTTTCGTCACTAAAGCACCTTATACCACCCACCACTGCGACTTGTATGCTCTAGTCGGCTGGCCCTCGCTACATATTCGTCGCCAGACCCACTGGCTCCAGGTCATCTACAAGTCCATGCTAGGTAAAGCTCCGCCTTATCTCAGCTCACTGGTCACGATGGCAACACCCATCCGCACGCGCTCCAGCAGGTGTATCTCACTGATCATCCCTAAAGCCAACACCTCATTTGGCCGCCTTTCGTTCCAGTACTCTGCTGCCTGTGACTGGAACGAATTGCAAAAATCGCTGAAGTTGGAGACTTTTATCTCCCTCACCAACTTCAAACATCAGCTATCTGAGCAGCTAACCGATCGCTGCAGCTGTACATAGTCTATTGGTAAATAGCCCACCCTTTTTCACCTACCTCATCCCCATACTGTTTTTATTTATTTACTTTTCTGCTCTTTTGCACACCAATATCTCTACCTGTACATGACCATCTGATCATTCATCACTCCAGTGTTAATCTGCAAAATTGTAATTATTTGCCTACCTCCTCATGCCTTTTGCACACATTGTATATAGACTCCCCCTTTGGTTTCTACTGTGTTATTGACTTGTTAATTGTTTACTCCATGTGTAACTCTTTGTTGTCTGCTCACACTGCTATGCTTTATCTTGGCCAGGTCGCAGTTGCAAATGAGAACTTGTTCTCAACTAGCCTACCTGGTTAAATAAAGGTGAAAAAAAAAAAAAAAAAAAATACAAGTAAAACTAAATGCATGCTCTTCAACTGATCGCTACCTGCACCTACCCGCCTGTCCAACATCACTACTCTGGACCGCTCTGACTTAGAATACGTGGACAACTACAAATACTTAGGTGTCTGGTTAGACTGTAAACTCTCCTTCCAGACCCATATCAAACTTCTCCAATCCAAAGTTAAATCTAGAATTGGCTTCCTATTTCGCAACAAAGCATCCTTCACTCATGCTGCCAAACATACCCTTGTAAAACTGACCATCCTACCAATCCTCGACTTTGGCGATGTCATTTACAAAATAGCCTCCAATACCCTACTCAACAAATTGGATGCAGTCTATCACAGTGCAATCCGTTTTGTCACCAAAGCCCCATATACTACCCACCATTGCGACCTGTACGCTCTCGTTGGCTGGCCCTCGCTTCATACTCGTCGCCAAACCCACTGGCTCCATGTCATCTACAAGACCCTGCTAGGTAAAGTCCCCCCTTATCTCAGCTCGCTGGTGACCATAGCATCTCCCACCTGTAGCACACGCTCCAGCAGGTATATCTCTCTAGTCACCCCCAAAACCAATTCTTTCTTTGGCTGCCTCTCCTTCCAGTTCTCTGCTGCCAATGACTGGAACGAACTACAAAAATCTCTGAAACTGGAAACACTTATCTCCCTCACTAGCTTTAAGCACCAACTGTCAGAGCAGCTCACAGATTAATGCACCTGTACATAGCCCACCTATAATTTAGCCCAAACAACTACCTCTTTCCCTACTGTATTTAATTTATTTATTTATTTTGCTCCTTTGCACACCATTATTTTTATTTCTACTTTGCACATTCTTCCATTGCAAATCTACCATTCCAGTGTCTTACTTGCTATATTGTATTTTACTTTGCCACCATGGCCTTTTTTTGCCTTTACCTCCCTTCTCACCTCATTTGCTCACATCGTATATAGACTTGTTTATACTGTATTATTGACTGTATGTTTGTTTTACTCCATGTGTAACTCTGTGTCGTTGTATCTGTCGAACTGCTTTGCTTTCTCTTGGCCAGGTCGCAATTGTAAATGAGAACTTGTTATCAACTTGCCTACCTGGTTAAATAAAGTTGAAATAAAAATAAATAAAATGCTTCAGGTCCACAGTCAGCACACAGCTTTGGGGCTTTGTGTGAGCAAGCCCCAGGAACAAATCGGTTGCAACTGCATACAGTTTTCATGGGCCTTGTTTTGTGTGCACCTGCCGACTTGACCTTGTGTCTTCTTATTCTCGAGTGGGAGCTGTAGTGCTTGGGGAAGAGGGAGAGAAGGACCTGATGCCTTGGCAGCCTGCTTGGTGGCTCATGAAGCTCACATGCCAGATCCATTGGGATGCTGAGGATGCAAACACTGATTTTTCACTGATGTGGAGTACAGCTCCGCTGGTATGTTGTGTTGGCGCAGAGGAATTTGTTCACTGTTCCTAGCAGGCTAGTCTTCTTTGCAATCAACTGGTTTGCCAGGGAAATTGATGTGAAGATGTCCATGATCAGATTTCTGCCTTTGCCCATGTAAGGCTCCATCAGCCTCAAAACCACAGTCTCAGACAGTCACTCACCTGATGGCCTGCTTTCATCTTTCCCCAGATATTGAAAGGCATTGAGCAAGTACTTGGTTTCTACATCAGCTGCTAACCATAATTGAAGTCTCATGAACCATTATGAGTTTCTATCTGGTTTCTATCGCCCATTCATCCATTGATGACAGAGAAACATATTTTAATTTTATGTTCATGAGCAATGCCGCTGCGTGAGTGGTAATGTTCTGAATGCGTGGACAGCACAGATATTTCAGAAAAAAGTGACATTTGGAAAAAGAGCTGCACCTCTTGAATTTTGAGAGTTACGCTACCAGTCAAACGTTTTAGAACATACTCATTCAAGGGTTTTATTTATTTTTACTATTTTCTACATTGTAGAATAAAAGTGAAGACATCGAAACTATGAAATAACACATATGGAATAATGTAGTAACCAAAAAAGTGTTAAACAAATCAAAATATATTTTATATTTGAGATTCTTCAAATAGCCACCCTTTGCCTTGATGACAGTTTTGCACACTCTTGGCACTCTCTCAACCAGCTTTATGAGGTAGTCAACTGGAATGTATTATTATTGTGTATTAACAAAGGAAAGTGTCATAGAAACTGCATAATATTCCCTTTCATATACTCTGAAGGAGGATTTGATAAAGCAATTATCCCTTCCCTGCATCTGTTAATTACAAAGCATGAGCTCTTGAGTTGGGAAAATCTTGTGCAATACACAGACGCATGTCTTGTATTCAAGATCCTCAATGGCCTGGCTCCCCCTCCACTCAATATTTTTGTTAAACAGAAAACCCAGACATATGGCAGCAGATCCACAAGGTCTGCCATGAGAGGTGACTGTATAGTTAATCAGACAGGTAAGTGGAGATGTAATTTTCTTTAACAATTCCTGTGTTTTGTAGTGTTCGGACTGGGAGCTGAGTGGAGAATGTCTCTCCGTGGGGATCGGTTCTCTATGCAAGGTTCCATGTTTTGTCCAGTTCGGGTGTTTGCTGGGATCGCACTAGACCAGTGTCTGCGGAACAACGAACTGGGGTTAGGCAGCTGAATGGTGATCCGAGAGCAGAGGACCAAGAGAGGCATTGGTACAACACATATTTAGGAGCTTTATCTCCACCAAGTAAGGGATGTGATTCTTCCTGTGTTCCCCTTACACTACTCTTTCTCTCTCTGGGCCATTTTGCCACGCCACTGAAAGCCACAATTGTCGGCAGGTTTCCCTGCCGTCTGTCTTCCTCTCGTTTAGCACCAGAGGCAGGGTGATTGGTGATGTCGCCAAGCTGTCTTAGACCATTTATTATGGTTCTCGTCGGGCCCTAGATCTCGAGAACATATTCCCACCCTTTCTATGTGTTGTCTTGTCTGTCTTTCCCCCTTCCTATTTTGGCCCATAGCAGTAGAGAGTCCATTCGATGGGTTGGCAGAGTAGTGCAGGGTCAAGTGTGGGTCCCATATTGTGTGCACCACCAGAGCGAGATCGTAGTGCCTACCACCATGTTGTTTGCAGTGCCTTTCCTTAGAATAATTATTTTGTTGCAGTGCCATATACAAATAATTCACAGTGTGCAATCGAGTGAGATTTGTAGTGCCTTCTACCATATTGTTGCAGTGCCATATCAGAGTAATTTAATGTGCAGTGTGTCATGTCTGTATGGCCAATATTTACCTGAAGGAGTCAGGGGAGGGTAACTTACGTGAGGGGAGGCTCTATTGTGTCGACACAGTCTGGAAAATCATGCAGTCTGCTGTGGGAGGTGGGGGAAAAGGGTCCGATCCATGTTAACCCATGAATTTAAAATAGTGTATGGGTAGTTTGCAGGAGAACATTAAATCCTGTGTTGGGTGCAGTAAAAAGGAGTTCACACTAAACTGTGACAACTCCACTAGGCAAGTAACCATTTCACTGTACCGTTTACACCTTCTGTATCCTGTGTATGTGACAAATAAACTTTAATTTTATTTGACATAGTGTGTGTTACCAGAGACAGTAATGTGAATAACAACATGACCTGCACCAAAGTCAGATAAGGATATAGGCCAAATTCTCCAGTAGAATGCCCTGCTTTTATTTTGTCACACTTACAACCATAAGCTATTTTCTGAGTAACTTTGGCTGAGGTCATGTTATGATTTGAACAAAGGAATCTAGCCTGAGAGCATTTTTCTGTCCTGCCCTTTGGAGCAGGACATGTAATGTCCATGGCAAAAAAAAGATCTTCCTGATCTTCTCAAAAATATGTTTGCCGGGTTGTGACCAGTCCGGGGGATGCTTTCACATCTCTAGAAGGAAAGACATGAACATTGCACAGCAGCTGAAACCTGGTTTCATCTGACTGAAAGCTCCTTGGCCACAACAACACCAGGCTCCAGCAATCAAACTGTAAAGGAGGAAAGCAGACAAAAATAGTCAAGACATTAAAGCCTTGCATACCAGCAATAGCATTAATTAACCCCCAAGTTCAAGCAATAAACTCAAAGTACAAAGACAAAACACCTGAAGTGTTGCTTGTATTGGTGGCGGAGAGCAGGTTTATGCTGAAAGAACAATTCCATAAAAATGAGTCAAAACATGAATTAATTAATTTCCTATAACGTATTGCCTGCTACAGCTGTACCTCAAATGCCCTGTACAGACTTAATCTGCTTCCAGCCCAACAATGGCATTGCAGACAGAAGATAACTAGCTAGATTAACCCTTTCACACGTACCATCACACGGGTGTGATCGTTCTACAGTGGTCCCTGAAGCGTACGATCACACCTGTGTGATTAGAACACTCATTTAGAATGCTCGTTTAGAACGGCCAGTTTCGAATGACGCAACAATCAGCGTTTGAGCTGGCCACACTTTTTTCAGAAACTATTTACACAAACACAGTCCTTACAAAGTTATGTCCAGAATGTGAGCAGTTTATTTTGGGATGCAATGTTCAGATATTCACAGAAGTACAGTATATATAGCATAACACAATCATCCTAACCGGAAAAATGTAGGCTACAGTTGTCCTAGCGCTAACTGAGGAAAGATTGACCCCACACAAGCTGTCATATTTTCTAGCTCTAGGCTGACATAAACTACATTATGAATTTGCTAATAGCAATTACTATGTATAATTAATCACATCACGGGTGAGCTCACCATTGATCGAAATAACTATGTAAAACACTTTATAGAAATCGAAAGTAACCCGACAATTAGTTTCAGCGCGCAGCCATGCATTTTTTTCCTCACAGAAACCGAAGATAATAAAAGACGAGATGTGTTTGGTCTGTTTATAGTATGCATGTTGAAGGGGTGTGTCATCTACCGTCGTTCACATCCCACCATTAATTTCCAGAAGTCCTCAAAAAATGTGTGAACTCTTACCTCATTTTGCTATAGCATCTTTGGTCCGACAGACGATCAAGTGAAACCCAGAATGCATTGTATGTCAACAAACATGGCTCCACACACATAGCTGGAATTAGCTTAGCTCATAATCAGTACAACCTTCAAAACATTATTTTACACACATACTATGTGCCCTTTACAATCTATGCAAAAATCGGAATGCATGATTTATCACCGGTAATTGAAAAACGTGAATAAAATAGTAAATATAGGAACACTACACAAAACATTTGATAGTGATTTATTGATACAAAGGACGCGTGCATGCAGTCAATCACGTAACCTCTCACTCCCGCTCTGAACCATTCAGTGTTGTTATGTACGTAGCTAATGAGCTAAGCTGTAGCATTAGCAATGTCTTTCAAAAGGAGACAACTCAGAAATGCAGAAATTGAGATTTAAAAAAGAATTCTGACAATAAGTCTGAATGTCAGGAATCAGGTTCTGACAGTGACAGAGGACCCCTTGTCGACTGACAAAGTCCCAGTTCCCTTCGAAGATGCTGGTGGTGACTGAGGCAGACCGATAGTACAGGAGTTCTGTGGTAGCTGGAAGGCTGCCAGCCATTTCACCCCTCCTGGCCCTGCTGTTTGTGTTGATGAGTCCCAGTCTGGGGGGGGGGGGGCAGCCACAATTAGTGAAATGTATACATTTCTGGTGACCGTAAAGAGGAACTCCATAAGAGAATACTGGGGCAGAGATCCTATGTTTGCAACTCCCTTCTTTGCCACCCTCTTTTCCCAAGACTGCTTTCTAGTTCTGCTGCTATGACTGCATTTCATCAACAACGCTACTGCCATCCTAAATGACCCATTATACAAAATAAAAAATGTTAACAGCTGGCAGTAAAGTTCCATGACAAACGAGACGTCCATGTCCTCTCCTCTGTCCATACAGCAACCATGTCAGCCACAGGGAAGTTGGACCACCTGACGGGAGAGAAACAAACCAGACAGAGAAACATCAAACCAGACTGCGTGCTTGACTATAACCTCAAAATGGGGGCAGTGGATAAGGCTGACATGATAAACAGCTTTGTGGAATGCACTCAGAAAACGACCAAGTGGTATAAGATATTTCAAAATTTTTCCAGGGTAGCGTCAAAATACAACATCTTCTTCTGATGCATTTAGCATTGTTTTACAGAGCTAATAGAAGAATGTAACTAGCTACATAAGCACAATTTAATATAACACCATAAAAGGTGAGTAACGTTACCTAGCGTAGTGTATAAGGAATATACACAAATATATTACGCTCCATACACACAGTGAGCTACAGTAGACACAGTATAACACGACACACAGAAACTATAACGTAATAAGGCACTTACTTTGATAGAAATGCAGTCTGGATTTGAAGATGGGTGTCTGTAGTGACGCCTCTAGCACGGCTGTGCCACTTGGGAGTCATAAAGCCAGGGTAGCTTCAAAATACAACACATGCTAATACTTCCCTGACGCAATTAGCATTGTTTTCCAGAGCTAATAGAAGAATGTAGCTAGCTACCTAATCATTGAGTATAACACCATAAATGTTATGAAATGAGTAACGTTACATTGCGTGTCCACGGTTATAAGGAATATACCCAAAATATTATGCTACAGTAGAAATGACATGCAGAAACTATTATAACGTAATAAGGCACTTTGATAGAAACGCACACATTTCCAAAGTTATTATTGGTAACGAAAACAACTTTGATTGCGATGCAGGCGACAGGTGGAAAACATGAACACGTGTGTGCAGGACGGCAGATGAGCAAATGTCTGCAGACTTGAACTGCACAAACAATTGAGAAGTGTTTGGGGAATTTTGTCCGGGTCAGAAATGTCCAAAAAATTAATTGGTCCGCAAAAGTAAAAATGACTACTTGTATGTGAATGAATGAGGCGGAACACACCTCATTTCAAACTGTTATTAGAAGTAAAAAACTTACTAGAAAATAATTTAAAATTGACAAATAAAAACAGGCTGCGTGCTTTGGTTTGAGGGCAGTGCCGATTAAATGTACTGTTACCGAACAATCACAGTCTGGAATGGAGAGAACGTTCTAACATCACGTGCATAAAAAAACTCACGCTGGGGTGACCGTTAGAGATATTTGGAACTCACGCATGAAAGGGTTAAGCAAACATTTAGCTTCATAATTACCAGCTGGCTAGATATAAATGGTATTTAACTAGCTATCCAGATAGTTGAACATGCAAAAAAACTACCTTGAACAATACAATCCAATAGCTAACAATATATTTTAATATTACATTTATTTTACCCATTATTCTCCCCAATTTAGTGGTATCCAATTGGTAGTTACAGCCTTGTCTCATCACTGAAACCTCTGTACGGACTCGGGAGAGGCGAAGATCGAGAGGCGTGCGTCCTCCAAAACACAACCCAACCAAGCCGCACTGCTTCTTTACACAATGCCCACTTAAACCGGAAGCCTGCCGCACCAATGTGTCTGAGGAAACACCGTACATACACCTGGCGACCGTGTCAGCATGCACTGCACCCTGCCACAGAAGTCCCTAGTGCACAATGGGACAAGGACATCCCTGCTGGCCAAACCCTCCCCTAACCTGAATGATGATGGGCCAATTGTGCCCCACCCATTGGGTCTCCCGGTCTCAGCTGGCTGCGCCAGAGCCTGGACTTGAACCCAGAATCTCTAGTGGCACAGCTACAGCACCGCTCGGGAGGCACCAATAGCAATTTAGCTATCATTTCATTGTGGCTAGCTAGCTAACTTACCATTTGTACCTATAGTGTAATTGATTAGCAATCGCATCTTAGGGGCTATTTTCAGTAGCTAGCTAGTTAAATATGGAAAATATTATCATCATGTCTTGCATGCCATAGTACATCAGCAGAATGCAACTAGCCAGCTCAGCCTGATGGTTAAAACCTGTTGGAGATAGGGGGCAGTATTTTCACTTTGGATGAATTGCGTGCCCATAGTGAACTGCATCAAACTCCATCCTAAATTGCTAATATATGCATATTATTATTACTATTGGATAGAAAACACTCTGAAGTTTCTAAAACCGTTTGAATTATGTCTGTGAGTATAACAGAAGTCACAGGGCAGGCAATCTTCCAAGCAAGTTTTGAAATTCTGAAAGTTGGGGCAACTTTGACGTCATCGCCCCCTCCCTTCCCAACAAGTTATGGATCTGGAAACACTTCCTACGTCTTCCACTAGATGTCCTCATTCAGTAGAAAGTGTAATGGAGCATTTGCTGTGAACTTTGACCTAATGGGAGGGAAAATAGTCGGTGTCGCAAGAGAATGCCATTTTGTTGTGGCGCATTTCTCTGTGAGTGCTAAGGCTGTTCCAATCAGCCCCAGATGAAAACGAATGTTCCGGTTGGAACGTTATTGGATAAATATGATTATAACATCTGAAGATTGATTCTGCACTTAGTTTGACCAGTTTTTTCGACCTGGAATATGTCTTTTGGAAGTTTTCATGCAAGTTATCCTGGACCAGAAGTCAGTTTTTGGGCACGTGAGCTGAAAGTGATAGCAAATGCTGCTACTTGGATACTAGTATTGGACATTATGGAACAAAACTATTTATTGTGGAACTAGGACTCCTTGCACTACATTCTGATGAAAGATCATCAACGGTAAGGGAATATTTACGTTGTAATTTTGTATTTCTGTTGACTCCAACATGGCGGAGAAATATTGTTACGTCTGAGCGCCGTCTCAGATTTTTGCAATGTTAGGCTTTTTCCGTAACGTTTAAAAAAAATCTGACACAGCAGTTGCATTAAGAACCAGTGTATCTTTAGTTATATGTAGAACATGTATCTTTAGTCAAAGTTTATGATGAGTATTTCTGTTATCTGGCGTAGCTTTCTATAATTCCTCCGGATATTTTGAAGGAATTTCTGAACATGGCGTCAATGTAAACCGAGATTTATGGATTTAAAATGCATATTATTGAACAAAACATAAATGTACTGTGTAACATGTCATTAGACTGTCATCTGATGAAGATTTTCAAGAGGTTAGTGATTGATTTTATTTCTAATCCTGCTTTTGTAATTTTATCTTTGGCTGGAAAAATGGCTATGTTTTTTCTTTGGTTTGGTGGTGGTCTAACATAAATATATGTTGTGTTTTCGCTGTAAAACATTTTGAACATCTGACACGATGGGTAGATGAACAACGTGTTTATCTTTCATTTGAGGTATTGGACTTGTTAATGTGTGGAGGTTAAATATTTCTAAAGAATATTTTTGCATTCCTGCGCCACCTTTTCAGCTGAAAAGGGGGGGTGGCGTTCCCTGAGGGGAGCATCAGTAAACAATGACTCTTTGCGGGGCAAAGCAAGCTATAACGGTACCTGTCTGCAACTGTCTAGCTAGCTAGCTATACAGCTAACAATAGCTAGCAACGAAAACAACTTTATGATACAGTTGAGACAATAATATATGTACTTGTAGCTATCTCGGCATAACTTCTCTGGGATATGTGAGACGGTAGCGTCCCACCTTGCCAAAAGCCAGTGAAAATGCAGAGCACCAAATTAAAAATTAAATACTATAAAAATCAAACTTTTGTGAAATCACACATTCAATATACCAAATTAGGCTACACTTGTTGTGAATCCAGCCAACATGTCAGATTTCAAAAAGGCTTTTCGGCAAAAGCAAACAATGCTATTATCTGAGGATAGCACCCCAGTAAACAAAGAGAGAAAAGCATATTTCAACCCTGCATGCGCAACACATAACGCAGAAATATAAATAATAAAATAAATACGAATAAATAATTAATTCCTTACCTTTGGCGAGCTTCTTCTGTTGGCACTCGAATATGTCCCATAAACATCCCAAATGGTCCTTTTGTTCGATTAATTCCGTCAATATATATCCAAAATATTCATTTATTTGCCGCGTTTGATCCAGAAAAACGTCGGTTCCAACTTGCGCAACGTGACTACAAAATATCTCAATTACCTGTAAACTTTGCCAAAACATTTCAAACTATTTTGTAATACAACTGTAGGTATTTTTTTACATAAATAATTGATAACATTGAAGACGGGATGATCTGTGTTCAATATAGGAGGAAAACAAACTGTAGCTAGGTTTCTGGTCATGCGCCTCTAACAAAGATCTCTCTTCCCTCTAGCCTCATTCTGAACAGTGTTACTTCTTCATTTCACAAAGGAAAAACCTCAACCAATTTCTAAAGACTTTTGACATCCAGTGGAAGTGGTAGGAACTGCAAGAAGGTCCCTTAGAAATCTGGATTCCCAATGAAAAGCCATTGAAAAGAGAGTGACCTCAAAAAAAAATCAGAATGGTTTGTATCGCCTGTTAATAAATTCTGTTATATTCATAGACATGATTCTAACAGTTTTAGAAACTTCAGAGTGTTTCCTATCCAAATCTACTAATAATATGCATATTTTATCTTCTGGGGATGAGTAGCAGGCAGTTGAATTTGGGCATGCTTTTCATCCAAAATTCAGAATGCTGCCCCCTATGCTAGAGAAGTTAACTGCAGACTCTTTCAGGTGTATTAATTATGATGATTCACGGCAGACTGAAACACTTTCAAAATAATCCTTCCCACTCTGCTTCAACTATTCCAGACTGCTTTAGCCACCGAAGACAGAGCTGTCGATACCAGCAGCTGTATTCATGACATCACTTGTATTGAAAGCTGTAGCTACACTTTGCATGAAGTCCATGACGAAAATACTAGTAAATCCAATGGATCTTTCAAATATCCGCAGTAGCAGAGAGCAGGATGTGCCATTTGACAGAGAAGCCTTGAGTGACAGAATGGATTCTCTTTGTCGTGAATGTCCCAGCCCCTCATTATCTCGACCAATCATGGCTAGGCAAGATTCTATATTTTCTCTGTGTCTAAACGGCGTCGTGATTTTACATTTAATTTATATTTACAGACTGGACACAAATTTGTTATTAAGGCACATGAACGTTCACATGCATTTCTGCAAAAACAATTGTTTTTTGTTCAAATGCCTCTCCTGACAATTTGTGATGTACATCGTATACCCCTGCTTTCTGTTAAGAGTCACATATCTTCAAAATAATACTGCATTTTCTTTTGTGGAGAATTTTAAAGAGGGGGTCCTCACTGTCTGGGTCTTTATCAGGGCTTTGGGGTTTATCAGTGGCAGTATTCAGATGCAATTCTCGAGTGGCCACAGTGTCTGCTGGTTTGCATGCACAAAAGTGTCTAGACAGATTCATAGTCCGCAATGGTCTTACAGACATGAGACATTTGTTATTATTCTTTATTCTCAATGTTGACTTTGGTAGTATGTTCCATTTGGTTTTTCTGAAAGGGACCTATTAGTTCTGGCATTGCCAGATTAACTAGTTTTATGAACACACTTTTTGTGTGTGTCATAAAAGTAGCCCCCGTACAGACATTTTCCAAAGCACGCACATTACTGCACTCAATATTTATTCAGTTTCTCCAACATTTTGGAGACAACTCAATTTGGTCTGTAATTAAATTATTATTATTATTATTTAATGAAATTAGTCACTTATAACAACTATTACATGTTTCTGTTTAAGTTATTCATGAATGTTAATAATGAATCAATGGTAATGTGAATGGTTGATAAATTATCTATGACAAATGTATTATTGTAATATTAGATACTCACAAGTACAAATTACTTGTATTAACCACAGAAGATCCTATTATAAATGCAACAAAAGTTATGTGGCACGGTGACGACAGTCGACTCTTGTTACTCCCCTTTTCCTGCAATTTCAAAACTGCAATCTTTTTTTGTAAGGGAAGATTCATAACCTTTAAACATCAAACTGTTACTATATCAGTATTTTTTTCATATTTTCTTGAATTTGAACGAACTTCCACCTTCAAAAAGAAGAAATGTGATGACCGAAATGTCACACACATACTGAAAGAAACACAAAAGACTGAAAAAGGAAGATTGAGAGTACAAGACATGCACAGGATTTATGCAGCCATTGTCAGACAATGATTCATTTCTGATGCAAGACACCTCAATTTGTAAAGAGGATTCCATTTCGCCTCTACCGGAAATAAACTCTTACCCAGGGGTGACTAATTTGTCACCACTGACAGGCAAAGGCCAACAGGTAGACAGACATAATTAGAATTGAGTCTTGAGTTGACACAACTTCATTATTACAATACAATCACTCACCCGGATGCAAAATAATATCCTCTTGTCTATCCAGTCATCACCCTTCGGCCCTCGCAAAATAGAGTACCATTAAAGAGTTTTCTCCAAACTGTGGAGGAACATTCTTCCTCCTCCTCCTGAAAACTCCCCTTGCCCTGAGAAGCACAGCTTTTAATGGGTTATTGATTAAATATGAATTGAGAGTACCCTCGGAAGCCAAGCAAAGCACGAATATCACAAAATACCTCAGCCTTGTTAAATGAACGTTTGATCGATGTGGGATTAATTTGCCTTCCCCAGAGCAACGCGGCATGAAACCTTTGGATGTTGGCCTGGTGCTTAGACAGCGAAAAACTAAAGAAAACACGCCATGGCCAATCTTGTTTTGATAAAACACATAGTACCCACCAGTCAAAACTTTGGACACACCTACTCATTCAAGGAATTTTCTTTATTTTCACTATTTTCTACATTGTACAGTTAATGAAAGGCATCAAAACTATGAAATAATACATATGGAATCATGTATGGCCAAAAGTTTTGAGAATGACACAAATATAATTTTTCACAAAGTCTGCTGCCTCAGTTTGTATGATGGCAATTTGCATATACTCCAGCATGTTATGAAGAGTGATCAGATGAATTTAAAATAATTGCAAAGTCCCTCTTAGCCATGCAAATGAACTGAACCCCCCAAAACATTTCCACAGCATTTCAGGCCTGCCACAAAAGGACCAGCTTCATCATGTCAGTGATTCTCTCGTTAACACAGGTGTGAGTGTTGACGAGGACAAGGCTGGAAATCAATCTGTCATGCTGATTGAGTTTGAATAACAGACTGGAAGCTTCAAAAGGAGGGTGGTGCTTGGAATCATTGTTCTTCCTCTGTCAACCATGGTTCCTGCAAAGAAACACGTGCCGTCATCATTGCTTTGCACAAAAAGGGCTTCACAGGCAAGTATATTGCTGCCAGTAAGATTACACCTACATCGACCATTTATCGGATCATCAAGAACTTCAAGGAGAGCGGTTCAATTGTTGTGAAGAAGGCTTCAGGGCACCCAAGAAAGTCCGACCGTCTCCTAAAGTTGATTCAGCTGCGGGATCGGGGCACCACCAGTACGGAGCTTGATCAGGAATGGCAGCAGGCAGGTGTGATTGCATCTGCACACACAGTGAGGCTAATACTATTTTGGAGGATGGCCTGGTGTCAATAAGGGCAGCTAAGAAGCCACTTCTCTCCAGCAAAAACATCAAGGACAGACTGATATTCTGAAAAAGGTACAGGGATTGGACTGCTGAGGGCTGAAGTCATTTTCTCTGATGAATCCCCTTTCCGATTGTTTTGGGCATGTGGAAAAAGGCTTGTCCGGAGAAGACAACGTGAGCACTACCATCAGTCCTGTGTCATGCCAACAGTAAAGGATCCTGAGACCATTCATGTGTGGGGTTGCTTCTCAGCCAAGGGAGTGGGATCACTCACAATTTTGCCTAAGAACACAGCCATGAAAAATAATGGTACCAACACATCCTCCGAGAACAACTTCTCCCAACCATCCAGGAACAGTTTGGTGACGAACAATGCGTTTTCCAGCATGATGGAGCACCTCCAACTCCAAGCATTGATTATGCAAGAATGGGCTGCCATCAGTCAGAATGTGACCCAGAAGTTAATTGACAGCATGCCAGGGCGGATTGCAGATGTCTTGAAAAAGAAGGGTCAACACGGCGAATATTGACTCTTTGCATCAACTTCATGTAATTGTCAAAAGCCTTTGACACTTAGGAAATGCTTGTAATTATACTTCAGTATTCCATAGTAACATCTGACAAAAATATCTAAAGACACTGATGCAACAAAAATTGTGGGAATTAATATTTGTGTCATTCTCAAAACTTTTGGCCATGACTGTCGTAACCAAAAAAGTGTTGAACAAATCAAAATATATTTTATATTCTTCAAAGTAGCAACCCTTTGCCTTGATGATAGTTTTGCAAACTCTTGGCATTCTCTCAACCAGTTTCAACTGGAATGATTTTCCAACAGTCTTTGATGGAGTTACCAGATATGCTGAGCACTTGTTGGCTGCTTTTCCTTCACTCTGCAGTCCAACTCGTCCCAAACCATCTCAATTGGGTTAAGGTCGGGGGATTTTGGAGGCCAGGTCATCTGATGCAGCTCTCCATCACGCTCCTTCTTGGTCAAATAACCCTTACAGAGCCTGGAGATGTGTTGGATCATTGTTCTGTTGAAAAACAAATGAGAGTCCCACTAAGCGCAAACCAGATGGGATGGCATATCAATGCAGAATGCTGTGGGAGCCATGCTGGTAAAGTGTCCCTTGGATTTTAAATAAATCCCTGACAGTGTCACCAGCAAATTACCCCCACACCATCACCACCATGCCTTGTTCTATCCCGTGTATATATATTTTTCTTTGTATATATTTCGTATGTAGTTTGATCTCACTTTCCATCAATGGACTGAATATACTCTCTTGCAACCCGCCTCACCCAATGTTGTACGGTCGTGCTATTTTTATACTTTAGAACCAGAACCCCATCAGAGGCCAGCCAGCTAACTAGATACTAGTCAGTTAGCCACTGCTAGCGGCCAGCCTCAGCCCGGTCAACTCCTGCCAGTCTGCACAGCGTGATTTCAGCCCAGAGCATAGCGGACTGCTTTTTCTCTACCACATCTCAGGTTTCCCACCGCAAGCTCTGAACTTTTACACCGGATCATCGCAGCTAGCTAGCTGCTATCCGATTGGCTACTCCTGGCTAACGTCTCTGTCCCCAAGCAAGCACCAGTTAGCCTGGAACTAGCCCCGAGCTAGGCCCATTTACCAGCTAGCCAAAGAGGCCCACCAGCCAGTTCTTGGGCAACAATAGCTATTTTGCCAATTTGGCCAGGACCCTTTACTGCCAACACGGAGCCCCCACCAATTAATCACGATTGGTCTGCCGACATAACCGTCCGAGGTGGTTTCAACAGGCTCTTCTGTTGTGACATCGCCAGATGCCCATCTGCTAGCCCCGGCACGCTAGCTGTCTGAATTGCCGTGCCTAGCGTAGTAGCGACTACTGAATTGGCTCCCTGCTCATCCAGTGCTACTCATTGGACCCTATGATCATTCGGCTACACATGCCTCTCCCTTATGTCAATTTGCCTTGTCTATCCTTATCTCAGCTCACTGGTCACCATAGCAGAACCCACTCGTAGCACGCGCTCCAGCAGGTATATCTCACTGGTCACCCCCAAAGCCAATTCCTGCTTTGGTCGTCTTTCCTTCCAGTTCTCTGCTGCCAATGACTGGAACGAACTGCAAAAATCTCTGAAGCTGAGGACTCATAACTCCCTCACTAGCTTTAAACACCAGCTGTCAGAGCAGCTCACAGATCACTGCAACTGTACATAGCCCATCTGTAAACAGCCCATCTATCTACCTACCTCATCCCCATGCAGTATTTATTTATTTATCTCCTTTGCACCCCAGTATCTCAAGTTGCACATTCATCTTCAGCTACCATTCCAGTGTTTAATTGCTATATTGTAATTACTTCGCCACCATGGCCTATTTATTGCCTTACCTCCCTTATCTTACCTCATTTGCACTCACTGTATATAGACTTTTTGTTTTCTTTTGTTATACTGTATTATTGACTATGTTTTGTTTATTCCATGTGTAACTCTGTGTTGTTGTATGTGTCGAATAGCTATGCTCTATCTTGGCCAGGTCGCAGTTGCAAATGAGAACATGTTCTCAACTAGCCTACCTGGTTAAATAAAGGTGAAATATAAAATAAAAAATAAAAAATTGCTGTTTTGGTTAGTTATTATTGTCTTATTTCACTGTAGAGCCCCCAGCCCTGCCCAATATGCCTTAGATAACACTTTTGTTCCACACCCCACACATGCATTGACCTCGCCTGGCTTAACTGGTGCCTATACAAACAAAACCTCTCTCATCGCCACTCAATGCCTAGGTTTACTTCCACTGTACTCACATCCTACTATACCCTTGTCTGTACATTATGCCTTTAACCTGTTAGAGATAGGGGGCAGCCATTTCACTTTGGATGAATTGCGTGCCCATAGTGAACTACCTCCTACTCTGTCCCATATGCTAATATATGCATATTAATATTACTATTGGATAGAAAACACTCTGAAGTTTCTAAAACTAAATTATGTCTGTGAGTATAACAGAACTCATAGGGCAGGCAAACTTCCAATTCTGGGGCTGGTTGATTTTCAACTCATCGCCTATTCACATCCAAATAAGATATGGATCTGTTCGCACTTCCTACGCCTTCCACTAGGTGTCAATGTGGAACTAGGATTCCTTGCACTGCATTCTGATGAAAGATCATCAAAGGTAAGGCAATATTTATGATGTAATTTCGTATTTCTGTTGACTCCAACATGGCGGAGAAATATATTTACTTCCGAGCGCCGTCTCAGATTATTGCATGGTATGCTTTTTTCGTAACGTTTAAAAAAAATCTGACACAGCGGTTGCATTAATCTATTATACCGTGCCCAGAAACCTGCTCCTTTTACTCTCTGTTCCGAACTCACTAGACTACTAGTTCTTATAGCCTTTAGCCGTACCCTTATCCAACTCCTCCTCTGTTCCTCTGGTAATGTAGTGGTTAAAACCTCTTGCGACTTGGGGCGATATTTAAATTTTTTAATTTTTGGATAAAAAACATTCCCGTTTTAAACAAGATATTTTGTTGCTTGACTCTGACGTTTCCAAAACTGCAAAGAAATTGTCTGTGAGTGCAACAGAACTGATGTTACAGACGAAACCCAGAAAAAAATCCAATCAGGAACTGCCGCATTTGAAACCGCCTCATGCCAATGACTCCTTATATGGCTGTGAATGAGCTACGAATGAGCTTACGTTTTCTACATCTTCCCCAAGGTGTCTACAGCATTGTGTCTTTTACGCATTTCCGTTGAAGAATAGCCGTAAGGGACCACATTTAGCATGTGGTCACTTGGTGTCTCCCACAGAAAATCTTGCGTAAAATAGTGAGGTAGCCATTTTTTCAATCGCTTCTTATGAGAAACCAATTGCCTCAACGGATATATTATCGAATATATATGTTAAAAACACCTTGAGAATTGATTCTAGACAACTTTTGCCATGTTTCTGTCGATATTATGGAGCTAACTTGGAAAAAAGTTTGGCGTTGTAGTGATAGCATTTTCCGGTCAATTTCTCAGCCATGCATGATGAAAAAACGGGAGCTATTTCGCCTCCAAAAATAATATTTTTGGAAGAAAGGAACATTTGCTATCTAACTGGGAGTCTCCTGAGTGAAAACATCCGAAGTTCTTCAAAGTTAAATGATTTAATTTGATTGCTTTTCTTATTTTCGTGAAAATGTTGCCTGCTGCCAGCACAGCCTAGCATAGCATTATGCCATGATAAACTTACACAAATGCTTGTCTAGCGTTGGCTGTAAAGCATATTTTGAAAATCTGAGATGACAGTGTGATTAACAAAAGGCTAAGCTTGTGTTTCAATATATTTCATTTGCGATTTTCATGAATAGGAACATTTTCTAGGGGTATGTATGTCCGCTGCGTTCTGCTAATTCGTTTGAGGATATGATTACGCTCCCGGATCCGGGATTGCTAGTCGCAAAATGTTAACCCAGGCTCTGCAGCCCCCAGCACCACTCCCATTCCCCAGGCGCTCTCATTTGTTGACTTCTGTAACTATAAAAGCCTTGGTTTCATGCATGTTAACATTAGAAGCCTCCTGCCTAAGTTGGTTTTGTTCACTGCTTTAGCACACTCTGCCAACACTGATGTCCTAGCCGTGTCTGAATCATGGCTTAGGAAGGCCACAAAAAATCCTGAAATTTCCATCCCTAACAATAACATCTTCCGACAAGATAGAACGGCCAAAGGGGGTGGGGTTGCAATCTACTGCAGAGATAGCCTGCGGAATTCTGTCATACTATCCAGGTCTGTGCCCAAACATTTCAAGTCTGTATTTTTTTAAATCCACTTTTCCAAAAACAACTCTCTCACAGTATCCATATCTTATAGTACCCTTTCAGGCCCCAGCTGTGCCCTGGACACCTTATGTGAATTGATTGCCCCCCTTCTATCATCAGATTTCGTACTGTTAGGTGACCTAAACTGGGATATGCTTATTAACACCCCGGCCGTCCTACAATCTAAGCTAGATGCCCTCAATCTCACACAAATTATTACGAAACCTACCAGGTACAACCCTAAATCCGTAACCATGGTCACCCTCTTAGATATCACCCTGACCAACTTACCCTCTAAATACACCTCTGCTGTCTTCAACCAGGATCCCAGCGATCACTGCCTCATTGCCGTGCGTAATGTGTCTGCGGTCACTGTCAAACGCTCCCTAAAACACTTCAGCGAGCAGGCCTTTCTAATCCAGGTATCCTGGAAAAATATTGATCTCATTCCATCAGTAGAGGATGCCTGGTTGCTCTTTAAAAGTGCTTTCCTCACCATGTTAAATAAGCACGCCCCATTCAAAAAATGTAGAACTAAGAACAGATATAGCCCTTGGTTCACCCCAGACTTGACCAGCCCTTGACCAGCACAAAAACATCCTGTGGCATTCTGCATTAGCATCGAATAGCCCCTGCGATATGCAACTTTTCATGGAGGTCAGGAACCAATATACTCAGTCAGGAAAGCAAAGGCTAGCATTTTCAAACAGAAATTTTCTTCCTGTAGCACTAACTCCAAAAAGTTTGCTGCCCACTGCACTGAGGCTAGGAAACACTGTCACCACCGATAAATCTACGATAATCAATCATTTCAATAAGCATTTTTCTATTGCTGGCCATGCTTTCCACCTGGCTACCCTTATCCCGGTCAACAGCTCCGCACCCCCTACAGCAACTTGCCCAAGCCCCCCCACTTCTCCTTCACCTAAATCCAGACAGCTGATGTTCTGCAAGAGCTGCAAAATCTGGATCCCTACAAATCAGCAGGGCTAGACAATCTGGACCCTCTTTCTAAAATGATCCACCGAAATTGTTGCAACCCCTATTACTAGCCTGTTCAACCTCTCTCCACGCTCAAGGTCCTAACCGATATCATAACGGCCATCGATAAAAGTCAGTACTGTGCAGCCTGGCCAAGGCTTTCGACTCTGTCAATATCCACATTCGTATCGGCAGACACAATAGCCATTCTCAAATGACTGCCTCGCCTGGTTCACCAACTACTTCTCAGATAGAGTTCAGTGTGTCAAATCGGAGGGCCTGTTGTCCGGACCTCTGGCAGTCTCTATGGGGGTGGAACAGGGTTCAATTCTCAGGCTGACTCTCTTCTCTGTAGAAATCAATGATGTCGCTCTTGCTGCCGGCGATTCTCTAAACCACCTCTACGCAGACGACACCATTCTGTATACTTCTGGCCCTTCTTTGGACACTGTGTTAACTAACCTCCAGACGAGCTTCAATGCCATACAACTCTCCTTCCGTGGCCTCCAACTGCTCTTAAACGTTGTCTCTGTGGGGGTGCCACAGGGTTAAATTCTCGGGCCGACTCTTTTCTCTGTATATATCAATGATGTTGCTCTTGCTGCTGGTGATTCTCTGATCCACCTCTATGCAGACGACACCATTCTGTATTCATCTGGCCATTCTATGGACACCGTGTTAACAAACCTCCAAATTAATTTCAATGACACAACACTCCTTCCGTGGCCTCCAACTGCTTTTAAATGCTAGTTAAACTAAATGCATGCTCTTCGACCGATTGTTGCCCGTACCCACCCGCCCGACTAGCATCACTGCTCTGGGCGGTTCTGACTTAGAATATATGGACAACTACAAATACCTAGGTGTCTGGTTAGACTGTAAACACATTAAGCATCTTCAATCCAAACTTAAATCTAGAATCGGCTTCTAATTTCATAACAAAGCAACCTTCACTCATGCTGCCAAACATACCCTTGTAAAACTGACTATCCTACCAATCCTTGACTTCAACGATGTAATTTACAAAATAGCCTCCAACACTCTATTCAGCAAACTGAACGTAGTCTATCACGGTGTAATCCTTTTTGTCACCAAAGCCCCACATACTACCCACCACTGCGACCTGTATGCTCTCGTTGGCTGGCCCTCACTACTTATCCGTAGCCAAACCCACTGGCTCCAGGTCATCTATAAGTCATTGCTAGGTAAAGCCCCGCCTTATCTCAGCTCACTGGTCACCATAGCAACACCCACCCATAGCACATGCTCCAGCAGGTATATTTCACTGGTCATCCCCAAGGCCACACTTCCTTTGGCTGCCTTTGACTGACCTTCATGTCTTAACCCTCCTGTTATGTTGCGGATCAATTTGACCCGTTTCCACTTTTGAGTTGTCTAAAATACTAGTTAACCTCTCGTTTTCTCCATGAAATTAAATGACTTTTCCTCATTTAGGGTCATGAACCTAACTTCAAAATGTGGATACACTGATGGGTTGTGGAATGTCTGTGCAGATTTTGTATTCAAACATGATGTTGTGGGTAATTTTGACCTGGAGGCTTTCATGTGTATCGATATTTTCACGGTTCTACAATAAACACGTGTTTTTGATGTATTTTGCTTTGACTGGTTCTGCTGGCGCATTTATAATTATGTTTGGGTGAAAAGGAGTTTCCTTCGCTTCTCCTTCTCAGTGCGAGAGCAGCAGATCTCTGACACAGACAGGCAAAAATGAGCTCCAAAAAACGTTCAGTCAATGAAGCCTGGACTGTGACAGTGAAATAGAATAAGAGGTTTCAGAGATAGAGAACAATGCAGTTGATGATCCGGATTGTGAATTTTTCTTTGATGAAAAGGATTCAGAGGAGTATGCTATACCATCTCCTCCATCAGATGAGAGAGAGAGCATGCAACAACATCATCCAGAGAAGGGAGGACATGGAAGTCTAAAGATGGTAATATAGAATGGTCACCTTCCCCACAACATTGTTCCAGAGCCTACACAATTTGTTCTGCCCAACTCACCAAGACAGTAAAACCAGCACCACTTGTGTAGCATGCAATAAATACATCTGCATGTTCAACATGTGGAGAGAAAGACTGAAGGGATTTACCCAACTGCTGGATATATTAGACTATATTTCTTGGTTATTACAATCCAGTGTGTTGGGTTGGGGAATTGACCCAGCAGCTGGGTAATTTATGTAATCCTTTGGTTATTCGATGTCAACCTAATTTAAATTTTTGCCTTCTCTACCATCCCACCCCTCCCTTTCCTACACACACAAGCAAGATACAGTACAATGTTGAATTTCAAATAATTCATTTGTATTGCCTGCATGACAGAATGTTGTGGAAATTCAACACAGGTACACTCAGAGTCAATATGAAATGAATCACTCTTTATTGTCAGTAAGCTGGAAAGGTCACAGTCAAACTTAGACGCAGTACAGGTCTGAAGTGAGCATTCCCACTAGTTCTCTTACAGTATATACTGCTTACATACACAAGTTACATTTGCATGATTTAAATTACTAACTATTCATAATTCATGTTTGGTTCATGCATGTGACCGACCAATATCTTACGAGGGATCTTCTCTCCTTGAAACTGAGATGTCCCTTTCCGTTCTCAAAAAAAGGTTCTGGGCGAACTGCCAAATTGCTTATACTGATAGTGAGAATTCCTCCCAGGCACAATCAATCGATCACTTGCATGAACCCAATCAAATTGGTTATTAGAAAAGTACAAACATAAAATTTTCCTTCACAAGAACATGCATCGACAAACCAATAATAACCATCATCAGCCATTTCTCAACGGCTGGCCATGCCTTCCGCCTGGCTACTTCAACCTCGGCCAACAGCTCCGCCCCCCCCGCAGCTCCTCGCCCAAGCCTCTCCAGGTTCTCCTTTAACCAAATCCAGATAGCAGATGTTCTGAAAGAGCTGCAAAACCTGGACCCGTACAAATCAGCTGGGCTTGACAATCTGGACCCTCTATTTCTGAAACTATCTGCCACCATTGTCGCAACCCCTATTACCAGCCTGTTCAACCTCTCTTTCATATCATCTGAGATCCCCAAGGATTGGAAAGCTGCCGCAGTCATCCCCCTCTTCAAAGGGGGAGACACCCTGGACCCAAACTGTTACAGACCTATATCCATCCTGCCCTGCCTATCTAAGGTCTTCGAAAGCCAAGTCAACAAACAGGTCACTGACCATCTCGAATCCCACCGTACCTTCTCCGCTGTGCAATCTGGTTTCCGAGCCGGTCATGGGTGCACCTCAGCCACACTCAAGGTACTCAACGATATCATAACCGCCATCGATAAAAGACAGTACTGTGCAGCCGTCTTTATCGACCTTGCCAAGGCTTTCGACTCAATTCTCGGGCCGACTCTTTTCTCTGTGTATATCAATGATGTTGCTCTTGCTGCGGGCGATTCCCTGATCCACCTCTACGCAGACGACACCATTCTATATACTTTCGGCCCGTCTTTGGACACTGTGCTATCTAACCTCCAAACAAGCTTCAATGCCATACAACACTCCTTCCGTGGCCTCCAACTGCTCTTAAACGCTAGTAAAACCAAATGCATGCTTTTCAACCGGTCGCTGCCTGCACCCGCATGCCCGACTAGCATCACCACCCTGGATGGTTCCGACCTAGAATATGTGGACGTCTATAAGTACCTAGGTGTCTGGCTAGACTGCAAACTCTCCTTCCAGACTCATATCAAACATCTCCAATCGAAAATCAAATCAAGAGTCGGCTTTCTATTCCGCAACAAAGCCTCCTTCACTCACGCCGCCAAGCTTACCCTAGTAAAACTGACTATCCTACCGATCCTCGACTTCGGCGATGTCATCTACAAAATGGCTTCCAACACTCTACTCAGCAAACTGGATGCAGTTTATCACAGTGCCATCCGTTTTGTCACTAAAGCACCTTATACCACCCACCACTGCGACTTGTATGCTCTAGTCGGCTGGCCCTCGCTACATATTCGTCGCCAGACCCACTGGCTCCAGGTCATCTACAAGTCCATGCTAGGTAAAGCTCCGCCTTATCTCAGCTCACTGGTCACTATGGCAACACCCATCCGTAGCACGCGCTCCAGCAGGTGTATCTCACTGATCATCCCTAAAGCCAACACCTCATTTGGCCGCCTTTCGTTCCAGTACGCTGCTGCCTGTGACTGGAACGAATTGCAAAAATCGCTGAAGTTGGAGACTTTTATCTCCCTCACCAACTTCAAACATCAGCTATCTGAGCAGCTAACCGATCGCTGCAGCTGTACATAGTCTATTGGTAAATAGCCCACCCTTTTTCACCTACCTCATCCCCATACTGTTTTTATTTATTTACTTTTCTGCTCTTTTGCACACCAATATCTCTACCTGTACATGACCATCTGATCATTCATCACTCCAGTGTTAATCTGCAAAATTGTAATTATTTGCCTACCTCCTCATGCCTTCTGCACACATTGTATATAGACTCCCCCTTTGTTTTCTACTGTGTTATTGACTTGTTAATTGTTTACTCCATGTGTAACTCTTTGTTGTCTGCTCACACTGCTATGCTTTATCTTGGCCAGGTCGCAGTTGCAAATGAGAACTTGTTCTCAACTGGCCTACCTGGTTAAATAAAGGTTAAATAAAAAAAATAAAAAATAAAAAATAAAATAAAAAAATCATATTGAAGTGAACTATGAGTCACGCGATGATATGTTGTGTGGTCATCCCATACGACTTGGGAAAGCATGCAGTTTATTAGGCTACAGATTAAATACATTATGATGGTCTTATTATTCTAATTATTCTATTCTAATGATTGATGTTTGGCTGCCGTTTGGCAAATACCAATAATATCGCTGTTATCCATAATAATCTCATAATGTAGAAAGCCTACCGCGCTGTATGTGTGAGCTGTTAGCTAGAGCGCATGTGCCAAGACCAGATTTTAGAATATTTGCATGAAAAATTGTTGCAAACTGGATGGGAACCCACCTAATGTCTTAGAGTGTGCAGTTAGGCGTAACAGATTTTGAATTTCTGTTCCTTTCATTCAAGGTTTACAAATGCCATCATCTAATTTCTCCATCAATCTCCCTATGCCTATCCACTTTCTATCCTTACAGGCGGCATGTCAATGAAGGACTTTCTGGTCACATTGAAACTTGGTCGGAATGTCTTCCTGCCTATCTTGTAGACTGGTGTTGGGAGGACCAGACGTCTTAAAGTGATGTCACCTTTTGTAGCTGGTGAGAAGGATATTTAATGAATAACTTGATTGTTTAAGACAAAATTTAAATGAGCATCTGAGGCACCCCAGCAGGATAATTGCGAACTACACCTGCACTTCGAAGAGAAGATCAGGGGCCTGCGTCTCTCGGCTGTCAAAAAAAAAAGTTTGTCCTTGAAGACTGCAATCCAGTTATCAGTAAGTTTCCTCAAGCAGTTTGGGTTTAAAATGTACAAACACCCACCGCCACACGCAGCCCCGGAGCGCCGTCCCATTCAAATACAATGGTTGGATTTTCAACTCCAAACAATGAGAGGACTCCCAAGGAAAGAGAACCAATCAAAACCTGTTACAGAATTTATTTGTGAATATTTCATTAACGAACTGCTTCCTTTCCAGACCAATGAGTTCACAGCTCCCCCTACGCTGTTAGTCACGTGGGTCGCATCAGTCAGGCTAGTTAACTAATTAATCTTGAGTACTTTGTGCTCACAACAGAATCAAATGTGCGAGGGCAGCCCAGATGACCAAGTGGCTGAGCAACATCTGGCCGTGTTGCGGAGCACATGTAGGAGACCACAGTCCAGAGAGCTCAGTGTACTAGACAGAATGGGAACAAGACAGTTAAAATAGTCCAAGAGTATCCATGTCTACTGGATACTCCAGGCATGGTGGGTTAAATGTTTTACAAAAACATACGATTTTAATTTTGTTCTGCTATGATTGCTGTGATTTAAAAAAAAATAGGGATAGGCATCCCTCTAGCAGGACACCAGCCGACAACATCCAGTAAAATTGGAGTGCGCGCAATTCAAATAAATAATCGTAATATAAAAAAATGTATGAACATACAAGTATCTTATATAATTTTAAACCTTACATTTTTGTTAATCTAACTACGCTGTCTGATTTACAAAAGTATTTACAGCAAAAGCATACCATGCGATTGTCTGAGGATGGCACCTCATAACATATTTTTCAACCAGCACAGGTTTAATAAAATCACAAATAGCGATTAAATAAATCACTTACTTTTGAAGATCTTCCTCTGTTTGCAATCCCAATGGTCCCAGCTACAACTGGAATGGTTGTTTTGTTAGATATAATCCTTCTTTATATCCCCAAAAAATCTATTTAGTTTGCTGCATCGATTTCAGTAATCCACTCATTCAACATGCAGAGTCCAAAAAGCTACCGCTAAACTTTGTCCAAACAAGTCAAATGAAGTTTGTATTTAATCCTCAGGTAACACAAAATCTAAATACAGTATAATATTTCATATGGAAAGTAGTATGTTCAAAAGGAAAGCAAAATTAGTAAGACTGATATTGTTCCGGTGATCTCTTCATCAAAACTCAAAATTCTTGCTAGTTTTCAATGAAACAAGCCTGAAACCTTGAATACACATGGTTGACATCTAGTTGACGCCATAGGAATTGTAATCCGGGAGATGGTATTACATAGGACCCATAGCTTTCCATTGTAAGAGCCTGGGACCTCAAAATAAAAATTCTGGTTGGTTTTTCGCCTGCCATATCAATTCTGTTATAATTTCAGACATTATATTAACAGTTTCAAAAACGGCAAAGTGTTTTCTATCCAATGCTACCAAGTATATGCATATCCTGGCTTCTGGGCCTGAGTAACAGGCAGTTTACTTTGGGCATGGCACGTCAGTCAGGCAGAAATTCAGGAAACTAGACCCTATCCCTAAAGAAGGTTTACAATCAGTTTTAAAAATAAATACATTTTCAGCATATACCTGGAAAGACCTGGCTACTGCTCAAGCTTGGCGTGTCCACATTCAAACGTATTCTAGTGTGTGTCCCAAGGACCTCCCCTTGTATATTTAAAAGGTGGCGTTTAAAGAATACACACTGCGTGTAAGGTTTTAATTGTTCTTCTTTAACTTCAGGCTAGAGTCGAGTCGTCCTGATACATCTCCTACGCTGCAAAAGAGAGGGAAGAAGGGAAAGGGGGTACCTAATCTGTTGCACAAGTCAACGCATTAAACCGAAATGCTAGCGTCCCACCTCGCCAACATCTGGTGAAATTGCAGAGCACGAAATTCAAAATACAGAAATCGTAATATTAAACATTCATGAAAATACAAGTGTCTTACATAGTTTAAAAGCTTAACATCTTGTTTTTTTCCAGCTGCTTTGTCAGATTTCAAAAAGGCTTTACGGCGAAAGCATACCATGCGATTATCTGAGGACAGAGCCCCGCGTACAAAAGCATTAAAAACATCTTCCAAACAAGCAGAGGCATCACGAAAGTCAGAAATAGCATTAAAATAAATCACTTACCTTTGAAGATTGTCCTCTGTTTGCAATCCCAAGGGTCCCAGCTACGTAACAAATGGTTTTTGGTCGATAAAGTCCTTCTTTATATCCCAAAAAAGTCAGTTTAGTAGGCGAGCATGATTCAGTTATTCACATGTTTCCCTTGTTCAAAATGCATACAAAGGAAACCCAAAAGTTACCAATAAACTTTGTCCAAACAAGTCAAACAACGTTTCTAATCAATCCTCAGGTACACTAATATGTAAATAAACGATCAAATTTGAGATGGAGAACAGTATGTTCATTACCGGAGATATTTAACGAGCGCCACAATACTACAGTCAAAATGGGAGCCACCTACAAAAACTACAAATTCTAACTAATTTATCAAAAAAACAAGCCTGAAACTTGTTGACAAGCCTGAGCCTGTTGACATCTAGTGGAAGACCTAGGAACAGCAAGCTGGGAGGTAATTCCTTTGATTTTCCCATAAACAAGCATTTGAATGGGCAGACACCTCAAAAAAAAGAAATTCTGGATGGATTCTCTTCGGGTTGTTGCCTGCCTTATCAGTTCTGTTATACTCACAGACATTATTTTAACAGTTTAAGAAACTACAGTGTTTGGTATCCATTACTTCCAAGTATATGCATATCCTAGCTTCTGGGCCTGAGTAACAGGCAGTTTACTTTGGGCACGTCATTCATCTGAATTTCCGAAAACTGCCCCCTGACATTTTAATCAACATCCACATCTTCGGTGCCTGGGGAGCAGTTGGTGTTGTGGATTAACTGCTTTGCTCAAGGGCAGAATGGAAGATTTTTCCACCTTTCAGTTTCTGGCCCAATGCTTAACCGCTAGGGGGGAGGGGGGTATTTTAAGGGATAGTTTCATCCACATTTATAAATTAAATACTTTGAGGGACCGTGTCACACCGTGATATGCTTCACCTGTCTTTGTGCTTGTCTCCACCCACTCCAGGTGTCACCCATCTTCCTCATTATCCCCAGTGTGTTTATACCTCTGTCTATTGCCAGTTCGTCTGTTGCCAGTTCGTCTGGTCTTGCCAAGTCTTACCAGCTTGTTTTCCCATCTCCCTGCTTGCTCAAGTTCTGTTCCCTAGTTTCTCTGGTTCTGACCATCCTGCCTGCCCTTACCCGAGCCTGCCTTCCGTTCTGTACCTGCCTGACTCTAACCCAATTATGAACCTCTGTCTGTCCTGACCCTGAGCCTGACAGCTGTTCTGTACCTTATGGACTCTCCCCTGGATTACGGACCTCTGCCTGCCTTTAACCTCACCACATCACATCACCACATTCTTTTGGAGAGATTGGAAACCCAAATTGGTCTACACGGACAAGTTCTGGCCTGGTTTAGATCTTATCTGTCGGAAAGATATCAGTTTGTCTCTGTGAATGGTTTGTCCTCTGACAAATCAACTGTAAATTTTGGTGTTCCTCAAGGTTCCGTTTTAGGACCACTATTGTTTTCACTATATATTTTACCTCTTGGGGATGTTATTCGTAAACATAATGTTAACTTTCACTGCTATGCGGATGACACACAGCTGTACATTTCAATGAAACATGGTGAAGCCCCAAAATTGCCCTTGCTAGAAGCATGTGTTTCAGACATAAGGAAGTGGATGGCTGCAAACGTTCTACTTTTAAACTCGGACAAAACAGAGATGCTTGTTCTAGGTCCCAAGAAACAAAGAGATCTTCTGTTGAATCTGACAATTAATCTTAATGGTTGTACAGTCGTCTCAAATAAAACTGTGAAGGACCTCGGCGTTACTCTGTACCCTGATTTCTCTTTTGAAGAACATATCAAGACCATTTCAAGGACAGCTTTTTTCCATCTACGTAACATTTAAAAAATTCTCTCCTACTCTCTTTCTTTCTCTCGGAGGACCTGAGCCCTAGGACCATGCCCCAGGACTACCTGGCATGATGACTCCTTGCTGTCCCCAGTCCACCTGGCCGTGCTGCTGCTCCAGTTTCAACTGTTTTGCCTTGTTATTATTCGACCATGCTGGTCATTTATGAACATTTGAACATCTTGGCCATGTTCGGTTATAATCTCCACCCGGCACAGCCAGAAGAGGACTGGCCACCCCACATATGCTCTCTCTAATTCTCTCTTTCTTTCTCTCTCTCGGAGGACCTGAGCCCTAGGACCAAGCCCCAAGACTACCTGACATGATGACTCCTTGCTGTCCCCAGTCCATCTGACCGTGCTGCTGCTCCAGTTTCAACTGTTCTGCCTTATTATTATACGACCATGCTGGTCATTTATGAACATTTGAACATCTTGGCCATGTTCTCTTATAATCTCCACCCGGCACAGCCAGAAGAGGACTGGCCACCCCACATAGCCTGGTTCCTCTCTAGGTTTCTTCCTAGGTTTTGGCCTTTCTAGGGAGTTTTTCCTAGCCACCGTGCTTCTACACCTGCATTGCTTGCTGTTTGGGGTTTTAGGCTGGGTTTCTGTACAGCACTTTGAGATATCAGCTGATGTACGAAGGGCTATATAAATAAATTGGATTTGATTTGAACCTGTCTTTTGCCTGCCCCCTGTTTCAATATATATATCTGTAAATCTAGCAGTCTGCATCTGGGTCTTCTTCGGATAGATTGGTTGATAAGCCAGGTCAAATGGTAAACAAAGGCAAGGGAGTGAGGAAGAGCAAAATAAATAGTGGTGGCGGATGCAAGATTAGAAAGAAAGATTAGAAAATTCAAACTCCTGAGCTGCCTGCAGGGAATTATCCAGGGAGTGATCCGTCAGCCAGAGGGTTACCAGTTACAATATCTCTGTGTTCATGAGCTGCTCCCAGCCTGTGATGTGTGTGTTGTGTGTCAGAATATTTGTGCAAATGACCAATAAAGCAAGTATGGTAAAATAAAGGCCAGACTGTCTAAGGTAGCTGTGCATGTAATTTATCTAGTCCCAAAGTGGCTTCATGGTTCTAAGAGACTGTGATGAAGTTAAGTCTTTCAAGTTTCCATTAAAGTTGTACTATTGGTTGTCAATGGCAATGTGTAAGACATAGATGCTGTTTAATGCAGGGTAGCTAGCTACCTAGCTATCTATGCTGGCAACATCAAATTATGGTAAATTAACATTAGCTAGCTAAAATAATTTGCATCCAATTCCTTTTTGGAGACAGAATAACAACCTATCCCTCATCATAACCAAGACAAAGGTGATTCTGGAATACAGGGAAAGGAGGACCGAGCAAGCCCCCATTCTCATCGACTGGGCTGTAGTGGAGCAGGTTGAGAGCTTCCTTGGAGTTCCTTGGTGTCCACATCAACAACAAACTAGAATGGTCCAAACACACCGAGACAGTCGTGAAGAGGGCACAACAAAGCCTATTCCCCCCCTCAGGATACTAAAAAGACTTGTCATGGGTCCTGAGATCCTCAAACGGTTATACAGCTGCAACATCGAGAGCATCACTGCATCACTGCCTGGTATGGCACTTGCTCGGCCTCTGACTCCAAGGCACTGTAGAGGGTAGTGCGTACAGCCCAGTACATCACTGGGGCTAAGCCGCCTGACATCCAGGACCTCTACACCAGGCGGTGTCAGAGGAAGGCCCTAAAAATGGTCAAAGATCCCAGCCACCCCAGTCAAACACTGTTCTCTCTGCTACCGCATGGCAAGCGGTACCAGAGTTCCAAGTCTACGATTAAAAGGCTTCTCAGCAGTTTTTACCCCCAAGCCATAAGACTCCTGAACAGGTAATCAAATGGCTCTCCAGACTATTTGCATTGTGTGCCTCACCAAACCCTCTTTTTCGCTGCTGCTACTCTGTTTATCATATATGCATAGTCACTTTAACTATACATTCATATACATAGTACCTCAATTGGGCCGACCATCCAGTATAGTAATGCAAGCATGAGATAAGCCTGCCAAATAGCTTGGTTAATAAATTAACCCAGATGGAGAATAAGTCAAATCTAACTAAAGTTTGCTAACGAGTAAAACCACTTCCAAGACAGTCCAGAAGAAGTGTCAGTCTTAGCTAGCTAGTTAAATTTAGCTAGTTACTGTTACAGACAATGACATAGTTAGATAGCTAGCCAAACTTTGACAAAAACCTTATATTTAGTCATATTCAGCTACAACACTTCAGTAAGCTAGGGTCGCAAGCAAGGTTGCGAGGCTAACGTTAACTAGCTAGCTGACGTTACCATTAGTTAGAAATATGTGACTCATCACCTGGATTCGGTCTAATGTAGCAACATTTGAAAATGTGTTTTTTACATTGGATACAAGTAGAGACTCAGAGCTACAACATTGTATATCATATTGCATTGTTGAGGTACAATGGGGAAGTAATTCTGATTTGAAAGTTGATCAACTTGTAAACTCACTTTTGGGAAAATGACCTTTGTATATTTTGGTATCGAGTGAAGAGCTCTTCTTTGTCTACACCCATTCAGCATTGTTCACACCCTCTTAAACAACAATGAACATATTGCCAAATCATGTTGCTGCTACACTGCATGAATATGCTGGGAGCTACCAAACCAGTGTCAATGTTACCTAGCTAACATTAGGCTCTAACTAGCAAAGCAAACAGCTCTGGGATACAAATAATAACATTAGCTAGCTAGCTAACAGTACACTTTAGCTTGAAATGAAACCCCTTTATGTCAAAATCAGAATCATGTAATATCTTGAAAATGAAGCTATGTAACACTAGACTATCTTACCTGAATACATCAGCATGCATGATGGACACTTATCCCTGTCATGAATGCCATGCCACAGTTGCCCTTGGTTTGAAGATGTAATCCAGAGACCTGTGTTTTTTCCATCTCTTTAGCTGTCAAGCTCTAATTCCACTGATTTCAAAGCTTGATCCTCCAGGAGAGTGGAGAGCAACCCGAACGAACCCATGCAGCTCCACTACATGATACATTTTTAAAAAAAGCCAAGATCGACAGGATTACCAACACAGCCTTCTATATGGCAGACCAATCCAAACTGCTCTCTCGGCATGTCCATCCCACTCATTATCTCAGCCAATCATGGCTAGTGGGAAGGTTGCTGGGTTTTTCTGTGGCTTAACCAACAACACTCGTAATTTAACAATTGTACTCACATTTACAGATGTCATACAAGTTTGTTATTAAGGCACATGAAAGTTCACATGTGAAAGAAGGCATTTCTGCAAAAATACATTTTGATACATATGCCTAGTTTCCTGAATCGGGTCACATATTAGCACAGAAAAGGGTCAGCTAACGGACATTAGCCAATGCTCAAGCTAATATTAGCTGGCTACCTAATTGTGATAGATTGTCCTATTAAACCTGAATGACCACCAAATTCATAAATTGTAACATTTGTTACTTAGCTACTGTTTTCACGGTTGTCAGTCAACCAAAACACCCTTAGTCTGTCGAAATAATGTTAGCCATTGTAAACTCAATCAGTTGCACTACAACTAGAAGACTTGCAAGTTTCCATGTCTCGACACTTGCTTACGTTTTGGTATACTTCACAATGCTGGTGGCGGGAGAATTGACCCACTGACTGGGTCAAATATCCATAGCCCAACCGTATTAACCCAGCACCAACAACCCAACCTTGCTGTCTTTACAGAAAACAACCCAACAATCTTTAGAGCCAAACATGCAACACGCCTCGACGTTTCTGATGCAGACATATTTCTCCGTCCTCAATCTGCATTTTTGCCTTGTAACCGCTTGCTTCTAAAAAGCCAGAAGGAACAACACATGATCAAGATGTGCTGGCTACTAGTTTAAAGCAATGACAGATCTAATTGTTACAAAGAATGAATGCATGGGCTACATTCACCAGAATAATCCATGCATTTGCTTACCTTTATCAATTTTGACGATAAATTAGTCGATCACTCAAAGTGTTAAGAGTGAGTGCACCACAAACATATTTCCAGTGTGTGGATGCATCCTGTAAGGACTGACGCTGGAGTAGACAAGCGGGTATGGGTAGTCAAACATTTAAATTAGGAACAGACAAGGAACAAGACAGGAACAGCATCAGCACAAGGGTAACAAAACCACACGCAAACGTTAATGTGGAAACCGGGAACAGAGCTGGGGGACAGACAGATAAAGGGAAGAAAATAACACAGGTGATTGAGTCCAGTTGAGTGCAAATGATCGCTGATGCGCATGACGAGGGAAGCAGGTGTGTGTAACGATGGTGGCAGGAGTGCGCAACGCTGGGGTGCCCGGATGTCCTCGAGTGCCAGGGGGAAGAGCGGGAGCAGGCATGACACATCCCCAATACAGCCACTGCGGGTATTGGAAGGGTATCCTTCTGTAAAAGTGAAGCTTTGCTTTGATGTCAAATCAACTCATTGTTGCTGGCTAGCTACCTTAGCTGTTGTGCTAGCTATCATGCTATGAACCCTGCCCATAGCATATTGACGCATTCATATGTTTATAGAGTATTTGAAAGAGCCATGAGTTGTTATGATTGCTTATACTACATTATGAGGTGATATAGAACATTAGAAATGCATTCATGAAGCACAAAATATCGCAAGCCAGGATGGGACTCAAGTCAGCTTGAGCTAATTCCCAATGTACAAATGTTAGAGTATTGGCACAGACACCACTCAACTATGGGTTGTTCAGAAATCTTCCAAGTATTGTACTGTATATGATTTTTTGTACAATTTTACCGAGATTACATCCTTGGCCTAAAACTTGTTGAAAGAGAATAACACTTGAATAATAATGTACCCTAAAATAATTGTTGGCGCTGGCTGTTGCAAAGCTTTCTAAACTCATCTTAGCGACAGTTTCTTTTCCAGTATTTTTACATTTTAGAGCAGGGTTGTCAAACTCTTTTAACCTTTGGTGTCGCATTCTGTCTTCAACGAGGTCAGGAAAGCCGTACTAAAAGTTGTTACATTTCCTTGTTGTCCAAATGTGAACCTTTTTCATTCCTCCCTGATTGCCTGGCTTTCATTTCAGTGATTATTAGCCAGTTGGATAAGAAAGAAAGTCAATAAATTGTATGAATGTAGGTCAATTACCATTTCTGCACAGTTTCAATTTGGATTTTGTCATTTTAAAGTATAATTGATTTTGTCCTCCCCTATATATATATATATATCTCACAGACCTGTAACTTCTTCTTTAAGAGGCTCCTCTGTCCTCCACTCGTTACCTGTATTAATGGCACCTGTTTGAACTTGTTATCAGTATAAAAAGACACCTGTCCACAACCTCAAACAGTCACACTCCAAACTACACTATGGCCAAGACCAAAAAGCTGTCAAAGGACACCAGAAACAAAATTGTAGACCTGCACCAGGCTGGGAAGACTGAATCTGCAATAGGTAAGCAGCTTGATTTGAAGAAATCACCCGTGGGAGCAATTATTAGGAAATGGAAGACATACAAGACCTCTGATAATCTCCCTCGATCTGGGGCTCCACGCAAGATCTCACCCCATGGGGTCAAATGATCACAAGAACGGTGAGCAAAAATCCCAGAACCACACGGTGGGACCTAGTGAATGACCTGCAGAGAGGTGGGACCAAAGTAACAAAGCCTACCATCAGTAACACACTACGCCGCCAGGGACTCAAATCCTGCAGTGCCAGACGTGTCCCCCTGCTTAAGCCAGTACATGTCCAGGCCGTCTGAAGTTTGCTAGAGAGCATTTGGATGATCCAGAAGAAGATTGGGAGAATGTCATATGGTCAGATGAAACCAAAATATAACTTTTTGGTAAAAACTCAACTCGTCGTGTTTGGAGGACAAAGAATGCTGAGTTGCATTCAAAGATTCAAAGATTCCGGGGCCGACAGAGATGGCCGCCTCGCTTCGCGTTCCTAGGAAACTATGCAGTTTTTTGTTTTTTTACGTGTTATTTCTTACATTAGTACCCCAGGTCATCCTAGGTTTCATTACATACAGTCGAGAAGAACTACTGAATATAAGATCAGCGTCAACTCACCATTAGTACTACCAAGAATATGTTTTTCGCGACGCGGATCCTGTGTTCTGACCTCTCAAACAGGACAACGGAATGCATCCCATGCAGCGACCCAAAAAAACGACTCAGAAAAAGAGGGAAACGAGGCGGTCTTCTGGTCAGACTCCGGAGACGGGCACATCGTGCACCTCTCCCTAGCATTCTTCTCGCCAAAGTCCAGTCTCTTGACAACAAGGTTGATGAAATCCGAGCAAGGGTAGCATTCCAGAGGGACATCAGAGACTGTAACGTTCTTTGCTTCACAGAAACATGGCTCACTGGAGAGACGCTATCGGAGGCGGTGCAGCCAGCGGGTTTCTCCACGCATCGCGCCGACAGAAACAAACATCTTTCTGGTAAGAAGAGGGGCGGGGGCATATGCCTTATGGCTAACGAGACATGGTGTGATGAAAGAAACATACATGAACTCAAATCCTTCTGTTCACCTGATTTAGAATTCCTCACAATCAATTGTAGACCGCATTATCTACCAAGCGAATTCTCTTCGATTATAATCACAGCCGTATATATCCCCCCCCAAGCAGACACATCGATGGCTCTGAACGAACTTTATTTGACTCTTTGCAAACTGGAATCCATTTATCCGGAGGCTGCATTCATTGTAGCTGGGGATTTTAACAAGGCTAATCTGAAAACAAGACTCCCTAAATTTTATCAGCATATTGATTGCGCAACCAGGGGTGGAAAAACCTTGGATCATTGTTACTCTAACTTCCGCGACGCATATAAGGCCCTGCCCCGCCCTCCTTTCGGAAAAGCTGACCACGACTCCATTTTGTTGATCCCTGCCTACAGACAGAAACTAAAACAAGAGGCTCCCACGCTGAGGTCTGTCCAACGCTGGTCCGACCAAGCTGACTCCACACTCCAAGACTGCTTCCATCACGTGGACTGGGATATGTTTTGTATTGCGTCAGATAACAATATTGACAAATACGCTGATTCGGTGTGCGAGTTCATTAGAACGTGCGCTGAAGATGTCGTTCCCATAGCAACGATTAAAACATTCCCTAACCAGAAACCGTGGATTGATGGCGGCATTCGCGTGAAACTGAAAGCGCGAACCACTGCTTTTAATCAGGGCAAGGTGACTGGTAACATGACCGAATACAAACAGTGCAGCTATTCCCTCCGCAAGGCTATCAAACAAGCTAAGCGTCAGTACAGAGACAAAGTAGAATCTCAATTCAACGGCTCAGACACAAGAGGCATGTGGCAGGGTCTATAGTCAATCACGGACTACAAGAAGAAATCCAGCCCAGTCACGGACCAGGATGTCTTGCTCCCAGGCAGACTAAATAACTTTTTTGCCCGCTTTGAGGACAATACAGTGCCACTGACACGGCCTGCAACGAACACATGCGGACTCTCCTTCACTGCAGCTGAGGTGAGTAAGACATTTAAACGTGTTAACCCTTGCAAGGCTGCAGGCCCAGACGGCATCCCCAGCCGCGCCCTCAGAGCATGCGCAGACCAGCTGGCCGGTGTGTTTACGGACATATTCAATCAATCCCTATACCAGTCTGCTGTTCCCACATGCTTCAAGAGGGCCACCATTGTTCCTGTTCCCAAGAAAGCTAAGGTAACTGAGCTAAACGACTACCGCCCCGTAGCACTCACTTCCGTCATCATGAAGTGCTTTGAGAGACTAGTCAAGGACCATATCACCTCCACCCTACCTGACACCCTAGACCCACTCCAATTTGCTTACCGCCCAAATAGGTCCACGGACGATGCAATCTCAACCACACTGCACACTGCCCTAACCCATCTGGACAAGAGGAATACCTATGTGAGAATGCTGTTCATCGACTACAGCTCGGCATTCAACACCATAATACCCTGGGTCTCGAGCCCGCCCTGTGCAACTGGGTACTGGACTTCCTGACGGGCCACCCCCAGGTGGTGAGGGTAGGCAACAACATCTCCACCCCGCTGATCCTCAACACTGGGGCCCCACAAGGGTGCGTTCTGAGCCCTCTCCTGTACTCCCTGTTCACCCACGACTGCGTGGCCACGCACGCCTCCAACTCAATCATCAAGTTTGCGGACGACACAACAGTGGTAGGCTTGATTACCAACAACGACGAGACGGCCTACAGGGAGGAGGTGAGGGCCCTCGGAGTGTGGTGTCAGGAAAATAACCTCACACTCAACGTCAACAAAACTAAGGAGATGATTGTGGACTTCAGGAAACAGCAGAGGGAACACCCCCCTATCCACATCGATGGAACAGTAGTGGAGAGGGTAGCAAGTTTTAAGTTCCTCGGCATATACATCACAGACAAACTGAATTGGTCCACTCACACAGACAACATCGTGAAGAAGGCGCAGCAGCGCCTCTTCAACCTCAGGAGGCTGAAGAAATTTGGCTTGTCACCAAAAGCACTCACAAACTTCTACAGATGCACAATCGAGAGCATCCTGGCGGGCTGTATCACCGCCTCGTACGGCAACTGCTCCGCCCACAACCGTAAGGCTCTCCAGAGGGTAGTGAGGTCTGCACAATGCATCACCGGGGGCAAACTACCTGCCCTCCAGGACACCTACACCACCCGATGTTACAGGAAGGCCATAAAGATCATCAAGGACATCAACCACCCGAGCCACTGCCTGTTCACCCCGCTATCATCCAGAAGGCGAGGTCAGTACAGGTGCATCAAAGCTGGGACCGAGAGACTGAAAAACAGCTTCTATCTCAAGGCCATCAGACTGTTAAACAGCCACCACTAACATTGAGTGGCTGCTGCCAACACACTGACACTGACACTGACTCAACTCCAGCCACTTTAATAATGGGAATTGATGGGAAATGATGTAAATATATCACTAGCCACTTTAAACAATGCTACCTTATATAATGTTACTTACCCTACATTATTCATCTCATATGCATACGTATATACTGTACTCTATATCATCGACTGCATCCTTATGTAATACATGTATCACTAGCCACTTTAACTATGCCACTTTGTTTACATACTCATCTCATATGTATATACTATACCATCTACTGTATCTTGCCTATGCTGCTCTGTACCATCACTCATTCATATATCCTTATGTACATATTCTTTATCCCCTTACACTGTGTATAAGACAGTAGTTTTGGAATTGTTAGTTAGATTACTTGTTGGTTATTACTGCATTGTCGGAACTAGAAGCACAAGCATTTCGCAAAACTCGCATTAACATCTACTAACCATGTGTATGTGACAAATAAAATTTGATTTGATGATTTGATTTGAACACCATACCTACTGTGAAGCATGTGAGTGGAAACATCATGCTTTGGGGCATGGACCAGGACGACTGATCCATGTAAAGGAAAGAATGAATGGGGCCATGTATTGTGAGATTTTGAGTGAAAACCTCCTTCCACCAGCAAGGGCATTTAAGATGAAACATGGCTGGGTATTTCAGCATGACAATGATCCCAAACACACCGCCCGGGCAACGAAGGAGTGGCTTCATAAGAAGCATTTCAAGGTCCTGGAGTTGCCTAGCCAGTCTCCAGATCTCATCCCCATAGAAAATCTTTGGAGGGAGTTGAAAGTCTGTGTTGCCCAGCAACAACCCCAAGACATCACTGCTCTAGAGGAGATCTGCATGGAGGAATAAGCCAAAATACCAGCAACAGTGTGTGAAAACCTTGTGAAGACTTACAGAAAACATTTGACCCCTGTCATTGCCAACAAAGGGTATATAACAAAGTATTGAGAAACTTTTGTTCTTGACCAAATACTTATTTTCCACCATAATTTGCAAATAAATTCATTAAAAATCCTACAATGTGATTTTGGGATTTATTTATCTTTTGTCTGTCATAGTTGAAGTGTACCTATGATGAAAATTACAGGCCTCTCTCATCTTTTTAAGTGGGAGAACTTGCACAATTGGTGGCTGACTAAATACTTTTTTGCCCCACTGTATATATATCTCTGTAGCGGTGTAGCGTAATATATGTGTATCTTATAAAAGACACTTGAAAAGAAGTGCATGAATAGAACGGTTTTATTGATCAGCATGATTAATCAGGTTGATGTTTGATGTCATTTTACATCGCCTCATCACCAACAGAATCACGCTATTTCACAATAACAGAGCTTTAGTCAAAGACCTACTTGAACAGTTCTTGAGAGGGATCCTCTGCATGTTCCTTCATCTCAGGAAGCCATTGATGCATTCATAACTGCTCTGGGATCAGTTGTCAAACATCCCCAACGACCAAGAGGAGAAAATTAAAGCGAAAGATAACAGGAAAGGGTTATGCCTCTTGTAGAAGAAGACTCCACACTTAATGAGAGTTCAGGATGATGGGTGAGTTGTGTGGTTTGCTTTTTTCATTTTTGGGTAACATGATATAGATTGGTTAAATTAAATATAGATGTGCGATGGGGCTCAGATATGAGCAGCCTTCAGACTTAAGTTTTTTAGAAATGTAGAAATCTTTTAGAAATTTGTTTGGTCCAAAGGAGGAATCTAAAATACTGTCAACACACCACCAATGTTATTGAAATTTCCTTTCAGTTGAAGACACTTTTGTGGTTTTAATATTCCTGAACTGGAGTCAATAATTGTTTGGTCTTCATCACTTTTGTATTATCTTGATATCATTTTGTTCTGTATTCTGCTGCCTCTTTTTAACTGGTTATTGTAGGAATCATTGAATAAATGTCAAAACATGCAAATACTGACCTGAGCCAACTTCGTAAGGAATTTAAAACTACTGGTTTATTCTATACTAAATTGTCAAATGAACAAATACTCAGTTGATTTTTGACATCCACTGTCAGATTTGTTATTTAGGTGGAAGGATCAGTATTCTACTATATCACATTCAGTAATACCTGAGGGACAGTGAAAGAGCAGACATAATTCGCTGGCTGCCACCTTCCTTTTCTCACATTATGCACTCACACCACTCTGCTTCCTGGAAGAAGGCCCTTGCCCCAATTGATACATCATACCAACTTCTGTTTTCTGTTTCCTGAGGGCAATGATTTGCGGAGGAGGACTAATAAAGTTATTTCAAAAGGCACAGAGGCCTGTTATTATTAGTATTGGATAGAAAACACTCTGAAGTTTGTGAAACTGTTTGATGATGTCCGTGAATATAACATTTGATACATTTTATAAGCGCCGTCTCAGATTATTGCATGGTTGAGGAAGCGATGGGAAAAGGAATCTGGTTGATATCCCTTTAAATGGAGCAAAGGCAGGCTTTGGAACATGGAGTTTTCAAAATAGAAGCCACTTCCTGGGTTGATTTTCCTCAGGGTTTAGCCTGCAATATCAGTTGTGTTATACTCACAGACAATATTTTGACAGTTTTGGAAACTTTAGAGTGTTTTCTATCCAATACTAATAATAATATGCATATATTAGCAACTGAGACTGAGGAGCTGGCTTGTTTGGAAAGCTCCTTGGTCTTCATGGTGCCGCTTCCTTGGTGGTGCCACTTGCTTAGTGGTGGGGCCTTCAAAACAGGTGTATATATATTAAGGTCATGTGACAGATCATGTGACACATAGATTGCACACAGGTGGACTTTATTTAATTAATTATATTACTTCTAAAGTTAAGTGGTTGCACCAGATCTTATTTAGTGGTTTTATTTCAAAGGGGGTGAATACATATGCATGCACCACTGTTCCGTTATTTAATTTATTATTATTATTTTTAACAAAGTAATTTTTTAAATTTCACTTCACCAATTTAGACAATTTTATGTATGTCCATTACATGAAATCCCCCCCAAAATCTATTTAAATGGCAGGTTGTCATGCAACAAAACAGGAAAAATACCAAGTGGGTGAATACTTTTATAAGGCTCTATATATGTGTATACAGTGGGGAGAACAAGTATTTGATACACTACCGATTTTGCAGGTTTTCCTACTTACAAAGCATGTAGAATAAAATGCAAATTACTTAGATTCCGTCTCTCACAGTTGAAGTGTACCTATGATAAAAATTACAGACCTCTACATGCTTTGTAAATAGGAAAACCTGCAAAATCGGCAGTGTATCAAATACTTGTTCTCCCCACTGTATGTATATATATATATATATCTGTGTGTATTTATTTATATATATATATATATATATATACATACATACATACATACATACAAGTGCATTCTAAGAAAACAATACCTGTATTCCCACCAAAATTCCAGAACTAAACTTTTTTTTTCCATGCCAGTAAAATGTTATACAGTGGGGCAAAAAAGTATTTAGTCAGCCACCAAGTTCTGTCACTTAAAAAGATGATAGGGGCCTGTAATTTTCATCATAGGTACACTTCAATTTATTTGCAAATTATGGTGGAAAATACATATTTGGTCAATAACAAAAGTTTCTCAATACTTTGTTGTATACCCTTTGTTGGCAATGACAGAGGTCAAACGTTTTCTGTAAGTCTTCACAAGATTTTCACACACTGTTGCTGGTATTTTGGCCCATTCCTCCATGCAGATCTCCTCTAGAGCAGTGATGTTTTGGGGCTGTTGCTGGGCAACACAGACTTTCAACTCCCTCCAAAGATTTTCTATGGGGTTGAGATTTGGAGACTGGCTAGGCCATTCCGTTGCCCGGGTGGTGTGTTTGGAATCATTGTCATGCTGAAAGACCCAGCCACGTTTCATCTTCAATGCCCTTGCTGATGGAAGGAGGTTTTCACTCAAAATCTCACGATACATGGCCCCATTCGTTCTTTCCTTTACACGGATCAGTCGTCCTGGTCCCTTTGCAGAAAAACAGCCCCAAAGCATGATGTTTCCACCCCCATGCTTCACAGTAGGTATGGTGTTCTTTGGATGCAACTCAGCATTCGTTGTCCTCCAAACACGACGAGTTGAGTTTTTACCAAAAAGTTATATTTTGGTTTCATATGACATTCTCCCAATCTTCTTCTGGATCATCCAAATGCTCTCTAGCAAACTTCAGACAGCCTGGACATGTACTGGCTTAAGCAGGGGGACACGTCTGGCACTGCAGGATTTGAGTCCCTGGCGGTGTAGTGTGTTACTGATGGTAGGCTTTGTTACTTTGGTCCCAGCTCTCTGCAGGTCATTCACTAGATCCCCTCGTGTGATTCTGGGATTTTTTTCTCACCGTTCTTGTGATCATTTTGACCCCACGGGGTGAGATCTTACGTGGAGCCCCAGATCGAGGGAGATTATCAGTGATCTTGTATGTCTTCCATTTCCTAATAATTGCTCCCACAGTTGATTTCTTCAAACCAAGCTGCTTACCTATTGAGGATTCAGTCTGCCAAGCATAGTGCAGGTCTACAATTTTGTTTCTGGTCTCCTTTGACAGCTCTTTGGTCTTGGCCATAGTGTAGTTTGGAGTGTGACTGTTTGAGGTTGTGGACAGGTGTCTTTTTATACTGATACAAGTTCAAACAGGTGCCATTAATACAGGTAACGAGTGGAGGACAGATGAGCCTCTTAAAGAAGAAGTTACAGGTCTGTGAGAGCCAGAAATCTTGCTTGTTTGTAGGTGACCAAATGCTTATTTTCCACCATCATTTGCAAAAAGATTCATTAACAATCCTACAATGTGGCTTTCTGGATTTCTTTCTCATTTTGTCTGTCATAGTTGAAGTGTACCTATGATGAAAATTACAGGCCTCTCTCATCTTTTTAAGTGGGAGAACTTGCACAATTGGTGGCTGACTAAATTATTTTTTGCCCCACTGTATGTGCTATAATTCTGTCAAAAAAAGTCTGGAAGTTTGGAGCATCTTCTTCCATTGTCCAACTGTTGCATTTATTATAATTATTCTAAAACCTTTTAACAATTTTGATGACCGTTGCTACTGGAAGTGATTTTCCGGTGTTGAAGCCCCAGCTGGCAATGGTGGAAACTGTGTAATCCTCCTGAGCTCTACGGTACAGCGTGTGCACTTTTTGAACTCAGTCATATCCAAAAATAAGTGGTTGACTTAGTATACTACACATCAACCACTAATTTAAAAAAAATGAAGTCTTAATAATGGACAGGTCAACATGTCAACAATAATACGCACTCTAAATATCTGTGTTCGTATATCTGTGATCTGCACCAATGGTTCCCCTTTTGCAGGAATAGAAGACAAAAACAAACACAATAGGTAGGGAAACTTAGACTATATCGCTGGCAACTAAGTTAACTTGTCAAAAAACATTACCAGTGGCATTTATCAAAGCTTGGGAGCCTATAATTGGTGTATTTCCCAAAATTAAGACAGGAAAGGGAGTTTGTAATGACACAAGCTCTACTTATGGAAGTCTAATGTTGACCGTATTGCTCTACCAGCTTTTTAAAGTGACAGCTAAATGGTAAAAGTGGCACATTGTGTGGGCTCAGTTGGTCTCAATGTGCAGAGTTAGTTATACTTTTTTTTTCACCAAAGCATCACTTGTAGCTATCTGTAGATCTGCTGTTGACTATCCTATATTTGAAAAGCATTTGCTAAACCTGGATTGGATTCAATTATGAGTTGTTAGTCTAGCAAAGTAAACTGAAGGAAGACATGGATTGCAGCCCATCCTTGATAAAATTCCAGTCACTGAAGCAATTGTGATAACCATGAAAAAAACATGTGACATCATCATTGTCCGTTCATCCGAGTACCCATTAATAATTCCTAGACCAAAGGAAGAGATTTGAGACCATGGTGCAGGTTGAGGCCATACGGTGGAGAGTGATACAAGCGCTGGAGATGGGTGTGAATAGGTGGGTATGGCAGGTGTGATGTTGTTGATGTTTGTGTGAGTCTGTATGCTTTCCTTTTTGTGTATGTTTTTTATTGTGTAAAAAAGAAATATACAGTAACAAAGAGGCTCTAACCAGAATAGAACATTAGAGTGTCTAGTTTGAGAAACAGACACCTCACAAGTCCTCAACTGGCAGCTTCATTAAGTAGTACCCGCAAAACACCAGTCTCAACGTCAACAGTGAAGAGGAGACTCCGGGATGCTGGCCTTCTAGGCAGAGTTGCCAGGAAAAATACATATCTCAGACAGGCCAATAATAATAAAAGACTAAGATGGGAAAAATAACACAGACACTGGACAGAGGAAGATTGGAAAAAAGTGTTAATGGACAGACGATTCTAAGTTTGATGTGTTCGGATCACAAAGAAGAACATTTGTGAGATGCAGGAAAAATTAAAAGATGCTGGAGGAGTGCTTGACCTCATCTATCAATCATGGCGGAGGCAATGTGATGGTCTGCGGTGGGAGATTTGTACAGGGTAAAAGGGAGCTTGAAGAAGGAAGGCTATCACTCCATTTTGCAATGCCATGCCAAACCCTGTGGACGGGGCCAATTTCCTCCTACGACAGGACAATAACCCAAAGCACAGCTCTAAACTATGCAATAACTATTTAGGGAAGAAGCAGTCAGTTGGTATACTGTCTATTAATGAAGTGGCCAGCACAGTCACTGGATCTCAACCATATTTACTTAAGCTGTTGTGGGAACAGCTTGACCGTATGGTAAGTAAGAAGTGTCCATCAAGCCAATCCAACTAGTGGGAGGTGCTTCAGGAAGCACGGGGAGAAATCTCTTCAGAGTACCTCAACAAATTGACAACTAGAATGACAAAGGTCTGCAAGACTGTAAATGCTGCAAATGGAGGATTCTTTGATGAAAGCAAAGTTTGAAAGGCACATTTATTATTTCAAATAAAAATAAATATTTATAACCTTGTCAACATCTTGACTATATTTCCTATTCATTTTGCATCTCATTTCATGTATGTTTTCATGGAGAACAAGGATCCAAAACGTTTGAATGGCGGTGTAGATACAACTGTCCCAGCATCCCGGTTAGAGGACAGAGAACGACCAACAGGAGACAGGGATGGATACAATTCACCGTTTATTACCACCCACAAGACACACACACACACACACACACACACACACACACACACACACACACACACACACACACACACACACACACACACACACACACGCACACACACACACTGCAGTACAAGAAGGATTCCATCAATAAATCAATCAAATGTATTTATAAAGCCCTTCTAACATCAGCTAAGGTCACAAAGTGTTTTACAGAAACCCAGCCTAAAACCCCAAACAGCAAGCCATGCTGGTGTAGAAGCACGGTGGCTAGGAAAAGCTCCCTAGAAAGGCCTGAACCTAGGAAGAAACCTAGAGAGGAAGCAGGCTATGTGGGGTGGCCAGTCCTCTTCTGGCTGTGCCGGGTGGAGATTATAACAGAACATGGCCAAGATGTTCAAATGTTCATAAATGACCAGCATGGCCCAATAATAATAAGGCAGAACAGTTGAAACTGGAGCAACAGCACGGCCAGGTGGACTGGGGACAGCAAGGAGTCATCATGTCAGGTAGTCCTGAGGCATGGTCCTAGGGCTCAGCTCCTCCAAGAGAGAGAAAGAAAGAGAGAATTAGAGAGCACACAAATTCACACAGGACACCGAATAGGACAGGAGAAGTACTCCAGATATAACAAACTGACGCTAGCCCCCCGACACATAAACCACTGCAGCATAAATACTGGAGGCTGAGACAGGAGGGGTCAGGAGACACTGTGGCCCCATCCGAGGACACACCTGGACAGGGCCAAACAGGAAGGATATAACCCCACCCACTTTGCCAAAGCACAGCCCCCACACCACTAGAGGGATATCTTCAACCACCAACTTACCATCCTGAGACAAGTATAGACCACAAGGATCTCCGCCACGGCACAACCCAAGGGGGGGGCCCAACCCAGACAGGAAGATCACATCAGTGACTCAACCCACTCAAGTGACGCACCCCCCCAGGGACGGTATGAAAGAGCCCCAGTAAGCCAGTGACTCAGCCCCTGTAATAGGGTTAGAGGCAGAGAATCCCAGTGGAAAGAGGGGAACCGGCCAGGGGGAGACAGCAAGGGCAGTTCGTTGCTCCAGAGCCTTTCCGTTTACCTTCCCACTCCTGGGCCAGACTACACTCAATCAGATGACCCACTGAAGAGATGAGTCTTCAGTAAAGACTTAAAGGTTGAGACCGAGTGTGCGTCTCTTATATGGGTAAGCAGAACATTCCATAAAAATTGAGTTCTATAGGAGAAAGCCCTGCCTCCAGCTGTTTGCTTAGAAATTCTAGGGACAATTAGGAGGCCTGCGTCTTGTGACCGTAGCGTATGTGTAGGTATGTATGGACCAAATCAGAGAGATAGGTAGGAGCAAGCCCATGTAATACTTTGTAGGTTAGCAGTAAAACCTTGAAATCAGCCCTTGCCTTGACAGGAAGCCAGGTTAGGGAGGCTAGCACTGGAGTAATATGATCAAATTTTTTGTTTCTAGTCAGGATTCTAGCAGCCGTATTTAGCACTAACGGAAGTTTATTTAGTGCTTTATCCGGGTAGCCGGAAAGTAGAGCATTGCAGTGTCTAACCTAGACGTGACAAAAGCATGGATACATTTTTCTGCATCATTTTTTGACAGAAAGTATCTGATTTTTGCAATGTTACGTAGATGGAAAAAAGCTGCCCTTGAAATGGTCTTGATATGTTCTTCAAAAGAGAGATCAGGGTCCAGAGTAACGCCGAGGTCCTTCACAGTTTTATTTGAGACGACTGTACAACCATTAAGATTAATTGTCAGATTCAACAGACGATCTCTTTGTTTCTTGGGACCTAGAACAAGCATCTCTGTTTTGTCCGAGTTTAAAAGTAGAACGTTTGCAGCCATCCACTTCCTTATGTCTGAAACACATGCTTCTAGCGAGGGCAATTTTGGGGCTTCACCATGTTTCATTGAAATGTACAGCTGTGTGTCATCCGCATAGCAGTGAAAGTTAAAATTATGTTTTCGAATGACATCCCCAAGAGGTAAAATATATATTTCGTATACATCGTTTGTCTTCAGGAAGGTAGTGAGTTGCTGCGCAACAGCTTTTTACATTTTTCTTGAGAGGAATGGGAGACTCAATATAGACCAACAGGTTTTTAAAAATTTCTGGGTCAAGGTTTGGCTTCTTCAATAGAGGCTTTATTACTGCCACTTTTAGTGAGTTTGGTACACATCCGGTGGATAGAGAGACCTTTATTATGTTCAACATAGGAGGGCCAAGAACAGGATTGATGGAGGGTGAATAGTGATAGTGATTTACTGTAAACAAAACAGAAAGAGAGCATATATTAAAGTGTACATGTGGTTATGACTATGTAATAACTTTAGCACTGGAATGGATAATACCATTGTGATATGGCTTAAATAGCATTAAATGTATAGGACCAGTCGCAGGAAATGGCACAGATTATACATTGGCAGCTAATAGAGGTAGGATAACACAACACGTGATAGAACACTATATACAGTATGGACAGGACCTGCTAGCAGGCTATAGTGTACAGTATAATATAAATAATAGGTGCAATAGTTAGGGCTAGTGGGCTAACATGCTGTAGCTGTAATGATGGCATGCTGTATAAAGGGGCTAGCATGGTACATGATACAGTGCCTTGCGAAAGTATTCGGCCCCCTTGAACTTTGCGACCTTTTGCCACATTTCAGGCTTCAAACATAAAGATATAAAACTGTATTTTTTGTGAAGAATCAACAACAAGTGGGACACGATCATGAAGTGGAACGACATTTATTGGATATTTCAAACTTTTTTAACAAATCAAAAACTGAAAAATTGGGCGTGCAAAATTATGGCACTGTATATCCAAATTAAGATATTATGCTAGGCTAGTAGGCAACAGCATACATTGATAACCAGGTAATAACCAGGAGGCTAGAGCGCTAGACTAGGCTACAGTCTAGTAGGACTCAGGCTATAGGCCTGAATAGGGAGCTGTATTAAGGGCATAAGCAGTTAGCAGAGATGATGAGCATGCTATGGGAAAACAATACTAATAAGTAAACAAGCAGCCATCTTGGTAGAGGCCAGGACATGATGACTGGGTGAGACATTGGGTGAGTGCAATCAAACAGGCCTACATTCAATACGAAAAAACATAGTGGAACATCAAATGAAATGGAAACGTTGTTGTACTGAACGACCAGTTGAACAATGGGGAGGGTTTAGGTTGTGGGATCAAAATGCCCTTTAAATACGTCACTCGTTCCTTCAAGCCACACTCCGGCACAACCACCAGATAGAGCTAATGTACCTCAGAATCTGCTCAAGAATCTACAAGAACATATCGGGGAAACGTGTCGTTCAGTACAAACCATTCCACAATGTAGCAAACGTTCAAGCAAACTGAACGCACCCCACGTCAGCCAGGTTAGGGCCCACAGGCACATTGGGGTGTAGAATACTCCTCATGACCTGGAGGCTAGACTTGACCCAGCATTGTACCAAGGGCCAAGTAGGCAAGATATGTTCTATGTAACATTGGCTATTACACTGTTATGCAATACTAACACACTACATTGAATGAGACATGTAGGCAGTAGTACAGTAGGCATTACTACAGTAGCATGTTACATATGAAGACATAAATACTGTGGTGGAACCCTAACCCACTAAAATTTCACTTATGTTATCAGTGACACACTAACACACGGTAAAAAGTGGATGAGAGTGAGGGTCCATGGATGAGAGGTACAGTGGTGAGTTGCTTTGGAGCACAGGAGTTATTGAATCATCATCCCCTTTCTCAAATGAAGGGGATAATGAAGCAATCTTTGCAATAAGGAGGGAATCTGATTTCATTGGTCCTCATCTTGTCACGCCCTGACCGTAGAGTTCTTTTTATTCTCTATGTTTGGTTGGTCAGTGTGACTCGGGTGGGAAACTCTATGTTCTTTGTTTCTATGTTTTGGCCGGGTATGGTTCTCAACCAGGGACAGCTGTCTATCGTTGTCTCTGATTGGGAATCATACTTAGGTAGCCTGTTTTCCTAGTGTATTTGTGGGTCTTTGTTAGTGGCATTATAGCCTAAGTAAGCTTCACGGTCGTTTCCTTGTTCTTTGTTTTATTGGCAACATTTATCAATAAAAGAAATGTACGCTCACCATGCTGCACCTTGGTCCGGTCATTTCCACGATGACAGCGATCGTGACGCATCTCCTGGCTCAGACACATAATTCAGGATAAATAGAGTTAGCTCTGATTTAGCCTGACCCAGAGCAGGTTAGTTCCCGAAGCATTCGTTGCCAAAGACATTTACCTGGCAAAAAGGTGAGCCACTTTCGTGGTACCAGTTATCCTGAGTTGAACTTAGAGTTGACTGCTGCTACTCGGTGTTTATTATCTACACATAGTCACTTTACCCCTACCTACATATACAAATTACCTCAACCAATCTGTACCCTCGCACATTGACTCGGTACCCTACCCCCTGTATATAGCCTCATTATTGTTATTTTATTGTGTTACTTAAATTTAAAAAATTTAAAAAACTTTAGTTCATTTAGTAAATATTTTCTTTACTCTATTTCGTTAAAACAGCATTGTTGGTTAAGTAAGCATTTTACGGCGCATGTGACAAATACAATTAGATTTGATTTGACCAAAGTTAAGCCCTCAAACGAGGTGCTGTACGTAGTAAAGGGCTCAGTAATGCAATGGCAGAGGAAAGTAGCCTCCCCATCCCAAGTGCATACTCAGCGGTTGTGTCAACCATCAAATAAAAAAATGTTGCAGCATGCAAACAACAAATATTGGACAGAAAGTCTCTTGATCCAGGAGGAAATGTTCTGCTGTTAGGCTATCAAGTGAAGCTTGATTTTGAAAGAAGCTAACCACTTAGCTAGATTGCTAAATAGCTATTAAATTAGCAAACCAAAAGCACAACTGCAGAGCATTTAGCACATTTTTGGACTGTTAAAGTAATAGTTATAAGGTACCTAGCTGGCAAACATTTAGTTGTGAATTCCATACTGTAACTAGATCACCTGGCTCATACTGCACAACAGTGGGTGACTCACAATGCTCCGGTCTTATCGTTGTGTGCTCGTAAACAAACACCATGTGACTGGGGACGACCGGTAAGGTTCATAAAGGAAAAACTATGTGGCAGGTGAAATGAAGACCGCAATATTCTTTAATAACTTCAAAAACATAACTCCAAAACCATGAATAAATAAACGAAAAAAAGTAGGTACGAGGACCCGTCGCACACCAATACAAACAACACTAGATAATAACAAAGCAATAAAAAATGTATCAATGATGGTTAGAAGACTGGTGACGTCGACCGCTGAGAACCACCCAAACAAAGAGATGCATCGACTTCGGCAGAAGTCGTGACAGTACACCGCCCCTGACGCACGGCTCCAGGATCGTCGACATCGGGCCTCGGGGACGACCCGGAGTGCGAGGCGCAGGGCGATCCGGATGGAGAGGGTGAAATTCTTGCAGCAGGAAGGATATAACACGTCCTCCACCGGAACCCAGCATCTCTCTTCCGGACCGTACCCCTCCCAGTCCACAAGGTACTGAAGGCCCGACGTCTCGAATCCAAGATGAAACGAATGGAGTACGCCCCTCGATGTCCAGCCTCCTGGAGCGGGCCAGCCACCGCCAGCCTGAGGAGAGACACATGGAACAAGGGGTTAAAACCTGAGGTGAGGCTGACCGAGACCACCAGACGTTCCATGAACGCCTACCAGACCCTTAATGTGAACTGGGGACCCCGGTCAGACACTATATCATCAGGCACCTCATAGTGCCGGAAGACGTGGGTAAACAGGGCCTCCGCAGTTTGTAAGGACATAGGGAGACCAGGCAAAGGGAGGTGATGACAGGACTTAGATAAACTATCCACAATGACTAGGATCGGGGTGTTACCCTGTGAAGGTGGAAGATCGGTTAGGAAATACACCGCCAGGTGCGACCTCGGCCGTTGTGGAATGGGTAAGGGTTGTAACTTACCTCTGGGCAGGTGTCTAGGAGCCTTGCGCTGGGCGCACACGGAGCAGGAGGACACATAAACCCTCACGTCCTTAGCTAAAGTGGGCTACCAGCACCTCCACTCAAGACAGTGCACAGTCCGACCTATCCCAGGATGACCAGAGGAGGGTGACGTGTGGGCCCAATAGATTAGTCGGTCGCGGACAGCAGACCGAATGTACAGATGCCCAGCTAGACACTGAGGGGGAGAGGGCTCTGCACGTGACACCCGCTCAATGTCCGCATCCAGCTCCCACACTACCGGCGCCACCAAACCAGAGGCTGGGAGTATGGAAGTGGGATCCATGGACCGCTCCTCTGTGTCATACAGCCGGGACAGTGCGTCTGCCTTAACGTTCTGGGAGGGTAAACACAAAACGGGTGAAAAACATTGCCCACCTTGCCTGGCGAGGATTCAGTCTCCTCACTTCCTGGATGTACTCCAGATGCCGATGGTCAGTCCGGATAAGAAAAGGGTGTTTAGCCCCCTCAAGCCAATGTCTCCACGCCTTCAAAGCCTTGACGACAGCCAACAGCTCCCGGTCCCCCACATCATAGTTCCGCTCCGCAGAGCGCTGAGCGTTGAGCACTGAGTGCCGAGCGCTCCGTCGAGCGCTGAGAGAGCACTCCTCCTATCCCAGTTTCGGATGCGTCCACCTCCACTATGAACGGGAAAGAGGGATCCGGATGACCCAACACAGGAGCAGAGGCATACACATCACATACACATCACAGACAAACTGAATTGGTCCACTCACACAGACAGCATCGTGAGGAAGGCGCAGCAGCGCCTCTTCAACCTCAGGAGGCTGAAGAAATTCGGCTTGTCACCAAAAGCACTCACAAACTTCTACAGATGCACAATCGAGAGCATCCTGGCGGGCTGTATCACCGCCTGGTATGGCAACTGCACCGCCCTCAACCGTAAGGCTCTCCAGAGGGTAGTGAGGTCTGCACAACGCATCACCGGGGGCAAACTACCTGCCCTCCAGGACACCTACACCACCCGATGCTACAGGAAGGCCATAAAGATCATCAAGGACATCAACCACCCGAGCCACTGCCTGTTCACCCCGCTGTCATCCAGAAGGCGAGGTCAGTACAGGTGCATCAAAGCTGGGACCGAGAGACTGAAAAACAGCTTCTATCTCAAGGCCATCAGACTGTTAAACAGCCACCACTAACATTGAGTGGCTACTGCCAACACACTGTCAATGACACTGACTCTACTCCAGCCACTTTAATCATGGGAATTGATGGGAAATGATGTAAATATATCACTAGCCACTTTAAACAATGCTACCTTATATAATGTTACTTACCCTACATTATTCATCTCATATGCATACGTAGATACTGTACTCTATATCAGACTTTATCCTTATGTAATACATGTATCACTAGCCACTTTAACTATGCCACTTGGTTTACATACTCATCTCATATGTATATACTGTACTTGATATCATCTACTGTATCTTGCCTATGCTGCTCTGTACCATCACTCATTCATATATCCTTATGTACATATTCTTTATCCCCTTACACTGTGTATAAGACAGTAGTTTTTTTGGAATTGTTAGTTAGATTACTTGTTCGTTATTACTGCATTGTCGGAACTAGAAGCACAAGCATTTCGCTACACTCGCATTAACATCTGCTAACCATGTGTATGTGACAAATAAATTTGATTTTGATTTGATTTGATTTGAGGTAAACAGAGTCTTCAGGTGCCTAAAAGCCCTGTTCGCCTCAACTGTCCACCGCAAGCGCACCGGGCCCCCCTTTAGCAGTGAGGTAATGGGAGCAGCAACCTGACCAAAACCCCGGATAAACCTCCTGTAGTAGTTGGTAAACCCTAAGAATCGCTGCACCTCCTTTACCGTGATAAAGTAGTTGGCAAACCCTTTATCGTTGCACCTCCTTTCCACTCCTGACATGGAAATCCGATGCCCTAGGAAGGAGACAGACTGTTGGAAGAACAGGCATTTCTCAGCCTTAACATACAGGTCATGCTCCAACAGGCGACCAGAGACACATGCTCGGCGCATGTAGCGGAGTATATCAGAATGTCATCAGTATACATCACTACACCCTGCCCATGCAGGTCTCTGAAAATCCCATCTACAAAAGATTGGAAGACTGATGGAGCACTCATCAACCCATACAGCTTGACGAGGTACTCATAATGCCCTGAGGTAGTACTAAATGCCGTCTTCCACTCGTCTCCCTTCCGGATACGCACCAGGTTGTACGCACTCCTGAGATCCAGTTTAGTGAAGAACTGCGCCCCTTAAATTGACTCAATCGCCATAGCGATAAGAGGTAGCGGGTAACTGTACCTCATCGTGATTTGATTGAGACCTCGATAATCAATGCACTGACGCAAATCTCCATCCTTCTTCTTCACAAAAAATAAACTTGAGGAGACGGGTGAAATGGAGGGCCGAATGTACCCCTGACGCAGGGATTTGGAGACATATGTCTCCATAGACACCATCTCTGCTTGCGACAGGGGATACACGTGACTCCTGGGAAGTGCAGCGTCTACCAGGAGTTTTATCGCACAATCCCCCCGTCGATGGGGTGGTAATTGAGTTGCCTTCTTTTTACAGAAAGTGAGAGCCAAATCGGCATATTCTGGGGGAATGCGCACGGTGGAGACCTGGTCTGGACTTTCCACCATAGTAGCACCAACAGAAACCCCTAAGCACCTACCTGAGCACTCTTGCAACCACCCCGTGAGAGTCCTCTGTGGCCAAGAAACAGTGGGATTATGACAAGCTAACCAGGGTAGGCTGGTTAGCTTACTGGACCAGCTCCTCCACCTCCATGGCCGGAGTACCTTCTCCTGCTGACTTCATATTTTAGTCAGAGATTCTGTCATAGGCATGTGTATCGGTGGCAAGGAAGTCAGGCGCAGGAGAATCGATCTTGGTAAAATGGAGTAGTTTAATAACTTCAAAAACATAAATCCAGAACCATGAATAAATAAACAAAACAAAGTCAAATCAAATCAAAGTTATTTGTCACATACACATGGTTAGCAGATGTTAATGCAAGTGTAGCGAAATGCTTGTGCTTCTAGTTCCGACAATGCAGAAATAACCAACGAGTAATCTAACCTAACAATTCCAAAACTACTACCTTATACACACAAGTGTAAAGGGATAAAGATTATGTAAAGATATATGAATGAGTGATGGTACAGAACGGCATAGGCAAGATGCAGTAGATGGTATCGAGTACAGTATATACATATCTGAGGAGTAATATAGGGTATGTAAACAAAGTTTAAAGTGGCTAGTGATACATGTATTACATAAAGATGCAGTAGATGATATAGAGTACAATATATACATATACATATGAGATGAGTAATGTAGGGTATGTAAACACTATATTAAGTAGCATTGTTTGAAGTGGCTAGTGATATATTTTCCATCAATTTCCATCAATTCCCATTATTAAAGTGGCTGGAGTTGAGTCAGTGTGTTGGCAGCAGCCACTCAATGTTAGTGGTGGCTGTTTAACAGTCTGATGGCCTTGAGATAGAAGCTGTTTTTCAGTCTCTCGGTCCCTGCTTTGATGCACCTGTACTGACCTCGCCTTCTGGATGATAGCGGGGTGAACAGGCAGTTGCTCGGGTGGTTGTTGTCCTTGATGATCTTTATGGCCTTCCTGTGACATCGGGTGGTGTAGGTGTCCTGGAGGGCAGGTAGTTTGCCCCCGGTGATGCGTTATGCAGACCTCACTACCCTCTGGAAGCCTTACGGTTGTGGGCGGTGCAGTTGCCATACCAGGCGGTGATACAGCCCGACAGGATGCTCTCGATTGTGCATCTGTAGAAGTTCGTGAAGGCCCGACGTCTCGAATCCAAGATGAAACGAATGGAGTACGCCCCTCGATGTCCAGCCTCCTGGAGCGGGCCAGCCACCGCCAGCCTGAGGAGAGACACATGGAACAAGGGGTTAAAACCTGAGGTGAGGCTGACCGAGACCACCAGACGTTCCATGAACGCCTACCAGACCCTTAATGTGAACTGGGGACCCCGGTCAGACACTATATCATCAGGCACCTCATAGTGCCGGAAGACGTGGGTAAACAGGGCCTCCGCAGTTTGTAAGGACATAGGGAGACCAGGCAAAGGGAGGTGATGACAGGACTTAGATAAACTATCCACAATGACTAGGATCGGGGTGTTACCCTGTGAAGGTGGAAGATCGGTTAGGAAATACACCGCCAGGTGCGACCTCGGCCGTTGTGGAATGGGTAAGGGTTGTAACTTACCTCTGGGCAGGTGTCTAGGAGCCTTGCGCTGGGCGCACACGGAGCAGGAGGACACATAAACCCTCACGTCCTTAGCTAAAGTGGGCTACCAGCACCTCCACTCAAGACAGTGCACAGTCCGACCTATCCCAGGATGACCAGAGGAGGGTGACGTGTGGGCCCAATAGATTAGTCGGTCGCGGACAGCAGACCGAATGTACAGATGCCCAGCTAGACACTGAGGGGGAGAGGGCTCTGCACGTGACACCCGCTCAATGTCCGCATCCAGCTCCCACACTACCGGCGCCACCAAACCAGAGGCTGGGAGTATGGAAGTGGGATCCATGGACCGCTCCTCTGTGTCATACAGCCGGGACAGTGCGTCTGCCTTAACGTTCTGGGAGGGTAAACACAAAACGGGTGAAAAACATTGCCCACCTTGCCTGGCGAGGATTCAGTCTCCTCACTTCCTGGATGTACTCCAGATGCCGATGGTCAGTCCGGATAAGAAAAGGGTGTTTAGCCCCCTCAAGCCAATGTCTCCACGCCTTCAAAGCCTTGACGACAGCCAACAGCTCCCGGTCCCCCACATCATAGTTCCGCTCCGCAGAGCGCTGAGCGTTGAGCACTGAGTGCCGAGCGCTCCGTCGAGCGCTGAGAGAGCACTCCTCCTATCCCAGTTTCGGATGCGTCCACCTCCACTATGAACGGGAAAGAGGGATCCGGATGACCCAACACAGGAGCAGAGGCATACACATCACATACACATCACAGACAAACTGAATTGGTCCACTCACACAGACAGCATCGTGAGGAAGGCGCAGCAGCGCCTCTTCAACCTCAGGAGGCTGAAGAAATTCGGCTTGTCACCAAAAGCACTCACAAACTTCTACAGATGCACAATCGAGAGCATCCTGGCGGGCTGTATCACCGCCTGGTATGGCAACTGCACCGCCCTCAACCGTAAGGCTCTCCAGAGGGTAGTGAGGTCTGCACAACGCATCACCGGGGGCAAACTACCTGCCCTCCAGGACACCTACACCACCCGATGCTACAGGAAGGCCATAAAGATCATCAAGGACATCAACCACCCGAGCCACTGCCTGTTCACCCCGCTGTCATCCAGAAGGCGAGGTCAGTACAGGTGCATCAAAGCTGGGACCGAGAGACTGAAAAACAGCTTCTATCTCAAGGCCATCAGACTGTTAAACAGCCACCACTAACATTGAGTGGCTACTGCCAACACACTGTCAATGACACTGACTCTACTCCAGCCACTTTAATCATGGGAATTGATGGGAAATGATGTAAATATATCACTAGCCACTTTAAACAATGCTACCTTATATAATGTTACTTACCCTACATTATTCATCTCATATGCATACGTAGATACTGTACTCTATATCAGACTTTATCCTTATGTAATACATGTATCACTAGCCACTTTAACTATGCCACTTGGTTTACATACTCATCTCATATGTATATACTGTACTTGATATCATCTACTGTATCTTGCCTATGCTGCTCTGTACCATCACTCATTCATATATCCTTATGTACATATTCTTTATCCCCTTACACTGTGTATAAGACAGTAGTTTTTTTGGAATTGTTAGTTAGATTACTTGTTCGTTATTACTGCATTGTCGGAACTAGAAGCACAAGCATTTCGCTACACTCGCATTAACATCTGCTAACCATGTGTATGTGACAAATAAATTTGATTTTGATTTGATTTGATTTGAGGTAAACAGAGTCTTCAGGTGCCTAAAAGCCCTGTTCGCCTCAACTGTCCACCGCAAGCGCACCGGGCCCCCCTTTAGCAGTGAGGTAATGGGAGCAGCAACCTGACCAAAACCCCGGATAAACCTCCTGTAGTAGTTGGTAAACCCTAAGAATCGCTGCACCTCCTTTACCGTGATAAAGTAGTTGGCAAACCCTTTATCGTTGCACCTCCTTTCCACTCCTGACATGGAAATCCGATGCCCTAGGAAGGAGACAGACTGTTGGAAGAACAGGCATTTCTCAGCCTTAACATACAGGTCATGCTCCAACAGGCGACCAGAGACACATGCTCGGCGCATGTAGCGGAGTATATCAGAATGTCATCAGTATACATCACTACACCCTGCCCATGCAGGTCTCTGAAAATCCCATCTACAAAAGATTGGAAGACTGATGGAGCACTCATCAACCCATACAGCTTGACGAGGTACTCATAATGCCCTGAGGTAGTACTAAATGCCGTCTTCCACTCGTCTCCCTTCCGGATACGCACCAGGTTGTACGCACTCCTGAGATCCAGTTTAGTGAAGAACTGCGCCCCTTAAATTGACTCAATCGCCATAGCGATAAGAGGTAGCGGGTAACTGTACCTCATCGTGATTTGATTGAGACCTCGATAATCAATGCACTGACGCAAATCTCCATCCTTCTTCTTCACAAAAAATAAACTTGAGGAGACGGGTGAAATGGAGGGCCGAATGTACCCCTGACGCAGGGATTTGGAGACATATGTCTCCATAGACACCATCTCTGCTTGCGACAGGGGATACACGTGACTCCTGGGAAGTGCAGCGTCTACCAGGAGTTTTATCGCACAATCCCCCCGTCGATGGGGTGGTAATTGAGTTGCCTTCTTTTTACAGAAAGTGAGAGCCAAATCGGCATATTCTGGGGGAATGCGCACGGTGGAGACCTGGTCTGGACTTTCCACCATAGTAGCACCAACAGAAACCCCTAAGCACCTACCTGAGCACTCTTGCAACCACCCCGTGAGAGTCCTCTGTGGCCAAGAAACAGTGGGATTATGACAAGCTAACCAGGGTAGGCCCAGCACAACGTGATAAGCAGGAGAATCAATACGAAAAATTCTAATCTTTTCCCTGTGACCCCCCTGTGTCACCATACTCAAAGGAGCGGTGGCCTCCCTGATAAACCCTGACCCTAATGGTCGACTATCTAAGGCGTGAACGGGCAAAGGCACATTCACAGGAACAATGGGGATCCCTAACTATGAGCTAACACTTTATTAATGAAATTCCCAGCCGTGCCTGAATCTACTAGCGCCTTGTGCTGGAAACGCAGGGAAAATTCAGGAAAAGTGACAGAGACAAACATATGTGCAACAGAGGGCCCTGGATGAGAATGGTGCCTACTCACCTGGTGCCTACTCACCTGTGATTCCAGAGTGCCCTGCCTGCGGCTTCGATTCCCAGAGGAACCAACCCAGGACCGACCAGCAGTGTGACCTCTGCAAACACATATGGTGCACAAGCGGGAACCCCTCCGGTCTCCCAGCGTACCATCCCTCCCAGCTCCATGGGCACAGGAGAGGGGGTGCAGGAGGATGGAACAACCAGACCCCGATCTGGACGTCCGAAAGTAGCCAGCATGTTGTCCACCAGCTGGTCGAAGGTGAGGAAGTGTCTCTGCAGGCCAGCTCATGACGGACATCCTCCCGTAGACTACAGCGGTAATGGTCGATCAGGGCCCTGGGCACTCCTCGTCTCCTGCCTCAGATGGTAGAGGCGCTCAGCCGCCGCTCTGCCCTCGGGTGGGTGTTCGAATACTGCCCGGAAACGGCGGGTAAACTCCTTTAAATGGTCCAACGCCGCATCCTCCTCTCCCACACACAACACTGGCCCACTCCAGGGCTTTGCCGGTGAGGCACGAGATGATGGCGAAACTCTTCTCACGGTCCGATGGAGCTGGGTGGACCGTGGCCACGTACAGGCTTAGTTGGAGGAGGAAACCCTGGCAGTTGGCAGCACCGCCGTTGTACCCCTGTGGCATCGATAAACGTATCCCACTGGGTTCAGGTGAGAAAGGGGGGCTCAGGATAGACCCTGGTTGTGCTGGTGGAGGCGCTGGAAAAAGTCCCTGTTTCTCCCAGCGGTCCAAATTCTGGACAACGCGATCCATGGCTGCGCTCAAATGGTAAATCCTCTCCGTATGTTACTGGACCAGCTCCTCCACCTCCATGGCCGGAGTACCTTCTCCTGCTGACTTCATATTTTAGTCAGAGATTCTGTCATAGGCATGTGTATCGGTGGCAAGGAAGTCAGGCGCAGGAGAATCGATCTTGGTAAAATGGAGTAGTTTAATAACTTCAAAAACATAAATCCAGAACCATGAATAAATAAACAAAACAAAGTCAAATCAAATCAAAGTTATTTGTCACATACACATGGTTAGCAGATGTTAATGCAAGTGTAGCGAAATGCTTGTGCTTCTAGTTCCGACAATGCAGAAATAACCAACGAGTAATCTAACCTAACAATTCCAAAACTACTACCTTATACACACAAGTGTAAAGGGATAAAGATTATGTAAAGATATATGAATGAGTGATGGTACAGAACGGCATAGGCAAGATGCAGTAGATGGTATCGAGTACAGTATATACATATCTGAGGAGTAATATAGGGTATGTAAACAAAGTTTAAAGTGGCTAGTGATACATGTATTACATAAAGATGCAGTAGATGATATAGAGTACAATATATACATATACATATGAGATGAGTAATGTAGGGTATGTAAACACTATATTAAGTAGCATTGTTTGAAGTGGCTAGTGATATATTTTCCATCAATTTCCATCAATTCCCATTATTAAAGTGGCTGGAGTTGAGTCAGTGTGTTGGCAGCAGCCACTCAATGTTAGTGGTGGCTGTTTAACAGTCTGATGGCCTTGAGATAGAAGCTGTTTTTCAGTCTCTCGGTCCCTGCTTTGATGCACCTGTACTGACCTCGCCTTCTGGATGATAGCGGGGTGAACAGGCAGTTGCTCGGGTGGTTGTTGTCCTTGATGATCTTTATGGCCTTCCTGTGACATCGGGTGGTGTAGGTGTCCTGGAGGGCAGGTAGTTTGCCCCCGGTGATGCGTTATGCAGACCTCACTACCCTCTGGAAGCCTTACGGTTGTGGGCGGTGCAGTTGCCATACCAGGCGGTGATACAGCCCGACAGGATGCTCTCGATTGTGCATCTGTAGAAGTTCGTGAGTGCTTTTGGTGACAAGCCAAATTTCTTCAGCCTCCTGAGGTTGATGAGGCGCTGCTGCGCCTTCTTCACAACGCTGTCTGTGTGGGTGGACCAATTCAGTTTGTCTGTGATGTGTACGCCGAGGAACTTAAAACTTACTACCCTCTCCACTACTGTCCCATCGATGTGGATAGGGGTGGTGCTCCCTCTGCTGTTTCCTGAAGTTCACAATCATCTCCTTAGTTTTGTTGACGTTGAGTGTGAGTGGGTACGAGGACCCGTCGCACACCAATACAAACAACACAAAATAATAACAAACAATCTCTGACAAAGACATGAGGGGAAACAGAGGGTTAAATACACAACAGGTAATGAATGGGATTGAAACCAGGTGTGTAGGAAGACAAGACAAAACCACTGGAAAATGAAAAATGGATCAATGATGGCTATAAGACCGTTGACGACGACCGCCGAGCACAACCCGAACAAGGAGAGGCATCGACTTCGGCAGAAGTCGTGACATCAGGTTCCTTCGAAATCAGTCTCTACCAGTATCTGAGAAATACATGTTTGTGTGATTTTACTGTACCACATTTTACAGCTAGATGGATTTGTTTTGGGTGGTCCGGGGCCATAAAATCTATCAACCACCAAGTTAGCCAGCATTATCATCTACAAACCAAACACACTAACATTATCATGTCAAAAATCTGCATAACTAGCTTCAGCAAGCTACCTAACGTTTTGAAATAAAGGCATTCGGCAACTTGTGGGGTTTATGCAGTGTAGCTACATGATGCTATTGTTAGAATCCTTTAAGAACAAAACAGTCTGAATACTGAAGTTGTTAGCTAGCTAGCTAGCTAGCTTGAACATTGAGGGTACCGGTACCTAGTCAATGTGCGGAGTACAGGTCAGTAACAGCACTTACAGTGTGAGTTCTTTTTGCATGCGGTACCAGAATTTAATTTTCTATTCTGCTGTTCTAGAAATGTATTGTTGCATTTTGCAAATATTCTTTGCACCCCTCACTGCATTAAGACCACATTTTCTGCTTCCTATTAGGGGCAGAGGAGAGTGAGAACAGGGTGGTCATGTCATGTAAGCAACAAAGTGGTAGTTTGTGTGGATGAGCATATTGAATGTGTGTATCAGCTATATTGTGTGTGAAGATTGTGGCATGAATGAGGCAATGTTGTAGATATAATGGGCTATCGTAAACTATGGAGCTAGACAGGCTTATCTAGGTTTATGCTTTGGCGTCATTTAAGGACTGAATGTTACGGTTAAATTTGTATTAAGTATTACTGACTACAACCCACCCCACTGAAATGGTTCCATCAAAATCTGGAAACCCTGATTAGCTTTTGCGCTACGGATAGCCTAGGCTTGTATTTGAGGTGATAATCTGTGAGGTGATAACCTTTTATTTGCTTTGTGGTGTGTCAAAAACTGTAAATGACTTGGCAAATCATGTGCTCTGGTTCTGGTATACACTGTAACAAGCACATAGAAGATTTGTAATATGATGAAAAGTGGCCAAACTAAATTAATCTTATTTGGGTAATGGGCGCAGTCATCTTTGACTTTAACTTTGTTTATTTGCGTTTTATAGTGAATGGCATTCTGGGATTAGGGAGTTTTCGCTAGTCAAACATAAACAAACATGGCTGCCATCATAAAGAATTTAGCCGCTGTTAGCTTAGCTGACACAAATCTGTTTTCTAAACAATATTACATTTCTCCCTTGTGCTCACCAGAGATGTGGTACATTGTAAACTAGTCTAGCTGTTAGGTCGCTAACTTATATTTTGTTTTTTTGTCAGCGCAACCTGTTATTTAGACAGGTTTGTGGAATGAGTTTGGCTGTGGATGTGTTCGGTGTGATGCTTGGATGATAAAGTTTACATTGAACTTTTACAATAAAAGGTGAAATTGAGCAATACAATTGCGCATATAGTTTTTTCCATTCGTACAAAACATTGTTTAGATGCTTTTCAGACAACAATACTGTTAAGACGCATTTGTTGCATCACACGTTCTGTTGCTACTGTTCCAATCACATATTTACAATGGTACGCTGCAGGGACTACTCAAATATGTGATTGTACATGTCAAAGGGTTTAAATGGACCAAAAAGAATTCCAAATATCGCTGCCAATAATAGCAAATTTTTGGTTTTCCTCTGCAGACAGCCCTAGCAAAAGTATTGCTTGAGCAACTGCTATTTATACAGTGCCTTCAGAAAGCATTCACACGTTTGTTGTGTTAGAGCCTGAGTGTATCATTGGCCTACACAAAATACCCCATATTGTCTAAGTGGAAATTAATAAAAAATGAATTGCTGAAATGTCTTAAATAAATAATTATTAAACTCCTTTGTTATGGCAAGCCTACAAATGCTTACGAAGTGTCACATACGTTGCATGGACTCACTCAATTATTGCTTTATGACTACTTGATCTCTGTACCCCACGCATACAATTATCAGTAAGGTCCCTCAGTTGAGCAGTACATTTCAAACACAGATTCAACCACAAAGACCAGGGAGGTTTTCCAATGCCTCGCAAAGAAAGGCACCTATTGGCATGGTGAAGTTATTAGTTACACTTTGGATGGTGTATCAATACACCCAGTCACTACAAAGATACATGCCTCCTTCCTAACTCGGTTGCCAGGGAGAAAGGACACCTCTTACAAATTTCAACATGAGGCCAATGGTGACTTTAAAACAGTTACAGAGTTTAATGGCTGTGATAGGAAAAAACTGATGATAGATCAACAACATTGTCGTTACTCCACAAAACTAAACTAATTGACGGGGTGAAAAGGAAGCCTACACAGAATAAAAATTGTCCAATACATGCATCCTGTTTGCAACAAGGCACTAAAGTAACAATGTAAAACATATGGCAAGCTATAAAGCATTATGTTTGGGACAATACAACACATTACTGAGTACCACTCTCCATATTTTCATAGCATTTTAGTGGCTGCACCATGGTATGGGTATGCTTGTAATCATTAAGGACTGGGGAGCACAGGCATAATCCTAGAGTAAAAACAATCTGCTTTCCCAGACACTGGGAGATTATTTCACCTTTCAGCAGGAAATAATCTAAAACACGAGGCCAAATCTACATTAGAATTGCTTACCAAGAAGACAGTGAATGATCCTGAGTAGCTGAGTTTTGTCTTAAATCTACTTTAAATGGTTATGTAGCAATGATCAACAACCAATTTAAGAAAAGGATAATGGGCAGATATTACCAATCCAGGAGTGGAAAGCTCTTAGAGATTTACCCAGAAAGACTCACAGCTATAATCGCTGCCAAAGGTGCTTCTTCAAAGTATTGAATGAGGGGTATGAATACTTATGTAAATCAGATGTGTAATTCATTTTCAGTACATATGCAAAAATCTCTAAACATGTTTTCACTTTGTCATTATGGGGTATTATGACTAGATGGATCATGTATTTCATTTTTTTCCCCCATTTTGAATTCAGGCTCTAACAATACAAAAATGTGGAATAAGTCAAGGCTCTCTGCAAAACCTTGCAGAGAGCCTATCCAATTGACAACCTCTTAGAATTTTTTTACAACTATTGGAACCAAGACATAACACCTGATATTGGCACAAGATGGGAATGTTGGAACATAACTAAAGAAAATGTATGCTTAGTCCTGTATAAACTTGTATATATAATTGATTACACAAAAGACGAATTTCACGACAGATTCACATCTTAAACGTATAACTAACAGTGACTCAATAATCCAAGCTTTCTGGGAATGCTGTAAAGTCTAAAATGTATGAGCGGAGTTAGAATGTTAGCTGTCAGAAGTACTACAATGTAAAATTGTTTACATTTAATCCGTCAGTCTGCATTTGTTACTCATTTCAGGAAACTAAGCGTGTCACACATCACTATTTCACGAGGCATTTGAATGTAATTATTTATTTTTTTATCGAAATGCCTTCTGGAACATTTGACCTTCCATGTACGCAATCTGTAAATAACGATCCTAGTTTGTTTAGCCATGGAAAAAGGAACCTTCCCGCTAGCAATGATTGGGTGAGATAATGGGTTGGCTGGTTATGCGGAGAGATGAGTTCAGATTGGTCTGCCATTTAGCACTCATGTCTATTTGATCTGGTCAGTATGTGTAACTAATTGTCACGGATCACTCCAGAACATTAATTAATCACACACAACTGTCCCCTATTCCCACGGATTAGTATGTGCCCATGGTCTTGTCAGTTATTGGTGTGAGTACCTATGCGTTGGTGCAGCAGTTATGCTGCGTGCTATATACATATGTTGTGTATTACGAGTATCGTCCCATGGCGTTCAACAAGGTTTACCCTCGCTCTTTTGTTTGGGTACAGCCCAGTGATTTTCTATAAGTGTTTGTTTTGTGTGTGTTAAAATCCCCTATTGTGTATTCCTGCACCTGTCTCAAATCCTTTATACCAGCGTGACACTAATCCTTTCTAACGCTGCTTTTTTTTTAAGATATCACACTGAACTGCAAAAGTGTTGCTTTCTTTCTGGAGGACCGAGATTTGGGAAAATTATGGCATCTCCGGGTTACATCTTAAAATCAAATGTATTTATCAAGCCCTTTTTACATCAGCTGATGTCACACAGTGCTATACAGAAACCCAGCCTAAAACAACAGCAAGCAATGTAGAAGCACGGTGGCTAGGAAAAACTCCAGAGAAAGGCAGGAACCTAGGAAGAATCCTAGAAAGGAACCAGGCTCTGAGGTGTGGCCAGTCCTCCTCTGGCTGTGCCGGGTGGATAATATAACAATACGCAGCCAAGATGTTCATAGATGACCAGCAGGGTCAAATAATTATAATCAGTGGTTGTAGAGGGTGCAACAGGTCAGCACCTCAGGAGTAAATGTCAGTTGGCTAATTATTGCCGATCATGCAGACTTAGAGAGAGAAAATCGAAAACAGGTCCGAGACAAGGTAGCACATCAGGTGAACAGGTCAGGGTTCCATAGCCGCAGGCAAAACAGCACGACAAGGTGGACTGGGGACCACAAGGAGTCATCAGGCCAGTTAGTCCTGAGGCATGGTCCTCGGGCTCAGGTCCTCTGAGAGATGAGAGAAAGAGGCAGCATACTTAAATTAACACAAGACAGAAGAAATACTCCAGATATAACAGACTGACCCTAGCCCCAGGCACAAACTATTGCGGCATAAATACTGGAGGCTGAGACAGGAGGGGTCAGGAGACATTGTGGAACCGTCCGACGATACCTTCAGACAGGGCCAACCACGCAGGATATGACCCAACACACTTTGCAAAAGCACATCCCCACACCACTAGACAGATATCTTCAAAACACCAACATAATTCTCTGAGACAAGGCTGAGTATAGCCCACAAAGATCTCTTCCAAAGCACAAACCCGAGGGGGGAGCCAACCCGGACAGGAAGATCACATCAGTGACACACCACTCCTAGGAACAGCATGGAAGAGCACCAGTTAGCCAGTGACTCAGCCCCCGTAATATGGTTAGAGACAGAATCTCATTGGAGAGCGGGGAACCTGCCAGGCAGAGACAGCAAGGGTGGTTAGTTGCTCCAGTACCTTGCCATTCACTTTCACACCCCTGGGCCAGACTACACTCAATCATAGGACATACTGAAGAGATGAGTCTTCAATACAATGCCTTACAAAGTTCACATCCCCTTTGGCGTTTTTCCTACTTTGTTGCATTAAAACCTGTAATTTAAATGGATTTTATGTAAATCGACAAACACAAGCCCAAATTGTTGAAGTGATATTCCAAAAAAAGTGTCAAATGGAAAAGTGGTGCTTTCATATGTATTCACTCCCTTTGCTATGAAGCCCCTAAATAAGATCTGGTGCAACCAATTACCTTCAGAAGTCACATAATTAGTTCACTAAAGTCCAGCTGTGTCCAATCTAAGTGTCACAAGATCTCTGTATATTTGCACCTTTTCTGAAAGGCCCCAGAGACCGCAACACCACTAAGGGGCACCACGAAGACCAAGGAGCTCTTCAAATAGGTCAGGGGCAAAGTTGTGGAGAAGTACAGATCAGGGTTGGGTTATTAAAAAAAACAGGAACTTTGAACATCCCAGAGTGCACCATTAAAAATGTGAAATGATATGATACCACAACATACCTGCCAAGAGAGGGCCACCCACAAAAACAGACCAGGCAAGGAGGGCATTAATCAGAGAGGCAACAGAGACCAAAGAACCCTGAAGGAGGTGCAAAGCTCCACAGCAGAGATTGGAGTATCTGTCCGTAGGACCACTTTAAGCCGTACACTCCAGAGCTGGGCTTTACAGAAGATTGGCCAGAAACAAGCCATTGCTTAATCTTAAGGTATAGGGGGCAGCATTTTCACTTTTGGATAAATTACATGCCCAATTTCAACTTCCTGCTACTTATGCCAAGATATGCATATTATTAGTAGATTTGGATAGGAAACACTGAAGTTTCTAAAACTCGTTGAATCATGTCTGTGAGCATAACAACTTATGTAGCAGGCAAAACCCAGAGGACAAACCTTTCAGATTTATTTTTGAGGTCTGTCTGTTCAGTAGACTCTCATTGAAACTATATTTCTTAGGCACTTGTTTTTAGTTCCTACTGATTCCACTGGATGTCACCAGTCTTTGGAATTTGGTTGAGGTTATTCCTTTGTGCAATGATGTACAGCCATCTAGGAACTGGGTAACACTTGAGTTGCGCAAGACCTGAAAAGTAGCTTGGTTTGTTGTTTTCCTGTATTTAACACAGACCCGTCTTCAATTTGATCGATATTAACGTTTGAAAATACCTAAAGTTGTATTACAAAAGCAATGTTTTGGCAAAGTTTACAGGCAACTTGAGATATTTTGTAGTGACGTTGCGCAAATTGGAAGCTGTTTTCAAACGCACCAAATAAATGGACATTTTGGATATATATGAACGGAATTAATCGAACAAAAGGACAAATTGATGTTAATGGGACATATTGGAGTGCCAACAAAAGCAGCTTGTCAAAGGTAAGGCATGTTTTATTTCTGCGTTTTGTGTAGTGCCTGCAGGGATGAAATATGCTACTCTTTGTTTACTGTTGTGCTATCATCAGATAATAGCTTCTTATGCTTTCGCCGAAAAGCCTTTTTAAAATCTGTCATTTTGGCTGGATTCACAATGAGTGTAACTTTAATTTAGTATCTTACATGTGTGATTTAAGTACAGTTAGATTATTTGAATTTGCCACGCTGCATTTTCCCGCAAGCGTCCCCTATCCTAGAGGTTAAAGGAAAAAAAAACATTTGGTGTTCCCCATAAGACACGTGGGAGACTCCCCAGACATATGGAAGGTACTCTGGTCAGATGACACTAAAATTGATAATCTTGGCCATCAAGGAAAATGTTATGTTTTGCACAAACCCAACCCCTCATCACCCCGAGAACACCATCATGCTGTGGGGATGTTTTTCATCAGCAGGGAGTGAGAAACTGGTCAGAATTGAAGGAATGATGGCTGACGCTTGTTAGGCACACCTCCTGGGGGGGGGGGCACAACCTGCTACACTCAACGCCCCGTGGAATGAAAGAGGTATGTGACTGTAGTTGTGGGTAAGGATGACAGAGGCAGAATATATTACCGTTTACAGGGAATTGATTTCCTTCACAAGGTAATTAGGGGAAAAGAGGCTAGACGGAACCAAAGCAAAGAATTTAAGTTAGTGCCCCCTCTCCTACCTACTACATACCAGTCTTAGCACCACCTGGCGCACCAAAACACAAGGGATGGTCCGCCCAGGTCTTACCTAGTGTGCATAGACATAGTAACTACTACGAGTATATGTATCTTCGCAGGCCTCTTGCCCAAGCACTCCCAAGGTGCCTTCGCCCTTCTCCGCTGGGAACAAATTGAACAGAATATACAAACTTAAAGTGAACAATTTCTCAAATCAAAAACAGTCCTACGGCATAAACATACCTCAGCAGGACTGGCTAAAAAATACCTTGCAACAACCAACACAGGACACACCAAGAAGCTCTCTCTTTCTAACAAAGGAACACTGGCTTTTAAAGCTGCAACAGGAGTCGGTAATTGGAGTCGGTATCTCCTGACAAGAGGGTGGATTAATTTTTCTGCATAATCTTTGGACAGAAAGTTTCTGATTTTTGCAATGTTGTGTAGATGGAGAAAAGCTGTCCTTGAAACAGCCTTGATATTTTGTCAAAAGAGAGATCAGGGTCCAGAGTAATGCTGAGGTCCTTCACAGTTATATTTGAGACAACTGTACAACCATCACAATTAATTGCCAGATCCAACAGAAGATCTATTTGTTTTGTGGGACCTAGAACTAGTATTTCTGTTTTGTCCGAGTTTAAAAGTAAAACATTTGCCACCCTCCACTTCCTTATGTCTGAAACACAGCCTTCCGACAGATAAGATCTAAACCAGGGCAGAACATAGACCAATTTGGGTTTCCAATCTCCCCAAAAGAATGTGGTGATCAATGGTATCAAAAGCAGCACTAAGGTTTAGGAGCACGAGAACAGATACAAAGCCTTGGTCTGATGCGATTAAAAGGTAATTAATCTTCAATGACAATCCATCAGGCCACTCTGAGGATTACCTGTGTTCATTTTAAAAAGGTCACAATTTTCAAAAATGTCATGTGTGATTAGGCAACCCTCATGAACTGTAAATCAGTCAGTTCTCCAATCAGATGTCTAAGGAAAAACTCTCACACACACACACAGCCAGGATGGAGTGACACAGTGTGGGGCTTACAGACGCACAGGGCCTGCAATAGTTACCACTATCACTGCTCGGCCATCCAATGAGCCAGACAATTGGGCATTTCAGCAAAATATTAGAGCATGTCCAATTCATAATGGGAAATGCCCAATGTAATTCATTGCACATGGACAGTGTATATTTGTACATTTCCAATGTATTTAATGAGGGACAGGCTGAAATCAACACCAACGAGCGAGGGGGAGGAACCACTATCACTGCTTGGCCATCCCGAGTTCAACAAGCTAGACAATTGGTCATTTCAGCAATATATAACAGCATGTTCAATTCGTGATGATAAATGCCCATTGTAATGTATTGCTAATGGACACTGTCCAATAAACGTAATACACTGTCAGTCTTAATGCTAAATTACCAAACCCAGGGCATACCTGGTTAGCACATTTAAAATATTTGAAATTCACCACTTCTGAGGGTCACTTAGATGGTCACACAGACACTTTTCAGAATGAGGTCCTTCTTCCAATAGGGTTTCACCTGGTACCGTGTTTCACACAGAACCCACAGTCACCCTGGCCCCTCACTCCTACAGACCGCACCAATCCCCCCTGTGATCAATGTCAGGACGGCTCTAGGTCACTCGCAATCGACCAATGATAGGTGTTATTGAGTCGTCATCGACTAACTCTCAGAACATCCTCCACTGACTCGGCCCTGTTTACACTTCCAAGGTGCCCCCCTCACACAGGAATAAACTCAGAGCCTACATAACTTTGCATGTTTCGCTCACCTCTTTTTTTCAAACTAAGTTCGAGATGTGGTATCCACTCCGCTCGCTGCCTCTCAGATCATGGGTGGGTCCATCTGCTCCCTTCCCAAAGTGTGGTGTCACTGAGATCCCAAGTTTGAAGTTTCACACATGCACGATTTACCCAGGTCATCAGGAGCGGTCACCAAGTGAAGACTCACAGCCCATCCTTATCGCCAAATGTGGTGGTTAATTTTATTGCTATCAAACGAGGAGAGACAAACTTATCACACAAGTCAGAGTTCTACTTAAACTAAATCCTTATTCACTTATTAATAAGGGAGCAGGTCAATACAACACACACATATAAAGTGAATCAATTGAGTGCTCTACGTTAATGATGGCTGGTCGACGTATCACCCTCAAATGATTAATTGAGAGCCCCGAGACAAATATTTTATAGCCAAGATACACCCCCTTCAGGCTACATGACAAACAGTAGATGTTTGGAATGGGTCACAAGGTTAAGACTAGTATGAAAGATACTTATAATTCACAGCAGACAGTATCTGCTTTTTACATAGTTCTCTGTGTAGATACCAAGGTCTGGCCCTGGGGTCATCTCTCTGTGGTACCTTATAGAACAGAAACTTTAACTAATGTTCTGGAATGGAGACATTACACGAATGACTGTGAAGACCAGGATGCATCTGCCACAAACAGCTCTCCTTAGGGTCTTGATGGTTACAATAATAATTCATCACTGGCAGGGCTGGCACTAAAACACACAGTCTGATTTAGCCTGAGATGGGGATTCACAATACATAATATGCTAATGTGTACATTTTAGGACACCCTACTGTGCACTGGTCCAGATGCATTTATTTTCACATACAACTTGTATAAGAAAAGTTAGAAGATTATTTAAACTATTCAATGTTATTTAGGTAGTCTAAGCAAATTAGTATGGAAGCTGATCAATGTCTAACGTGTTGAAGCAGACACAACTTGTTTCCAAATTTGAGTACATAGAGGTAGGCATCTGGGCCCGGTTTGCCAAAAGCATCTTATGGGTAAATTAATTGTTGGAATTTGTCTCGATATATTTCATATGTAGCGCCAAATCTGTGATTTAGTGCATTTTTATTGGGTAACCATTAGAATAAGCTGCCTAAATATTTGCAGCCGTAGGTGGTAATATCTCCCTTAGGAGCTGATCTGTCGTCAGTATTGTGAAATAATTATAATGTTAAAACCTGTCTAGGACATACATCCCGCTAGGGGAACGTTTGGCCGGAAATTGCCTGATATGTCATTATTAAAAGTAGGGGGGTAGCCTTAATAGGTTAAGGTAAGATGTGAATGGAGAAAGCTGAGCCGAGAGCAGCGCTCCCTTTCTTTAAATCCTATAAATATCGAGACGCATGCTCCAACAACGCACTTAGTGACTCCGCGTGGTGTTTTGGGAAATGCATATTACATCTTCAGCCGGTGAGGAAAGTTGCATTGTTAAAACACTTGAAAGCCTAAGTTAAGATCACCACTTTATTTTAAGAATGGGAAATGTCAGAATAATAGTAGAGAGAATGATTTATTTCAGCTTTTATTTCTTTCATCACATTCCCAGCGGGTCAGACGTTAATTAGTATGCCTTTTAAAGTGTTTTGTCTTGGATCAAACATTTTGGCTTGCCTTCCACAAACTTACCTTGAGATATCTTAGCCATCAGCTTGTAAATATTTTGGCCAAATTACCTTCGCCTTCTGCAGAGCTAGGGGTTGGAAACACATGCTGGTCGAATCAGATTCTCTGCCAACTACAACAAAATACACAACAATACACAATTTAACCAACTCAATAATTGCATTGATATCGATTAGACTGGCAAGCTTAGCACATCTAACATGGACATTTCAATATTGTCAGCTTGCTTTTGTGCAAGATTGCTAGCCAGCTGATAACCAACTGACAAAAAATAGACAATTTATACAAATTCATCATTGCTACCAAAACTCAGAGAGTGAGTCAGCTATATCGACAATTCTATGTTTTGTGACAAAGTGTTTTCCAGACAAGGGTGGAGTAGATGTCTACCAGATTGAGTTACTCTTATTGAGTATCATAATGTCAGCTAGCTTACATTAGCTAACGTTAGTCAAAGACAGGACAACCAAACATATTTACTCTGTTGAAGGTAGCTAGCTTTCAGTCTAGCAGTGACTACCATTGCAAAGGCAAAATTTATTGACAGTGTGTATCCAAAAGATAGTTAAATAGCTATGTGACTTAGCTGACATCACTATAGGACTGTAATGTTATGCTAGCAAGCTAGCTAACATTACCTCTAATCGAGAATCTTGTGAAGGAAAATAAATATGGTAACGCTTCCCTTCTCAGCTGTCTTCTAAATGGATTCCCCATCTGTTCACTCTGAACATCCCTCTGAGCTTTGGTCACCGTTAGCATCATTCTTGATAGCTGTGTCACGACTCTCTCCTTGGTGAGGATCAAAAGGACCCATCAGGTAGGCAAATGTTTGAGGATAGCAAGAACACCTCTCTCTCCCACAGGAGAGGAGAGGGGGGGGGGGTTGGCCTGTTTTATTACTTAAATACCTTGCAGAAACCCTCCTCCACTCTGCAGAAAAGGAAGGCTGAAAATCATTTTTTACACAGAGAGACTGTGCCGCCAAACCTTCAACAGCAAACAATGGCCATTGAAACAATATTTCTAACATAAGGAATGTTGGGAATGATGACAGATGGGAAATTAATGTCTATTGTGTGATGTCATTAAAATGATCAGAAATGTTTTATAACAGGAACATTGTAACTTTAAGAGCTTTCACATGGTATATATCAGATTTACATCTAAATGTTGTGAAACCATTTTTGAAAAGATAGAAACGTGATTTTAATCTTCTAATGAGATAATGGTTTTTCATGTTTGTTGCACACTAACTAAGCCACGGCCCTAATGCTGTCAGAGTTCATGTGGACATGATGGAACTGCCTTTCAGGCCAGAGTGCTTACGAGGACTCGCTGAGAATTTAAATTGTCACAGGCTGGCTCATAGCCTGTGGCAAAAATGAGGGGACACGAACAATAGGTATAGGCGAATCAACAAAGTTCTTTATTATAAACCAAAAACTATTAACTTTAACTATCCTATCCTTGGTATCAACCTTCGCAGCTGATACAGTTAGCTCTGGAGTACGGTATACATTTTAGGACACCCTCACACCTAAGAGGTGCTGAAATGATTGCCCCCTGTGTCACCCATTTAAGAGCAGTGTAGAGTTCCCATGGATGCAAAACATGATCGAGTGATCCCTATAGAAAGGCAGCAAAACAGACAGTGGTTGCTCAACCAAAAGTTTTGAGATTATGTTGTTGGATTTAGAGATAATTTGTGGTTTAGCACGGTACCCTGCGTCACTGCTGCAGACCAGTGCATCGGGGGTTAGAGCACTGATTATGCTTACTGGAAAATACTCTTTCATAATTAATGGAAGAGGCAAGTGGAAGGGGGAAAAACAGCATTCAGAGGTCAAGACAGCTCTGCTCTTAGCCAAGCATGGGGACTGGTCTTGATAAATCAATGAGATTTTATTTTCACTTAATCTCCATTTGGGTATTGGTTAGACTACAATTAAGGTGTGGAAATGTTATGCTCTTAGTACTGTAGCCTACTCCCGACAGGTCATGTTGTACAGCGACATATTTTTCTAATGGAAACCCTGAGGGTTAAAATGTAAATTTTTCTTGCAATAGAAACACCATAATATTAACCTCTTTCAGCTCAGGGGCACAATTTTTATGTTTGGAAAAATAACGTTCCCAAAGTAAATGGCTTATTTCTCAGGCCCATATGCTAGAATATCTATATAATTGACAGATTAGGACTTAAACTTTAAACTTATAAATGTACACGCTTGGATTGCTTTAGCGGTAAAGCATATTTCAAAATCTGACACGGCAGGTGGATTTACAAAAAGCTAAGCTGTGTTTTGCTATATTGCACTTGTGATTTCATGAATATAAATATTTTTTGTAATATAATTTGAATGTGGCGCTCTGCAATTCAGCCGTTGTTGATGATAATTATCTCGCTAACGGGATGGATTGCATCAAGAAGTTAACAAACCACAGGTTCTCCAGGAGGCATTGGAGGAATTGTCAGACATGGAGGATATGCTCTTGAGCAGAACGGGAAAAGAAAAGGATGTTGTTGGGGTAGAGTTACACAAACTGGTTTAACATGTCACGGAGCACATCGTTGACCAGGGCCTGGAACCCTGTGGGAGCATTGGTCAGTCCGAATGGCATGATCAGGTACTCGTAGTGTCTGCTAGCCGTGTTGAAGGCTGTCTTCCACTCGTCTCCTTCCTGTATCCGAACTAGGTGGTAGGCGTACAAAGGTCCAACTTCGAAAAGATTGTAGTCCCCTGGAGAGGCTTGAATGCCAAGGAAAGGAGTGATAGAGGGTAACAATTGGTTTCTGTGCCAGACAGGGAAAAAAGCCGCGCGGAGTGGTGCCTGAGAGGAGATCAATGGCACAGTTGTAGGGACGATGCGGAGGAAGGGATGTGGCGCGAGCCTTGTTGAAAACCTCCTGGAGGTCCTGGTACTCCTCGAGGATGGTGGAGAGATCCGAGATTATCCCCAAACACGCAGGAAAACGTACCAGGGCAGGCTGCGCTGCCTTAAGGCAATGTACATGGAACGGAGTCCAACCCAGGATAGAACCAGTAGCCCAGTCGACCAGGGGGTTGTGCCTCTGGAACCATAAACTCTTTTAAAAAGAATGTAAAAAATATATCAATTTTAATGTCTGCATATCAGTCATGTGTCTATCTATGTAAAAAATAGGGACCACAATGGAAATAAGTCCCAGAATGTATTGTGCAATCCCAGCCAAGTAAAACAAGTAAAACTAAATTGAAGTACTGTAATAATCAATAAATCAACCCCTTCTTGTGTTACAATACTGCAGTCCCCATGTCCCTCAGGGAAAGGTTTAAATAGCTTCCAGGAAAAACATTTAGGTAGAGAGGTTTGTAAATTGATGATGACAAGTGACAAGCCTCCCACTAAAGTTGATATAAGATTTGTACATAAAAGTCCTCCTTCAAAATGAACACAATGCTCAGTTTAAGCTCCTAAAAATGAAGTGTTTGTTTTCTAAGTGGGTATGTTAAACAGAGCCACAGCAGGTGTTTATTAGGCAGCAAACTGAATGACAGATTAAGAAGGATCTGCAAATAATCCTTGAACGGTTTCCACCATTGGGTGGAGGGTCTCCAAAATAGTTAATTTATGCAATGTTTCGTAAGTTGTTGCTGTCAAGAGAGAGGATTAAAAGGTTTCTTTGGACGAAAAAAACAAAGTTCATGTCGAGGTAGGATGCCTGTATTAATCAAGTTGGTCTCCTGCCATATGTGAAGCATTGTTTGGGAAACTTTGAAAAATGCAGCACCAATTTATAGCAAAAGCAATACCTCTTTCTCCTCCCCCCTATGGTTGCTTCACACTGGGATTTCGCTGATGGCAACCAGCTCACACTCTCGCTCATAGTCATAAATATTTATTAGATTCCAACTGTCGAAATCTCGTTTTTAAAGAGGGTAAATACACTTGCATAACAGCTTGAGCTAACTGACAGTATGCTCCAATATGTATTTATGGTGTCACCTTTTAACATAGATTAATGTACTGTCCTTGGCTGTGAGCTGTGAGCAAACCTACAGTAGTACATTCAATGCTTACATATACCAATATTGTATAGAAATGAATAACAAGCTATTGTTATGTGATTAACAGACATGGACATTGTTCTAAGTTCAGCAATGTGCAGGGCTAAGAAAGCTAATTTTAGAACATTTGACCATTGCCGACGGGGATTATCTTTGAAAGGGGCATGTGAATGACACTGCGGTAAAACAATAATAATCAGTAAGCATAGACTCAAACCATATCCCAGGTCAATGTTTCCTTATCTTGTTCCTTACTCAAATCAATAAGCCAATATCCACTCTCTACTATCATTTCAGTGACAGATTTCCAGACTTAGCAGCTAGTTCCTTACCACCAGTTCCTTACCATCAGTCCTAACCAGTTTTCTTGCAACTGTCACACGAGGCTTTCCCCTCTAATGGTTTCTTTACAAAGATTTTTACAAAAGTAATTTACAGAAAAATAAAAAAATAAAAATAATCATATCTGCATATCTTGTATCAGGTAGGATGGCATAATTTTGTATCATGTAGCTGGGGTCTGTGGAATCGTTCTCAACTCAACATGGGGATAGATGTGAAATCTATGCAAAAGCTGATCACAATGGAAAACGCAATTAATTGGATGTGATTCAATCAGTAAGGTTAGTCTGGTATATCACATAGACTGAGTATATCCTAATAATGAGTTGCACCCCCCCCCCTTTGCCCTGGCAGCTACTACCATACCCAGTTTAAAGGCACTTAAATGTTTTGTCTTTCCCATTCACCCTCTGAATGGTACACATACATAATCCACATCTCAATTGGCTCAAAAATCCTTCTTTAATAATATCCTGTTAAGGCTATGGCAGAATACTGCCCCCGTTGGAGGAAGGCGTGCCCATAGTAAACTGACAGAAAATCTGTAAAAAATTGCTAATATATGCATATAATAAATATTATTGAATAGAAAACACTCTAAAGCTTCTAAAACCGTTCAAATTATGTCTCTATGTAAAGCAGAACTCACAGGGCAGCCATTCTTCCAAACTCTTTCTGTCATCAGAAAAGTTGGCCCAACTTTGACGTCATCGCCCCCACCCTTCCCAACCAGCTACAGATCTGGGAACAGTTTCTATCTCTTCAGCGCGATGTCCTCTTTCAATGGGGCGCTTCATTGTGAAGATTGCGCGCTCCCTCACCCTTTGGCGGGACGAAACCCTCGGGTCACGCAATAATACGTGCGCGCCTCTGCCTTTTTCTCTCTTTGTTCCAAGATCCACCAAACGATATAGGCTTGTCCTTTCGAGCTAAGGATTTTTATATATGATTATAACATGTTTTAGCTCGAATCGACCAGAATTGACCAGTTTAGTCGACATATAATATGTAATTTTGAAGTTTTGATGCGCAACCCATAGATTTTTGAGTGCTTTTCAGCCGAAATTAGTCGCGTTTGATAACCCAAAGACACACATTTGAAAGGCAAACGCTGGTTTTGGTAAGTATGACTTCTTCCACGACTTCTGATCGAACAACGGCAAAGGTAAGGGAATATTTATGTGGTTATTATGTGTTTCTGTGGACTCCGAAATAGCGAAGCCATATTGCTAATCTATGAGCGCCGTCTCATATTATTGACAAGTGAACGAATTCTGTAACGTTAAAAATAAATGTAACACAGCTGTTTTATTAAGAAGAAGTGTATCTTTCTAACTATATGTAGAACATGTATATTTAGTCAACGTTTATGATGTGTATTTCTGTTATCTGGCAGAGTTATCATAATTTCTCCGGACATTGTAGTAGCATTTTCTGCACATGACGTTCAATGTAAACCGTAATTTATGGATATAAATTGCATATTATTGAAAAAAAACATAAATGTACTGTATAACATGTCCTATTCCTGTCATCTGATGAAGATTTTCAAAAGGTTAGTGAATTATTTTTCTTTTAATCCTGCTTTTGTGATTGCATCTATTGTTCTACAAAATCTTTTGGTGGTGGTTTGACATAAATATGTGCTATGTTTTCGCCGTAAAACATTTTAGAAATCTGACTTGCTGGCTAGATGAACAAGGTGTTTATCTTTCATTTGAGCTATTGGACTTGTTAATGTGTGGAGGTTAAATATTTCTAAGAATATTTTTGCGTTCTGTGCGCCACTGTGTCAGTTGAGCAGTGGGGGATGGTACCCCTAGAGGTACGTGTGGGGCCATGTATCAGTCTTCATTCAAGTGACATCAAAAAGGGATCATAGCTTTCACCTGGATTCACCTGGTCAGTGTAAGTCATGGAAAGATAGATGTTTTGCATACTTAGGGTAGGTAATTATAATCCAATCTGGAACAAAGCAGTGATCCAGTTAGCAAAGGGTTGATCTGAAACTAGTTGAAGACAGTGGAGCCATACTACCTACGGTGTAGAGGGTGTCATACACAGTACTATGTACACACCTAAAATTAAGACTTACAGATGCTGTATCTTAATTTGACCATGTTAATAATTCCATTGCAACAGGAAATGTGAATTATTACGTAGATTGTAATTAATGGACATTTGTTGTAGGAGGCCGACATTTAAAACTTTAAAAGCCAGTTTAAACCTTTGCATTTTGTCGTGGCTATTTCCTGTATTACCAAATGAGGAGAGTTACAAATCCCACACCAGTCAGAGTTATACTTAAACTTCATTTTTAATAATAATTAAGCTTTGCAAAAGCATTTAACTTTCAACAATTCACTATCTCTAATGAATAGTTGAGAGTGTCAACATAATGGCAACTGAGATCTTTTATAGCAAAGATCCACCCCTCTCAACTTACATGACGAACCACAGATCTCAGGAACTCTTCACAAAGGACCTTTTACTTGAGAAATGAGTATCCCTTAGCCAGATAGCATTAGCTATCCCATCTCAAGTAAACCTCCTCTTCTCCCCACTCCTGGACAAGCTCACTGAGAGGAGTGACTTGCGCACAGACATTGTGGAGCCAAGAGATAATTGGTTCCCCCTTAATTACGCCATCCCTTCACATGGTTTAACAGATACATTCCCATATGAAGACAATGTTGCTTTCTGACCTCTCCCCTCTCTGGGCCCCAAGTGACTGAGCCCGAGCTGAGAAAAGTGCAACTGCTAACAGTATAGTCCAAAGGGATACCTTCTAATGACAAATATCTCACATAAGAATTATTATGTAAATAAAACATCTTATTTATCTATGTTACCCAACTAATTCTGATTCATCCTCCACAATTTCTATAAACCTTTGAAAATTCCTGTAACAGGATGATCAAATGAAGATATGCTATCTGTAGTTAGTGATCATTACATACAGATACAGTAACCAAAGAAGGAAAAGGAAGACACTGTACACATCAATCTAGTGCAAGAAATACATTTGCAACACACACACACACAGTAAAATGCTGTCCCCAATGTGGTGTGTAGACCAGCCTTAATTTGTGTTCAATGAGGCTCATTTGTCATTTCCATAAAATACTGTCTGTAAAATGTGTCCTTCCAATTTGTTATTTCCAAAGCAATAAACATCACTAGTGATGAAAACTTTGTTTCATTTATTTGTTCAAGATGGATTCCACCCATGTCTTGATATTAATAGATTTTTGTTTACAAAAATCACATTTTATTATAAAAATGTAACGAATTGCACTTTTATTGATAAATGTGATCTAGCAGTGGTAAATGGCAAATATTAACCATGTATGCTGTCTATATTCCTTTTAATAATCTAATTATTAAGTATTTTTACGTACATTTTTATAGCTGTATTGTTTTATTAACCCAAAAATGTTATGGGTCAATCAGATCCGCAAACATTGGGTGAATAACAAAAACATGAACACCACACATAGACTAAAGTAATGATGGTCTGCTGTTTCTCTTTGCTTATTTGAGCTGTTTTTGCCATAATGTGGACTTGGTCTTTTACCAAATAAGGCTGTGTTCTGTATAACACCCCTACCTTGTCACACAACTGATTGGCTCTAAAGAAAAATATATTCCGCAAATTAACTTTTAACAAGGCACTCCTGTTAATTGAAATGCATTCCATATCATGAAGCAAAAAGAGGCAAGGGTTACATTCTCTCAACCATCTCATGAAGCTGGTTGAGAGGATGCCAAGCATGTGCTAAGCTGTCATCAAGGCAAAGGGTGGCTACTTTGAAGAATCTGAAATATATATTTTTTTAAATTGTTCCCACATGATTCCATATGTGTTATTTCATAGTTTTGATGTCTTCACTATTATTCTACAATGTAAAACAATTGTAAAAATAAAGAAAACCCCTGTAAAGGGTAAGTGAGTCCAAAATGTTGACTGGTACTGTACATTAAGAATCACATCATCGTAAACTTGTAAGTCCAAACTGAATCCTGCTTTGATTTCAGTGTGTATTTTGAGACTGTCATTGTACATCGCACCGTAGAATATAAACACCATAAGGAGCAGGGATTACATTGTGCTAAACCTTGTGTCAGTAGGTCAATACCAGGCAATCATCCATATACCAATGGTTTAGCCCAAGATTAACCCTAGTTTATCCTGGAGCTCTTTTGGTAAATGTCAACCCTGTCTAGATACAGCTTTGAGGTTGGAGACAAGTGTGCTGGAGTCAAAGCAGATCCCTACCAGCTGCAACTCGTTCCATAATCAAGACCTCTACAAATACACAGTTCTGCCACTTCCACTCTGCCAGATTGTAATCTCTGCTCAGTCAGTTCATGATTCTAGCCATGTATGATTATTCAATATCCTGTTACTCTGCTGTGCCTGTTTCTCTGCCTGACACAATTTATCCTCTCATTGCAGTTACCGCTCTGTTTGTCTTCTGTTCCACATCTCACCACCCAACTGTCTTGCTCTGGATTTTACTCACCACGACTACCTTGGATTCCCCTCAGGACCTGTTTACCCTGTTCTACTCAGCTAACTTCAACCTCAGTCTCCACATCTGGGTTTTCTGCAACTCATCCGAGCTTCCCCGGATCTGCAGTCCATATCTCTCTGTGTAACAATAAATATTTTGGTTCATTCATCCCTGTTTCCTCATCTGATTCTGCTCTTGGGTTCCCCTGTGTCGCTTCGCTTAACACATCCACAACTTCTACTGATTAAACTCAGATACACATGCATGCACACACACACGCAAGATTAAAGTAATTATGCATCAGACCTGGGATAACAGTTTTAACTACTGTCGTGGTGTGACTATCATTGATGTGGTGACTGCTATTCATCAAATAATTGACTCCTATGTTTGTTACTCAAATTAGTCATGTAACAATTCATTTATTAGTCATTTGTGGCACCACAGGAAAAGTTTAATGAGTTACGGATTCCAAAATTAACTCAAGAATATATCTATTACACCAGTCATCAATCAATAATTTCCTCCTATCAGTCTCATTCTGAACATTGCAATATTCTTGATATTTGTACGAACTTTATGTCACGCCCTGGTCTTAGTATTTTGTGTTTTCTTTATTATTTTGGTCAGGCCAGGGTGTGACATGGGTTTATTATGTGGTGTGTTTTGTCTTGTTTTTTTTGTAGGTATTGGGATTGTGATATAGTAGGGTTATCTAGAATAGTCTATGGCTGTCTGGAGTGGTTCTCAATCAGAGGCAGGTGTTTATCGTTGTCTCTGATTGGGAACCATATTAATGCAGCCATATTCTTTGAGTGTTTTCGTGGGTGATTGTTCCTGTCTCTGTGTTTGTTTGCACCAGATAGGCTGTTTAGGTTTTCACATTACGTTTCTTGTTTTGTATTGTTTGTGTTCTTTCGTTATTAAACATGTATCAAAATGACCATGCTGCATTTTGGTCCGATCCTTGCTACACCTCCTCGTCAGAGGAGGAGATAGAAGAAAACCGTAACACTTTACGAATCAGTGATACAAATTGGCTTATTTACTAACTTACTAAATAATCACACAGAATTAGAAACATGATTTTGATTACTAACATAATGCTATGAAAAGTCCCTAGTGGACTAGACTGATATGACGGCTTGTTACACAATGGAAAGGGGGTGGGGAAAGAAAGAGTGGGAGAGACAAAGAGATTGGGTTTATCATACACACATGTGGAAGTTATGCTCATGGGAATATGAATACTTTTCACATGAATGACCACTCATTTGAAAATAATTGCAATGTATATTTTAACACGTGGATCTCATTGTCGTCTCTCTGTTGAACTCGATCCATATATGGGAAGTGGTACGATGTAAATGTACGATGTAAATCTGATATGTACATTTTGAAAGCTCTGAAACAGCCCATGGCAGACCACCCAGGTGCGGCAGCCTGGGTATTGCGCACACGGCACGCTGCCTCGTGACGTTCCCCTGTCCCAGACGTAAGCACACTGTGTGCTATATTGGGGACAGTGACATCCAAGTGATAAAACCTCACAAAAGTGTATGGTGATTCACAACTCGCCACAGCACAATACAGTATCTCCTTGAGTCAACCCTTTAATTCCGTCCATATATATCCAAATGTCCATTTATTTGATGCGTTTGATCCAGAAAAAATTGCCTATAAACTTTGCCAAAATATTTCAAACTACTGTTGTAATACAACTTTAGGTATTTTTAAACGTTAATAATAGATCAAATTGTAGACGGGTCTATCTGTTCAATACAGGAAAACAACAAACTATGCAACTTTAAATGTCTTGCGCACTCTCTACAGTGTTATCCAGTTCCTAGATGGCCTACTTCTTAATTGCACAAATGAATAACCTCAACCAAATTCCAAAGACTGGTGACATCCAGTGGAAGCGGTAGGAACTGAAAACAGGTTCCTAAGAAATATCATTTGCCAATGAGAACTCAGTGTACAGCCAGAGACAAAAAACAACAACATTCTGAACAGTTAGTCGTCTGGGTTTTGCCTGCTACATAAGTTCTGTTATACTCACACTCATGATTCAAACAGTTTTAGAAACTTCAGAGTGTTTTCTATCCAAATCTACTAATAATATGCATATCTTATATTCCTGGCATGAGTAGCAGGAAGTTGAAATTGGGCAAGCTATTTTTCCAAAAGTTAAAATGCTGCCCTCTATCTCTTAAGAGGTTAATACCCTCCTTGCCTGGTCCGTAAATTTCGGTGGGTGGCCCTCTCTTGGCAGGTTTGTGGTGGTGCCATATTCTTTCCATTATTTTACAATGGATTTAATGGTGCTCCGTGGGAAGTTAAAAGTGTAGTATTTATTTATTATATATATATTTGTAGCTTTTTTTAAATAGGCAAGTCAGTTCAGAACAAATTATTTTTTTCAATGACGTCCTAGGAACAGTGGGTTACCTGCCTTCTTCAGGAGCAGAATGACAGATTTTTACCTTGTCAGCTCTGGGATTCGATCTTGCAACATTTCGGTTACTAGTCCAATGCTCAAACGACTAGGCTACCCACCTGCCCGCATATTCTTTTTAGAACCCAACCTTGGTCTGTACTTCTACATAACTTTGTCCGTGACCTGTTTGGAGAGCTCCTTGGCCTTCATAGTGCCGCTTGCTTGGTGCTGCTCCGTGCTTTGTGGTGTTGCAGACTCTGGGATCTTTCAGAACTGGTGTATACATACTGAGATCGTGTGACAGATCATGTGACACTTAGATTGCACACATGTGGACTTTATTTAACTAATTATGTGACTTCTGAAGGTTATTGGTTGTGCCAGATCTTATTTAGGGGCATCATAGCAAAGGGGGTGAATACATATGCATGCACCAGTTTTCGGTTTTACTTTTTTAAAATTATTTTTGAAATAAGTAATATTTTTTATTTCACCTCACCCAATTTCGGCTATTTTGTGTATGTCCGTAACATGAAATTCAAATAAAATTCTATTTAAATTACAGGTTGTAATGCAACAAAATAGGAAAAACGGCAGGGGGATAAATATTTTTGAAAGGCACTGTACCACCACAGACCAAGGCTGGCACTACAACCACACTCAATAACGCTGTATTCCGCCATAAGGAAATAGGAAAATGCTCATCCAGAGGCGACGCTCCTAGTGACCGTGAATTTTCATGCAGGGAAACAATTCAGTTTTACCTCATTTCTATCAGGATGTTAAATGTGCAACCAGAAGGAAAACAATTCTATATCACCTTTACTTCACATACAGAGACGCATATTAAGCTGTCCCTCGTCCTCCATTTGGCAAATCTGAGCATAACTGTATCCTCCTGAGGCAAAGCGTCAATACGGGTCTAAGATCGCATCGTACGTAAGTCCAATACAGCAAATGGAAGATAAACATCTTGTTAATCTACCCATCATATCCAATTAAAAAAATTATTTACAGCTAAAGCACAACATATGATTATATTAGGTCATAGCCAAGTCGAAAAAACACAGCCATTTTTCCAGCGAAAAATCTGTTTCAAAATCTCAAAATCTCCAAAAATCTCAGTTTACATTGGTGCCTTACGTGCAGTAATGTTTTGATTCCAAAACATCCTGTGATTTTGCAGAAATACTCATAATAAACATTGCTAAAATACCGAATTAAAGATAGACTTCTCCTTAATGCAACCGCTGTGTCATATTTCAAAAAAGCTTTACGGAAAAAGCATAATCTGAGAATGGCACTCAGAACCCAAAACAGCCAGAGGAATATCCGCCATTTTGGAATCAACTAAGTTAGAAAAAACACCATAAATATTCACTTACCTTTGATGATCTTCATCAGAAGGCACTCCCGGGAATCCCAGTTCGACAATAAATGAATGATTTGTTCCATAAAGTTCCATCATTTATGTCCAAATAGCCACTTGTTGTAAGCGTGTTCAGCCCAGTAATCCATCTTCATGAGGCGCAGACACTTCATCCAGACAAAAACTTGAAAAGTTCCGTTACAGTCCTTTAGAAACATGTCAAAAGATGTATGGAATCAATCGTTAGGATGTTTTAACATAAAACATCAATAATGTTCCAACCGGAGAATTCCTTTGTCGTCAGATCCGCACTGGAACGAGAGGTAGCTCTGTCGGGAGAGCGCGCGTCATGAGACCAAGGCTCTCTGCCAGACCACTGACTCAAAGAGGTCTCATGAGCCCCTCCTTTATATTAGAATCCTCAAACCAGTTTCTAAAGACGGTTGACATCTAGTGGAAGCCCAAGGAAGTGCAACCTCATCCATATCTCAATGTGTTTTCGGTAGGCCAAGCTTTGAAAAACTACAAAGCTCAGATGTCCCACTTCCTGGCTGGATTTCTCTCAGGTTTTCGCCAGCCATATGAGTTCTGTTATACTCAGACATCATTCAAACAGTTTTAGAAACCTCAGAGTGTTTTCTATCCAATACTAATAATAATATGCATATATTAGCATCTGGGACAGAATAGGAGGCAGTTCACTCTGGGCACTCTATTCATCCAAAAGTGAAAATGCTGACTCCTATCCCAAAAAGGTTAAAGTTAATGAGGGAGATATGTCTCCAACTTCAGTGATTTTTGCAATTCGTTCTAGTCATTGGCAGCAGAGAACTGGAAGCAAAGGTGTTGGCTTTGAGGATGACCAGTGAAATATACCTGCTGGAGCACGTACTACGGGTGGTGTTGCTATGGTGACCAGTGAGCAGAGATAAGGCAGAGCTTTGCCTAACAAAGACTTATAGATGACATGGGGCCAGTGGGTTTGGCGACGAATATGTAGCAAGGATCAGCCAACGAGAGCATACAGGTCACAGTGGTGGGTAGTATATGGGGCATTGGTGACAAAACGGATGGCACTGTGATAGACTGCATCCAATTTGCTGAGTAGAGTGTTCGAGGATATTTTGTAAATAACATCGCCGAAGTTAAGGATCGGTAGGATAGTTAGTTTTACGAGGGCATGTCTGGCAGAATAAGTGAAGGAGGCTTTGTTGCAGAATAGGAAGCCAGTTACAGATTTAACTTTGGATTGGAGATGCTTAATGTGAGTCTGGATGGAGAGTTTAAAGTCTAGCCAGGCACCTAGGTATTCATAGTTGTCCACATATTCTAAGTCAGAACCGTCCAGAGTAGTGATGCTAGTCGGTTGGGCGGGTACGGGTGAGGTCAGCGATCGGTTGAAGAGCATGCATTTAGTTTAACTGGCATTTAAAAGCAGTTGGAGGCCACGGAAGGAGTGTTGTATGGCATTGAAGCTCGATTGGAGGTCCAAAGAAGGCCACTGCAGCGCTTGATAGAACTTTGTTGAATAACATTAATTGCGCAAGAGGCTATAAAGTTTTTACCAGGTGCTTGTCCATCCAGGCTCAAGTCCCATGCGTGAAACAACACGCATAACAAGCTTGAGAAATATATACTGAACCAAAGAAAATATTTGCCTACCTTTCTGCCATGTCAACCATCCATCCAAATAACACCATGTGTCAGCCTTTTGTCTTTAATACACTTTCACATAGCCCTTTCCATGATATGGGGTAATCCAATGAGCAACACTGAAGCTGTTGATTTAATTGATCATTCATCAAGTATGCCCTACATAATCAAAACTTGACTTTCAAGGATTAGGGTATTTGATGAAAGGCTATTTGATGCAAACAGGCTATAAGAATACTTTTGCAGTTGATCAAATTAGCCTATATTATCACATTCACTTGCTCGCTCAAGGAAGGCAATTTTGCTCTGGCTTGCAAACAAAATCCCCTGCATCATTTTGTAAATTATTGACATTATTCTGCAGATTTGAAAATGTAAATGTAGGCTGATAATAAATTTAAAAATACCATATTTGATCTACCACAATGAAAACTTGGACAGTGAGCATAAATTGTATTTTTATAGATCCATGTGTCAGTACCTAAGCCATTTATTTTATCTACAACAGCAATTATTTTACAAGGATATGATCGCTGTCAGCTGGCTACCGTAGGAAAGTTACAATCTAACAAAACATTTTTTACATAAATTTGCCTTTTAGCCCATATGTGTCATCTTATGAAGTGGGTGTTATGTTGCACGCTCGCTAGTCTTTCCCTCTCATTTTAGTTGATATATTTTGCTGCAATGATCTGATCACACCATGCAAAGAGGGATGTAACTTACAGTCAGAGGGAAGGTGGACAATGTTGATTGGCAGGTTAAATGATGTCCAATGGGGTTGCAAGGTAAAAGAGGGAGGAGGGATTAGGTTGGCTCCTTTCCTCATTGCTTGGCAGAGATCTCAGAAAATGTAAAATTGTGAACACATGACCCACATTTAGCACATAAAATATATGTGCCATATCTCACAATTAATTGGACTGAGCCTTATCGCTGTGACAGAACGTTTATATTTTTCATAGATTTGCAATATTCCACAAAGTTCTACAGTGGGGAAAAAAAGTATTTAGTCAGCCACCAATTGTGCAAGTTCTCCCACTTAAAAAGATGAGAGGCCTGTAATTTTCATCATAGGTACACTTCCACTATGATAGACAAAATTAGAAAAAGAAAATCCAGAAAATCACATTGTAGGATTTTTTATGAATTTATTTGCAAATTATGGTGGAAAATAAGTATTTCAATAACAGCGGGAGGAGCAATGGCGGCTTTACTCATTAGCGCAAAAACTCACTCTGAGAGCCCCCACCTATCCACTTACGCAATGTGATCTTTCACGCTAATTTTTCAAAATAAAAGCCTGAAACTATGTCTAAAGACTGTTGACACCTTAGGGAAGCCAGAGAAAAAGGAATCTGGTTGATATCCCTTTAAATGGAGGATAGGCATGCGTAGGAACAGAAGGGTTTCAAAATAAGAGGCACTTCCTGATTGGATTTTCCTCAGGGTTTCGCCTGCAATATCAGTTCTGTTATACTCACAGACAATATGTTGACAGTTTTGGAAACTTTAGAGTGTTTTCTATCCTAATCTGTCAATCATATGCATATTCTAGCATCTGGTCCTGAGAAATAGGCTGTTTACTTTGGGAACGTTATTTTTCCAAACATAAAAATAGTGCCCCCTAGCTTCAAGAGGTTTTAACTTAAGTCATATGCGGAGCATATGTCCCAAATTATTACAATGGGTACCAACAGTTGAGTGGATTCACTATGAAGCTGAGGCTAAAAACCTTTAGAATATCACTTTAATTTGCTGAAAGACAATGACCAGAGCTTACCCATTATGTTGAACAATATTTTAAGTCAATAAACGATAATTTTAATCAAAGTCCGATATATTTGGGATTGAAGTGACAAATTCAAACTGTCCACTTCATGTAAAATCCATTTGAATGCGGTTTGTTTTCAGCCTACTTTTTGTTTCAGGGATTGGTAAAATTACAATGTTACCACCCACCAGCATGGCATTGTTTATTAATCAGAAACAGCTGCAAAGTTATTCATTTTTGCGACTGAGATGAGCTAGATGTCTGTATAATGATGAAATTATCATGTCTCTGCCCAAACAATGTGAGTTATCCCAAACGTTGGAAGGCAGGCGACAAGATAAGGTCCAAGATAAAGTAAGCCCATAGAAATGCATTGGGTTTATTTTGGACAGATTTTGGAGAGAGTGAAACCTCTCGCTTTACATCTTCCTCTCTGGATGAGCCAAACAGCCTTTTGTCCACTTAACTGCCTGAGCCATGGAACAAATTAAAATAGGGGGACACATTTTTACCAGGAAATTATCATAAACGGAATAATTTGTAAATGTTCACTTATTTCTGAGCTAATCTGTATAAAAAATCTGTATATATACAGATTACATACACTCAGGTTGGAGTCATTAAAACCAGTTTTTCAACCACTCCAGAAATGTCTTGTTAACAAACTGTAGTTTTGGTTAGGACATCTACTCATCGACTTTGTGCAAGTAATCATTGTCGAAATGGACAACGAACACAAGTATTTTTTCCAATAATTGTTTACAAACAGAGTATTGCGCTTATAATTCACTGTATCACATTTCTACTGGGTCAGAAGTTTACATACACTAAGTTGACTGTGCCTTTAAAAAGCTTGGAAAATTCCAGAAAATTATGTCATGGCTTTAGAAGCTTCTGATCGGCTAATTGACATCAATAGAGTCAATTGGAGGTGTACCTGTGGATGTATTTCAAGAGAAATCAGCCAAGACCTCAGGGAAAAAAATTGTAGACCTCCACATGTCTGGTTCATCCTTGGGAGCAATTTCCAAACACCTGAAGATATAACGTTCATCTGTACAAACAATAGTACGCAAGTATAAACACCATGGGACCACAGAGCAATCATACCGCTCAGGAAGGAGATGCGTTCTGTCTCCTAGAGATGAACGTACTTTGGTGCGAAAAGTTCAAATCAATCGCAGATCAATAGCAAAGGACCTTGTGAAGATGCTGGAGGAAACAGGTACAAAAGTATCTATATCCACAGTAAAACGAGTCCACTGCTCCAAAACCACAATTAAAAAGCCAGACTACGGTTTGCAATTGCACATGGGGACAAAGATCGTACTTTTTGGAGAAATGTCCTCTGGTCTGATGCAACAAAAATAGAAAACTGTTTGGCCATAATGACCATCGTTATGTTTGGAGGAAAAAGGGGGAGGCTTTCAAGCCGAAGGACACCATCCCAACCGTGAAGCACAGGGGGTGCTTGTCTGCAGGAGGGCCTGGTGCAATTCACAAAATAGATGGCTTCATGAGGGGGGAAAATTATGTGGATATATTGAAGCAACATCTCTAGAGATCAGTCCGGAAGTTTAAGCTTGGTCATCACAAAGCCCTGACCTCAATCCCATAAAAAATGTGTGGACAGAACTGAAAAACACGTGTGCGAGCAGGGAGGCCTACAAACCTGACCCAGTTACTCCAGCTTGTGGAAAGCTACCCGAAATGTTTGACCCAAGTTAATTAAGAAAAGTCACTAACACATCTATTACAACAGTCATGTCTGCAAAAACATGAAAGAGTACAGTATACTAGTCATGTACACAAAAACACTAAAGAAATATTACAGTAAACTACAATCATGTTTGCAAAAACACCATAGTGAATACTACAGTAAATTCTATAGTATACTACAGTCATGTCTTGTTCTTGTTACGTACAACATTATGCTAATCACATTGACGCGCATTAGCTCAACCATCCCGCGGGGGGGACTATCTTCGTTATACCACCCCTACCCTGTCACAACACAACTGATTGGCTCAAATGCGTTAAGGAAAGAAATTCATTTGTTTTACAAGTCACACCTGTTATTTGAAATGCATTACAGGTACCTCATGTAGCTGGCTGAGAGAATGCCAAGAGTGTGCAAAGTTGGCATCAAGGCAAAGGAAGGCTACTTTGAAGAATCTAAAATATGAAATATATTTTGATTTGTTTAATCATTTTTTTGGTTACTACATGATTCCATGTGTATTGTGTTTAAGGTAAGACTCAGATGCAGACAGTGTTGAAGAAACAAAGTTGAATTCCAAATCAGGGGCATGCTTATAGGTAAGGGAACACCCCCCTGAAATGTACACAAATGAATTAATGGGAAGTCAATAACACTCAATTCGGCGTTGTTTCATTCAAAGTTGATTGCAAATGCCATATGGCAAATGCCAAGTGTAACACTTTAAAAATCCAACAGATGATGAGTGCGGTCCACCGTGGTTTTTTGATATTGCAAATGGAACACAAGTCAACATCCAAAAGTAACATTTTTTCAAAAACTTAGCACCCCCGTTTTAAGAAATTCTTTAGATTATTTGCCAATTACACACGTGTAAGAACTGTATGAATATACTTTTGTCCAATTTTATTATTATAATTTTTTATTTTTTTATTTAACTTGTGTATAAGGCATATGTTTTGTCCATTTGCAATATGTTTTCATAGGAAGTCAAAAGTCAAAAATAGCAAAAATGTTGGAAACTTATCACACCCTTAAAAAGTGCTTTCTGGACCGTTTCTCAAAATTCTTTCAATTGTTTTGTCAATTAATAATGTGTAAGAACTGTATGAATATACTTTTATTAAATGTTATTATCTTTATTATTTATTTTTTTACTTGTGCATAAGGCATATGTTTTGTCCATTTGCAATATGATTTCAAAGGAAGTCAAAAGTTACTTTTTTGGGGCCAAATGCCATAAGAAATGTCCAAATGCAATATGGAAGATTTGAAAATGCCAAATCAGGATGTTATGTCCATTTGCCATGTACCATCACGAATTTGTCATGCTCAAAACTCCTGCAGAAATGCAATATTGACTGGCCTGATGAACACAGGAGGGCCGGGCAGAGATAGTGTTTCAATGGGCATTTACCATCACGAATTTGTCATGCTCAAAAATACTGCAGAAATGCTAAATTGACTGGCCTGATGAACTTGGGATGGCCGGGCAGTGATAGTGGTTCCTCTCCATCTCTCGTTGTGTTGATTTCATCATGTCCATTTGGTGATATTTTTTTACTGTTGCCAATGCACTGTGCATTTCCAATATGGTTGAATAGGCATTTTCCATCACAAATTTGTTATGCTCAAAAATCCTGCAGGAATGCAAAATTGACTGGTCCGATGAACTCGGGATGGCTGGGCAGTGATTCTGGTTCCTCTCCATCGCTCGTTGGGGTAAATTTCAGAATGTCACTTTGGTGATGGTACCTCACTGTTTAAACATATTGCAAATGGACAAAAGTCACCAGCAAGTCACTGTCCATCCATCAATTAGATATCACCAAACTGATACAACACCCAATTTTTCCAACTCGCTTAGAAGCCAACTATCACATTCTTCAGAGCTGGCACAAAATATCACAACTCCTTCTGTTCAAACCATAATAAAATCTTAAAACACATAGTTACATTCTAGCTGCGGGTCCAGTTCTGACATCATGTGTAGGCCTAGCTGAGGCTACCCCGAATCCCAAGTTCCGGCTCAATAGGTAATTTGGTGCCCGAGCAAGACCCTAATTGGTGCTGTGTGTGAAAACGTTGTGAAGACTTACAGAATACGTTTGACCTCTGTCATTGCCAACAAAGGGTATATAACAAAATATTGAGATAAACTTTTGTTATTGACCAAATACTTATTTTCCACCATAATTTGAAAATAATTTTTTTTTAAATCCTACGATGTGATTTTCTGGATTTTGTTTCTCATTTTGTCTGTCATAGTTGAAGTGTACCTATGATGAAAATTACAGGCCTCTCATCTTTTTAAGTGGGAGAACTTGCACAATTGGTGGCTGACTAAATACTTTTTTTGCCCCACTGTATAATGTGGATAAAGAGTTACTTGTCTAACATAACACAGAGGGTGTTCTTTAATGGAAGCTTCTCAAATATAATCCAGTTAGAATAAGAAATTCCCCAGGGTACCGGTTTAGGCCACTTGCTTTTATCCATTTTTACTAATGACATGCCACTAACTTTGAGTAAAGCCAGAGTGTCTATGTATGCAGAAGACTTAACACTATACACGTCATCCTCTACAGCAACTGAAATGACTGCAACACTCAACAAAGAGCTGCAGTTCGTTTCAGAGTGGGTGGCAAGGAATAAGTTAGCCCTAAATATTTCTGAAACTTAAAGCATAGTATTTGGAACAAAACACTCACTAAACCCTTAACCACAACTAAATTGTGTAATAAACAAGGTGGAAATTGAGCAAGTTGAGATGACTAATCTGCTTGGAGTAACCCTAGATTGAAAACTGTCATGGTCAAAACATATTGATGAAGTAGTAGCTGAGAGGAGAAGTCGGTCTATAATAAAGCGATGCTCTGCCTTCTTAACTTAGGGCTAGGCCCATTTTTTTCTCTCAATTTCCACCTGAATGACGTGCCCAAAGTAAACTGCCTGTTACTCAGGCCCTGAAGCCAGGATATGCATTTAATTGGTACCATTGGAAAGAAAATACTTTGAAGTTTGTATAAATGTAAAAATATTGTAGGAGAGTATAACAAAATAGATATGGCAGTAGAAAATCGAAAGAAAAGCCAACCAGAATTATTTTTTGAGAGAGACCATGCTCTTCCAATGGCAAGTATAAGGGCATACTCAACTCTAGCTCCCAGGATGCAAATCCTATGGCTTCTACTGGGTGTCAGCAGTCTTTGTCCAAGGTTTCAGGCTTGTAACCTCCAAAACTAATAAGAAATAACAGTTTTAGTGGAAGGACACAGTCTTGGAAATTTGTGTTTTTGCGTGCCATGAAGACAAGTCACACCTGCTAAAATCAGTTTCCTTTTGAACATACTTCTTTCCGTAAGAAAGTTTATAGCTTGATTACATTTTAGGTTATCTGAGGAATAAATAGAAATGTATTTTGGTTTGTTGAAACAAAGTTTAGGAGTATATTTTCGGATTCCTTTCTCTGCATGTTGAAATAGTGGATTGCTCAAATTGATGGCGCCAACTAAACAGACTTTTTGGGATATAAAGAAGGATTTTATCTAACACAACAACACTACATGTTATAGCTGGGACCCTTTAGATGACAAATCCGAGGAATATTTTCAAAGAGTAAGTATATATTTAATCGCTATTTGTGAATTTATGAAACCTGTGGCGGTGGACAAAATGTTTTAATGTGGGGCGCCGTCCTCAAACAATCACATGGCATGCTTTCACTGTAATAGCTACTGTAAATCGGACAGTGCAGTTCGATTAACAAGCATTTAAAATTTCAACCGATATAAGACCTATGTCTTAGGTATGTACCTAAATGTTTAATATCCATCCTTTTTAAGATTATTTATTTGATTTGCGCACTCGCCAGTTTCACCAGACATTTTCCCAACAACACTATCAACAAGACAGGTCCTACGGGCCCTAATTTTGTCGCACCTTGACTACTGTTCAGTTGTGTGGTCAGGTGCCACAAAAAAAGGACTTAGGAAACTACAATTGGCTCAGAACAGGGCAGCATGACTGGCCCTTGAATTTACATAGAGTGTTAATATTAAGAATATGCATGTTAATCTCTCCTGGCTGAAAGTGGAGGAGAGATTGACTTTTTTCGCTACTTTTATTTATGAGAGGTGTTGAATTCACCGAGCTGTCTGTCTAAACTACTGGCACAAAGCTCGGACACCCATGCATACCCCACAAGACATGCCACAAGAGGTCTCTTCACAGTCCCCAAGCCCAGAACAGACTATGGGAGCCACACAGTACTACATAGAGCCATGACTACATGGAACTCCATTCCACATTAAGTAACTCATGCCAGCAGTAAAATTACATTTAAAAAACAGATAAAAAAACACCTCATGGAACAGCGGGGACTCTGAAGCAACACAATCATTGGCACAGACACATGCATACACACACACACGATAACATACACACTATACATACACATGGATTTAGTACTGTAGATATGTGGTGGGGGGAGCATGGGCCTGAGGGCACACAGTGTGTTGTGACATCTGTGAATGTATTGTAATGTTTTTAAAATTGTAAGAAATACCTTAATTTTGCTGGACCCCAGGAAGAGTAGCTGCTGCTTTGGCAGCAGCTAATGGGGATCGAAAATAAATACAAATACAAAAACATACAAATATACTCTCAAGGCAGGATAGTGCTCTTTATTTTCCAGTGGAACGCTCATGCGGTGCTTAAGTGAAGTTGCAGTGAGACAGATTGTATCTTGGCCTTGTGAAGTGGCATGGTGGGGGTTTATGCAAGGAGATCAAGCCATGGGAGTGTGCAAGTATAAATTCAATTTCCAAAGCTAACACCGGGCCCTCCACTGAGTAAATAATCTCAGACTGGCTTTACATACCCAATAGAGCAGGGTGGGAGAGTCGCTTGATGCGAAAACCTCATTACTCAGACTGGCCGACCTTGGCACATGCATTGAATGGAAAATTAGTGGCTCTCAAACACGGCCATGCTCCATGAGAGTCTCCTTCAGAAGTGTTCCAGAGGTTGTCAAAACCCCATTCCGTGTCCTCGGAATGACTATACATTTTCTTCTGCAAGAATAACAAACTGGTATGGCATTGAAAGCTTTTATACAAGACATGCATTTTTGCACATCCCTTTCCCATGTCCTGCATTTAAAAATAATTATGTGATAGATAGTGAAATTGTGGTGTGTTCCATTCCTACAGTCATATTATAATCACGTCCAAACAGAATCCACTAATAGGCTCTCAACTCCTACAATCTTGAAATGTTTTTTTATTGATTGATTGATTGATTGATTAAATCTAGCCAGGAAAACAGAGCATGACCAAGGCAGGCTTGTAAACAGTATGGCCTTAGTTGAATACTTTATTTGCTTTTTTTGAGGAAAGTTTATATGGTGCAAGAAAAACATGTAGCTCCCCTTTCAACTGGCTACGGGGGGTATCCAGCCAGGACGAGTTATGCCAACTCTGTGCTCCAGACCTCCTGTGCGCCTCCACGGTCCAGTGTGTCCTGCACTGGCTCTACGCACTATGCCTCCAGTGCGCCCTCATAGCCTAGTACATCCTGTGATATAGGTCCACAGACGACGCAATCGCAACCACACTGCACACTGCCCTAACTCTCCTGTACTTCCTGTTCACCCACGACTGCGTGGCCATGCACGCCTCCAACTCAATCATCAAGTTTGCAGACGACACTACAGTGGTAGGCTTGATTACCAACAACAACGAGACGGCCTACAGGGAGGAGGTGAGGTCCCTTGGAGTGTGGTGTCAGGAAAAAAACCTCACTCAACATGAACAAAACAAAGGACATGATTGTGGACTTCAGGAAACAGCAGAGGGATCACCCCCCTATCCACATCGATGGGACAATAGTGGAGAGGGTAGTTAGTTTTAAGTTCCTCGGCGTACACATCATGGATAAACTGAATTGGTCCACCCACACAGACAGCGTCGTGAAGAAGGAGCAGCAGCGCCTCTTCAACCTCAGGAGGCTGAAGAAATTTAGCTTTTCACCAAAAGCACTCACAAACTTCTACAGATGCACAATCGAGAGCATCCTGTCGGGCTGTATCACCGGCTGGTATGGCAACTGCCCCGCCCACAACCGCAAGGCTCTCCAGAGGGTAGTGAGGTTTGCACAACGCATCACCGGGAGCAAACTGCCTGCCCTCTAGGACACCTACACCAACTGATTTCACAGGAAGGCCATACAGATCATCAAGGACAACAACCACCCGAGCCACTGCCTGTTCACCCCGCTATCATCCAGAAGGCGAGGTCAGTACAGGTACATCAAAGCAGGGACCGAGAGACTGAAAAACAGCTTCTATCTCAAGGCCATCAGACTGTTAAACTGCCACCACTAACATTGAGTGGCTGCTGCCAACATACTGACTCAACTCCAGCCACTTTAATAATGGATATTGATGGAAATTGATGTAAAAAATATATCACTAGCCACTTTAAACAATGCTACCTAATATAATGTTTACATACCCGACATTACTCATCTCATATGTGTATGTATATACTGTACTCTATATCATCTGCTGCATCTTTATGTAATACATGTATCACTAGCCACTTTAAATTATGCCACTTTGTTTACATACCCTACATTACTCATCTCATGTATATACTGTAGTCTATACCATCTACTCCATCTTGCCTATGCCGTTCTGTACCATCACTCATTCATATATCTTTATGTACATATTCTTTATCCCTTTACACTTGTGTGTATAAGGTAGTAGTTTTGGAATTGTTAGGTTAGATTGCTCGTTGGTTGTTAATGTATTGTCGGAACCAGAAGCACAAGCATTTTGCTACCCTCGCATTAACATCTGCTAACCATGTGTTTGTGAAATAAATTTGATTTGATTTATTCCAACGATGATCTGCGGCCCGGTTTCTCCGGTGAAGGTCCATGCACTAGGGCTGCCACCAACGCGAAGGGATCTGCGGGCAGGGGGGGGGGGTCTACGTCCCACACCGGAGCCACCGCCATGAAAAGATGCCCACCCGGACCCTCCCCTTTAGAATCAGGTTTTGCAGCCGCCGGAGTCCGCACCGTTTTTTATGTGGGGGGTACTACCACGCCCTGGCCATTTTATTCTCTATTTTGGTTAGGCCAGGGTGTGACTAGGATGGGCATTCTAGTTTCTTTATTTCTATGTTTGGTATTTCTTTGTTTTTGGCCGAGTATGGTTCTCAATCGGAGTCTATCGTTGTCTCTGATTGGGAATCATACTCAGGCAGCCTTTTCCCACCTGTGTTTTGTGGGTAGTTGTTTTCTGTATAGTTTATTTGCCTTACAGAACTGTTCGTTTTTCACTTTGTTATTTTGTTCAAGTGTTTTCATAAATAAAAATCATGAACCCTTACCATGCTGCGCTTTGGTCCATGCCTTCCGACGAGAGACGTTACAAAATAGGAATAGCTGATAGGCAGATGATAGGCCAGTAGCATCATTGCGCATGAATGAACAGTGAAGACAAGACAGACACCTCAAAAAAATCTCCCCTATAGATCTTGTTTTGGGACAATAAAATGAGTCTACCTCGACTAGCTTACAACACCACAATGCAATGAGTAATTGCATTATTGTTTTCAAGAGAGTACAACATTCTAGCCTACTCTAGGCTGTAGGGAAAATGTCATTTGAATGATGCATCTTTTTTTACAGTTAATTCAGAAAGTATTCAGACCACTTGACTTTTCCACATTTTGTTACAGCTTTATTCTAAAATTGATTTTATTGTTGAGTGGAAAAATTGTTTTCCACTCAATAACCCACAATGACCATATAAATGCCAAGTTGGTTGGATGGGGAGCGTAGTTGCACAGCTATTTTCAGGTCTCTCCAGAGATGTTCGATCGGGTTAAAGTCCGGGCTCTGGTTGGGCCACTCAAGGACATTCAGAGAAATGTCCCGAAGCCACACCTGCGTTGTCTAGGCTGTGTGCTTTAGAGTCATTGTCCTGTTGAAAGGAAAACCTTCGCCCTAGTCTGAGGTCGTGAGCGATCCGTTCATCTTTCCCTCAATCCTGACTAGTCTCCCACTGGGGCTAAGCTGCCTGCCATCCAGGACCTCTACACCAGGCAGTCTCAGAGGAAGGCCCTAAAAATTGTCAAAGACCCCAGCCACCCCAGTTCTCTCTACCACCGCATGTCAAGCACTACCGGAGTGCAGAGTCTAGGACAAAAAGACTTCTCAACAGTTTTTACCCCCAAGCCATAAAACTCCGAAGCAGGTAATCAAATGGCTACCCGGACTATTTGCATTGTGTTCCCCTCCACCCCTCTTTTACGCTACTGCTACTCTCTGTTTATCATATATGGATAGTCACTTTAACCATATCTACATGTACATAATACCTCAATCAGCCCAAGTAACCGGTGCCTGTATTTAGCCTTGCTACTGTTTAATGTTGTTTTTATTTCTTTACTTACAGTGACGGAAAAAAGTATTTGATCCCCTGCTGATTTTGTACGTTGGCCCACTGACAATAAAATAATCTGTCTATAATTTTAATGGTTGGTTTATTTGAACAGTGATAGACAGAATAACAACAACAAAAATCCAGAAAAACACGTCAAAAATGTTATAAATTGATTTGCATTTTAATAAACACAGTTTTTTTGTGTAAATATTTATTTGAACACAAGATTCAACAACAGACAAACTGAACAAGTTCCACAGACATGTGACTAACAGGATAATGGAATAATGTGGAATAATGTGTCCCTGAACAAATTGGAGGTCAAAATCAAATGTAACAGTCAGTATCTGGTGTGGCCACCAGCTGCATTAAACATTCATGAAAATACAAGTGTCTTACATCATTTAGAAGCATAACTTCTTGTTAATAAAACTTGTTGTCAGATTTCAAAAGGGCTTTACGGCGAAAGCATACCATGTGATTATCTGAGGACAGCGTCCACATCAAAATACTTTTAGAAACCAGCACAAGCGTCACAAAATCAAAAATAGCGATAAAATAAATCACTTACTTTTGAAGATCTTCCTCTGTTTGCAATCCCAAGGGTCCCAGCTACACAATGAATGGTAGATTTGTTGGAAAAAGTCCTTCTTTATATCCTAAAAAGTCTGTTTAGTTGCCGCCATTGATTTCAGTAATCCACTTGTTCAACATGCATACAAACGAATCCAAAAAGTTACCGGTAAAGTTCGTCCAAACAAGTCAAACAATGTTTCTAATTAAACCTCAGGTACTCAAATATCTGAATAAATGATAATATTTAAGACGGAGAGTAGTATGTTCAATAGGGAAGCTAAATAACGAAGAGCGCGCAACTTATTCACGCGTGGAACAAGGCTACTTTTCTAATGAGGGACACCTTGGATTAACTACAACTACTTGTTTGTTTTTCAAGAAACAAGCCTGAAACCCTGTCTAAAGACTGTTGACATCTACTGGAAGCCTTAGGAACTGCATATAGGCTAGCATTGAAATGGTCTATAACCTTAAAAAAAATTCCAGATGGATTTTCCTCGGGTTCTCTGCTGCCATATCAGTTATGTTATACTCACAGACATTATTTGAACAGTTTTATAAACTTCAGACTGTTGTCTATCCAATTCTATCCAATTATATGCATATCCTAGCTTCTGGGCCTGAGTAACAGGCAGTTTACTTTGGGAACATCAGTCACCCGAACTTCCGAACACTGCCACCTAGCTCTAAGTTAATTGAAATGCATTCCTGGTATCTCATGCATTCCGAGTATCTCATGAAGCTGGTTCAGAGAATGCCAAGGAGCGTGCAAATTTGTCATCAAGGCAAAGAGTAGCAACTTTGAAGAATTTCAAATATAAAATATACTTTGATTTGTTTAACACTTTTTGGCTTACTACATGATTCTATGTGTGTTATTTCATAGTTTTGATATCTTCACTTTTATTCTACGATGTAGAAAACAGTAAAAATAAATAAAAACCCTTGATTGAAAAGTTGTGTTGAAACTTTTGACTGGTACTGTATATATTTAATCTCCACCCGGCACAGCCAGAAGAGCACTGGCCAACCCTCAGAGCCTGGTTCCTCTCTAGGTTTCTTCCGAGGGAGTTTTTTCCTCGCCACCGTGCCTCTTCATCTGCACTGCTTGATGTTTGGGGTTTTATATTGGATTTCTGTATATGCACTCTGTGACATCTTCTGATGTAAAAAGGGCTTTATAATTAAATGTAATTTATTGATTGATGTTTCAATAATACTTTCAGGTAAGGCAAATGAGAAGAAGATGTTTAAAGGGTAAAAGGAGAAGAAGAGAGCTAAAAGAAAAAGGTTCTTCAGAGGTTCTGGTGTACAGTCATTGCCAAAAGTTTTGAGAATGACACAAATATTAATTTCCAAAGTTTGCTGCTTCAGTGTCTTTAGATATTTTTGTCAGATGTTACTATGGAATAATTAAGTATAATTCCAAGAATTTCATAATTGTCAAAGGCTTTTATTGACAATTATATGAAGTTGATGCAATGAGTCAATATTTGCAGTGTTGACCTTTCTTTTCAAGACCTCTGGAATCAGTCCTGGCATGCTGTCAATTAACTTCTGGGCCACATCCTGACTGATGGCAGCCCATTCTTGCATGATCAATGCTTGGAGTTTCTGAGAATTTGTGGGTTGTTTGTTTGTCCCCCCGCCTCTTGAGGATTGACCACAAGTTCTCAATGGGATTAAGGTCTGGGGAGTTTCCTGGCCATGGACCCAAAATGTCGATGTTTTGTTACCCGAGCCACTTAGTTATCACTTTTGCCTTGTGGCAAGGTGCTCCATCATGCTGGAAAAGGCTATGTTCGTCACCAAACTGTTCCTGGATGGTTGGGAGAAGTTGTTCTCGGAGGATGTGTTGGTACCATTCTTTATTCATGGCTGTGTTCTTAGGAAAAATTGTGAGTGAGCTCACTCCCTTGGTTGAGAAGCATGCTTTACTGTTGTCATGAGACAGGACTGATGGTAGCGCTCACCTTGTCTTCCCCCTGGACAAGCTTTTTTTCCGGATGCCCCAAATAATCGGAAAGGGGATTCATCAGAGAAAATGACTTTACCCCAGTCCTCAGCAGTCCAATCCCTGTACCTTTTTCAGAATATCAGTCTGTCCCTGATGTTTTTCCTGGAGAGAAGTGGCTTCTTTGCTGCCCTTCTTGACACCAGGCCATCCTCCAAAGGTCTTTGCCTCACTGTGCGTGCAGATGCACTCACACCTGCCTGCTGCCTTTCCTGAGCAAGCTCTGTACTGGTGGTACCCCGATTCCGCAGCTGAATCATCTTTAGGAGACGGTCCTGGCGCTTGCTGGACTTTCTTTGGTGCCCTGAAGCCTTCTTCACAACAATTGATCCTCTCTCCTTGAAGTTCTAGATTATCCGATAAATCGATGATTTAGGTGTAATCTTCCTGGCAGCAATATCCTTGCCTGTGAAGCTCTTTTTGTGTAAAGCATTGATGACGGCACATGTTTCCTTGCAGGCAACCACGGTTGACAGAGGAAGAACAATGATTCCAATCACCACCCTCCTCTTGAAGCTTCCAGTCTGTTATTCTAACTCAATCAGCATGACAAATTGATCTCCAGCCCTGTCCTCATTAATACTCACACCTGTGTTAACTCCTCATGGTATAGGGGACGCTTGCATCCCACTTGGCCAAAAGCCAAGGAAAATGCAGTGCGGAAATTCAAATAAAATTATATAAAAATCAAACTCATTAAATCACACATGTAAGATCGTAAATTAAAGCTACACTCGTTGTGAATCCAGCCAACATGTCATATTAAAAAAGGCTTTTCGGCAAAAGAATAAGAAGCTATCATCTGATGATAGCACAGCAGTAAACAAAGAGGGTAGCATATTTCAACCCTGCAGGCGTTACACAAAACGCAGAAAGAAAATATGCCTTACCTTTGACAAGTTTTTTTTTGGCACTCCAATATGTCCCATAAACATCACAATTGATCATTTTGTTCGATTAATTCTGTCCATATATACCCAAAATGTCAATTTATTTGGCGTGTTTTATCCAGAAAAAAACAGCTTCCGAATTGCGCAACGTCGCTACAACATATTTCAAAAGTTGCCTGTAAACTTTGCCAAAACATTTGAAACTACTTTTGTAATACAACTTTAGTTAATTTTAAACGTTAATAATCGATCAAATTGAAGACGGGTCTATCTGTGTTCAATACAGGAAAACAACAAACCAAGCTACTTTTCCAGTCTTGTGCAACTCTCAACAGTGTTCTTAGATGGCCGTACTTCTTCATTACACAAAGGAATAACCTCAACCAAATTCTAAAGACTGGTGACATCCAGTGGAAGTGGTAGGAACTGAAAACAGTTCCTAAGAAATATAGTTTCCCAATGAGATCTCACTGAACAGACAGAGACCTAAAAAAAAAAAATCTGAACGGTTAGTCCTCGGGGTTTTGCCTGCTACATAAGTTCTGTTATACTCACGGACATGATTCAAACAGTTTTAGAAACTTCAGAGTGTTTTCGATCCAAACTAATTATATGCATATCTTATACTAATCAAATCAAATGTATTTATATAGCCCTTCGTACATCAGCTGATATCTCAAAGTGCTGTACAGAAACCCAGCCTAAAACCCCAAACAGCAAGCAATGCAGGTGTAGAAGCACGGTGGCTAGGAAAAACTCACTAGAAAGACCAAAACCTAGGAAGAAACCTAGAGAGGAACCAGGCTAGGTGGGGTGGCCAGTCCTCTTCTGGCTGTGCCGGGTGGAGATTATAACAGAACATGGCCAAGATGTTCAAATGTTCATAAATGACCAGCATGGTCAGATAATAATAAGGCAGAACAGTTGAAACTGGAGCAGCAGCACGGCCAGGTGGACTGGGGACAGCAAGGAGTCATCATGTCAGGTAGTCCTGAGGCATGGTCCTAGGGCTCAGGTCCTCCAAGAGAGAGAAAGAAAGAGAGAAAGAGAGAATTAGAGAGAGCACACTTAAATTCACACAGCACACCGAATAGTACAGGAGAAGTACTCCAGATAGAACAAACTGACCCTAGCACCCCGACACATAAACTACTGCAGCATAAATACTGGAGACTGAGACAGGATAACATATCTTATACTATACTAATAATATGCATATCTTATATTCTTGGCATGAGTAGCAGGAAGTTGAATTTGGGCACGCTATTTAAACAAAAGTGAAAATGCTGCACCCTATACCTTAAGAAGTTAACGAGAGAATCACTGACATGATGTCAGCTGGTCCTTTTGTGGCACGGATAAATGCAGTGGAAATGTTTTTGGGGGATTTGGTTAATTTGCATGGCAAAGAGGGACTTTGCAATGAATTGCAATTGATCTGATCACTCTTCATAACATTCTGGAGTATGTGCAAATTGCCATCATACAAACTGAGGCAGCAGACTTTGTGAAAATGAATATTTGTGTCATTCTCAAAACTTTTGGTCACGACTGTAGAGGTAAATCTTGGTGCTAGGGGGCAGTATTTTCATTTTTGGAGAAAAAAAACGTTCCCGTTTTAAATGGGATATTTTGTCAGGAAAAGATGCTAGAATATGCATATACTGGACAGCTTTCGATAGAAAACACTATAACGTTTCCAAAACTGTAAAGATATTGTCTGTGAGTATAACAGAACTGATGTTGCAGGCGAAAGCCTGAAAAAAAATCCAATCCGGAAGTGCCCCATATTTTGAAAGCGCTGCGTTCCAATGAGTCCCTATTGAGCTGTGAATGTCCTATCAACGAGCAAACACTTTCTACGTATTCCCCAAGGTGTCTACAGCATTGTGACGTAGTTTTACGCATTTTTATTGAAGAATAGTCGTAGGCGGCCACATTGCGTAAGTGGTCACATGGTGGCTCCGAGAGAGATTCTCACGTAAAATACAGAGGTAGCCATTACTCCAATCGGTTCTAGTGAAAAACGAATTGTCCCGACGGATATATTATCGAATAGATATTAGAAAACACCTTGAGGATGGATTCTAAACAACGTTTGGCATGTCTCTGTCGATATTATGGAGCTAATATGGAATATTTTTCGGTGTTGTGGTGACCGCAATATCCGGGCGTTTTCTCAGCCAAACGCGAAGAACAAACGGAGCTGTTTCGCCTACAAAAAAAATATTTTTGGAAAAAATGAACTTTGGCTATCTACCTGGGAGTCTCCTGAGTGAAAACATCCAAAGTTCATCAAAGGTAAACGATTTAATTTGATTCCTTTTCTGATTTCCGTGACAAGGTTGCCTGCTGCTAGCAAGGCATAATGCTATGCTAGGCTATCGATAAACTTACACAAATGCTTGTCTAGCGTTGGCTGTAAAGCATATTTTGAAAATCTGAGATGACAGGGTGATTAACAAAAGGCTAAGCTGTGTCTCAATATATTTCATTTGTGATTTTCATGAATAGGAATATTTTCTAGGGATATTTATGTCCGTTGCGTTATGCTAATTAGTTTCAGGCGATGATTACACTCCCACATGCGGGTTTGGGAGTCACTAGAGGTTAAATGTTTATTATTTGTATTGCCTCTGTGTTTTTGGTGATTTTGAGATGTGAGATATCACAATAGGGCTACTTAATGTTAGATCCCTCACTTCCAAGGCAGTTAGTCAATGAACTAATCACTGATCATAATCTTGATGAGATTCACCTGATTAATTTAGGCCTGATTAATCTACTATGTTAAATGAGTTCTCTCCTTCTGGTTACACTAGTGACCATATCCCTCGTGCATCCCGAAAATACGGAGATGTTGCGGAGGTGTTGCTAACATTTACGATATCAAATTTCAGTTTACAAAAAAACAACTGCTTTTTCATCTTATGAGCTTCTAGTCATGAAATTTATGCAGCCTACTCAATCACTTTTTCTAGCTACTGTTTACAGGCCTCCTGGGCCATATACAGCATTCCTCATTGAGTTCCCTGAATTCCTATCGGAACTTGTGGTCATAGCAGATACTATTCTAATCTTTGGTGACTTTAATATTCACATGGAAAAGTCCACAGACCCACCCACTTCGACTCAGTGGGTTTTGTCCAACATGTCTCTGGACCCACTCACTGTCACAGTCATACTCTGGACCTAGTTTTGTCCCATGGAATAAATGTTGTGGATCTTAATGTTTCTCCTCATAATCCTGGACTATCGGACCACCATTTTATTACGTTTACAATTGCAACAAATAATCTGCTCAGACCCCAACCAAGGAACATCAAAAGTCATGCTATAAATTCACAGACAACACAAAGATTCCTTGATGTCCTTCCAGATTCCCTCTGTCTACCCAAGGACGCGAGAGGACAAAAATCAATTAACCACCTAACTGAGGAAATCAATTAAACATTGTGTAATACCCTAGATGCAGTCGCACCCCTAAAAACAAAAACAAAACAATTGTCATAAGAAAGCTCCCTGGTATACAGAAAATACCTGAGCCCTGACTGGAAGTCTTTTGACTACCTTGAAAAGACAGTACCGTGCAGTATCGAAGAGCCCTCACTGCTGCTCAAACATCCTATTTGTCAATCTTAACTGAGGAAAATAAGAACAATACAAAATGTATTTTTGATACGGTCAAAAACTAACTAAAAAGCAGCATTCCCCAAAAAAGGATGGCTTTCACTTCAGCAGTGATAAATTCATGAACTTCTTTGACAAAAAGATAATGATCATTAGATGGCAAATTACAGACTCCTCTTTAAATCTGCTTATTTGCACAACACTGCCAGGACCTAGGATCAGGGGAGCCACTCAAGTGTTTTAATACTATATCTCTTGACACATTGATGAACCTTCAAGCTGCATACTGGATCCTATTCCAACTAAACTACTGAAAGAGCTGCTTTCTGTGCTTGGCCCTCTTATGTTGAACACTATAAACGGATCCCTGTGTACCAAACTCACTAAAAGTGGCAGTAATAAAGCCTCTCTTGAAAAAGCCAAACCTTGACCCAGAAAATATAAAAAACTATCGGCCTATATCAAATCTCTCATTCCTCTCAACTCCTCTCAGCAACTCACTGCCTTCCTGAAGACAAACAATGTATACGAAATGCTTCAGTGGTTTTAGACACCATCATAGCAGTGAGACTGCACTTGTGAAGGTGGTAAATTACCTTTTACTAGCGTCAGACTGAGGCTCTGCATCTGTCCTCAAGCTCCTAGACCTTAGTGCTGCTTTTTATACCATCGATTACCACATTCTTTTGGAGAGATTGGAAATCCAAATGGGTCGACACCTACAAGTTCTGTCCTGGTTAAAAATGTATCTGTCAGAAAGATATCAGTTTGTCCTCTGACAAATCAACTGTAAATTTCAGTGTTCCTCAAGGCTCCATTGTAGGACCTCTATTGTTTTCACTATATATTTTACCTCTTGGTGATGTCATTTGGAAACATAATGTTAACTTTCACTGCTATGCGGACAACACACAGCTGTACTTTTCAATGAAAGATGTTGAAGCCCCCAAATTGCCCTCCCTGGAAGCCTGTGTTTCAGACCTAAGGAAGTGAATGGCGGCAAATGTTCTACTCTTAAACTCGGACGAAGCAGAGATGCTAGTTCTAGGTCCCAAAAAACAAAGAGATTTTATATTAATTTTATATTGAATCTGACAATTATTCTTAACCTCTCTATGGTAGGGGCCAGCATTCTGTATTTTGGATGAAAAGCATGCCCAAATTAAATGTACTGCTACTCGGGTCCAGATGATATGGTATGCATATAACTGGTAGATTTGGATAGAAAACACTCTAAAGTTTCCGAAACTATTAAAATAGTGTCTGATTATAACAGAACTGATTTAGCAGGTGAAAACCTGAGAAAAATCCATTCAGGAAGTAGTTTTGTTTTGTTTTTGTAGTTTTCTATTCAATGCCATTACAGTATCCATTGACTTAGGACTCCATTTGCAGTTCCTATCCCTTCCACTAGATGTCAACAGTCTTTATAAATCGTTTCAGGCTTGTATTCTTATAAATGAGGGAGTAAGTCCAGTCTGAACGAGTGGACCTTAACGTGACGCAGAGTTTTTTCAGGCGCATGTGCATTTCTTGTTTACCTTTTATATTGACAACGTTATTGTCCGGTTTAAATATTATAGATCATTTAGGATAAAAAACACCCTGAGGATTGAATATAAACATCGTTTGACATGTTTCTATGAACTGAATTTAGATTTTTTTGTCTGATTGTTTTGACTGAGTTTGAGCCTGTGGATTACTGAAGAAAACGCGCTAGCAAAACGGAGGTTTTTGGATATAAAGAGACTTCATCGAACAAAATGAACATTTATTGAGTAAATGAATGTCTTCTGATTAACACCATACGAAGATCATCAAAGGTAAGCGATTAATTTCATCTCTATTTCTGAGTTTTGTAACGCTTCTGTTTGGCTGGTTACTGTTTGTAATAATTTGTCAACTGGGCTATGTTCTGGGCTAGGTATGTTCTGGACTAGGTATGCTTTCGCCGAAAAGCATTTTATATATATGACACTGTGGTTGGTTTAACAAGAAGTTAGTCTTTAAACCTATGTAAAATGTTTTTTTTTTCCAGAATTTTTATAATGAGCATTTCTGTAATTGAATTTGGCGCTCTGCAACCTCACTGGATGTTGGCCAGATGGGACGCTAGCGTCCCCCATACCCTAGAGAGGTTAATGGTTGTACAGTCGTCTCAAATAAAACTGTGAAGGACCTCAGCGTTACTCTGGACCCTGATTTGTCTTTTGACGAACATATCAAGATGGTTTCAAGGACAGCATTTTTCCATCTAAATGATGCAGAAAACTTAATCCATGCTTTTGTCACTTCTAGATTAGACTACTGCAATGTTCTACTTTCCGGCTACCCGGATAAAGCACTAAATAAACTTCAGTTAGTGCTAAACACAGCTGCTAGAATCTTGACTAACCAAAAAATGTGATCATATTACTCCAGTGCTAGCCTCTCTACACTGTCTTCAGGTTAACTTCTTGGTGACAGGGGGCAGTATTTTCACGTCCGGATGAAATGCATGCCCAAATTCAACTGCCTTCTACTCATCCCCAGAAGATAATATATGCATATTATTAGTAGATTTGGATACTAAACACTCTGAAGTTTCTAAAACTGTTGTTTTATTTTAACTTTATTTAACTAGGCGAGTTAGTTATGAACAAATTCTTATTTTCAATGACGGCCTAGGAACAGTGGATTAACTGCCTGTTCAGGGGCAGAACGTCAGATTTGTACCTTGTCAGCTCAGGGATTTGCACTACTAGTCCAACGCTCTAACCACTAGGCTACCCTGCCGCCCCATGTCTGTGAGTATAACAGAACTTATTTAGCAGGCGAAACCCTGAGGATAAACCTTTTAGATATTTCTTTTTTGAGGTCACTCTTTTCAATTAGGTTTCATTGGGTATCCAGATTTCTAAGGGACCTTCTTGCAGTTCCTATCGCTTCCAATGGATGTCAACAGTCTTTAGAAATTGGTTGCGGTTATTCCTTTGTGTAATGAAGAAGTACGGCCATATTGAAAGAGGGTCACTTGAAGTGTACCGTTAGATAGAGGCCCGTGAAAATAAAAGAGAGCTGCAATCATACACTCTAGGAGCTCAGATGCAAAATGTAATTAACAACGTTTCGACAGCCAAGCTGTCTTCATCAGGGTATAATCACAAACACTGCGGGATGACTCGTGTCTTTTGACACTATATAAACAGGTGTCTGTAATCATGGACAAGAGTGGCCTAATATCATTGGTTAATAATCAAATATTAAAATGTCATACAAAGAACAACATACAAACAACAAATGGATAGCATATGATCATAGATTAATTTGACTACACAAGCTTACAAACAATCCTTCAAACACGCACAAACAGGGAAATCGATCCCAATCAAAGGTGTTATTACGTGCTCCACTAAGGCAGTTATTTATTTTATAACTTGTCCTTGTGGTAAAAATTGTAGGTAAAACAAAGCGCAAATTAAAAGTACGTATCTCAGAGCATCGTGGCACCATTAGGTGTAAAAACTTTACTTATCCAGTTGCGGCCCACTTCTTGGAGGCAGGCCACTCGATTTTGTCTCTGCGTTATATTGGCATCGAACATGTCACCCTCCCTAGGAGAGGAGGTGACCTTGATAATTTATTGTTAAAACGAGAGTCTGCCTGGATCTTTAATTTAAAGACCCTTGTGCCCTTCGGTCTCAACGTAGACTTTGATCGGAAGCCATTCTTGTGATTATTGTGACTTTGCAATTGTAATTGTTTGTAAGCTTGTGTAGTCAAATTAATCTACGATCATATGATATCCATTTGTTGTTTGTATGTTGTTCTTTGTATGACATTTTAATATTTGATTATTAACCAACCTAGTTTCCGGCCTTTCTCGGGAGTTGTTCCTAGCCACCGTGCTTCTACACCTGCATTGCTTGCTGTTTGGGGTTTTAGGCTGGGTTTCTCTACAGCACTTTGTGACATCAGCTGATGTAAGAATGGCTTTATAAATACATGTGATTGAGTTTATATGTCTGTCTTTTATGTCTGCTATATTCATCAGAAATGACGGCCAAAAGTGGTTTATTGCTGCCCCACTCAGATTATCTTTATACAATTGTAACAAAATAAATAAATATATTGTTGTAAAGATATAATCCATTATTTCATTATTAAAATACAAATGTTATTATTACAATACAAATATCATTATTACATGATTACGATAAAGAACACGTTAATGGGCTACAGCCTAGTATTTCAATGCTATTGATCGGACAATCTGACTGATGAACAAGGTTTATCTCATCCAAGTGAAGCCTCAAGGCTTTTAGGCTGTATCAGTTTATGGCGCGTTACGGTAGCATTCAGGGCATAAACAAAAACATAATTTATATTATTCGGGATGTTCAGGTACATGGAATAGATCCCAATATAGCAACTGTAACCAACTGGGAGAACGAGTGCAGAGAAGAGCCACCGGTTTTGCAAAATTGGAAACATTGACTGAAATAAGAAAAACATCTGGTTAGCAGGTAAGGTTATAAATCCATCACTGGCAGTAAAAGCACAATGCCAATAGGGCCTATAACTATTAATGAGCCTAACAATCTATCATATTTGAATAAGACCTGCATGTCCATGATGCAATCATGCAAATTCAGAGACATGAGAATGAGAGATTTGGAGTGCTTCTTTTTCCCACAACCATTAGTCATTCATGCTGAAAGGCAGGCCATAAATCCAATAAAACATGGCACCAGTAAAGCCTTCATCAGCCACATGAAAGTGGGAAAAGCCCCCAATCTCGGATGATTGCAACAATCAGTGAGGGCATTTGAACAGCATGATATTTGTAGTAGTAGCCTAACTGTACTGCTTGCTGTTCATTGCCAGTCTCTGAAGGAAAATATGTTGTGACCGTGCAGCCTGAAGAAAGAGGCAAAATAGCATCTGTCATCTGGTTGTAGTGTCATGGGTGGGTGTGTGCGTGAGTAAATCAAATCCAACAGCAGGTCATGTTCTCATCACTTAGTACATCCCCCATTTCAAAACTGAATGGATGGTCCAAACGCTCTTGTCGCACATGTCACACATCCACTATGGTCAAACCATACAATTAAGAACAATTAATTTCAACTGAGGTAAAGGTGGTTTTAATTTCACACATTCGGACATTCAGACATTCGCCGAAAGCCATTCACAAATGTAAAAATCAATGACTAATTCACCGTTTGTCACAGAAACATCAAATTAGGTATGATTTACTCTATAAATGTCTAGCATACTTTTAGAGTATTTGTTTTGAGTAAACATTCCAGTTTTGATTTGATAGAAATACATAGAATCTATAAAATGCCATTTAAAGTTATATAAAATCAATAAATAATTCACTGTTTGTCACAGAATCATCGAACTAGGTACGATTTTTTCTTAAAATATCTAGTATACTTTTACAACCTTTGCTTTGAGTAAACATACAGCTATGTAACAGCTATGTAAATCATTGTTTTCACTGATTATGACAGAATCATCAAGCTAGGTATGATGTATGCTAGACATTTATAGAAAACTTTTACAATCTTTGTTTTGAGGAAGTATTCCAGTTTTGACTTGAAAGAAATACATAAAATCTATCAAATGCAATTTTAAACGATATAAATCAATAACTAATTCACTGTTAGTCATGCAGAGGCAGAATGCAGAGGTCTTGAAAATACAACACTGCAAATATTGACTCTGCATCAAATTCATGTAATTGTCAATAAATGCCTTTGACACTTATGAAATGCTTGTTCCTAGCATGCAATGACTACATCAAGCTTGTGAATCTACACACTTGTTGCATCTTTTTTATGCATAAATTGCTTAGTAGAACTGCATAAGTGTTGCTCTCCACTTTCTGGAGGACCGAGTTTTGAAATCAGTGGAATTCGAGTATGATAGCTAAGGAGATGGAGAAAACACCTGTCTCTGGATTACATCTTCAACCATGACATCTGTGACAGGGAGAAGCGTCCAACCATGATGTATACGTGTAAGATAGTCTAGCTTGCTACATTTTTAGATATTACTTGTTTCTAATTTGACAAACTTGTTTTCATTTCAAGTTAAAGTGTAAAGTTAGTTAGCTAGCTAACGTTGGCTGGCTGGCTCGCTAGCTAACGTTACATGTATGATCTTATTATCTGTGTCTCAGAGCCATTTGCTTAGCTAACATTAGGCTATAATTAGCCAACTAATATTGAACATGGTTTGTTAGCTACCTGCAGATTCATGCAGTGTAGTAACATCATGAGTTGGGTTTATGGTTCATTGTTTAGCTAGCTACATGTCTTAACAAAAGACTCCACTATGAAAGTATCCATTTCAATAATGTCACTGCGATAATTGTGGACAACAGTAGGCTGGACCATAGAACAAGTCAATTCACCCAAGGCTGAAAAATATCCAAAGCACGTTGGCTGAGCTGGAACACTAGCACATGGCTATAGAAAATTAGAGTGATGCTTAGAAATGTATTTTACCACTATCTGTTCTTAGGACGAAACTTGAAAAACAACAGGAGGTAGGGAAAAAATAAACACTTCTGACTATTTCGGCTCCAGTGATCGATGGCAGCCGAGCTCGCTGCCCAGACTTACATAATTACATAGAGGATATTCACCTGATTTAAAAAGGTGTCCAACTTGGAAAAAATCAAGTACACAAATTGTGAGAAATTTGGCAAAATAGACAGTCAAACCCCTATTTCCCCTATAGGAAACAATTGGACGACCTCAGAGTTCCATGAGTAAAAATATCATTTTTAAGTTTTAACTACCAGAGATTGATCACAGCATAATATGCTACCCACATTTCCATAATTAGAATATATTTTACTAAATGAAATGGTGTGGGACTTCAAAATATCAAAATAAATCCATGGTGAGATATTTGGCAAAATAGACAGATATGTCCGTGTAGAATGTCCCCATAGGGAAACAATGGGTCTTCCTCAGAGTTCCAACAGTCATGTGTAATTTCAGATATTTGAAAGGCTTGATGACAGCAGAGCTCGCTGCCCAACCTTACATCACTACAATGATGACATTCTCCTGATTAAAATGGTGTCTGACTTGAAAAATTATCTAAATATACACATTGAGATAATTGGCGAAAAAAGATGGTCATACACCTATTTCCCCTAAAGGAAACAATGGGACGACCTCAGAGTTCCAGGAGTAAAAAATAGATTATCATGAATGAAAGTGTAGAACTTCAAAAACATAAATAAATCCATTAAGTTACAGACATTGCCATTATGTTGGGGGAAATAGGGATGTATAAAAAGGGAAGTCTATTATTTAACCAGTTTAACCAGTTTAAAGCTTCAAAATATGGTTAAACTTATAATTTCTGTACCATGGATGGTCAGCCCTTCCATCCAAAATGTAGCCTAGCGGTTAAGAGCATTGGACCAGTAACCCAAAGGTGTATGGTTTGAATCCCTGAGCCAACTAGGTGGAAAATGATGTTGATGTGCCCTTGAGCAAGGCACTTAACCTAAATGCTCCTGTAGAATGTAGATTATTTTTGCACAATAGAAATTAATGGTACCATTAATACCAATGGTATTGTAAATAAGAATATGTTTCTGGAAAATGCATAATCCTGCCTGAATCGTGAATTAAAAAATAAATTCTCTGCATTGAGTGCAAACTAGAACATTGTGAAAATTCTCTGCAATTTACAGAACTCGTTTACTGTGAACACTGAGGCTGTACCCACTTTAAGTTACAGTTAACAGTGGCGGCCAAGTAGGCTGTAACGGTTTTCGTTGGTGGAAGAAGGTGAGGACCAAAGCGCAGTGTGGTAAGTGTTCAAGAGTATTTAATAGAACAGAACACTGAATGACAAAAACAACAAGAGACCGAAATGAAACCGAAACAGTTCTGTGGTGCAGACACAAAACAGAAAACAAACACCCACAACCAAAATGGGGAAAACAGGCTACCTAAGTATGATTCTCAATCAGAGGCAACGAACGACACCTGCCTCTGATTGAGATCCATACTAGGCCAAACACATTGAAATATAACATAGAAAAAGAACATAAACTACCTACCCCAACTCACGCCCTGACCAACCTAACACAAAGACATAAAAAGGAACTAAGGTCAGAACGTGACATAGGCTAATGTTGCTATTTGATCAGAATGTAGGCCTACCATCAAAAACAATGGAGAAAAATGCATCCCATAACATTTTAACATGGAAATAACTATTCTATTATTCAGCCTACAGTAGCAGCAAATTTGTGGTGTTCAATGCAAATCTACATTACCATGAGAAAAACATGCAAGGCTTGATATTAACCTGTTTATCCACTTGCCCTTCAGACAAGGTGATGACTGAAAAAGCATTGCTTGATCCAAGAAACCACTTTACAAAATAAAATGGATTGTTATTCCAAAACCATTATTACAGAGAATCAAACGCATTGTTACCCTCTGCCTACTGGCTACTTAGCTTACTCTCGACCTTATCAAAATACAACACTCCACTTTAAGACATAAAAAAGCTCTTTACCTGACTTGCTTTTAAAATATGGCTAGAAATGTAGACATTTTTACAAATTTTTACAAATATTTACAAATGTGCACAGGCAGCTTTCGCTTTCATCTCAAAACAAGTGCATGACTTGGACCGCTCATGCTGTAAATACAGTCCAGTTGAAATTGAATGGCACAGATCCATTTACAGTGCATTCGGAAAGTATTCAGATCCCTTTAATTTGTCCACATTTGTGACCGACCAGCTCGATTTTATAGAGCAAAATTTGAAAAGTAGATTATAGATTAGTAAGTAGATTAGTAAATTATATATAATACACTACACTTGAGGATCAATGGCAAAGTAATTCTGCTTTGAAAGTTGATAAACTTGTAACCTGACTTTTAACAAAATGGCCCTTGAATGTTTTGGTACCTACTGGAGAGCTTCTCTCTGTCTACACCCAATTAGCATTGTTCATACCCTTTTAAGATTTAGCCCTACCCATCTCTTTAAGGATTCACATGCCAGGCTATGTACTAAAACAACCAAAGCTTCGAAAGGCTGGTTTATACTATGGGTGAGTTTGTCAATTTAATCTGAGTGTTCTGACATTGGCCAGCTTGCTAGCTACTTCCAGACACAAATGAGAGAACAGCTCAAACTGACCATTTTCCTCACACTAGCAGAGCTGGTTAGGCTGTTTTTATATTATCCAGAGCATTGGTGACTGCAACTGTGCTGCTGGTAACAATGTAATTAGGCTTTTCTTGCCAACGTTTACTGACACCGGCCATATTCATCGGATGTTAAGCATTCATAAATTATTTAGTTATTCTGTGCTCTGGCACACTCAGATGAGGGTGCTCTGAAATAGCCAGCCAGCTAATGTTACTAGTACACGTTAACTTGAAATGAAATGAAAACGACTTTGACTAAATTTGTGTAATATCTGAAAATGTAGCTAGCTAGACACTTGTCCCTTTCTGTCATGGATGCCATGGCTGCCCTTAGTTTGAAGATGTAATCCAGAGCCTTCTATATTTTCTATTCGACTCCGTCTGCATATTTGCAATCTAACGCCAGAATCTCCTTAGATATCATACTCGAATTCCACTGATTTCAAAACTCGGTCCCCCAGAAAGTGGAGAGCAACACGTATGCAGTTCTACTACGTGATATCTTTCAAAAAAAGCTGAAAAATAGTAGACCTCCATGTGTCTGGTTCATCCTTGGGAGCAATTTCCAAACGCCTGAAGGTAGCACGTTCATCTGTAAAAACAATAGAACATAAGATTAAACACCATTGGACCACGCAGCCATCATACCAGCAAGTAGCCTAGTGGGGCAGCAGGTAGCCTAGAGGTTAGAGCTTTGGAACAGTAACTGAAAGGTTGCAAGATCAAATCCCTGAGCTGACAAGGTACAATTCTGTCGTTCTGCCACTGAACAAGAAGTTTACCCACTGTTCCTAGGCCGACATTTAAATTAAGAATGTGTCCTTAACTGACTTGACTAGTTAAATAAAGGTAAAATAAAAAAATACTGCTCAGGAAGGAGACTCTTTCTGTCTCCTAGAGATGAACACAATTTGATGCGAAAATTTCAAATGAATCCCAGAACAACAGCAAAGGACCTTGTGAAGATGCTGGAGGAAACAGGTACAAAGTATCTATATCCACAGTAAAATGAGTCCTATATTGACATAACCTGAAAGGCCGATCAGCAAGGAAGGAGCCACTGCTCCAAAACCACCAAAACAAAGCCAGACTATGGTTTGAAACTGCACATGGGGACAAAGTTCATACTTTTTGGAGAAATGTCTTCTGGTCTGATGAAACAAAAATTGACCTGTTTGGCCATAATGACCATCATTATTTTGGAGGAAAAAGGGGGAGCAGACAAAACATTACAAACAGTAACCAGCCAAGTAGAAGAGTTACAAGTCAGAAATAGAGATAAAATTAATCCCTTACCTTTGATGATCGTCATATGGTGGCACTCAGAAGACATTCATTTATTCAATAAATGTTCCTTTTGTTCGATAAAGTCTCTTTATATCCAAAAACATCTGTTTTGTTTGCACGTTTTCTTCAGTAATCCACAGGCTCAAACGCAGTCAAAACAGGCAGAAAAAAAATCTAATTGTATCCATAAAGTTCATAGAAACATGTCAAACGATGTTTATATTCAATCCCCAGGTTGTTTTTAAGCCTAAATAATCAATACTATTTAAACCGGACAATAACGTTGTCAATATAAAAGGTAAACAAGAAAGGCACTCTCTCGGGATTGCGCATGAAAAAGTTCTGTGACACGGTCGGGTCCACTCATTCAGACTGGTCTTACTCCCTCATTTATCAGAATACAAGCCTGAAACCATTTCTAAAGACTTGACATCTAGTGGAAGGCATAGGAACTGCAATTTGAGATCTAGGTCAATGGATACTGTAATGGCATTGAATAGAAAAAAATTGAAAAAAAACCTACTTCCTGAATGGATTTTTCTCAGGTTTTTGCCTGCCAAATCAGTTCTGTTATACTCACAGACACTATTTTAACAGTTTTGGAAACGTTAGTGTTTTCCATCCACATATACCAGTTATATGCATAACATATCTTCTGGGCCCGAGTAGCAGGAAGTTTAATTTGGGCATGCTTTTCATCCAAAATTCCGAGTGCTGCCCCCTACCCTAGAGAAGTTATACTGTTTAAAATCACATTACATAATTTTACAAATAGTTTCATCTTTACTCATTCATTTTGTACAACAATTAGATGCAAGCCTTATAACTGAGACTCTTGCATAAAAGAGTTATGGTAATGTGGCTGTATTGTCTCATCAGTTTCACAAACATTAAATGAAATGGACCGGTCGTAGCTGGATTCTTCCACGACTGCATACACCTACTCCAAAATATATACATTGTTCAGTTCAAGTTCTATGCTGGAGAAGAGGTTCCTTTGTTCTCCTGTGAAACCTTCTCTCTCTCATATATATATATATATATATATATATATATACTCACTGTCTGGCCATGAGGAAGAGAGTCTCCTCCAGGAATGTTCGACCTGAGATAACAGCAGCCTGGGTGTAGGCGAGAGAGAGAGGGGGAAGGCACGCTATACCCAAAGAGGGCCACGCCATGACAGGTGTCAACGTAAATAGTCCGATGGCCATTTGATTAATTGTTCAGCAGTCTTAAGTATTGGGGCTTGAATCTTAAGGAGCCTTTTGGTCCTAGACTTGGGGCTCCCGTACCGCTTGCCTTGCTGTAGCAGAGAAAACAGGCTATGACATGGGTGACTGGAGTCTCTGACCATTTATTTTGGCTTTCCTCTGACAACCGACTATAATATGTGTCCTGGTTTGCAGGAAGCTTGGCCCCAGTGATGTACTGGGCCATAAGCACTACCCTCTGTAGCGCCTTATGGTCAGATGGCTAGCAGTTGCGGTGATGCAAACAGTCAGGATGCTCTCGATGGTGCAACTGTAGAACCCATGCCAAATCTTTTCAGTCTCCTGAGGTGGAAAAGGTGTTGTCGGGCCCTCTTCACAACTGTCTTGGTGTGTTTGGACCATGAGAGTTCATTGGTGATGTGGACACCAAGGAACTTAAAACTCTCTACCCGCTCCACTACAGCCATGTCGATGTTGATGGGGGCCTATTCGACCCACCTTTTCCTGTAGTCCACAATCATCTCCTTTGTCTTGTTCACATTAAGGGAGAGGTTGTTGTCCTGGCACCACACTGCCAGGTCCCTGACCTCCTCCCTACAGGCTGTCTCATCATTGTCGGTGCTCAGGCCTACCACTGTTGTGTCTTTAGCAAACTTAAATATGGTGTAGGATTTGTGTTTGCCCACACAATCGTGGGTGAGCAGGGAGTACAGGAGGGGACTAAGTACACACCCCTGAGGGGCCCCAGTGTTGCTGCTTACCCTTACCACCTGGAGGCGGCCCATCAGGAAGTCCAGGATCCAGTTGCAGAGGGAGGTGTTAAGTCCCAGGGTCCTTAGCTTGGTGATGAGCTTCGTGGGCACTTTGGTGTAGAATGCTGAACTGTAGTCAATTAACAGCATTCTCACATAGGTGTTCCTTTTGTTCTGGTGGGAAAGGGCAGTGTGGAGAGCGACAGATTGCATCATCTGTGGATCTGTTGGGGAAGTATGTGATTTGGAGTGGGTCTAGAGTATCCGTTGATGTAAGCCATGACTAGCATTTCAAAGCACTTCATGGCTACCGGCATGAGTGCTACGGGGTGGTAATTATTTATGCAGGTTACCTTCACTTCCTTGGGCACAGGGACTATGGTAGTCTGCTTGAAACATGTAGGTATGACAGACTCGGTCAGGGAGAGGTTGAAAATGTCAGTGAAGACATTTGCCAGTTGGTCTGTGCATTCTTTGAGTACACGTCCTGGTTATCCGTCTGGCCCTGCGGCTATGTGAATGTCGACCTGTTTAAAGGTCTTGCTCACATCGGCTGCCGAGGGCATTATCACATAGCTGTCCAGAGCAGCTGGTGCTCTCGTGCATGCTCAGTGTTGCTTGCCGCAAGCATAAAAGGCATTTAGCTTGTCTGATAGGCTCGCATCACTGGGCAGCTCACGTCTGGGTTTCCCTTTGTAGTCTGTAATAGGTTTCAAGCCCTGCAACATCCGACGAGCGCCAGAGCCGTTGTAGTAGGATTCAATCGTAATCATGTATTGATGCTTTGCTTGCTTGGTTCGTCTGAGGGCATAGCATGATTTCTTATAAGCGTCCGTATTAGTGTTTCAGTCCTTGAAAGTGGCAGCTCTAGCCTGATGCGGATGTTGTCTGTAATCCATGACTTCTGATTTGGGATATGTACGTACGGTCACTGTGGGGACGACGTCGTTGATGCACTTTTTGAATAAATCTCTTTACAAATTCCAGTCTGTGCTAGCAAAACAGTCCTGTAGTGTAGCATCCGTGTCATCTGACCACCATTTTTGTTATAATATGGTATGTCATGAAGCATTGAAAGTCATTTTCTCCCTGAATCAATGGGTATATCAAATATGTGTAAAAACAGTAAAATATCTCAGATTGTGCATTTCAAATAGTATTACTGGCTATATATAAAAGTAACCCAGTTAGCACAGAACCTTCCCTAAATGTTCTTCTTTGGATAAAAAAAATATGTTTCCCACAACATGGTAACCAACATGTTGTAAGATGTAGGAGATAGATTTTCAGTGGAGTGACTGAACATCCAGTAGTGACAGTACACTTTTCTCTTTAAAACTACTTGGCACCACACGTCCCGCTAGGGCACCTCCCCCCACTGCTCAACTGACACAGTAGCACACAGAACGCAAAAAATATTCTTAGAAATATTTAACCTCCACACATTAACAAGTCCAATAGCTCAAATGAAAGATAAACACCTTGTTCATCTAGCCATCAAGTCAGATTTCTAAAATGTTTTACGGCGAAAACATAGCACATATTTATGTCAAACCACCACCAAAGATAGGCTAATTTACATAGCCATTTTGTAGAACAATAGATGCAATCACAAAAGCAGGATTAAAAGTAAAATAATTCACTAACCTTTTGAAAATCTTCATCAGATGACAGGAATAGGACATGTTAATTATGCTAATTATATCCATAAATCACGGTTTACATAGAAGGTCATGGCTAAAAAATGCTACAACAATGCCTGGAGAAATTATGGTAACTCTGCCAGATAACAGAAATACACATCATAAACGTTGACTAAATATACATGTTCTACATATACTTAGAAAGATACACTTCTTCTTAATAAAACAGCTGTGTTACATTTATTTTTAACTTTACAGATTTCGTTCACTAGGCTATAATGTGAGTCGGCGCTCAGGAATTAGCATTTTGGCTCCTCTATCTCGGAGTCCACAGAAACCCAAATTTAACACATAAATGTTCCCTTACCTTTGCTGTTCTTCCATCAGAAGACCTGGAAGGGTTTATACTTACCAAAAACAGCTTTAGTTTTGAAGTCTGTGTCTTTCGGTTATCAAACACGACATATTTCGGTTGAAATGCAGCCAAAAAGTAAAGTTAGTTCGCACCAAAACGTCGAAACTTGTCAAACTTGGTTCAGAACACAGCGTTAGCATGCTATATAGCTTCACCGCAATTCTCAGGACAAAGAGAAACACACGCATCGTTTAATCAATCTTGAAAGAAAGACACCACAGGCGCAGAATGCGCGTGAGAGTAACCTGTTTTCTTGCGCGACCGAAAGGATTCGGCCCGTCATTACTCTCGTGAGCGCACGATTCACACAATGAGAAGCCCCATTGAAAGCGGACACCGCGCTGAAGGCATAGGAACTGTTCCCAGGACTGTAGGTGCTTGGGAAGGGTGGGGGCGATGACGTCAAAGTTGGGCCAACTTTTTGGATGAAAAGAGAGAGTTTGGGAGAATGAGTGCCCTGAGAGTTCTGCTTTACTTACAGACATAATTTAAACGGTTTTAGAAGCTTTAGAGTGTTTTCTATTCAATAATATTTATTATATGCATATATTAGCAATTTTTTACAGATTTTCTTTCTGTTTACTATGGGCACGCATTTCACCAACGGGGGCAGTATTCTGCCCTAGCCTTAACAGGTTTTTAATGGGATGCAGTTGGACACTGGGAAATGATGTAAATATATCAATAGCCACTTTAAACAATGCTACCTTATATAATGTTACTTACCCTACATTATTCATCTCATATGCATACGTAGATACTGTACTCTATATCATCGACTGCATCCTTATGTAATACATGTATCACTAGCCACTTTAACTATGCCACTTGGTTTACATACTCATCTCATATGTATATACTGTACTCGATATCATCTACTGTATCTTGCCTATGCTGCTCTGTACCATCACTCATTCATATATCCTTATGTACATATTCTTTATCCCCTTACACTGTGTATAAGACAGTAGTTTTTTGGGGAATTGTTAGTTAGATCACTTGTTCGTTATTACTGCATTGTCGGAACTAGAAGCACAAGCATTTCGCTACACTCGCATTAACATCTGCTAACCATGTGTATGTGACAAATAAATTTGATTTGATTTGATTTGATTTTGACACTGACAAGGATCTAAAGTCTGTAAGGTTCAGCTCAGTAGAGGTGCAGGTGGAGTTGAACATACAGTATATTCTATTACAAATGGCTACATACTGCAATGGCAGAACAGTGGTGTGTCACAAGATACTAGGTATAAGGTGAAGTGAGGTTGAGGTGAACTGTGAGACAGGATGGGAATTGGATGGATAATAAACTGTCACTACTGTCTCAGACAGATTATGGGTTAATGGTGGAATGATAGCTCGACAGTATTTGGTGCGAATAGTAACTGCACAAATGGGTGGTTGTGGCCTGTTCATGACACTGCCAAATGTTCTATTGTGTCTGTGGGAATATTCCAGTTAGTCCATCTGCCTTCCACAAACATGCTCAACACATAAATACATATACACACTCAAACATTAACACGTTCACACACACACATTGAAACACCAGGTCTCTGCCAGTCACTGGCACTCTGACTCAAAATAACATCTGTGATTTCTCTCTATCCAGGTTCATTATGCAATAACTGAGCCCTATGGGAATCAACACTGAAGGATAGGCTGCTCAGTGTCTGCCACTGCCTGGTGCCTAACAGCAAGAAAAGACTATGATCATTTAGTTGGAATTCCTCATTAATTTTAACACATTGGAATGAATGCAGACCAGAGGGGAATTAAATGTGTGTTAACCATGATCTTTCAAATACAGTTATGGTAGGTAATAGGTAGAATCTACCACACACCCAAAGCTGATTTGTGAAGGTGCTGCTGGCAAAATGCAAAAAGTCTCCGCACACTTCCGGTCCGATGCAAATGTATTTGAATTAAATCTGAGCTTTCGTTCGTTCAACCTTCATCAGATCATATCTCTGCAAGCAATAGTGGGACAGATAAGGCCACACAGTGAGCCAGAGGTCATTTTAGACACCTGTGGTAATCTAAAGTACCTGAAGGGCCATAAGGTGTCATAATATCAAATAGAAATGCAGGATAGAACATGCATAGATGTATTTCTACTAGGGGAAAAAAGGAACCAATAATCTCAAAGAGAGAGCAATAAAGCCAAAAAAACATAATGAGAATAGAAAGAAAATATACATACAGTGCCAGTCAAAGTTTGGACACACCTACTCATTCAAGGGTTTTTCTTTATTTCTACATTGTAGAATAATATTGAAGACATCAAAAACTATTAAATAACACATATGGAATCATGTAGTAACCAAAATAGTGTGAAACAAATCAAAGTATATCTTATATTAGAGGTTCTTCAAAGTAGCCACACGTTGCCTTGATGACAGATTTGCACACTTGGCATTCTCTCAAACAGCTTCATGAGGTTGACACCTGGAATGCATTTCAATTAACAGGTGTGCCTTGTTAAAAGTTCATTTGTGGAATATCTTTCCTTCTTAATGCATTTGAGACAATCAGTTTTGTTGTGACAAGGTAGGGGTGGTATACAGAAGATAGCCCTATTTGGTAAAAGACCAAGTCCACATTATGGCAAGAACAGCTCAAATAAGCAAAGAGAAACGACAGTCCATCATTACTAAGACATGAAGGTCAGTCAATCCGGAAAATTGTGCAGTCGCAAAAACCATCAAGTGCTATGATGAGACTGTCTCTCATGAGGACTGCCGCAGCAAAGGAAGACCCAGAGTTACCTCTGCTGCAGAGGATAAGTTGTGTGATGGTATTGGGGTGCTTTGCTGGTGACACTGTCAGTGATTTATTTAGAACACTTAACCAGCATGGCTTCTGGATTCTGCAGCTATTCACCATCCCATTTGGTTTGTGCTTAGTAGGGCAATTATTTGTTTTTCATGTGTAAGGGCTATTTGACCAAGAAGGAGAGTGATGGAGGGCTGCATCAGATGACTTGGCGTCCACAATTATCCGACCTCAACCCAATTGAGATGGTTTGGGATAAGGTGGACAGCAGAGTGAAGGAAAAGCAGCCAACAAATGCTCAGTATATGTGGGAACTCCTTCAAGACTGTTGGAAAATCATTCCATGTGAAGCTGGTTGAGAGAGGAGTGTTCAAAGTTGTCATCAAGGCAAAGGGTGGCTACTTTGAATATAAAATATATTTTGTAATTTGCTTAACTCTGTTTTGGTTACTACATGATTCCATATGTGTTATTTCATAGTATTGATGTCTTCACTATTATTCCACAATGTAGAAAATAGTAGATATAAAGAAAACCCCTTGACTGAGTAGGTGTCCTGAAACCTTTGACTGGTACTGTAAGTAGAACCAGGAGAAATCTAGAAAACAACTAGATAAAGGTTAAGGTAACCTGTCGGAAGTATCGGGCCACTAGTGCAGTCATGAATACAGGGTGTGTGTGAAGTTGAGACAATGTTTCTCCCATTATAGTTATGGTAAAATATGTAATGTGTTACCACCCAATTTTTTTTACAAATATGAATGTAATTTACTGTTTATTTGCATCGCTGGATGGTTGTGCCAGGCACTAAATAATCAAGAGTACAACTGATCATGAACTGTATGTATGGACTGGAAATATCATTCCAGGTTTTCTGACATTAGCAAAGAACTTGGCATTAGGTCACTGGGTTGCATAAAATGAATTATGATGCCACATGACGTTACACGTAGTATCCTTGCTAGAATACAATGTGTAGTCTAATACAGAAAACTAATTCTCAATCAATACCTTATAATCACATTATTTGATGTGCATATGTGGTCCCGTGTAGCTCAGTTGGTAGAGCCTGGTGCTTGCAACGCCAGGGATATGGGTTTAATTCCCATGGGGGACCAGTACAAACATTTATGCATGTGCTCTGGATAAGAGAGACTAAAATGCAAATGTCTAATAAAATGTATTTATATAGCCCTTCTTACATCAGCTGATATCTCAAAGTGCTGTACAGAAACCCAGCCTAAAACCCCAAACAGCAAGCAATGCAGGTGTAGAATCACGGTGGCTAGGACAAACTCCTTAGAGAGGAACCAGGCTATGAGGGGTGGCCAGTCCTCTTCTGGCTGTGCTGGGTGGAGATTATAACAGAACATGGCCAAGATGTTCAAATGTTCATAAATGACCAGCATGGTCAAATAATAATAATCATAGTAGTTGTCGAGGGTGCAGCAAGTCAGCACCTCAGGAGTAAGCCGATCATTAAGACTATCTCTACCGATCCTGCTGTCTCTAGAGAGTTGAAAACAGCAGGTCTGGGACAGGTAGCATGACCAGTGAACAGGTCAGGGTTCCATAGCCGCAGACAGAACAGTTTAAACTGGAGCAGCATCACTGTCCCCAGGTGGACTGGGGACAGCAAGGAGTCATCATGCCAGGTAGTCATGAGGCATGGTCCTAGGGCTCAGTTTGTCCAAGTTTAAAAGTAGAACGTTTGCAGCCATCCACTTCCTTATGTCTGAAACACAGGTTTCTAGCGAGGGCAATTTTGGGGCTTCACCATGTTTCATTGAAATGTACAGCTGCATGTCATCTGCACAGCAGTGAAAGTTAACATTATGTTTTCGAATGACATCCCCAAGAGGTAAAATATATAGTGAAAACAATAGCGGTCCTAAAACGGAATCTTGAGGAACACCGACATTTACAGTTGATTTGTCAGAGGACAAACCATTCACAGAGACAAACTTATTTCTTTCCGACAAGTAAGATCTAAACCGGTCCAGAACTTGTCCGCATAGATCCGCTCATTGCCTGTATCCGCTACGGAGCCGCAGTCAAACGACCACCCCTCATCACTGTCAAACGCTCCCTAAAACACTTCTGTGAGCAGGCCTTTCTAATCGACCTGGCCCGGGTATCCTGGAAGGACATTGACCCGTCAGTTGAGGATGCCTGGTCATTCTTTAAAAGTAACTTCCTCACCATTTTAGATAAGCATGCTACGTTCAAAAAATGCAGAACTAAGAACAGATACAGCCCTTGGCTCACTCCAGACCTGACTGCCCTCGACCAGCACAAAAACATCCTGTGGCGGACTGCAATAGCATCGAATAGTCCCCGCGATATGCAACTGTTCAGGGAAGTCAGGAACCAATACACGCAGTCAGTCAGGAAAGCTAAGGCCAGCTTCTTCAGGCAGAAGTTTGCATCCTGTAGCTCCAACTCCAAAAAGTTCTGGGACACTGTGAAGTCCATGGAGAACAAGAGCACCTTCTCCCAGCTGCCCACTGCACTGAGGCTAGGTAACACGGTCACCACCGATAAATCCATGATTATCGAAAACTTCAACAAGCATTTCTCAACGGCTGGCCATGCCTTCCGCCTGGCTACTCCAACCTTGGCCAACAACTCCGCCCCCCCCGCAGCTACTCGCCCAAGCCTCTCCAGGTTCTCCTTTACCCAAATCCAGATAGCAGATGTTCTGAAAGAGCTGCAAAACCTGGACCCGTACAAATCAGCTGGGCTTGACAATCTGGACCCTCTATTCCTGAAACTATCTGCCGCCATTGTCGCAACCCCTATTATCAGCCTGTTCAACCTCTCTTTCATATCGTCTGAGATCCCCAAGGATTGGACAGCTGCCGCAGTCATCCCCCTCTTCAAAGGGGGAGACACCCTGGACCCAAACTGTTACAGACCTATATCCATCCTGCCCTGCCTATCTAAGGTCTTCGAAAGCCAAGTCAACAAACAGGTCACTGACCATCTCGAATCCCACCGTAGCTTCTCCGCTGTGCAATCTGGTTTCCGAGCCGGTCACGGGTGCACCTCAGCCACACTCAAGGTACTAAACGATATCATAACCGCCATCGATAAAAGACAGTACTGTGCAGCCGTCTTCATCGACCTTGCCAAGGCTTTCGACTCTGTCAATCACCATATTCTTTTCGGCAGACTCAGTAGCCTCGGTTTTTCGGATGACTGCCTTGCCTGGTTCACCAATTACTTTGCAGACAGAGTTCAGTGTGTCAAATCGGAGGGCATGCTGTCCGGTCCTCTGGCAGTCTCTATGGGGGTGCCACAGGGTTCAATTCTCGGGCCGACTCTTTTCTCTGTATATATCAATGATGTTGCTCTTGCTGCGGGCGATTCCCTGATCCACCTCTACGGAGACGACACCATTCTATATACTTCCGGCCCGTCCTTCGACACTGTGCTATCTAACCTCCAAACGAGCTTCAATGCCATACAACACTCCTTCCGTGGCCTCCAACTGCTCTTAAACGCTAGTAAAACCAAATGCATGCTTTTCAACCGATCGCTGCCTGCACCCGCATGCCCGACTAGCATCACCACCCTGGATGGTTCCGACCTTGAATATGTGGACATCTATAAGTACCTAGGTGTCTGGCTAGACTGTAAACTCTCCTTCCAGACTCATATCAAACATCTCCAATCGAAAATCAAATCAAGAGTCAGCTTCCTATTGCGCAACAAAGCCTCCTTCACTCACGCTGCCAAACTTACCCTAGTAAAACTGACTATCCTACCGATCCTCGACTTCGGCGATGTCATCTACAAAATTGCTTCCAACACTCTACTCAGCAAACTGGATGCAGTTTATCACAGTGCCATCCGTTTTGTCACTAAAGCACCTTATACCACCCACCACTGCGACTTGTATGCTCTAGTCGGCTGGCCCTCACTACATATTCGTCGCCAGACCCACTGGCTCCAGGTCATCTACAAGTCCATGCTAGGTAAAGCTCCGCCTTATCTCAGTTCACTGGTCACGATGGCAACACCCATCCGTAGCAGGCGCTCCAGCAGGTGTATCTCACTGATCATCCCTAAAGCCAACACCTCATTTGGCCGCCTTTCGTTCCAGTACTCTGCTGCCTGTGACTGGAACGAATTGCAAAAATCGCTGAAGTTGGAGACTTTTATCTCCCTCACCAACTTCAAACATCTGCTATCTGAGCAGCTAACCGATCGCTGCAGCTGTACATAGTCTATTGGTAAATAGCCCACCCATTTCACCTACCTCATCCCCATACTGTTTTTATTTATTTACTTTTCTGCTCTTTTGCACACCAATATCTCTACCTGTACATGACCATCTGATCATTTATCACTCCAGTGTTAATCTGCAAAATTGTAATTATTCGCCTACCTCCTCATGCCTTTTTGCACACAATGTATATAGACTCCCCTTTTTTTCTACTGTGTTATTGACTTGTTAATTGTTTACTCCATGTGTAACTCTGTGTTGTCTGTTCACACTGCTATGCTTTATCTTGGCCAGGTCGCAGTTGCAAATGAGAACTTGTTCTCAACTAGCCTACCTGGTTAAATAAAGGTGAAATAAAAAAATAAAAATAAAGACCGATGATCGATGGTTTCAAAAGCAGCACTTAGGTCTAGGAGCACGAGGACAGATGCAGAGCCTTGGTCTGACTCCATTAAAAGGTCATTTACCACCTTCACAAGTGCAGTCTCAGTGGTATGATGGGGTCTAAAACCAGACCGAAGCAGTTTGAATACATTGTTTGTCTTCAGGAAAGCAGTGAGTTGCTGCGCACCAACTTTTTCAAAACATTTTGAGAGGAATGGAAGATTTGATATAGGCCGATAGTTTTTTATATTTTCTGGGTCAAGGTTTGGCTTTTTCAAGAGAGGCTTTATTACTGCCACTTTTATTGAGTTTGGTACACATCCGGTGGATAGAGAGACGTTTATTATGTTCAACATAGGAGGGCCAAGCACAGGAAGCAGCTCTTTCAGTAGTTTAGTTGGAATAGGATCCAGTATGCAGCTTGAAGGTTTAGAGGCCATGATTATTTTCATCATTGTGTCAAGAGATATAGTACTAAAACACTTGAGTGTCTCTCTTGATCCTAGGTCCTGACAGGGTTGTGCAGCCTCAGGACAACTGAGCTTTGGAGGAATACGCAGATTTAAAGAGGAGTCCGTAATTTGTTTTCTAGTGCTCATGAATTTATTACTGCTGAAGTGAAAGCCATCCTCTCTTGGAGAATGCTGCTTTTTAGTTAGCTTTGCGACAGTATCAAAAATACATTTTGGATTTTTCTTATTTTCCTCAATTAAGTTGGAAAAATAGGATGATCGAGCAGCAGGGAGGGCTCTCCGATACTGCACGGTAGTGTCTTTCCAAGCTAGTCGGAAGACTTCCAGTTTGGTGTGGCGCCATTTCCGTTTCAATTTTCTGGAACTATAAGAGAGACCGTGTGAGAGACAGCTTTGGCACAACACAGTGGCCAGATTTGAAATCACACTGACACCTCTATCCATTTGCGCTGCAGTCACTGACCACAAGACCACACAAGGCCAAATGATTTCACTTTTTTTAAACCACTACATCCCATCTTATCATTGTCAAAGAGTCACAGAACCCATTCAACAGGTGACTTCCTATCTTTCTCACAGAACATCATAACAAATAAAAAATATAATTAGTCAAAGAAATGCAATGAGTCAAAGAACAGGACTACTTTCAAAAGTGAACAAATATACTCTGAGGAAATAACTAGCACCCCAAGTCTTTTCGCTGTGCTGATTTCAAAGTACAGTAACTGACATGTTGGAACTGACATCTTGATCACCTGAAACGCAAGACAATTAATTCACATCGATGGAACAGTAGTGGAGAGGGTAGCAAGTTTTAAGTTCCTCGGCATACACATCACAGACAAACTGAATTGGTCCACTCACACAGACAGCATCGTGAAGAAGGCGCAGCAGCGCCTCTTCAACCTCAGGAGGCTGAAGAAATTCGGCTTGTCACCAAAAGCACTCACAAACTTCTACAGATGCACAATCGAGAGCATCCTGGCGGGCTGTATCACCGCCTGGTACGGCAACTGCTCCGCCCACAACCGTAAGGCTCTCCAGAGGGTAGTGAGGTCTGCACAACGCATCACCGGGGGCAAACTACCTGCCCTCCAGGACACCTACACCACCCGATGTTACAGGAAGGCCATAAAGATCATCAAGGACATCAACCACCCGAGCCACTGCCTGTTCACCCCGCTATCATCCAGAAGGCGAGGTCAGTACAGGTGCATCAAAGCTGGGACCGAGAGACTGAAAAACAGCTTCTATCTCAAGGCCATCAGACTGTTAAACAGCCACCACTAACATTGAGTGGCTGCTGCCAACACACTGACACTGACTCAACTCCAGCCACTTTAATAATGGGAATTGATGGGAAATGATGTAAATATATCACTAGCCACTTTAAACAATGCTACCTTATATAATGTTACATACCCTACATTATTCATCTCATATGCATACGTATATACTGCACTCTATATCATCGACTGCATCCTTATGTAATACATGTATCACTAGCCACTTTAACTATGCACTTTGTTTACATACTCATCTCATATGTATATACTGTACTCGATACCATCTACTGTATCTTGCCTATGCTGCTCTGTACCATCACTCATTCATATATCTTATGTACATATTCTTTATCCCCTTACACCATGTATAAGACAGTAGTTTTGGAATTGTTAGTTAGATTACTTGTTGGTTATTACTGCATTGTCGGAACTAGAAGCACAAGCATTTCGCTACACTCGCATTAACATCTGCTAACCATGTGTATGTGACAAATAAAATTTGATTTGATTTGACATTGATGGCTAAGATGAGTTGGGAACAGATGTCTGAAGATGTCCCCTCTCCATTTTTGTTTTTTTGTTTTAACACTCATGCGTGTTCTAAGCTTTGTTTTTGGTGTATCGATGGAGTTTATTTATAAAGTGTTTCAGATCAGAACAATATTTAAAAAAAAATGTAGGTCAAAGCTGGTTGGAGATAAAGCGCTAATTGAAATATTTGTGCAAAAGTATCAAATTAATCAATCGTCATGGTAACTTAACATACTGGCATTCAAAGGCACTGGATATAGGCTTAATTTAACTTTGTGGGTGTGCTTGAGAGTAAGCTTATAATAATACACTCAACGTCCTTCTACAAAGTTAGTTGCTCCAATTATATTGGCGTATCTCCCATAGGCTTGTAGTGAATGCATAATACATGGATCTCGGCGTAAGGGACGCAGCCAATATCGCCTCTGTCTGACACAGTACTGTGTACACCTGAATGATGGAATTCAATTTAATGAAGCGGCTATGTTCAAAGGCCTTAACTCTGTGATACACTTCTCCTGACTTTTGTGATTTACAGTCTAATATGGGAATAAGTGGGCTATTAGCATTAAAATAGAGATCTATATGTTCACTGGTTGCTAAGTAACAGTTGGTGTCTTTGCTAAATCCAGATTTCAAAGCTTTTTCTGAGAGGTAGATGATGCAACTGCATCAATGCAGCTACAAAATGGCTCGCAACTTGTCTCATGACTGCGTTGGGCTTTCACTTCTCATTCAGACTTTGTTTGAGAGCTAACTTTAACCTTGGGAGGCAGCGACACCATTTTAAAAAGCTGTATCTGGTTTCAATTTATATTACCTCTTCACAAAGTTTCACCTGGGAGAGTGTGATATGTATCATTTACAGTACAATCGGGCAGTGGCCATGACATAACCATGATGACATCTTATTTTCACATATTTTTTTGTCATAGGCCCCAAGGATCTCATGGGTAGTCTGACAAATGTGACTCACCACCTGGATTCGGTCTTATGTAGCAACATTGGAATTTGTGTCTCTTATATTGGATAAAAGTAGAGACTCAGAGCTATAAAATGACATATCATACACTGCATCTAAGGAAACAATGGGAAAGTAATTATGCTTTGAAAGTTGATCAACTTGTAAACTCTTTCAATGTTTTGGTACAACATTTGGAGAGCCCTTCTTTGTCTAAACCCATTCGGCATTGTTCACACCCAATTAAGCCTTAGCCACATCCAGCTTTTTAAGGGTTGATCCGACCATTCTGTACTAACTTGCCAGCTACATCCAGACATCGAAGAGAGAGAGAGAGAACAGCTCACTGAACATTACTCGCACTAGCAGAGCTGGTTAGGCTGTTATGTTATCCAGAGCGTTGGTGACTGCAACTGTGCTGTCAGATTGTCCATTCATAAATTCAGTGTTTTGCCTTCAGAGCGTACACTGGTAGCTCTGGCCAATAAGTAGGGTTGTTCCTAAAGATCTGACCTCACAATGACAGTCAAGCACCCAAGCTAACTGGCTAACATTGACTGGCTACTTCCAGACACAATGAGAGAACATCCCACTCTGACCATTTTACTTCCCCTAGCAGAGCTGGTTAGGAAGTTTATGTTATCCAGAGCGTTGGTGACTGTAACAGTGCTGCTGGCAACAATTGAATTACGCTTTGTATCTAGATAGCTAACTAGGTAAACAATGAATCAACGCATGACGTAATGTTAATTGCTAACGTTAGCTAGCTAGCTAATAGTAAACTTTAACTTGAAATTAAAATACTTTTAATTTTGTTAAGTCTTATGTTAAGACATTTAGCTAGCGAAAACAATGGACCATAATGACAACTCATGTTACTACCCTGCATGAATCTGCAGGTAACTTAGCTAACCAACCAAATGTTTCTGAGATAAGAAGAATAAGATCATACACATAACATTAGATAGCGACCCAGCCAGCTAACATTACACTTGAAATTAAACTACTTTTTGTTAAAATTAGAAACGTGTAATATCTGAAACTGTAGCTAGCTAGACTATCTTACCAGTATACATCCTGTCTGATGCCATGCATGGTTGCCCTTACTTTGACAATGTAATCCAGACTGTTGTCTCCTTAGCTTTCATACTCGAATTCCACTGATTTCATACCTTAAGGGAACATTTTGACATTTTGTGTATAGTTAGTGAGAAAGTCCATATTGCAAATGTACGGTCCCTTACTAGACGTCCGAAAACATTTGTAAAATTCGCAGACGGCGTCGGGCCGAGCGGCAGGGCCGGACCTACCGGGAAGTCATCAAATGAACTTTGTCGGACATTCGGTTTCCGTTTTACAAAAATAATCAAATTTTGGTCATTTTTCCGCTGTCCCGGAAACTCCCACAAGAGGGCATAAGCAATCATATTGCTATTGGACAAAACATCACGATTCACGACGGGACCTTATCTCGAAAACGGAAAATATTTCGAAGCCGAAACTTGGTGAGCGTAGGTTTGGCATAATGGGCAGTTGGCCCCGAACAAGATGGCGTCTAGGCCTCAACGGTTTTTGAGTTATGGCTATTTATCTGGGATTAAAGGTCCAAAATGAAAATAGAGAAATTATTTTTCCACTTCACGTCAAAGTCAAGGAGCCTCCGGTGTCAATAAAAAAAGAACCAGCCATTTATCTATCGTCATTTAAGAGAAATCGTACAATGACAGATTGGTGATTTTCATGGATAGGTGTTTTTTTTTCAACGGTTACAGATCCAGTTGCAGGGTGTTCTTACGAATCTTTTTAAAGTGTGCTGCGGAGCTCTGTGAGATTTCTGTGATTTTCTATGATTTTCTGAAATAACACACACTCACTAAACCCTCCGTAAATAACTCAGTTCTTAACGTAAAGACTTAAAACTCAGGATTCTGTAAACGCATACCCCAATCAGGATATGTGTTTATTTATAGCTTCCTGTGCCAACCGGAGGTGCCTTAAATGGTGTCACAGTGGCAGTTTCCAAGGGTTAAAAAGGTCAGATCTTTTCAAAACTTCATATGTGTGATTAGGCAACCCCCATAAACTGTAAGTCAGTCATTTCCCCCAACAGATGTCAAAGAATAGCTCTCTCTCACACACACACACACACACACAGAAACACACACACAGCAAGGATGGAGTGACAAGTGCGGTGCTTAAAGACACACAAAGCCTACAATGGCATTTCCATATTCTCTAGGCCGTGCCGAGTACAACGAGATGCCCCGCTTGACCGTAGCTCGCTCGGTCTAAGCACAGCGACCATTAGAAAAGTAGGCCCAAAATGAAGCCTGCCCCACAACGTCATTTGCTTTTGGGTGACAGTGAGAGAACCATTAGGGTGAGAAGCATAACTTGACCTCAGGTACGTTCCTAAGGTCCTCCCGATCTGTGCAAGCCTAACCTTGACCGTGTAGCATTAACCCTTAACAGTAAAACAGGGTTTTTTGATCTCACAGAATACAATGACATCTCTCCCCATAGGAATACATTGCCTGCACCCCTAAATTCAACCTGAAGCCTATATGGGTTATGAATGCCGTATGAACCTGTCTTCGGTAACAGTCCATCAGGCCACTATGAGGTCTACCTGTATTGAGTCTAAGCTTCCTGGACCAACCGGAAGTGGTTAAAATCGCCCTAAAAGTGTAGATCCATACCCTGCCTGCAGTTTGATAGACATAGTGCATTCAACCCTGTGTAAATCAGTCAGTTCTTAACGTAAGGACTTAAAACTCAGGATTCTGTAAAAGCATACCCCAATGAGGATATGTGTTGACTTATAGCTTACCTGTGCCAACCAGAAGTGCCATAATTGGTGTCTCAGGGGCTGTTTCGAGGGGTTAAAAAAGTCAGATCTTTCCAAAAACTTCATATGTGTGATTAGGCAAACCCCATGAACTGTAAATCAGTCATTTTTCCCATAAAATTTCAAAGGAAAACTAAATCACACAGACACACAACTTGGAAGGAGGGACGTATTGGGGTGTGTAGAGACAGACACTGCCTGCATTAGTTAACCTTGTTGGAACTTTTAAAGAACCGTCGGACCTAGAGTTCCGAAACTTTAGAATCCTGTTCTAGACCTCCGGTCGATAGTGCGTGGTGAGTTACGTGGCTCTAGAAGGTTCTCGGACCGAGAAACAGCCTCGTACATTTGCAATGACTTCAATTCATTTTGACCATTACGAAAATGACGACATTTAGAAAAGTCTCAGAGACACAAGACTAGGTGCATTGCGACCGTCTCGGCCCATAGAGACGGAACCCAACATTTCTGTCCGATAGCTCATTCAAGGACCCCGTAGTGGATTTTCAGCACCAATTAGGGTTTTGTTCGGACACCAAATGACCGATCGAGCCGAAACTTGGGATTCGGGGTCGCCTCAGCTAGGCCTACACATAACATAAGAAATGGACCCGCAGCTAGAATGTAACTACGTGTTTTATGGTTTTTTTATGGTTTGAACCGAAGGCGTTGTGAATTTTGGGCCAGCTCTGAAGTATGCGATAGTTGGCAACTAAACAAGTTGGAAAAAGTGGGTTTGGTGTCAGTTTGTATCAGTTTGGTGTCAGAATGATATCTAATTGACTGATGGACGGTGACTTGCTGGTGACTCTTGTCCATTTGCAATATGTTTAAACAGTGAGATACCATCACCAAAGTGACATTCTGAAATCAACCCTAACGAGCGATTGAGAGGAACCAGAATCACTGCCCAGCCATCCCGAGTTCATCGGGCCAGTCAATTTCACATTCCTGCAGGATTTTTATAGCATGACAAATTCGTGATGGTACCTGCCCATTGAACCATATTGCAAATGCACGTGCACTTGCAATATGATTCAACAGTGAAAAAACATCACAAAATGGACATGATGAAGTCAACACAACGAGCGATGGAAAGGAGCAACTATCACTGCCAGGCCATCCCGAGTTCATCTGGCCACTCAATTTTGCATTTCTGCAGGATTTTTGAGCATGTCAAATTTCTTATGGTAAATGCCCATTGAACCATATTGCAAATGCACGTGCACTTGCAATATGATTCAACAGTGAAAAAACATCACAAAATGGACATGATGAAATCAACACAACGAGTGATGGAAAGGAACAACTATCACTGCCCAGCCATCCCGAGTTCATCTGGCCAGTCAATTTTGCATTTCTGCAGGATTTTTGAGCATGTCAAATTTCTTATGGTAAATGCCCATTGAACCATATTGCAAATGCACGTGCACTTGCAATATGATTCAACAGTGAAAAAACATCACAAAATGGACATGATGAAATCAACACAACGAGTGATGGAAAGGAACAACTATCACTGCCCGGCCATCCCGAGTTCATCAGGCCAGTCAATTTTGCATTTTTGAGCATGTCAAATTTCTTATGGTAAATGCCCATTGAACCATATTGCAAATGTACATGCACTTGAAATATGATTCTATAGTGAAAAAACATCACCAAATGGACATGATGAAATCAACCCTAACGAGCGATTGAGATGAACCAGAATCACTGCCCAGCCATCCCGAGTTCATCGGGCCAGTCAATTTCACATTCCTGCAGGATTTGTATAGCATGACAAATTCGTGATGGTACCTGCCCATTGAACCATATTGCAAATGCACAGTGACTTTGGAAAAGTAAGAAAACGTAAACAAATGGACATAATGAAATAGCCATATTTTTTGGGGGGGTTACCAGTTGCACAACAATGCACGTGCATTTGCAATATGATTCTATAGTGAAAAAAAATTACCAAATGCACACTATGAAATCAACACAACGAGTGATGGAAAGGAACAACTATCACTGCCCAGCCATCCTGAGTTCATCAGGCCAGTCAATTATGCATTTCTGCAGGATTTTTGAGCATGTCAAATTTCTTATGGTAGTTGGCCCCCAAAAAAAGTTACTTTTGACTTTGACTTTTGACTTCCTATGAAATCATATTGCAAATGGACAAATCATATTCCTTATGCACAAGTTAAAAAAAAATTATGATAATACAATTTTACAAATGTATATTCATACAGTTCTTACACATGATGAATTGACATAAAATCGAAACAATTTCGAAAACGGTCCAGAAAGCCCTTTTTTACAAAATTTTGACATTTTTTACTTTTGACTTTTGACTTCCTATGAAATCATATTACAAATGGACAAAACATATTTCTTATGCGCATGTAAAAAAAAAATGCTAATAAAATTGGACAAAAGTATATTCATACAGTTCTTACATATGTGTAATTGACCAAAAAAATGAAAGAATTTCGAAAAACGTTCCAGAAAGCACCTTTTTAAGGGGTGATACGTTTTTGGCAAAAAAAATCATTTTTTCAAAATTTTGCTTTTGGATGTTGACTTGAGTTACATTTTCAACATGAAAAACCAAGGTGGAGCGCACTCGCCACCTGTTGGATTTTTGAAGTGTTACAACTGGCATTTGCCATATGGCATTTGCAATAAACTTTGCATGAATCAACGCCGAATTGGGTGGTATTGGACATCGTGTACATGGTTTGTCCAATGTCAATGATTTGCCATTCATTTTTGTCCATTTCAGGGGGGTATTCCCTTACAAAACTCAGTCCTCCAGAAAGTGGAGAGCATACACATAACGTTAGCTAGCGAGCCAGCCAGCTAACGTTAGCTAGCTAAATGTACACTTTAACTTGACATTAGGTTTATGGAGTTTTACTACACGATACATAAAAACATGTGACACGATTACCTAGACATACTGACCAGCTTCAATAGACAGACGATTGCTATACGGCAGACCAATCCAAACTCATCTTTCGGCATGTTCAGCCCACTCATATCAGCCAATCATGACTAGTGGGAAGTTTGCTCTCTTTTTCTGTAGCTAAACCAACTAGGCTAATAATTAAAAAATTGTATTAGTATTTACAGATGGCATACAAGTTTGATATTAAGGCACATGAAAGTTAACATGTTCGCGAAGGCATTTCTGCCAAAAAACACATTTTGATAAAAAAATAATTTTTGAAACATTCAAACGGCTCTCCTGTGAAGACGTGACTGGAGACAAATGCCTAGCTTCCTGAATCGGGTCAAAAATATCATTTTATGCCACAGAGAAAGCTTTTCGATATATACCCATCACTCACATAAGTGTAGATCCACAAACACACAGTTCACCTTTGTAGACTTGGAGCCTGGAAACATTCTATACCTAGAGGACTCCTGATATTTCCAGGAGTGATACAAGTACGTATACATTTTGCCTTAATAATCTGTTGTCTAGTACTGTCTTTTTGCTAACTAGGGCCATCTACTTTAAGTGCTGCCTGTCTTCCCATTATCCTACTTGGTGTGTGAACTGCTGACAGCTCTTAATTTGCAGATGATTGTTGACACATCAACCAGGAGGGCAATTTCAAGGGGCAGGGCAATTTGTGACTGTTGTTGTTTTGATAATCAGTGGCTGTATTGGAGCAATTAGTACCGGGAGGTGTGCTCCTCACCTCTGCAAGGCAATTAGCAGTTGCTTCAGCCCCCCCATTTCTCGTTGCAAAATGACAAGAAAAACTAAGATGGTTCTGCGGAGTTGTTCGAGGAGGGAAAGCAAGGAAGGCTCAACACCACTCTCACTTGAGTATTTAACTTTATTTTTAGATCTCATTTATCTATTTTGTAGCTTTGGCAACTATGTGTGCATTTTTTATACCTGCTCACTCCTCCCTGTAGGCATTAGACGCTCCTCACCCCTTGGCTGCAACCATTCTTATTTAGTGTACTCTGCGGCACACAAGAGATCACTGCTACTCCAGCTGCTCTCTCTTCATCTGACTATATTTTTGCTCAATGTCCGATAGTATCTGGTTGTCCCAGTGGTGGCACAGGGCTACTCATTTCTCCTAAGTGGAGATGTTCTTTTTTCTCCTTCACTCACCTGTCCATCTCTGTAATGAACACGATGGGAGACAGGTTTCAAGTGCAGGGCGCAGGAGGTGTTTATTTGTAAAGCACCACAGGAGGAGGCAGGTAGCTGGGTCCAGGGGCAGGCAGAAGGTCATACACAGGGGGTCCAAAAAGGCAACAGTACAGGCAGGGAAATGGCTAGTAACGCCATCTGGGAGATCAGGCAATAGGTTGATAACAGGGAATAGGCAAAAATTACCATAAGTGGGAGGATTACATTACGGGAAAAACAGCGCAATGAATAGACGTGTGTCACAAAACAAACACTAGCTCACAATGATGGGGTGCAAAGAACTGAATCAAATAGTGTGTGATAACGATATTCAGGTGTGTGATCAGAATTCAGGTGATTGGGATCTGTAGAGTTAGCTGTGTTCATGGGATATATGTGTTTGAGAGTGTGAGTTGGAAGCAGACTTTATAATCTCCTCAGGTGATTTCCATGCTGTCACCGTCACTTGTCCGCTCAACCTTAACATTGTTGTCATCTATCCCCGCCAGGGGTCTCATTTAAAAACATTGAGTATTCAAAACATGCATGCGCCAGTTTTCACACAACCATTGGCAATTATGAAACTAAACTTGACATGAGAATGTTCTTATCCTCCTGCAAACTTAAGACCACATGTACACACAATTTCTAGTGGTTGAAGTATTGCATTGCAAGAAGGCAAAAGTAGTCTAGTAGCCTTGTGCTGGATAGGCAACCATTCATCCCATCTCTTATTTAATTGGACCCACTTCACAGTAGTAAATAGATAATCTACCGGTATTTAAAGTATTTTGCTCTATGCGAAGCGCAGTTTAACAGTAGAATAGATGGTTCACCTTTTCCATTGACTTTTGTAGGTTACGTCTGAATACTGTAATGTACAATTTCTCAAGTAGCCTAGACAATATTTCATTTATAAACATAATACACATATAAAAAACCATTGCACCTTTTCTGTCCATGATGAATTCATATTCCCGAAGTTGCAATACAACAAATTACAATGTGCATCGGTCATTTAATTGGGCCTAAAAGTTACATCCAAAAGGGAGCGCAGTTTATAACGCACAGTATAATTTAACTTTTGCATTAAAGTGTGTAGGTTACCACTGCTAGTAGGCTTACTGTATTTCATTTTAGACAATGTTTCAGAATTCTCTGGCAGTGCAGCATGTTTACGCCTTGATCACACGTCATTGCATTTTGGTACACCAGAAGTACATTCATTTCAATAGAATGGTGCGTTTGCCCTGCAGCATTGCGTTGCAGAGGCAATTACAGTGCATTCTGTGTGGATTTATTGAATGTATGCATAGACAGCTTGACAGAAATGGTAGCATAAAAAAACAGATAAAACATGAAAAAGCCTGAGTCATGAGTAAAATCATTGAGGATAAAACACAATAAATCTGAGACTCTCTCTTTCCCTTCCTCTTTTGGCCTTTCCCAGTCCCATTCCACTCACAGGGCTTTATTAGAGGCTGTTTTCTAGTAATCTCACTGCAACCTCCCCAGGCCTCTGATCACTACTTGGTTTCCTTTCCTGTCTCCCTCTCCCTCAATCCTAGTCACTCAGCCTCTACTTAGATGGTCCTACACATTCACAATATTTGCAGTCTCTCACATTACTCTCTCTTCTCCTATCCTATCACTGTTCTCTTCTGCTAAATCCTTTTCCCTCCTATCTACTGATTTTGCCTATTTGACCCTACTCTCCTCCCTTTCTGCACTGTCCCCTTTCCTCCCTCCCTCCTCCCTCTCTGTGGATGAGTATGTCAACCACTTTGAAAAGAAGGTTGACAACATCTGCTCCTCATTCACTCAGCCTGGTCCCACTTACACAGAACTACCATATGCCTTGACCTCTTTCTCTCCAGATGAAATCCTGCGACTGGTGAAGTCTGGCCACCCGACAATTTTTCCATCCCCTCCTCCTCTCTCCAGACCATCTCTGGAGACCTTCTCCCATTCCTCACTTCCCTCATCATCTCGTCCCCCAAAATGGCCAAAGTCGCTCTCCTCTTCAACACTCTGGATCCTGGACAACACCCTGTCATTCTATAGAAACATAAAAGCAGTAACTTTCTCCTGCAGGTTCATGCTCTACAACATCTGTAGTGTATGATCCTACCTCATACAGGGAATGGCTACAGGTCCTAATCCGGTAACTTGTCATCTCCCGCTTGGACTCACTGTTGGATGGGCTCCCCACTTGTGCCATCAAATCCCTACAATTTATACAGAACGCTGCAGCCCACCTGGCGTTCAAACTTCCCAATTTCTACCAGTCATTGTACTAACGCCAGTTAGTAATTGCACTATGCCAGTTAGTAATTGCACTAGAGCTAGTTAGCAACTTCCTTCAAACTGCACACAGAGACATAACATTTTTTTTCCACAAGTTCATCTGACTCTGGGGAAGTAGATAAAGGGCCTCATTGCCAAAATCCCGAAGTATCCCTTTAAGATGAATGCACTAACTGTAAGTCACTCTGGATAATAGCGTCTTCTACAATGTGAAAATGGAAACATAACCTTTTGTCCAACAAATTCAAGTGGTACAGAGTGAGATCTATGAGCTGCTTAGATGACTGGCACGTACGTACACATTTGTGCTTTTCTTGGTGAAAATAATTCAAATAAATAATAAAACAGAGAACACAGACTGGGGCATATCTACAACATAAACATGTTTGGTTTCATGCATGGTTAAACTGGATTTGTTGCTGCTGTGAAATTCCTATCTTTGCTGCTGTTGAATAATGAGATTAGAGGCCCAGTCTGTCTCAATCCAAAATGGCACCCTATTCTATATAATAGTACACTACTTTTGACCAGAGCCTTACGTTCCCTGATCAAAAGTTGTGAACAAAATAGGTAATATGGTGCCACTTGGGACTCACAATGAGGTTCTGTCTTTACATCTTCAATACAACACATTTTACCTTGCAAAATCAACAAATCAAACCACTGCTGGCAGAGATGCATTGTGAAACAGGGACGCCAATCAATAGCTGCAATGCTTTGCTTGTGGGGATCAGCGTTTTTTTCTTTAGGGGATTTAATTCACAGTATGCACAGTAAACACCGGCTTTTTGGTTCTTGCTTTTGCCATTTGAAGAAACTCTGTAGAAAGTGGGCATCAAAAGGCAGAGAGATGACCTCTCCAGATGCCTGTTTATAAGATTAGACTGTGAAGCATCTGACCTCAGTCTGTTTGGAAACAGAGATCACACATCCTGTAATATCGCTGCACATTGGGAATGAAAGCCCCGCTACACTTGAAACAGAGACGTAGGGGGCTTGTATTGTTTCAAGGCTGAGGTTAATTGTCGTCTGTGTGCTGTGTGTTGGGGGCTGTAAATGTAACCACACCCATTGGAAGATATGAGAAGGATTTTCCTCAAACTTCAAATGAACCTTTTATGGATAGGGGAGATGCTAGCGTCTCAACTGGCCAATTGCTGGGGGAAGTGCAGAGCGCCAGATTCAAATAAAATGCTATAAAATTTTAACTTTCATTAAATCACATATGTAAAATACTCAATTAAAGCTACACTCATTGTGAATCCAGCCAACATGTCAGATTTTTAAACTGCTTTTCGCCAAAAGCATAAGAAGCTATTATCTGATAGCCTTCGCCATCTGCACCAGCAGTAAACAAAGGAGCTAGCATATAGCAGGCGCTACACAAAACGCTGAAATAAAATATAAAATATGCATTACCTTTGACGAGCTTCTTTTGTTGGCACTCCAATATGTCCCATAAACATCACAATTGGTTCTTTTGTTCGATTAATTCCATCGATATACATCGAAAATGTCAATTTATAAAGCGCGTTTGATCCAGAAAAAACAGCTTACAAAAACGCAACGTCACTAAAAAATATTTCAAAAGTTGCCTATAAACTTTGCCTAAATATTTCAAACTACTTTTGCAATACAACATTAGGTATTTTTAAACGTTAATAATCTATCAAATTGTAGATGGGGCAATCTGTATTCAATACAGGAAAGAAAAGAAACCAGCACTGCTTTTCACATCTTGCGCAACTCACAAAAGTGTCCCCAGTTCCGAGTTGGCCTACTTCTTCATAGCACAAAGGAATAACCTCAACCATATTCCAAAGACTGGCGACATCCAGTGGAAGCGGTAGGAACTGAAAATAGGTTCCTATTAAATATCCAATGGCAAAGACGATATAGGGAACAGAGAGAAACACAAAAAAATCTGAACAGTTAGTCCTCGGGGTTTTGCCTGCTACATAAGTTCTGTTATACTCACAAACATGATTCAAACAGTGTTTTCCATCCAAATATATGAATACTATGCATATATTATAGTCTTGGCATGAGTAGCAGGAAGTTGAAATTGGGCACGCTATTTATTCAAAAGTGAAAATTATGCCCCATAGCTATAAGAGGTTCTAGGGATCTCTGCAGAGTTGCCATTAAGGAGATTTAACATTGATGTGTATGCTTTACTACTAACAATGATAGAAAGGGAAAGCCCTTTAGAGTGAAATAAGTCAACTTGTTTTTATTATTCCTCATTATGTCCTGTTTTAATTGTCCCAGCTTCTTGTAGTTAAACTATAGTTAAATTACTTCTGAGGTCTGTTATATGATCAGTTTGTCGTAAATTGTGGAATTCACGTAACATACTGGTTTGATCTGATACCTGTATGCTGGTAGTGGTGATGATGTTTTGGTTGTCGGGAGAGTGATTTCCAAGGACATCAATTTCCTGGGACCACTCCCAAGAGAATCAATATGTCAGATTGTGTGGAGTCCTGATTGATTTGGTAGACTGCCATCCAGGCAGAAATCTCTGCAGGTCGTTCAGTGAGCCGTGAAGATTATGTCAGCATCCACCCTTAAAAAAATATCAGTCATCATTCAAGGTTAAATTTCTTGTATGACTTTCAAGACTGTGTCATTTCATAATAAAATGAGAGCATTTGAGACAATAGCCACACAGAGAAAATAAAGAACCTGGAGCACACTCAAAGTACAATCGTTTATCATAAAAACAATGTGTAGGAGGATTACATGTGCTGTGTGAAAGAAATAAGGAGGAAGGGGGATGGTGAGGGAAAAGACATGAAAGGAAAGTGGGAAACGAGAAGAAGGGAGTGAGAGTGGAGAGGGAGAGAGACGAAGAGGACAAAGTAAGGAGGAAGAGGAGGAAAGTTTTTTTAGAAGCTTAGTCTGAGTGCTGTAATGAGACGACTGACTGCACACACACAACGAGAGAACGAAAGAGTGAGAAAGAAAGACAGGGGAGAGAGAGAGGGTGCCGCCACACCAGCCTGTTACCGCTGTGCCGATGCCCGAGTCGTGCTCGTCTTGTCATCTCCGAAAACTAATTGGCACCTCCAGAAGGGAAACAGAGTCTACCTACCTACACACACACACAGCAACTTCCCACTCACGAAATAGATTTGGAGACTCCTATGAAGACTTTCTTATTGAGTGACTCAAGTCATAGTCATCTTTTTAATGCAATTAATTAATGACTCTCCTTCAACAAACCTTGTCATCGTACTATAACTAGTGATGGTTCATGGTTGTATCTTTAAGGGACATTTTACCTGGGATGGATGGGGGGGTCATTTTAATGGAAACAAAGGAAACAAATGTTTTCCCCTGGTTTACATTCACTCTTGCAGGTTTTACTCTATCATTTATTTCATCCTAGTCAAATGTTCTTATCTGCTTGCATGCTCCTCCCCTATATCATGGTGTTTTGGTACTTCCCTTATGCACTATGCTTTTCAGCTAACTTTTACTATACCACAGGTCAATATATTCTACCAGTCTAATTGTCTATCTTGCCCTCTATCCACCATTTATTGTGACAACAGTGTTAGGTGGATCGTTTGTCCAGATCTGCAATAGGCTAACTAGCAATCATATCACACATAAAAGCATTCAAAGCTGCACCAATTTTCAACATGAATCCACAAGATCAAATAGGAACAGTGGAAAGACAGTGGAGAAGCCAGGTGGATCATTGCGCATGAAAGAACAGTGAAGACAACCCCCCCTTGGGTTGTGCCGTGGCGGAGATATTTGTGGGCTATACTCGGCCTTGTCTCAGGATGGTAAGTTGGTTGAAGATATCCCTCTAGTGGTGTGGGGGCTGTGCTTTGGTAAAGTGGGTGGGGTTATATCCTTCCTGTTTGGCCCAGTATGTCATGCTTTATAAAGGGTTCATAAATGTAGCATAACTGTGTGACATAAGCACCAATGTCCAATATGACATAAACCTCTGCTTTATAAAGGTTGGCATAAGAACCACTTAATAAAGGCCTTATGCATATTAAATTGAGGCTTCACAAAGCATTTATAACCCTGCTATGTATCTGTAGAGCATTGCAACCCAAGGATATTGGGTTCGAATCCAGGAACCATCCATACGTAGAAATGTATTCACACATGACTGCAAGTTGCATTGGATAAAAGTGTCTGCTAAATTTGATATATTATATTTCACCAAAACATTTAGAGGATGGCCCAACCTCTTCCCTCTTTCATATTTTTTGCCTACTTCTGTTTTCTTCCCAAATTCTGTTTTTCTTGGTTTTGATTTTCCAGGTTTCGGATTTCCTCATGATTTTTGTAGTTTACCCCAGTTTTTCACACTTTTAATAGAAAAACAACAAAATTACATTTTCTGTGGTCACAACAATGCTTAACCCACATCAGGAGATGCCTTTTGAATTCAGGGAAAAATCTAAGAAACTTTGGAGTGAAGTGGCCTTTCGTGCCCTGTACTGTTGTTTGATAAGCAGGTTTTCTGTAGTAGAGTAAGCACACGTGATGTGATTTGGCCGCCAATGGAATGGGTGGAGTAAAATGCCAGCAACATTATTCAGAGAACCATGAAATGACAACATACAGTGCATTCGGAATGCCAGCAACATTATTCAGAGAACCATGAAATGACAACAAACAGTGCATTCGGAATGCCAGCAACATTATTTAGAGAACCATGAAATGACAACATACAGTGCATTCAGAAAGTTTTCCATGTTTTTGTTATGTTACAGTCTTATTCTATAATTTATTAAATTGTTTTGTTTTTCGCTCATCAATCTACACACAAAATCCATAATGACAAACCCAAAATTGTTTTTGAAAATGTATACCAATTTAGCATAAATAAAAAAAAAGGAAATATTACATGTACATAAGTATTCAGACCCTTTACTGAGTACTTTGTTGAAGCACCTTAGGCCGCGATTACAGCCTTGAGTCTCTTGGATATGATGCTACAAGCTTGGCACATCTTTATTTGGGGAGTTTCTCCCATTCTTTTCTGCAGATCCAACTGTCAGGTGTTAGGATGACAATGTTAGGATGAAACAGTCAGAGGTCACCAAGTGCAACATAGCTAGAAAGATGTGACTGCATCGAGTAATTGTCTCTGGCCCCCTCCTAGTTAGGGGGAGTGATGAGCTCTAAAACGGAGTCTCACAACTCAATCGCTGGTTGAAAACTGTTTTCTGCCCCTCCCAAAGATAGCATTTGTAGATAATTGGCCCTCTTTCTGGGACTCACCCACAAACAGGACCAAGCCTGGCCTGCTGAGGAGTGACGGACTCCATCCTAGCTGGAGAGGTGCTCTCATCTTATCTACCAACATAGACAGGGCTCTAACTCCTCTAGCTCCACAATGAAATAGGGTGCAGGCCAGGCAGCTGGCTGTTAGCCAGCCTGCCAGCTTAGTGGAGTCTGCCACTAGCACAGTCAGTGTAGTCAGCTCAGCTATCCCCATTGAGACCGTGTCTGTGCCTCGACCTGGGTTGGGCAAAACTAAACATGGCGGTGTTCGCTTTAGCAATCTCACTAGGATAGGGACCTCCTCCATTCCTGTCAATACTGAAAGAGATTGTGATACCTCACATCTCAAAATAGGGCTACTTAATGTTAGATCCCTTACTTCAAAGGCAATTATAGTCAATGAACTAATCACTGATCATAATCTTGATGTGATTGGCCTGACTGAAACATGGCTTAAGCCTGATGAATTTACTGTGTTAAATGAGGCCTCACCTCCTGGTTACACTAGTGACCATATCCCCCGTGCATCCTGCAAAGGCGTAGGTGTTGCTAACATCTACAATAGCACATTTCAATTTACAATTTAAAAAATGACGTTTTCGTCTTTTGAGCTTCAAGTCATGAAATTTATGCAGCCTAATCAATCACTTTTTATAGCTACTGTTTACAGGCCTCCTCGGCCCTATACAGCGTTCCTCATTGAGTTCCCTGAATTCCTATCGGACCTTGTAGTCATAGCAGATAATAATCACATTTTTGGTGACTTTAACATTCACATGGAAAAGTCCACAGACCCACTCCAAAAGGTTTTCGGAGCCATTATCGACTCAGTGGGTGTTGTCCAACATGTCTCTGGACCTACTCACTGTCACATGCATACTCTGGACCTAGTTTTGTCCCATGGAATAAATGTTGTGGATCTTAATGTTTTTCCTCATAATCCTGGACTATCGGACCACTATTTTATTACGTTTGAAATTGCAACAAATAATCTGCTCAGACCCCAACCAAGGAGCATCAAAAGTCGTCCTATAAATTCACAGACAACACAAAGATTCCTTGATGCCCTTCCAGACTCCCTCTGCCTACCCAAGGACATCAGATGACAAAAATCAGTTAACTTTTTATGGCTGCAGAGGCAGTATTGAGTAGCTTGGATGAAAAGGTGCCCATATCAAATGGCCTGCACCTCAGTCATAGTTGCTAATATTTGCATATTATTATTAGTATTGGATACGAAACACTCTGAAGGTTCTAAAACTGTTTTAATGATGTCTGTGAGTATTTCAGAACTCATATTGGCAGGCAAAATCCTGAGTTGAAATCAAGTCAAAAATCTGAGTTTGTATGTATTCACCAGAGTCTCCAATGAAATCGCCTTGAGATATGAATGATGTTGCACTGCCTAGGGGTTCCACTAGATGTCAACCATCAATAGAAATTATAATGAGGCTTCTATGTTGCTGTGGGAGTGAATGAGAGCAGAATATATCAGCTGTCCATCAAGCAGCCATTTTGTGATCCCACTTTTTCCTCATGGTAGTCACTTGCATTCCATGGCTCACGAAGAAAAGAAGGAATACTCCGGTTGGAACTTTATTGAAGCTATATGTTAAAAACATACTAATGATTGATTCTGTATTTAGTTTGAAATGTTTCTTCGACCGGTAATATCACTTTTTGAAGTTTTTGTCCGATGTAACGCTGACCAGAATTAGCGTTTGGATATGTATACCAAACACAAAAGAAGTTATTTGGACATAAAAATAACGGACATTTTTGAACAAAACAAATATTTATTGTGGACCTGGGATTCCTGGTGTGCTTTCTGATGTAGATCATCAAAGGTAAGGGAATATTTATCATGTACTTTCTTGTTTATGTTGACGCCATCTTTGCGGATGTGGTGTTTTTAAATTGAGCTCCTTCTCAGATTATTGCATGCATTTCTTTTTCCACGTATTTAAAAAAAAATCTGACACAGCGGTTGCATTAAGGAGAGGTATATCTATAATTCCATGTGTATAACTATATTATCATCTATATTTATGATGAATATTTATTTTGAATGATGTGGCTATGCAAAATCACTTGATGTTTTTGGAACTAGTAAATCTAACGCGCCAATGATTTTTTTTGATATAAATATGTATTGTGTAACATAAAGTCCTATGAGTGTCATCTGATGAAGATAATTCAAGGTTAGTGTTTAATTTTATATTTATTTCTGTTTTTTTTAAAGGACATATTTTACTGGAAAATTGCTTTGCTTATTGTGGTTTGGTGGAGACCTAACATAATTGTTTGTAGTGCTTTCACTGAAAAGCCTATTTGAAATCAGACACTTTGGTGGGATTAACTACGAAAATAGATTTAAAATGATATAAAACATGTTGTTTTAGGAATATTTTAGGAATTGTAATTATGATATTTCTGTGGTTTGAATTTTGGCGCCCTCTATTTTCACTGGTAGTTGTCATATCGATCCCGGTATAGGGGATTGCAACCATAACAGGTTAACCACTTAACTGAGGAACTCAATTTAACCTTGCGCAATACCCTAGATGCAGTTGCACCCCTAAAAACTAAAAACATTTATCATAAGAATTTAGCTTTTTAGAAATCTGCATATTCCTTCAAAGCTCAGTTGTCCTGAGTCTGCACAACACAAGAGAGACACTCAAGTGTTTTAGTACTATATCTCTTGACACAATGATGAAAATAATCATGGCCTCTAAAACTTCAAGCTGCATACTGGACCCTATTCCAACTAAACTACTGAAAGAGCTGCTTCCTGTGCTTGGCCCTCCTATGTTGAACATAATAAACGTCTCTCTATCCACCGGATGTGTACCAAACTCAATAAAAGTGGCAGTAATAAAGCCTCTCTTGAAAAAGCCAAACCATGACCCAGAAAATATAAAAAACTATCGGCCTATATCAAATCTTCCATTCCTCTCAAAAATAGTAGAAAAAACTACAGCAACTCACTGCCTTCCTGAAGACAAACAATGTATACAAAATGCTTCAGTCTGATTTTAGACCCCATCATAGCACTGAGACTGCACATGTGAAGGTGGTAAATGACCTTTTAATGGCATCAGACCGAGGCTCTGCATTTGTCCTTGTGCTCCTAGACCTTAGTGCTGCTTTTGATACCGTCGATCACCACATTCTTTTGGAGAGATTGGAAACCCAAATTGGTCGACACGGACAAGTTCTGGTCTGGTTTAGATCTTATCTGTCTTATCTTATCAGTTTGTCTCTGTGAATGGTTTGTCCTCTGACAAATCAACTGTAAATTTCGGTGTTCCTCAAGGTTCCAGTTTAGGACCACTATTGTTTTCAAAGTATTTTACCTCTGGGGATGTCATTTGAAAACTTAATGTTAACTTTCACTTCTATGCGGATGACACACAGCTGTACATTTCAATGAAACACGGTGAAGCCCCAAAATTGCCCTCGCTGGAGTCCTGTGTTTCAGACATAAGGAAGTGGATGGCTGCAAACTTTCTACTTTTAAACTCGGACAAAACAGAGATGCTTGTTCTAGGTCCCAAGAAACAAAGAGATATTCTGTTGAATCTGACAATTAATCTTAATGGTTGTACAGTCATCTCAAATAAAACTGTAAAGGACCTCAGCGTTACTCTGGACACTGATTTCTCTTTTGACGAACATATCAAGACTGTTTCAAGGACAGCTTTTTTCCATCTACGTAACATTGCAAAAATCAGAAACATTCTGTCCAAAAATGATGCAGAAAAATTAATCCATGCTTTTGTTACTTCTAGGTTAGCCTACTGCAATGCTCTACTTTCCAGCTACCCGGATAAAGCACTAAATAAACTTCAGTTAGTGTTATATATACGGCTGCTAGAATCCTGACTAGAACCAACATTTTTATCATATTACCACAGTGCTAGCCTTCCAACACTGGCTTCCTGTCAAGGCAAGGGCTGATTTCAAGGTTTTACTGCTAACCTACAAAGCATTACATGGGCTTGCTCCTACCTATCTCTCTGATTTGGTCCTGCCATACAAACCTACACGTACGCTACGGTCACAAGACGGAGGCCTCCTAAATGTCCCTAGAATTTCTAAGCAAACAGCTGGAGGCAGGGCTTTCTCCTATAGAGCTCCATTTTTATGGAATGGTCTGCCTACCCATATGAGAGACGCAATCTCGGTCTCAACCTTTAAGTCTTTACTGAAGACTCATCTCTTCAGTGGGTCATATGATTGAGTGTATTCTGGCTCAGGAGTGTGAATGGAAAGGCTCTGGAGCAACGAACCGCCCTTGCTGTCTCTGCCTGCCTCTAACCCTATTATAGGGGCTGAGTCACTGGCTTACTGATGCTCTTTCATGCCGTCCCTGGGAGGGGTGCGTCACTTGTCCCTGGGAGGGGTGCGTCACCCCCCCCGGATTGTGCCGTGGCGGAGATCTTTGTGGGCTATACTCAGCCTTGTCTCAGGATGGTTAGTTGGTGGATGAAGATATCCCTCTCGTGGTGTGGGGACTGTGCTTTGGCAAAGTGGGTGGGGTTATATTCTTCCTGTTTGGACCTGTCCGGGGGTGTCCTTGGATGGGGCCACAGTGTCTCCTGACCCCTCCTGTCTCAGCCTCCAGTATTTATCCTGCAGTTGTTTATGTCGGGGGCTAGGGTCAGGTTGTTATATCTGGAGTATTTCTCCTGTCTTATCCGGTGTCCTGTGTGAATTTGAGTATGCTCTCTCTAATTCTCTCTTTCTTTCTCTCTCCTAGGACTATGCCTCAGGACTACCTGGCATTATGACTCCTTGCTGTCCCCAGTCTCAACTGTTCTGCCTGCGGCTATGGAATCCTGACCTGTTCACTGGACGTGCTACCTGTCCCAGACCTATTATTTGACCATGCTGGTCATTTACATTTGAACATCTTGGCTACGTTCTGTTAAACTCTCCACACGGCACAGCCAGAAGAGGACTGGCCACCCCTCATAGCCTGGTTCCTCTCTAGGTTTCTTCCTAGGTTTTGGCCTTTCTAGGGAGTTTTTCCTAGCCAACGTGCTTCGACACCTGCATTGCTTGCTGTTTGGGGTTTTAGGCTGGGTTTCTGTACAGCACTTTGAGATATCAGCTGATTTACGAAGGGTTATATAAATACATTTGATTTTGATTTGATTTTGATTTGATTTGGATGGGGAGTGTTGCTGCACAGATATTTTCAGGTCTCTCCAGAGATGTTCGAGATGGGTTCGGTCTCTGGGTGGGTGGGGCCACTCAAGGACATTCAGAGGCTTGTCCCGAAGTCGCTCCTGCCCTGTCTTAGGTGACTGCTTAGGGTCGTTATCCTGTTGGAAGGTGAACATTCGCCCCAGGTCCTGAGCGCTCTGGAGCAGGTTATCATCAATACTTTGCTCAGTTCATCTTTCCCCTCGATCCTGATTAGTCTACCAGTCCCTTCCGATGAAAAAAATAACCACAGCATGATTCTGCCACCACCGTGCTTCACAGTAGTGTTGGTGCCAGGTTTCCTCCAGATTTGATGTTTTGCATTCAGGCCAAAGAGTTCAATCTTGATTTCATCAGACTAGAGAATGTTGTTTCTCATAGTCTGAGAGTCCTTTTGGCAAACTCCAAGCGAGCTGTCATGTGCCTTTTACTGAGGAGTGGCTTCCGTCTGGCCACTCTGCCATAAAAGCCTGATTGGTGGAGTGCTGCAGAGATGGTTGTCCTACTGGACGATTCTCCCATCTCCACAGAGGAACTCTGGAGTTAAGTCAGAGTGACCATCGGGATGTTGGTCACTTCGCTGACCAAGGCCCTTCTCCCCCGATTGCTCCGTTTGGCAGTGCGGACAGTTCTAGGAAGAATGGTTCCAAAATTCTTCCATTTAAGAATGATGGAGGCCAAAGTGTTTTTGGGGACCTTCAAAACTGCAAATATGTGTTGGTATCCTTTCCCAGATCTGTGCTAGGACACAATCCTGTCTCTGAGATATACGGACAATTCCTTCAGCCTCATGACTTGGTTATTGCTCTGACATGCACTGTCAACTGTGGGACCTTATTGGCTTAGAGCAAGAACAATTTTGCCTCAGTAAAAGTGTTGTAGGGAATACTAAGTAGGGTCTGTAGAATGTATATACAGTGCATTCGGAAAGTATTCAGACCCTTTGAGTTTTTAAATATTTTTTTTTACATTACAGCCGTATTCTAAAATAAATTAAATAGTTATTTTCCCCTCATCAATCTACACACAATACTCCTTAATGATAAAACTAAAAAACAGGTTTTGAGGCTGTAATCTCTGCCTAAGGTGCTCAACAAGTAAAGGGTCTGAATACTTATGTAAATGTGATATTTCAGCTTTTTATTCTTAATAAATTAGCAAAAATATCAAACTCTTTTTTCTTTGTCGTTAGGGGGTATAGAGTGTAGATTGTTGAGGGAAAAAATATTTTTAGAATAAGTCTGTAAACTAACAAAATGTGGATAAAGTCAAGGGGTCTGAATAATTTCCAAAGGCACTGTATATTATTTAGTACATGTAAAGACAAGATTAAATGAAGAATAGTCTGATGGGTGACAATATTATCACTTGTGAATTATCACTTGATGTTCAGTATAAAGGCAAGAAACTGCACATGCCTTTTTTGACTTTTTCAGCTTGTAGCCTAGCCCATAGGCCTATATGTATTGACAAGGTTTGTAACTAAAGTGGCAAAATAACTCCAAACGTAGCGTATAGGCCTCGGATGCCTGGAACATGGTTAGAGAGCACAGAAAGCACAGAGCTTAGTGAAATGTGTTCTTTTAAACCCTGTCCTTGCACAATCGCAATTGAAAGCAGCTTTCTCGTGCTGTTCAATTCTTTAAATTAAGCATATTAATCCGCTTTACAACCTGGCATATATAGGCGGCATATGAGTTTCATGTTTGGGGAAGCAAATTTTCACCATAAAAATGTACCTTTTAAAATAAAGAATCCCATTTGCATATTCCTGTATCCTTGATATTTTTCACATGCACAAAAGTATTATTTATCTCCAATTTGATGTACTAATTTGTTTACATCCCTGTTAGTGATCATTTTTCCTTTGTCAAGCTAATCCATCCACCTGACAGGTGTGGCATATCAAGAAGATGATTACATGATCATTACACAGGTGCACCTTGTGCTGTGGGCAATTAAAGGCCACTTTAAAATGTACAGTTTTGTCACGTAACACAATGCCACTGATGTCGCTAATTTTGAGGGAGCATGCAATTGGCATGCTGACTGCAGAAATGTCCAACAGAGCTGTTGCCAGATAATTTTTGGTTAATTGCTCTACCATAAGCCACCTCCAGCAATGTTTTAAAGAATTTGGCAGTACAACCGACCGGCCTCACAAGCATATACCACAAGTATTTCTGTCCGTAATAAAGCCCTTTTGTGGGGAAAAACTCATTCTGATTGGCTGGGCCTGCCTCCCAAGTGGGTGAGCTTATGCCGTCCCAAGCCCATCCATGGCTGCGTTCCTGCCCAGTCATGTGAAATCCATGTATCAGGGTCTAATTAGTTTATATCAATTGACACATTTTCTTATATGAACAGTAAGTCAGTAACATCTTTGAAATTGATGCGTTGCATTTAAATGTTTGTTCAGTATAGAATGACATTCCATCTAAATTATTTTCAAAAACACACTTAAGTAGCACTGATCCAACAATAATAAGTAGTGAATATGCGCACTGCGTAATTGTATTTTGAAATATTACGATATGCCTCGCTTGGCCTCTACTTTTCACAGACAGTCGCAACTCAACAATAATCTGCCCAAAATGCACATGCTGCCTTTCCTTCTGACTGTAGGCAATACGATTTAAAACAAATACGATTTAAAACAATTTTTTATGAAGAAGCTAACGATCCTCTTTGGCCAAATAATGTTTTATTAGGCTATTTTGAATTATTTTATTTATTTCTGAATAGACAGGAGTAGGCTAATTAGGCTATATAATTTTGCCAATTGAATTCAATTTACTTCAGGAAAAGCTTCCCCTAGCCTTATGGACAAGCTGCCTATGCTTGCATATTGAAAACGGAACTGCACATAACATCCATTTGCAATTTGAGTGCAAACTACAAATTACATTTTTGGGGGTGGGCCATTCTAAATCAAAACTAATTCCAAACATAGGCTATATGTAAAGACCAGATTAAGTTAAGAATAGTCTGATGCATGAGAATATTATCAAATGCATGTCAAATTGTGAATGAGAGACTGATGAATAGTGTGAAGCCTGTGCAAGAAACAGCAGAGCTCAAGCCTTTCATGCAACTTTTTTCAAATCATCATTAGAGTCATATTATGCATTCGTAGGATGTATTAAAAACAAAACATTTGTATCACAACTAAAGTTGCATATAGGAGGACCTGTTTCTTTGTTAACTGTTCAACACAGAAAAGCCACATGTGCACACTCCCTCGTAAATCTTTTGGACAAAATAATAATAATGCCACAGAATTTTAAGCAAATCTTGAATGCTAAATGAACTAGCGTAGCCCACAGCCATATAACAAATCCAGATCTGGGCCTAACATAAGGACAACTCAGAATATGCTATTGGGTTCTTCTGAAACATTTTCTTCATATCATGTTTCTTTAGACCTTTCTAAAATAAATAATGGATTTGCTGTGATGGTGTAGGCTATATTAAATGGATTTATTATACCTTTTAAAATATAGATATTCCAACAGTCAGGCTACGCGTGGATGCCAGGAGGTGCTAACTGTGTATGTTAATTAACGGTAAGACCGGCAGTCAATGGCTGATACAATTTCATGAAGGCCACAGCCCTATAACCACCTCTCCCATCATCTGCTGATCACCAGTTCTCTTAGCTACAGATTGTTACACCAAGATATTGTGATGTAACCAAAGACTTTTGGTGTCCATTACTGGGAGGTACGACCAATCTTAACTTGGTGATACTGTCTTCGTACTCGATTAGTGGAAACAGGAGGCTCCATAAAATGTCAGTGTCCAGTTGCAGGGGGTCAGTTTGAATTTAGAAAATGTTCTGTTATCTCATTGATACAGATGGGTGTCTGTCATCATTACATGCGTCACAGTACCTATCCTGTAACTCCCGGTGATGGATACCCCAAATCTTTGGTTAAATCACATTATCTGGTGTAACAATCTGTAGCTGCAGTTCTCTTCACTTTACTACACCTGAGACACACTCAGACAAGCTGAACTGTAATACACCAATCATACTGTATTTATTTGAATGTTACTTTACCATATAACATTCTTGTTGAATTCCCAGTTCTCTTTGAGTCACCATTAAATATTGTACACTCCCCCTGTATTTTAGATTTTGACAAATAAACATTTGGATATATCTGAATGACTAACATCTATTTGATGCTACAGAGCCCTGTACAGATAGTATAAATATATTCTGTGAATCCATAAAGGCCGACACATTTTGAAGATTGACAGCAAAAAATCCATTATTTTATGGTGGTTCTACATGGCTGAGACACACTGTCCTTTATCTGGCTTCGGTACACTGGCAATGATGTTTGGCATGATGGGCTGTGGAAGCTAAGACTCATTGTGCTTCTGGCAAATGGTCTCTTCCTGCTGTCTGCGGTGTACGGCCAGCTGGACAAGACTCTGCCGGTAGTAGTAACCACCAACTGTTTGGACCTCTTACAGATGCTCTGGTACTGCACGTCTCCTGGAAAGACATGGTTGTGGTGATACCATTTTACACTCGATTGCATCAAGAATTCAGCATAGCATGTTTGTATGATGGTCTGGTAATTATAAATGGGTACATAGTTCAATAGTAATATCCTCTAAAACTCTCTGATGACAAACACATTTTTACTGCCCTGTTTCCAATTGTCCACATGGCTGGGAGAACCTATTCAAGTAAGTAAATACATTTCAAAAATGTAAAAAAAGGAGGTATTATTAACTAACTAGCTACAGTGCAGGCTAAATCAAATGAGCTGCTAAATGCGCTAGCTAGATGGCTAGCTGATATTGCCTTAGCATTGCACAGTTCATCATTCTTCAAGTGGTATTTATGTATTAATTTGGGATGCTATCCTTGATATGATCCTGTTATTGTCACATGCTACACATGCTACGCATGCTACACATGCACGTATGTGTGCCCATGCATCTATCAATCCAATGTCGTCATGATTTGTTATCAGGGAAGCATACTCATGATTTGCTACCACCGAAGCATACTCAGGAAACAGCAGAGGGAACACCCCCCTATCCACATCGATGGAACAGTAGTGGAGAGGGTAGCAAGTTATAAGTTCCTCGGCATACACATCACAGACAAACTAAATTGGTCCACTCACACAGACAGCATCGTGAAGAAGGCGCAGCAGCGCCTCTTCAACCTCAGGAGGCTGAAGAAATTCGGCTTGTCACCAAAAGCACTCACAAACTTCTACAGATGCACAATCGAGAGCATCCTGTCGGGCTGTATCACCGCCTGGTACGGCAACTGCTCCGCCCTCAACCGTAAGGCTCTCCAGAGGGTAGTGAGGTCTGCACAACGCATCACCGGGGGCAAACTACCTGCCCTTCAGGACACCTACACCACCCGATGTTACAGGAAGGCCATAAAGATCATCAAGGACATCAACCACCCGAGCCACTGCCTGTTCACCCCGCTATCATCCAGAAGGCGAGGTCAGTACAGGTGCATCAATGCTAGGACCGAGAGACTGAAAAACAGCTTCTATCTCAAGGCCATCAGACTGTTAAACAGCCACCACTAACATTGAGTGGCTGCTGCCAACACACTGACAATGACACTGACTCAACTCCAGCCACTTTAATAATGGGAATTGATAGGAAATGATGTAAATATATCACTAGCCACTTTAAACAATGCTACCTTATATAATGTTACTTACCCTACATTATTCATCTCATATGCATACGTATATACTGTACTCTATATCATCGACTGCATCCTTATGTAATACATGTATCACTAGCCACTTTAACTATGCCACTTTGTTTACATACTCATCTCATATGTATATACTGTACTCGATATCATCTACTGTATCTTGCCTATGCTGCTCTGTACCATCACTCATTCATATATCCTTATGTACATATTCTTTATCCCCTTACACTGTGTATAAGACAGTAGTTTTGGAATTTTTTGTTAGATTACTTGTTGGTTATTACTGCATTGTCGGAACTAGAAGCACAAGCATTTCGCTACACTCGCATTAACATCTGCTAACCATGTGTATGTGACAAATAAAATTTGATTTGATTTGACATGAGTAATCCACAATGACTTGGTAATGTAAAAGTCAAATAATTACATTGTCTTCCATATTCCATATCTTGTAACTGGAGATTCCTTCAAAACGATTTCCTACAGTTAACGTGTAGGGCACTGCAAGGTTGGGTGACCAGGGCCATCTGGGACTGCCTCCTGGAGGAACTCTGGTGTGTGTCCTGCAAAGCTTCATGAGGATGGACACGAGGACCAGGAGGGGATCTGCATCTCGCCTCCGTGTGCCAGAGGAACAGTCTGCTGCTCTGTAGGATGTTTCAAGGATGGGATCCAACAACCCAGCAAGAGAGGCAATCCATGTGCGGGAGATCTTCACCTCCTACTTCTTTGAAGAGGGTGCTGTTCCCTGGCAACACCATAGATTACACTATGCACAACCAAAAGGCTCTTTTAAGAGCCATTCACACTGCAATAAGAGTATTCTTCCATTTACTTAGCTATGCCAACTACAGTTATTCAATTCCAAGTATATCTCCCTTTGATTTCTTTATCTTGGTTATGATCCAAGATGGCGTAGCAGTCAGACGTCTTGTCGTGTCGTGTCCCTTGTATATATCGTTTTTTTAAACATATTTTTCTTCACATATGTTTTAAAACATTTTGCTAAACCTCAACTTCTAAATACTCTCCTGCAACCCGCCTCACCCAATGTAGAGCGGATCTGCTTTTTTTTCCTAAAGTATTTATATTTACTTCGGATCCGGAACCCCTCAATGCCCTAAATATATTCTACCATGCCCAGAAATCTGCTCCTTTTATTCTCTGTCCCCAACGCTCTAGGCGACCAGTTTTGATAGCCTTTAGCCGCACCCTCATACTACTCCTCCTCTGTTCCGCGGGTGATGTGGAGGTAAACCCAGGCCCTGCATGTTCCCAGGCACCCTCATTTGTTGACTTCTGTGATCGAAAAAGCCTTGGTTTCATGCATGTCAACATCAGAAGCCTCCTCCCTAAGTTTGTTTTACTCACTGCTTTAGCACACTCTGCTAACCCTGGCATCCTTGCCGTGTCTAAATCCTGGCTCAGGAAGGCCTCGACCAGCACAAAAACATCCTGTGGCAGACTGCAATAGCATCGAATAGTCCCGCGATATGCAACTGTTCAGGGAAGTCAGGAATCAATACACGCAGTCAGTCAGGAAAGCTAAGGCCAGCTTCTTCAGGCAGAAATTTGCTTCCTGTAGCTCCAACTCCAAAAAGTTCTGGGACACTGTGAAGTCCATGGAGAACAAGAGCACCTCCTCCCAGCTGCCCACTGCACTGAGGCTAGGTAACACGGTCACCACCGATAAATCCATGATTATCGAAAACTTCAACAAGCATTTCTCAACGGCTGGCCATGCCTTCCGCCTGGCTACTCCAACCTCGGCCAACAGCTCCGCCCCCCCCCCCCGCAGCTACTCGCCCAAGCCTCTCCAGGTTCTCCTTTACCCAAATCCAGATAGCAGATGTTCTGAAAGAGCTGCAAAACCTGGACCCGTACAAATCAGCTGGGCTTGACAATCTTGACCCTCTATTTCTGAAACTATCCGCCGCCATTGTCGCAACCCCTATTACCAGCCTGTTCAACCTCTCTTTCATATCGTCTGAGATCCCCAAGGATTGGAAAGCTACCGCAGTCATCCCCCTCTTCAAAGGGGGAGAGACCCCGAACCCAAACTGTTACAGACCTATATCCATCCTGCCCTGCCTATCTAAGGTCTTCGAAAGCCAAGTCAAAAAACAGGTCACTGACCATCTCGAATCCCACCGTACCTTCTCCGCTGTGCAATCTGGTTTCCGAGCTGGTCACGGGTGCACCTCAGCCACGCTCAAAGTACTAAACGATATCATAACCGCCATCGATAAAAGACTTCATTGACCTTGCCAAGGCTTTCGACTCTGTCAATCACCATATTCTTATCGGCAGACTCAGTAGCCTCGGTTTTTCTGATGACTTCCTTGCCTGGTTCACCAATTACTTTGCAGACAGAGTTCAGTGTGTCAAATCGGAGGGCATGCTGTCCGGTCCTCTGGCAGTCTCTATGGGGGTGCCACAGGGTTCAATTCTCGGGCCGACTCTTTTCTCTGTATATATCAATGATGTTGCTCTTGCTGCGGGCGATTCCCTGATCCACCTCTACGCAGACGACACCATTCTATATACTTCCAGCCCGTCCTTGGACACTGTGCTGTATAACCTCCAAACTAGCTTCAATGCCATACAACACTCCTTCCGTGGCCTCCAACTGCTCTTAAACGCTAGTAAAACCAAATGCATGCTTTTCAACCGTTCGCTGCCTGCACCCGCACGCCTGACTAGCATCACCACCCTGGATGGTTCCGACCTTGAATATGTGGACATCTATAAGTACCTAGGTGTCTGGCTAGACTGTAAACTCTCCTTCCAGACTCTTATCAAACATCTCCAATCGAAAATCAAATCTAGAGTCGGCTTTCTATTCCGCAACAAAGCCTCCTTCACTCACGCCGCCAAACTTACCCTAGTAAAACTGACTATCCTACCGATCCTACCGACTTCGGCGATGTCATCTACAAAATTGCTTCCAACACTCTACTCAGCAAACTGGATGCAGTTTATCACAGTGCCATCCGTTTTGTCACTGAAGCACCTTATACCACCCACCACTGCGACCTGTATGCTCTAGTCGGCTGGCCCTCGCTACATATTCGTCGCCAGACCCACTGGCTCCAGGTCATCTACAAGTCCATGCTAGGTAAAGCTCCGCCTTATCTCAGTTCACTGGTCACGATGGCAACACCCACCCGTAGCACGCGCTCCAGCAGGTGTATCTCACTGATCATCCCTAAAGCCAACACCTCATTTGGCCGCCTTTCGTTCCAGTTCTCTGCTGCCTGTAACTGGAACGAATTCCAAAAATCGCTGAAGTTGGAGACTTTTATCTCCCTCACCAACTTCAAACATCTGCTATCTGAGCAGCTAACCGATCGCTGCTGCTGTACATAGTGTCGTGGAAATTTCCTTAATTACCAACTGATGAGAGAGCAAATCACACGAGTCAGAGTTATGCTTAATCTTCACCTTTAATAATAATTAAGCTTTTGCAATAGCATTTTGACTTTCAACAGTTCAGTATCTCTAATGAAAAGTTGATAGTGCCTCACACAATGGCAAATGGGATCCTTTATAGCAAAGATCCACCCCCTCCTAGACGACATGACAAAACACAGGTCTTAGAACTTTCACAAAGAAAAAACCTTATTTCAGAGAGAATATCCCCTAGTCAGACAGAGTGGGCTATAAATTATCATTCAGTTTGGTCTCCTAAACAAAGCTCTTATCTCATCCTTGGTACAAAATGGTACCAAGACATTACCCCCACCCTATGATATATATAAAATTGTCATTTAGATAGAACCAATTCTAAATACAACCAATCCTGGACAAACTCACGGAGAGGAGAGTGACCCTATAGGTCAACAAAGAGGGAGCATAGAATGATTCCAGACACTGTCACCCTCCTTTCCCCCCATGAGAAAAGTAGGGAGTCACTGCCACACCGAAAATATATGTTTACACATGATGACCCCTTGACCTCTCCCCTCTCTGTGGCCCATGCAACTCAGTCCTGACATAGAACAGATAACTGCCAATGGCCACCACTATAGTACAACAAAATACATTCTTATGAGAAATAACTCATAAGCATATCATGAAAATAACACATCTTATCTGTTACCCAACTAATTCTGATCATTCCACAACAATAGTCTATCGGTAAATAGCCCACCCATTTTTACCTACCTCATCCCCATACTGTTTTTATTTATTTACTTTTCTGCTCTTTTGCACACCAATATCTCTACCTGTACATGACCATCTCATCATTTATCACTCCAGTGTTAATCTGCAAAATTGTAAGTATTCGCCTACCTCCTCATGGCTTTTGCACACAATGTATATAGACTCCCTTTTTTCTACTGTGTTATTGACTTGTTAATGTTTACTCCATGTGTAACTCTGTGTTGTCTGTTCACACTGCTATGCTTTATCTTGGCCAGGTCACAGTTGCAAATGAGAACTTGTTCTCAACTAGCCTACCTGGTTAATTAAAGGTGAAATAAAAATAAAAATAAAAAAAATCTCAGGTGAGAGTGCTGTTTAGGTAAGGGTGTGATGTCTGTACATAAACAAAACAGTCTTTTAAATGTAGAACAATTAGACACCCAAACTGTTACAGACTACAAAGGAAAGCACAGCCGCAAGCTGCCCAGTGAAACGAGCCTACCAGATGAGCTAAATCACTTCTACGCTCGCTTAGAGGCAAGCAACACTGAGGTATACATGAGAGCATCGGCTGTTCGGATGACTGTGTGATCACGCTCTCCGTAGCCGACGTGAGTAAGACCTTTTAAACAGGTCAACATATACAAGGCTGCGGGGCCAGACTGATTACCAGGACATGTGTTCCGGGTATGTGCTGATCAACTGGCATGTGTCTTCACTGACATTTTTTGTCCCTGATTAAGTCTGTAATACCAACATGTTTCAAGCAGACCACCATAGTCCCTGTGCCTAAGAACACAAAGGCAATCTGCCTAAATGACTACAGACCTGTAGCACTCACGTCTGTAGCCATGTGCTTTGAAAGCCAAGTGCTTTGAAAGGTTGGTAATGGCTCACGTCAACACCATTATCACAGCAACCCTAGACCCACTCCAATTTGCATACTGCCCAAACAGATCCACAGATGATGCAATCTCTATTCCACTCCACACTGCCCTTTCCCACCTGGACAAAAGGAACACTTATATGAGAATGCTATTCATTGATTACAACTCAGCGTTCAACACCACAGTACCCTCAAAGCTCATCACTAATCTAAGGATCCTGGGTCTAAACAACTCCCTCTGCAACTGTTTCCTGGACTTCCTGCTGCCCCAGGTGGTGAGGGTAGGTAGCAACACATCTGCAATGCTGATCCTCAACACTGGAGCTCCCCAGTGGTATGCGCTCAGTCCCCTCCTGTACTCCCTGTTCACCCATGACTGCATGGCCAGGCATGACTCCATCACCATCATTACGTTTGCAGACTATGAAACAGTGGTAGGCCTGATCACCGACAATGTCGAGACAGCCTTTAGGGAGGAAGTCAGAGACCTGGCCGGGTGGTGACAGAATAACAACCTATCCCTCAACGTAACCAAGACTAAGGAGATGATTGTGGAATACAGGAAAAGGAGGACCGAGCACGCCCCCATTCTCATCGATGGGGCTGTTGTGGAGCAGATTGAGGCTTCAACTTCCTTGGTGTCCACATCAACAACAAACTAGAATGGTCCAAACACGCCAAGACAGTCGTGAAGAGGGCACGACAAAGCCTATTCCCCCTCAGGAAACTAAAAAGATTTGGCATGGGTCCTGAGATCCTCAAAGGGTTCTACAGCTACAGCATCGAGAGCATCCTGACTGGTTGCATCACTGACTGGTACGGCAATTGCTCGGCCTCTGACCGCAAGGCACTACAGAGGGTAGTGCATATGGCCCAGTACATCACTGGGGCTAAGCTTCCTGCCATTCAGGACCTCTTCACCAGGCGGTGTCATAGGAAGGCCCTAAGAATTGTCAAAGACCCCAGCCACCCCAGTCATCTCTACTACCGCATGGCAAGCGGTACCGGATTGCCACATCTAGGACAAAAAGGGCTCTTAGACAACCTGGAGTTGTGTTGGGTCATTGTCCTTTTGAAAAACAAATGATAGTCCTACTAAATGCAAATCAGATGGGATGGCATATCGATGCAGAATGCTGTGGTAGCCATGCTGGTTAAGCGTGCCTTGAATTCAAAATAAATCACTGACAGTGTCACCAGCAAAGCACCCCCATACCATCACACCTCCTCCCTCGTGCTTCACGGTGGGAACCCCACATTTAGAGATCATCCATCCGCTTCAAACAAAGACACGGGGATTGGAACCAAAAATCTCACATTTGGACTCATCAGACAAAAGGACAGATTTCCACGGGTCTAATGTCCATTACTAATGTTCTTGGCTCAAACAAGTCTCTTTTTATTATTGGTGTCCTTTAATAGTGTTGTCTTTGAAGCACTTCGACCATGGGGCCTGATTCACGCAGTCTCCTCTGAGCAATTTATGTTGAGATGTGTCCGTTACTTAATCTGTGAGGCATTTATTTGGGCTGCATTCTGAGGTGCAGTTAAATCTAATTAATTTATCCTCTGCAACAGAGGTAACTCTGGGACTTCCTTTCCTGTGGTGGTCCTCTTGAGAGACAGTTTCATCATAGCATTTGACGGTTTTTGCGACTGCACTTGAAGAAACTTTAAGTTCTTGAAATATTATCGGATTGATTGACCTTCATGTCTTAAAGTAATAATGGACTGTTGTTTCTCTTTGCTTATTTAATTTACCAAATTTGGGCTATCTTGTGTATACCACTGCTACCTTGTCACAACACAACTGATTGGCTGAAACACATTAAGGAAATAAATTCCACAAATGAACTTTTAACAAGGCACACCTGTTAATTGAAATGCATTCCGTGAATTTGGTTCAGAGAATGCCAAGAGTGTGCAAAGCTATCATCAAGGCAAAGGGTGGCTACTTTTGAGATTCTTCAATATAAAATATATTTTGATTTGTTTAACATGTTTGGTTACTACTCATATGACATCATGTTACACAATACATCTATGTTTTGTTCGATAATGTGCATATTTGTATCCAAATATCTCAGTTTACATTGGCGCGTTACGTGCAGTCATATTTTGATTCCAAAACATCTGGTAATTTTCCCAAAAATACTCATTATAAACATTGATAAAAGATGCAAATGTTATTCACAGAATTAAAGATAGGTTTCTCTTTAATAACCTCTTACAGCTACCCCCCTACTGTTTTGAATTTCCGCCTGAAGACATACCCAAATCGAACCGCCTGTAGCTCAGGCTCAGAACCAAGGATATGCATATTCTTGATTTCATTTGAAAGAACACTCTGAAGTTTGTGTAAATGTGAATTGAACGTAGGAGAATAACACAATCGATCTGGTTTAGATAATACAATGAAAAAACCATACATTTTTTCATTTTTATTGTTGTATCATCATCTTTAAAATGAACAAGACAAAACAAACATTCAGATAGGATGATGGGGTCAATTTCAGTGAAAAACACAAGACGGCAACAGTACTTGTGCAAAGTTTCAGAATGATAACTTCCAAAATGAGTGTGCTACATGACATGTATCATGTGTGGGACACCTGTGTGACTTCAAGTAGCCCAAATTTACCCAAGTGGCCAAATTGGTGAAGTTATACATTTTGAATGGAACAACTATATACAAAATACCAAAATGGTATTCTAACATCCCACCCCCCCCCCTCCAAAAAATGGAGAAAGAACATGACAAATATTTATATATATACAGTGCCTTGCGAAAGTATTCGGCCCCCTTGAACTTTGCGACCTTTTGCCACATTTCAGGCTTCAAACATAAAGATATAAAACTGTATTTTTTTGTGAAGAATCAACAACAAGTGGGACACAATCATGAAGTGGAATGACATTTATTGGATAATTCAAACTTTTTTAACAAATCAAAAACTGAAAAATTGGGCGTGCAAAATTATTCAGCCCCTTTACTTTCAGTGCAGCAAACTCTCTCCAGAAGTTCAGTGAGGATCTCTGAATGATCCAATGTTGACCTAAATGTCTAATGATGATAAATACAATCCACCTGTGTGTAATCAAGTCTCCGTATAAATGCACCTGCACTGTGATAGTCTCAGAGGTCCGTTAAAAGCGCAGAGAGCATCATGAAGAACAAGGAACACACCAGGCAGGTCCGAGATACTGTTGTGAAGAAGTTTAAAGCCGGATTTGGATACAAAAAGATTTCCCAAGCTTTAAACATCCCAAGGAGCACTGTGCAAGCGATAATATTGAAATGGAAGGAGTATCAGACCACTGCAAATCTACCAAGACCTGGCCGTCCCTCTAAACTTTCAGCTCATACAAGGAGAAGACTAATCAGAGATGCAGCCAAGAGGCCCATGATCACTCTGGATGAACTGCAGAGATCTACAGCTGAGGTGGGAGACTCTGTCCATAGGACAACAATCAGTCGTATATTGCACAAATCTGGCCTTTATGGAAGAGTGGCAAGAAGAAAGCCATTTCTTAAAGATATCCATAAAAAGTGTTGTTAAAAGTTTGCCACAAGCCACCTGGGAGACACACCAAACATGTGGAAGAAGGTGCTCTGGTCAGATGAAACCAAAATTGAACTTTTTGGCAACAATGCAAAACGTTATGTTTGGCATAAAAGCAACACAGCACATCACCCTGAACATCCCATCCCCACTGTCAAACATGGTGGTGGCAGCATCATGGTTTGGGCCTGCTTTTCTTCAGCAGGGACAGGGAAGATGGTTAAAATTGATGGGAAGATGGATGGAGCCAAATACAAGACCATTCTGGAAGAAAACCTGATGGAGTCTGCAAAAGACCTGAGACTGGGACGGAGATTTGTCTTCCAACAAGACAATGATCCAAAACATAAAGCAAAATCTACAATGGAATGGTTCAAAAATAAACATATCCAGGTGTTAGAATGGCCAAGTCAAAGTCCAGACCTGAATCCAATCGAGAATCTGTGGAAAGAACTGAAAACTGCTGTTCACAAATGCTCTCCATCCAACCTCACTGAGCTCGAGCTGTTTTGCAAGGAGGAATGGGAAAAAAATTCAGTCTCTCTCGATGTGCAAAACTGATAGAGACATACCCCAAGCAACTTACAGCTGTAATCGCAGCAAAAGGTGGCGCTACAAAGTATTAACTTAAGGGGGCTGAATAATTTTGCACGCCCAATTTTTCAGTTTTTGATTTGTTAAAAAAGTTTGAAATATCCAATAATTGTCGTTCCACTTCATGATTGTGTCCCACTTGTTGTTGATTCTTCACAAAAAAATACAGTTTTATATCTTTATGTTTGAAGCCTGAAATGTGGCAAAAGGTCGCAAAGTTCAAGGGGGCCGAATACTTTCGCAAGGCACTGTATATATATATATATATACATTTACAAAATAACACTTTCAATATTTGGAAGACCCTCACTCCTCTACACAATATTGTGCTGCTGATGCCAGGTGCCATAGCAGTCTCTTTCTGCTGTAAAGCAGAGGGTCACCCAGCATGTGGTGCAGGTGATGGGGGACTTCATTTTGCAAAGAACACAGCGACGCCTCCATGCTGTGCCCTTTTGGCCCCGAGGTAAATCCATGCCTGCAGAAATACATTTGGTCAGATGAACACCACTTGTAGCAGGAGCTGGATGAACCAGTGGGGGATGGACACCTTGGCACTGGGGGCTCCCATTTGGAGTCAGTGTCACTGTGAAAGAAAATGTTCAGTTAGAATAGTTTCACATATGATCCCTGTATCAACAGGTATAATAAACAGATATATATATATAGAGCACAGGGAACATAAGGTTGAATATATTATTATAGAACTGCTAGATCTACTGTCTCATTTATATTATGACATTTCAGCTAGATCTACTGTCTCTATTATAATACAACAGACCAGCCGTATCTGCAGTCTCCATTTCACTTTGGCCATTGTTGTGGGCCTGCCCTCCCCTCAACAGCCTCAAATAGGATATTTAATTTCAGAAATAATATGTTATATTATTAATTTCAAACAACGGCATTGGCATGAGAAAAACTTCAGTCCAAAACTATGTCCTCTCCGTTCAAAAAATATTCCTCCATTTGGGAATCGCTAAATGAATCGTCCTCCAACAATCTCTGTCTCATTTTCCCGATCAATTTCTTCTAAAATTGTGTGTACATCTGTATATCTAGACTTAGATTTAGCTTTCCCTGACTTAGTCGCAATACTGATTGATATATAAACAGCTGAAGACGAGCTTTACCAAAACAACGCTGTGCGTAACATGCGTTGCTTCTTCCGGTATGAAACTTTATTGGCGAATGACCCTCTTTACGCCGGAGTTTACGACATGGGTTGGTCTTCCAGCACATAAACATTACATATTGCCGTTTACCTCTGCTCATTGGCGTTCTACCCAGTCATTGGGTTAAAATACAGTCAATCAACGAAACAGAGGTGATATCACTGGTGCACAATGATGTCATTACTTGTCTTCAAATCGGTTTCTTTCAGTCAATAAGTCCCGCGAAAGGACCCATCATGTTTGGTTGTGTTACAAACAAACCAGTTGATTGCAATGAAACCAAACATGACTGGAAAAGACATGTTTCGTGTGTGTATTTACATTGAATGTGTCGTCGAAAATGGAATGAGACGGAATTCACGACACAAGCGGTTCACAAAATGTTTTGTGTTAGGCTATAAAAATGGATTGTATCAAACAAAAGACAATTCTTCTGTAACAATGAGCATTGGGATTGCAATCAGAGGAAGATCGTCAAAGGTAAACGATTTATTTTATTGCAGTTTGTGATTATGTTATGCCTGTGCTGGTTGAAATAGTTGTTTTTAAGGGGCTCTATCCTTAGATAATCGCATAGTATTCTTTCGCAGTAAATCCTTTTTTAAATCTGACAACGCAGTTGGATTAGCAAGATTCTACGCTTTCAAAACATGTGAGCCACTTGTATTTTCATGAATGTTTAATATGACTATTTATGTAGCGATGACCGTATGTTGTCGAATTTCATCCCGCTAACGGGTTCTGTGCGCAGAGGTTAAGGTAAGTAGGTGGGTGGGGTGGACTTATTGGAGGGGTTACCATGGCTGCCACTGTGATGGTGCATTGCCCAGGAGCTGTGGCCTAACAAGCTAATATTGCTATATACAGTGCCTTGCGAAAATATTCGGCCCCCTTGAACTTTGCGACCTTTTGCCACATTTCAGGCTTCAAACATAAAGATATAAAACTGTATTTTTTTGTGAAGAATCAACAACAAGTGGGACACAATCATGAAGTGGAATGACATTTATTGGATATTTCAAACTTTTTTAACAAATCAAAAACTGAAAAATTGGGCGTGCAAAATTATTCAGCCCCTTTACTTTCAGTGCAGCAAACTCTCTCCAGAAGTTCAGTGAGGATCTCTGAATGATCCAATGTTGACCTAAATGTCTAATGATGATAAATACAATCCACCTGTGTGTAATCAAGTCTCCGTATAAATGCACCTGCACTGTGATAGTCTCAGAGGTCCGTTAAAAGCGCAGAGAGCATCATGAAGAACAAGGAACACACCAGGCAGGTCCGAGATACTGTTGTGAAGAAGTTTAAAGCCGGATTTGGATACAAAAAGATTTCCCAAGCTTTAAACATCCCAAGGAGCACTGTGCAAGCGATAATATTGAAATGGAAGGAGTATCAGACCACTGCAAATCTACCAAGACCTGGCCGTCCCTCTAAACTTTCAGCTCATACAAGGAGAAGACTAATCAGAGATGCAGCCAAGAGGCCCATGATCACTCTGGATGAACTGCAGAGATCTACAGCTGAGGTGGGAGACTCTGTCCATAGGACAACAATCAGTCGTATATTGCACAAATCTGGCCTTTATGGAAGAGTGGCAAGAAGAAAGCCATTTCTTAAAGATATCCATAAAAAGTGTTGTTAAAAGTTTGCCACAAGCCACCTGGGAGACACACCAAACATGTGGAAGAAGGTGCTCTGGTCAGATGAAACCAAAATTGAACTTTTTGGCAACAATGCAAAACGTTATGTTTGGCATAAAAGCAACACAGCACATCACCCTGAACATCCCATCCCCACTGTCAAACATGGTGGTGGCAGCATCATGGTTTGGGCCTGCTTTTCTTCAGCAGGGACAGGGAAGATGGTTAAAATTGATGGGAAGATGGATGGAGCCAAATACAAGACCATTCTGGAAGAAAACCTGATGGAGTCTGCAAAAGACCTGAGACTGGGACGGAGATTTGTCTTCCAACAAGACAATGATCCAAAACATAAAGCAAAATCTACAATGGAATGGTTCAAAAATAAACATATCCAGGTGTTAGAATGGCCAAGTCAAAGTCCAGACCTGAATCCAATCGAGAATCTGTGGAAAGAACTGAAAACTGCTGTTCACAAATGCTCTCCATCCAACCTCACTGAGCTCGAGCTGTTTTGCAAGGAGGAATGGGAAAAAAATTCAGTCTCTCGATGTGCAAAACTGATAGAGACATACCCCAAGCGACTTACAGCTGTAATCGCAGCAAAAGGTGGCGCTACAAAGTATTAACTTAAGGGGGCTGAATAATTTCAAGGGGGCCGAATACTTTTGCAAGGCACTGTATATATATATATTCCAAATAAATCTGGGTGTTCTCACTATGTTGCTCACACCTAACCGGATCTACAGGCTAAACAACCATTTAAGATCTACAGGAGTGCCTAGGGGATCATTTCTAAATTAGGATTTAGAATTATGCATAAAACCTAACAGCGTCACTCTGTTCTTCCTCTTGGGTTTGCACATCAGGATGAGAGATTCAAATCCTGGAAGGCGCCCGATGCTGCAATCTTTGGCAAATAACTATATGGCTTATCATTACAATACAACAGTATTTGGAACCAAACTATGTCTTATGAACTGAAGATGGAATCTAATAAGATCAATTCCCTCATAAGAGCCCCCATATCGGGACACAATGATAACTTCCTCACAGATTATTACACTCACAGAGCCAGACAGAATAAATATGGTTTGGAGTTGGAGAAGGGCAGTTCTCAGGATCCCCTCACAGCTCCTTCTTGCTGTGGGTTTATGAGCTTGTAGCTCGTTGGGATACATGCAAAGTTCCTCTTTGAAGCATCCAATGACACCTTCAAAGCCCATATTCTTCTTTGAAGATTTCCCCGCTGTTATCCTCCTTTCTGACGACACCTCTTTATTCAGATGAGGATGGTAATTCTGCTAATACCCACAGTCTCTCTCTGCAGGGGGACACATGCCTCAGGGGAGCCTGATAGCCAAGCTTGACTCTGTTTCTCACATGGATATCGCAATCCTTCACATGACTTGATCCTCTTCACTCCATTGTGGGCTGAATCTTGATATGCGATAACATACGACATACAGTAAAATTCAGGTCATGATGCAGGTCATGCTGCATCAGGAGTGTTTTTTTGTGATGCAGTAGTATCTCAAGTCACAACTTGGCATACTGTAAGCGTGACATGTCATGAAACTCTGTCCAACTCAAATCTCTGACATTTTGAATTCTGGGCAGATCTAATGAGAGATTAAGTGAGAGCAAAAATAAAGGAGGACATTTCACACTTCAATTATGCTTCTAAATGTGATTTATTAACACAACACATTACAGTCTCACACTTTTATGCAATTTGCAGTCATGGTGGGTTGATGTGAGATGCATGCGGAAAAACACATTCCCTTTGTCCTTGTACTGTATTATGCAAACACATTATTTTGGGAGTACAGACAATTTCAGTGGTGAGAAGTGACCACCAGCATAAAAAACGGGCACAATGTTAGCTTCCATCATATAGTAGAACTGCTCACCTCCACCTTGTGACCTCCCAGGAGAATGAGAGTACATTGAATGAGATTGTAATTACATCAATTGACAAATTTGGCCCTTAAATCAGTTAACCTGCCATGACTCCATTATCCGAGGAATGGGGCCACTTATTAATTGTTAGTGCCGCATTGTTTTGCATTTCCATTATGTCTGATTTCTTTGAAGCTTATCTCTTAATTGTGCTTTTCATGTTAATCAGATTGGAAATGTTCATTCGCAGCAGTGCCTGGATGGACTGCCATTGATTGTTGGCCCTTATTTGTCACTCGAGCTGTACCATTGAGACTACAAAATGGCATCTTTAACACCATTTTTTATTTTACCTTTATTTAACTAGGCACGTCAAAAAAAAGAAGAGATTCAAATTGATTTGGAATGACATTTCAACACAGTCAGTGTCCACGAGTGCAGGCAGTACAAGTAATAGTACAAGTAGTAGTACCAGTAGTAGATTCAAAAACAGACATGTAGAAAACAAAACACAAAGTAAAGTCCATGTAGTATAAGAACACCTCCCAGCTGCCACCGATAAATTCACTGTAATTGAGAATTTCAATAAGCAATTTTCTACGGCTGGCCATGCTTTCCACCTTGCTACCACTACCCCAGTCAACAGCACTACCCCCCACAGCAACTCGCCCAAGCCTTCCCTATTTCTCCTTCTCCCAAATCCAGTCAGCTGATGTTCTGAAATAGTTGCAAAATCTGGACCCAACAAATCAGCCGGGCTAGATAATCTGGACCCTTTCTTTCTAAAATGATCTGCCGAAATTGTTGCAACCCCTATTACTGTTCAACCTCTCTTTCGTGTCGTCTGAGATTCCCAAAGATTGGAAAGAAGCTGCGGTCATCACCCTCCTCAAAGTGGGGGACACTCTTGACCAAAATTGCTACAGACCTATATCTATCCTACCCTGCCTTTCTAAGGTCTTCGAAAGCCAAGTCAAGAAACAGATTACCGACCATTTCCAATCCCAACATACCTTCTCCACTATGCAATCTGGTTTCAGAGCTGGTCATGGCTGCACCTCAGCCACGCTCAAGGTCCTAAACGATAACTTTAAACACCATCGATAAGAAACAATACTGTGCAGCCGTATTCACTGACCTGTCCAAGGCTTTCGACTCTGTCAATCACCACATCCTCATCGGCAGACTCGACAGCCTTGGTTTCTCAAATGATTGCCTCGCCTGGTTCACCAACTACTTCTCTAATAGAGTTCAGTGTGTCAAATCGGAGGGCCTGTTGTCCGGACCTCTGGCAGTCTCTATGGGGGTGCCACAGGGTTAAATTATCGGACAGACTCTCTTCTCTGTATACATCAATGATGTCACTCTTGCTGCTGGTGAGTACGCAGACGACACCATTCTGTATACTTCTGGCCCTTCTTTGGACACTGTGTTAACCTCTTGAAACTAAGGGGCACTATTTTCATTTTTGGAAAAACAATGTTCCCAAAGTAAACGGGCTATTTCTCAGGACCAGATGCTAGAATATGCATATAATTGACAGCTTAGGATAGAAAACACTCTAAAGTTTCCAAAACTGTTAAAATATTGTCTGAGTATAACAGAACTGATATTGCAGGCTAAAGCCTGAGAAATATCCAATCAGGAAGTGACTCTTATTTTGAAACCTCTGTGTTCCTATGCATCCCTATTCACTATTGAAAGGGATATCAACCAGATTCCTTTTTCTATGGCTTCCCTAATGTGTCTACAGACACTAGACATAGTTTCAGGCTTTTATTTTGAAAAATGAGTGTGAACTACAACATTGCGTCAGTGGTCAGGTGGTGGCTCTCAGAGTGATTTGTGCGTAATAGACAAAGGTGGCCATTGTTCCTCTCACTCCTACTGAAAAGCCAATTGTCCCGGTTGATATATTATCGAATATATATTTGAAAAACACATTGAGGATTGATTATAAAAAACGTTTGCCATGTTTCTGTCAATATTATGGATCTAATTTGTATTTTTTTTCGGCGTTGTCGTCACCACAATTTCCGGTGGATTTCTCAACAAAACATGAACAACAAAAGAAGGTATTTCGGCTATAAAAATAATCTTTATGGAACAAAATTAACATTTGCTGTCTAACTGGGAGTCTCGTGAGTGAAAACATCCGTAGCTCATCAAAGGTAAACGATTTAATTTGATTGCTTTTCTGATTTTCGTGACCAAGCTTCCTGCTGCTAGCTGGACATAATGCTATGCTAGGCTATCGATAAACTTACATAAATGCTTGTCTTGCTTTTGCTGTAAAGCATAATTTCAAAATCTGAGATGACAGGGTGATTAACAAAAGGCTAAGCTGTGTTTCACTAGTGATTTCATGAATATGAATATTTTCTAGTAAGATTTTTTGTCCGTTGCGTTATGCTAATTAGTGTAGTTGATGACAATTCTCCCGGATCCGGGAGGGGTAGTTCTAAGAGTTAACAACGCTCCAGACGAGCTTCAATGCCATACAACTCTCCTTCCATGGCCTCCAATGGCTCTTAAATACAAGTAAAACTAAATGCATGCTCGCTGCCTGCACCTGCACGCCCGTCCAACATCACTACTCTGGACGGTTCTGATTTAGAGCTTAGAATATGTGGACAACTACAAATACCTAGGTGTCTGGTTAGACTGTAAACTCTCCTTCCAGACTCACATCAAACATCTCCAATCCAAAGTTAAATCTAGAATTTGCTTCCTATTTCACAACAAAGCATCCTTCACTCATGTTGCCAAACATACCCTCGTAAAACTGACCATCCTACCTGATCCTCGACTTCGGCGATGTTTTTTACAAAATAGCCTCTAATACTCTACTCAATAAATTGGATGCAGTCTATCACAGTGCCATCCGTTTTGTCACCAAAGCTCCATATACTACCAACCACTGCGACCTGTACGCTCTTGTTGGCTGGCCCTCGCTTCATACTCGTCGCCAAACCCACTAGCTCCAGGTCATCTACAAGACCCTGCTAGGTAAAGTACCCCCTTATCTCATCTCGCTGGTCACCATAGCAGCATCCACCTGTACCTGCGGAGCGTGTGCTACATCTCTCTGGTCACCCCCAAAACCAATTCTTCCTTTGGCCGCCTCTCCTTCCAGTTCTCTGCTGCCAATGACTGGAACGAACTACAAAAATCTCTGAAACTGGAAACACTTATCTCCCTCGCTTGCTTTAACTTGTTGAGGATAGTGGGCAGCATTTTCACTTTGGATAAATTGCGTGCCCATAGTGAACTGCATCCTACTCTGTCCTAGATTGCTAATATATGCATATTATTATTACTATTGGATAGAAAACACTCTGAAGTTTCTTAAACTGTTTGAATTATGTCTGTGAGTATATCAGAACTCATAGGGTAGGCAATCTTCCAAACAAGAAGTGAAATTCTGAATGTAATAATTTAGCCCAAACAACAACCTCTCCCCCTACTGTATTTATTTATTTGTTTTGCTCCTTTGCACCCCATTATTTCTATCTCTACTTTGCACATTCTTCCAATGCAAATCTACCATTCCAGTGTTTTACTTGCTATATTGTATTTACTTTGCCACCATGGCCTTTTTTTGCCTTTACCTCCCTTATATCACCTCATTTGCTCACATTGTATATATACTAATTTTTCTACTGTTATATTGACTGTATGTTTGTTTTACTCCATGTGTAACTCTATGTTGTTGTATGTGTCGAATTGCTTTTCTTTATCTTGGCCAGGTTGCAATTGTAAATTAGATCTTGTTCTCAACTTGCCTACCTGGTTAAGGTGAAATCATTTTTTAAAACATCCAGACTTGGTTTCCTCTATTGTAATCACTCCTCATTCACCCCAGCTGCCAAACAAACCCTGATTCAGAGGACCATGCTACCTATGCTAGATTTCGGAGATGTAATTTGTAGATCGGTAGGAAAGGGTGCTCTTGAGCGGCTAGGTGTTCTTTACCATTCGGGCATCAGCTTTACCACCAATGCTCCTTATTGGACACATCAATGGTCCTCTCTGTATACGTGCCGCACCCACTGGTTTATCATTCTGCCAGTCACATTTTGTTGAACGTCCCCAAAGCACACACATCCCTCGGTCACTCTTCTTTTCAATTCACTGCAGATAGCGACTGGAACGAGCTCCAAAATACACTCAAACTGGACCGTTTTTATCTCTATCTCTACATTCAAAGATTCTCAATCATGGACACTTACAAACACTTGTGGCTGCTTCATGTGATGTATTGTTGTCTCTTCCTTCTTGCCCTTTTGTGCTGTTGTCTGTTCCAAATAATGTTTGTACCATGTTTTCTGCTGCTCTTGCCGTTGCCATGTTGTGTTGCTACCATGTTCTTACCATGCTGTGTTGTCAAGTGTTGCTGTGTTGTTGTCTTATAGGTCTCTCTTTATTTAGTGTTGTGGAGTCTCTTGTCAGGATGTGTGTTTTGTCCTATATTTTATTTTTAATCCCAGCCCCCATCCCCGCAGGCTGCCTTTTGCCTTTTGGTAAGCTACATTGTAGAATAATATTGAAGACATCAAAGCTATGAAATAACACATATGGAACCATGTAGTAACCAAAAAAGTGCTAAAAGTAGCCACTTTGCCTTGATGACAGCTTTGCAAACTTTTGGCAGTCTCTCAATGAGCTTCATTATGTAGTCACCATTTAGAAGAAGAGACTTGCTTGGGCCAAGATTTATGAGCAATGGACATTAGATCGGTGGAAATCTGTCCTTTGACCTGATGAGTCCAAATTTGAGATGTTTTGTTCCAACCGCCCTGTCTTTGTGAGACGCAGTGTAGGTGAATGGATGATCTTTGCATGCCTGGTTCCCACTGTGAAGCATGGAGGAGAAGGTGTGAAGATGTGGGGTTGCTTTGCTGGTGCCACTGACAGTGATTTATTTATAATTCAAGGCACTCTTAACTTGTTATGGCTGCAATCCCACTAACGGGATAAGTGTCATCAACAAATGCTGAATAGCATAGCGCTACATTCAATAAATATTACTACAAATATTTATATTCATGAAATCACAAATGAAATATAGGAAAACACAGCTTAGCCTTTTGTTAATCCACCTGTTGTGTCAGATTTTGAAATTATGCTTTACAGCGAAAGCAATCCAAGCGCTTGTGTAAGTTTATCGATCGCACGACAAAACATTAAGTACACTTAGCATAAGGAAGCTTGGTCACGAAAATCAGAAAAGCAATCAAATTAATCGTTTACCTTTGATCTTTGGATGTTTTCACTCACGAGACTCCCAAATGTTCCGTTTGTTCCATAAAGATAATTTTTTATCCAAAATACCTCAGTTTGTTTGTTGCGTTATGTTCAGAAATTCACAGGAAAGAGCGGTGACGACAATAGTTTCCATAATGTCCACAGAAACATGACAAACATTTTTTATAATCAATCCTCAGGTTGTTTCTAAAATATATAATCGATAATATATCAACCACAAATGTCTTTCACAGTAGGAGAGGGAAAAGCAATACCTATCCAAACTCTGTTGCGTGAGCAAAACTCATGTGATCACTTGATGCGATGTTATCGTTCTGGCTCATTTTTCAAAATAAAAGCCTGAAACTATGTCTGAAGACTGTTGACACCTTGAGGAAGCGATAGGAAAATGAATCTGGTTCATATCCCTTTAAATCCAGCAAAGGGAGGCTATGGAACATGGAGTTTTGAAAATAGAAGCCACTTCCTGTTTTGATTTTCCTCAGTGTTTCACCTGCAATATCAGTTATGTTATACTTACAGACAATCTGTTGAGAGTTTGAAACTTTACAGTGTTTTCTGACCAATACTAATAATAATATGCATATATTAGCAACTGAGACTGAGGAGTTGGCTGTTTACAATGGGCACCTTTTCATCCAAGCTACTCAATACTGCTGCCATATGAAGTTAACCAGCATGGATACCACAGCATTCTGCATCAATACTATTGTGGAAAATTACATAATTAGTCATGCCATCCCGTGTTTTACTGTTTAAAAATTAAATTGTATCTTGTTATATGATACTGTTTTTTCTAACCTGATACAAACCGACAGAGATGGCCGCCTCGCTTCGCATTCCTAGGAAACTATGCAGTTTTGTTTTTTTACGTGTTATTTCTTACATTGGTACCCCAGGTCATCTTAGGTTTCATTACATACAGTCGAGAAGAACTACTGAACATAAGAGCAGCGTCAACTCACCATCAGTACGACCAAGAATATGACTTTCGCGAAGCGGACCCTGTGTTCTGCCTTTCACCCAGGACAACGGAATGGATCCCAGCCGGCGACCCCAAAAAACGACTTTGAAAAAGGGGAAAACGAAGCGGTCTTCTGGTCAGACTCCGGAGACGGGCACATCGTGCACCACTCCCTAGCATTCTTCTTGCCAATGTCCAGTCTCTTGACAACAAGGTTGATGAAATCCGAGCAAGGGTAGCATTCCAGAGGGACATCAGAGACTAACGTTCTTTGCTTCATGGAAACATGGCTCACTGGAGAGACGCTATCGGAGACGGTGCAGCCAGCTGTTTTCTCCACGCATCGCGCCGACAGAAATAAACATCTTTCTGGTAAGAAGAGGGGCGGGGGCGTATGCTTTATGGTTAACGGGATGTGGTGTGGCCAAAACAACATACAGGAACTCAAGTCCTTCTGTTCACCTGATTTAGAATTCCTCACAATCAAATGTAGACCGCATTATCTACCAAGGGAATTCTCTTCGATTATAATCACAGCCGTATATATTCCCCCCCAAGCAGACACATCGATGGCTCTGAACAAACTTTATTTGACTCTTTGCAAACTGGAATCCATATATCCGGAGGCTGCATTCATTGTAGCTGGGGATTTTAACAAGGCTAATCTGAAAACAAGACTCCCTAAATTTTATCAGCATATCGATTGGGAAACCAGGGCGGGAAAAACCTTGGATCATTGCTATTCCAACTTCCGCGACGCATATAAGGCCCTGCCCCGCCCTCCTTTCGGAAAAGCTGACCACGACTCCATTTTGTTGATCCCTGCCTACAGGCAGAAACTAAAACAAGAAGCTCCCGCGCTGAGGTCTGTTCAACGCTGGTCCGACCAATCTGATTCCACACTCCAAGACTGCTTCCATCACGTGGACTGGGATATGTTCCGTATTGCGTCAGACGACAACATTGACGAATACGCTGATTCGGTGTGCGAGTTCATTAGAACGTGCGTTGAAGATGTCGTTCCCATAGCAACGCTTAAAACATTGCCAAACCAGAAACCGTGGATTGATGGCAGCATTCGCGTGAAACTGAAAGTGTGAACCACTGCTTTTAATCAGGGCAAGGTGACTGGAAACATGACCGAATACAAACAGTGTAACTATTCCCTCCGCAAGGCAATCAAACAAGCTAAGCGTCAGTATAGAGACAAAGTAGAATCTCAATTCAACGGCTCAGACACGAGGTATGTGGCAGGGTCTACAGTCAATCACGGATTACAAAAAGAAAACCAGCACTGTCACGGACCAGGATGTCTTGCTCCCAGGCAGACTAAATAACTTTTTTGCCCGCTTTGAGGACAATACAGTGCCACTGACACTGCCCGCAACTAAAACATGCGGACTCTCCTTCACTGCAGCCGACGTGAGGAAAACATTTAAATGTGTCAACCCTCGCAAGGCTGCAAGCCCAGACGGCATCCCCAGCCGCGCCCTCAGAGCATGCGCAGGCCAGCTGGCTGGTGTGTTTACGGACATATTCAATCAATCCCTATCCCAGTCTGTTGTTCCCACATGCTTCAAGAGGGCCACCATTGTTCCTGTTCCCAAGAAAGCTAAGGTAACTGAGCTAAACGACTACAGCCCCGTAGCACTCTCTTCCGTCATCATGAAGTGCTTTGAGAGACTAGTCAAGGACCATATCACCTCCACCCTACCTGACACCCTAGACCCACTCCAATTTGCTTACCGCCCAAATAGGTCCACAGACGATGCAATCTCAACCACACTGCCCTAACCCATCTGGACAAGAGGAATACCTATGTGAGAATGCTGTTCATCGACTACAGCTCGGCATTTAACACCATAGTGCCCTCCAAGCTCGAGACCCTGGGTCTCGACCCCGCCCTGTGCAACTGGGTACTGGACTTCCTGACGGGCCGCCCCCAGGTGGTGATGGTAGGCAACAACATCTCCACCCCACTGATCCTCAACACTGGGGCCCCACAAGGCTGCGTTCTGAGCCCTCTCCTGTACTCCCTGTTCACCCACGACTGCATGGCCACGCACGCCTCCAACTCAATCATCAAGTTTGTGGACGACACAACAGTGGTAGGCTTGATTACCAACAACGACGAGACGGCCTACAGGGAGGAGGTGAGGGCCCTCGGAGTGTGGTGTCAGGAAAATAACCTCACACTCAACGTCAACAAAACTAAGGAGATGATTGTGGACTTCAGGAAACAGCAGAGGGAACACCCCCCTATCCACATCAATGGAACAGTAGTGGAGAGGGTAGTAAGTTTTAAGTTCCTCGGCGTACACATCACAGACAAACTGAATTGGTCCACCCACACAGACAGCATCGTGAAGAAGGCGCAGCAGCGCCTCTTCAACCTCAGGAGGCTGAAAAAATTCGGCTTGTCACCAAAAGCACTCACAAACTTCTACAGATGCACAATCGAGAGCATCCTGTCGGGCTGTATCACCGCCTGGTACGGCAACTGCTCCGCCCACAACCGTAAGGCTCTCCAGAGGGTAGTGAGGTCTGCACAACGCATCACCGGGGGCAAACTACCTGCCCTCCAGGACACCTACACCACCCGATGTCACAGGAAGGCCATAAAGATCATCAAGGAGAGCAACCACCCGAGCCACTGCCTGTTATTAACCCCCCGCTATCATCCAGAAGGCGAGGTCAGTACAGGTGCATCAAAGCTGGGACCGAGAGACTGAAAAACAGTTTCTATCTCAAGGCCATCAGACTGTTAAACGGCCATCACTAACATTGAGTGGCTGCTGCCAACACACTGACTCATCTCCAGCCACTTTAATAATGGGAATTGATGGGAATTGATGTAAAATATATCACTAGCCACTTTAAACAATGCTACCTAATATAATGTTTACATACCCTACATTATTCATCTCATATGTATACGTATATACTGTACTCTATCATCTACTGCGTCCTTATGTAATACATGTATCACTAGCCACTTTAACTATACCACTTTGTTTACATACTCATCTCATATGTATATACTGCACTCAATACCATCTACTGTATCTTGCCTATGCCGCTCTGTACCATCACTCATTCATATATCTTTATTTACATATTCTTTATCCCCTTACACTTGTGTCTATAAGGTAGTAGTTTTGGAATTGTTAGCTAGATTACTTGTTGGTTATTACTGCATTGTCGGAACTAGAAGCACAAGCATTTCGCTACACTCGCACTAACATCTGCTAACCATGATGATTTGACTGGACGTATAGCAAAGGTCCGCTTGGGTGCTACCCCAGCATATGACATCCCATGGGTTTACTATCTTCAGAAAGTCACATGCATGGAAACTTGCAGAAAGCAGCACATTAGTGTTTTGCTTTTAGTTTTGCAGTTAGACGATTGAGCCCTCTGGCTATCAACCTTGTGCTATCTTAAATCTGCACAGACAACTAATTGCCTTTTACACACTATCTGCTAACTGACACGTATACAAAAAGGATGTGCTTCTCTAAAAAAGCTTTAAACTGGCACTGTTTCTTTAACTTTTCAACTATGCACTTGAGTGGATAGTTGATTCTCCATTTTTGCAATTCTTATAATAAAATATTGTTTGAAAAAATCTGCAGTCATTCTTCCTATAGAATTTCGACCACAATATGCCATCCATTCTGGTTTGCGTTTCGTGGGATTATCATTTGATTTTCAACAGGACAATGATCCATCACACCTCCAGGCTTTGTAATAGCTATTTGCCCAAGAAGGAGAGTGATGGAATGCTGCATCAGATGACTTGGTCTCCACAAATGAGATGGTTTGGGGTGAATTGGACCACAGAGTGAAGGAAAAGCAGCCAACAAGTGCTCAACATATGTGGGAACTCCTTCATGACTGTTGGAAAAGCATTCCAGGTGAAGCTGGTTGAGAGAATTCCAGGTGAAGCTGGTTGAGAGAATGCCAAGAGTGTACAAGTCTGTCAATCAGGGTGGCTACTTTGAAGAATATAAAATATAAAATACATTTTGATTTGTTTAACACTTTATTGGTTACTACAATATTCTATATGTGTTATTTCATAGTTTGGATGTCTTCACTATTATTCTACAATTTAGAAAATCACTCTGATAATCTATGGTCATTGTAACAATTTCTTGATAGCCGCAAACCACTGGACATGCTAAGAGATGAGTTTGGATTGGTCTGCCATGTAGTATGCTTTTGTCTATCTTTCTAACAGAGATTTATTTAAAGATATCACGTAGTAGAACTGCATAAGTGTCACTCCCATTTTTGGAGGACCAAGTTTTGACATCAGTGGAATTAGAGTATGATAGGTAAGGAGATGGAGAAAATAATTGCGTTTTATTACAAATATGCGGACAGAGTCAAAAAGAGAACACACAGAAGGCTCAAGATTGCATCTTCGAACATAGGGCAACCATGGTATCCATGACAGATATAGAGAAGCGTAATATGGACCACCCAAAACACAGGGTATCAGGTCCAGAACACGAACACCTTTAACGAACGCACACACGCAACACAAAATCATTCCCGCACAAAACAAGGGCGGGTACACGTGCTTGAAATAAGGAAGTCCATCAAGCACAACAGGACAGGTGAAACTAATAAGACAAAACAAACAGACAAATAAAAAGGGATCGGTGGCGGCGAGTAGGCCGGTAACGACGACCGCCGAACACAGCCCGAACAGGCAGGGGAGCCAACTTCGGCGAAAGTCATGACATTAGGATAGAAAACACTAATGTTTCCAAAACTGTCAAAATATTGACTGTGGGTTTAACCTCTAGTGACGAGCAATCCCGTATCATAGCCTCAAGCGCAATACCATAACGCAATGTTTCCTATTCATGAAAATCGCAAATGAAATGAAATAAATATATTGAAACACAAGCTTAGCCTTTTGTTAACAACACTGTCATCTCAGATTTTCTAAATATGCTTTTCAACCAAAGCTACACAAGCATTTGTGTAAGAGTATTGATAGCCTAGCATATAGCATTAAGCCTAGCATTCAGCAGGCAACATGTTCTCAAAAACAAGAAAAGCATTCAAATAAAATCATTTAACTTTGAAGAACTTCGGATGATTTCAATTGACGAGACTCTCAGTTAGATAGCAAATGTTAATTTTTTCCCAAAAGATTATTTGTGTTGGCGAAATAGCTCCATTTGTTCATCACGTTTGGCAAGAAAAAGACCGGAAAATGCAGTCACTACAACGCCAAACTTTTTTCCAAATTAGCTCCATAATATCGACAGAAACATGGCAAACGTTGTTTAGAATCAATCCTCAAGGTGTTTTTCACATATCTATTCGATAATATATCAGTCGTGACAGTTGGTTTCTCATCAGAAGCGAACGGAAAAATACTGCAGCTGGAGATTACGCAATAATTGCAACGGAGGACACCAAGCGACCACCTGGTAGACAGAGTCTCTTATGGTCAATCTTCCTATGATATGCCTACAAATACGTCACAATGCTGTCGACACCTTGGGGAAGCGACAGAAAGCCTAAGCTCATTCGTGGCCCATTCACAGCCATATAAGGAGTCATTGGCATGAGGCGGTTTAAAAAAATGCGGCACTTCCTGATTGGATTTTTATCTGGGTTTCGCCTGTAACATCAGTTCTGTGGCGCTCACAGACAATATCTTTGCAGTTTTGGAAACGTCAGAGTGTTTTCTTTCCAAAGCTGTCAATTATATGCATAGTCGAGCATCTTTCCGTGACAAAATATCTTGTTTAAAACGGGAACGTTTTTCATCCAAAAATTTAAATAGCGCCCCCTATATCCAAGAAGATAACAGAACTGATATTGCAGGCGAAACCCAGAGGAAAACCCACCCAGAAGTGCTGTTTTTCCTGAAAGCTCTGTTCCATAGCCTGCCTTCGCTCCATTTAAAGGGATATTAACCAGATTAATTTTCCAATGGCTTCCCCATGGTGTGAACAGTCTTTAGGCATAGTTTCAGGCTTTTATTTTGACAAATTTGTGAGAAAGATCACATTGCATCAGTGGATGGCTGGGTGCCAGCAGCGTTTTGCATGAGCAACAGCTCGGAGCAGACATTTCCTCTCTCTCTCCTATTGAAGAAGCTACATTCCCTGTTGAAATAGTATCGATTATATATTGTAAAAACAACCTGAGGATTGATTATAAAACGTTTGACATGTTTCTACGAACTTTACGGATACTATTTGGAATTTTCTTCTGCCCGGTCTTGACCGCTCAAGCCTGTGGATTTCTGAACGTAACACGCCAACCAAATGGAGGTATTTTGGATATAAAAATAATCTTCATGGAACAAAAGGAACATTTATTGTGTAACTGGGAGTCAGGTAAGCGTAAGCGATTCATTTTATTGCTTTTCTGACTTTCATGACCAATCCACTTGTCTGCTAGCTGTTTGTAATATTTTGTCTACTGAGAGAGATGTCCTTACATAAACGCTTGGTATGCTTTCGCCGAAAAGCTTTATTGAAATCTGACACGCCAGGATTAACAACAAGCTAAGCTTTGTTTTGCTATATTACCCTTGTGATTTCATGAAAATTTAATATTTTTAGTAATTTAATTTTAATTTGGCGCTCTGCAATTCAGCGGAAGTTGACCAAAATTATCCCTGAAACGAGATGGGTGCATCAATAAGTTAATTTAACTGCACTGTCTGATTTACAGTAGGATTTACAGCGAAAGCATGCCATGCAATTGTTTGAGGACAGCGCCCCACATCAACATATTTTTCCACCGGCACAGGTTTCATAAATTCACAAATAGTGATTAAATATTCACTTACTTTTTGAAAATATTCCTCTGATCTGTCATCCAAAGGGCCCCAGCTATAACATGTAGTGTCATTTTGTTAAATTAAATCCTTCTTTATATCCCAAAAAGTATATTTAGTTGGCACAATCAATTTGAGTAATACACTCATTCAACATGCAGAGAAAGGAATCCAAAAAGCTAATGCTAAACTTTGTTAAAACAAGTCAAAATACGTTCTTATTTATTCCTCAGATACCCTAAAATGAAATCAAACTGTAATATTTCTTACGGAAAGAATTTGCATGTGTTTACATGGATTTCCAAGTCTGTCCCTGTTCTAAAAATCCTTATTCTTCCTCGTTTTGGAAGAAACAAGCCTGAAACCCTGAACAAAGACTACTGACACCCAGTGGAAGCCATATGAATTGCATACTGGGAGCAAGATTACATTTTTTTCCTGTACGTTCCATTGGAAGAGTATGGACTCTCAAAAATATATTCCGGTTGGTTTTTCTTTGGATTCTCTCCTACCATATCTATTGTGTTATAGTCTCTTACATTATTTTAACATTTCTACGAACTTCAGAGTGTTTTCTTTCCAATGTTACCAATTATATGCATATCCTGGCTTCAGGTCCTGAGCAACTGGCAGTTTACTTCGGGCACGCAAGTCAGGCGGAAATTGAGAAAAATAGACCCTAGCCTGAAGAAGTTTTAATATAGTAATGACTAGGGGTGTGCCGAGTAGTCGGATAAAACGAGTATCGTAATGGATATGGGCAATTTTCTGGATATAATTATGTTCCGACTATTTTTTGTAATTATCCATGATCAGAAAGAAAGTTATTTTGGGGTGCCAGCAAGAATCTTTCTCATGTCAGTCAGAGTTTGTCAAGAACTAATTGTGCTGTCTGAGTCAATCAAGTGTGTGATTCTACGTGGTCTAAATAACTCAACTGGATAGTTTGGCTGTCTGTAAAAAGAAGGGCAGGCTGACCATTTATCATGCTACTCTGACTGGATAGACTAAAGCTGTATTTCTCCATCCTCTTGCTTCATAAATTTAACCGATCACTTTTCATTGCATGTTTTCAGTCCAAACTTTTAGATTGCTGCTGCCTGCTACTATGATAAATCACATGGCGAGGGCCCTTTGCTATCAAGCTATCAAATGTGTATAATATCTAACAAGTGGGGCAACAAAAAAAAGATGATACGCTCATGAGTATTCTGACTGATTGACAGCAAACTTGGCTGCTTCCTGCAAGTAGACGACAAACACATACACCCCTCTGTCCGTTGCTCCAAATCTACAGCATTTTTTTGCAGTGAGAACATGCAGGGAGGTATTTTGCCAACATCTACTTAGGCATATTAAAACACTTCCGTTTTTTCGGATCATGAGTATCATCGGATCTGAGTATCAACTGTCAATTTACGGATACGATTACGAATATGGCCATGTCGGCACACCCGTAGTAAGGACTATATACCGTGGCAGAGCCAGGATGAAATTCCCCTTTAAAGTTGCACTATGCAGAAATCACTCCACCATTTCCTGGTTGCTAAAACTCGAATAGTTCGCTTAATTTCAGTTTATGTAACAAAATAAGATAGTATAGAGTAGAGAATCATTGTACCATCTAAACCACTGTAAGACATATTTTCCATAAACAAAAATATTGTAGTTTCATCTGTTTGAAGCTGGTGTACAAAACCGAAAGTAAAAGGTGCAAAAACAAAACTTAATGCTGTTTGCCAAGCAGAGACGCACAGGGTCCCATTTTTACAGTCTTTACACGCCTAACTGTCCAATCTCAAGTCGAACACTCAATCCACAATTCCACTGAGTAAGTCGCGACAGGGACCTCATCTATTACAGAATGACAACCCAAATTTCCTAATCACACCAACTTCCATTTTTTATCATGTCGTAACTAGAGGATACTGTCAATGACTTCGAAGACATTAACTGTCATATCTGCATGGCCATTGACACTGTCATTAGCAGGACATTAATTGTCCAGAGTGAGATGCACCTGGGGGTCTGAAATTACAAGTAGCGTCCAAGACACCCCCAGCTTTTCTACCTGCTCACATAATAGTGAAATTGTTTTGTTGACTATCCGTCTTCCCCTCCTGCCTTCTCCCTCCCCCTTCGCTCTTTCTCAAAATCTCTCTCTCTCCCTCTTCCAATATTTACATCTTTCTCATATCTGGTTCCATAATCCTTCCCAGCAGAGACACACACACACACACACACACCCACACCCACACACACACACCAAAATGGCTACTCTGGACAAAGACACTATTTTCCACCTCTCTGTATAGTTGTATTTCTCTGTCACTGTTTAGCTGGGGGGAGGGGGGGGAGGGGGGGGGGACAGCCTGGAACATTTTTGTTGTTAATTTCATATCTTCTGCCTCACCTCTGTGTCTCACTGGAAGCTCCATTCCACTGAGTAATGAGAACAAGGTGAGGGGGCACGGGAGTGTAATTGTTTTCATTTTGGTGCCGGTGAGGTGCCGCTCCACATTAGTCTCCCCCGATGTGACAGCTCGGCTGATCTTCTCGCTATCTGCCACTAACGGTAATAAGCACCAGCCTCTCATTATCTACCAGGAACGCCACCTCGAGAAAAAGAGGGCCAAAAATAAATAGAACCCTTGCTGTCCCTGCACACAACAAGAATTCTCAAGCTGGCGTTAACAGCTGAGGAACTGTCTGGTGAAGTCTGGTATCGTAGAGGGTGGAGCTGGAGCTGTAATGGACAGGGCAGTACAAGTCACGACAAGGTTGCGTTATAACTGCTGTCAGAATGTGTCGGCTAATACTGAACACCTGCCATCAACAGCCACCACCATCTTGTTCTTTCGGCAATTTTTTGGTTTCGGTATCTGGTTTCGGACTGAACTCACTACTAGTTTATGTAACATAAAAACTCCCTGAGTGTTGAAGCCTACAGCTAGTGCTGTACCACTTAATTTCAACGTGGACAATTGGGTAAAATTTGGGTGAGACCAATGAGATTACATCCTACAATCACGCACTCGAAAAGACACGTGATGTCAGAATGCACTCACTGTTCCAAAATGTGATTGCTTTGCAACAGGACAGTTAAACCATGCTGTCCTCAAACTAAGGTACGCTGCTTGCTAATTATCTATAGCATGCGTTTCAACTTGTTCATTTCAAATTATTTTCGGATGAAAGCCCAAGCACTTCCCCAGTGTTTCCCCAGATCAGGTATGAAGACATTGTGCATCTCTAGTCAGGTATTGCACAACATTTTTTTCATTGTTGTTTTCATTACAAATAATACATTTGAATATGGGGGCATTCCTATCAAAGTAAGTGCCTTCTTTCTGTATATCATGTTGTCGTTTCTACTGTAGCATACCATATGTATGTATGGAGTATAATGTATTCACTGTTGTATTCACATGTTTTCAAGTACTAGTGACAAATCATGCATTCCAGTTCTTGCATAGATTATAATGGACACATACATTCTCTTCAGGAAATATTCAGACATCTTGACTTTTTACAAATGTTGTTATGTTACAGCCTTATTCACAAATATTTTTTCCGCTACACACAATAACCCGTTATAACAGAGCAAAAACAGGTTTTTAGAAACATTTTGTATTTTATATAAAAAAATTGATATCACATTTACATAACTATTCAGACCTTTTACTCAGTACTTTGTTGAAGCACCTGTCATGACTCTCCTGTGAGAATCCGAAGGAGCAGGTTACAGTGGGTCAGCTCTAGAACGCCCTCTATCTCCCGCAAAGGGGGAGAGGGATGGAATTGGCCAGTTTTATGACTGTAGTAAATACCTTGCAGAAACTCTGCCTTTGGGCTCTGCAGGATTGAGGGGAAAGAACCCTTTTGTTACAAGGAGAATCCTCCTGTCAAAACTACAAAATCCAAGTGTGGATAATAACACAATATTCCTAACACAAACAATGTGGGAACCAGTTGGTGGGGCTCGAAACAATAAACATGTCAAATAAGTTGTTGTTTGTGATATCATTAAGGACGTTATAACCAAATAACAATAACTCTACAAATCTAAACATCCTAGTTATCAGATTTACATCTAAATGTTGTGGAACTTATATGATTAAATATGAAACTATTTGTGAGAAGATGAAATGTAATTTTAGCCTTCTAAATTAGATAATTGTTTATAATGTAAAGTTTTACCCAGTCATTAACCACACCCACATGAGCACAGACATTGTGGCAACGTGAAGCAACCATCCTCCAAGGCGAGGCCATAAAAGGACAACTAACAAAATTTACATTAGACCAGAGAATGTGAGGACCATCTACATGTTGAAATGGTTGGAATCTCTACAGACCGGTATACGGACGGTAAACCAATGTGTAAACGTTTTTTACATTTATTTTATTTAACCTTTATTTAACCAGGTAGGCCAGTTGAGAACAAGCTCTCATTTACAACTGCGACCTGGCCAAGATAAAGGAAAGCAGTGTGACAAAAACAACAACACAGAGTTACACATAAATAAACATATAGTCAATAACACAATAGAACACAATCTATGTACAGTGTGTGCAAATGTAGAAGAGTAGAGAGGTAAGGCAATAAATAGGCCATAGAGACAAAATAATTACAATGTAGCATTAACACTGGAGTGATAGATGTGCATATGATGACGTGCAAGTATAGATACTGGGGTGCAAAAGAGCAAGATGATAAATAACCATATGGGGCCGGCGCCGACAGAGATGGCCACCTCGCTTCGCGTTCCTAGGAAACTATGCAGTTTTTTGTTTTTTTACGTGTTATTTCTTACATTAGTACCCCAGGTCATCTTAGGTTTCATTACATACAGTCGATAAGAACTACTGAATATAAGATCAGCGTCAACTCACCATCAGTACGACCAAGAATATGATTTTCGTGAAGCGGATCCTGTGTTCTGCCTTTCAACCAGGACAACGGAATGGATCCCAGCCGGCGACCCAAAAAAACGGCTCCGTAAAAGAGGGAAACGAGGCGGTCTTCTGGTCAGACTCCGGAGACGGGCACATCGTGCACCACTCCCTAGCATTCTTCTCGCCAATGTCCAGTCTCTTGACAACAAGGTTGATGAAATCCGAGCAAGGGTAGCATTCCAGAGGGACATCAGAGACTGTAACGTTCTTTGCTTCACGGAAACATGGCTCACTGGAGAGACGCTATTGGAGGCGGTGCAGCCAGCGGGTTTCTCCACACATCGCGCCGACAGAAACAAACATCTTTCTGGTAAGAAGAGGGGCGGGGGCGTATGCCTTATGGCTAACGAGATGTGGTGTGATCACAGAAACATACAGGAACTCAAATTATTCTGTTCACCTGATTTAGAATTCCTCACAATCAAATGTCGACCGCATTATCTACCAAGAGAACTCTCTTCGATTATAATCACAGCCGCATATATTTCCCACCAAGCAGACACATCAATGGCTCTGAACAAACTTTATTTGACTCTTTGCAAACTGGAATCCATACATCCTGATGGCTGCATTCATTGTTGCTGGGGATTTTAACAAGGCTAATCTGAAAACAAGACTCCCTAAATTGTATCAGCATATCGATTGCGCAACCATGGTTGGAAAAACCTTGGATCATTGTTACTCTAACTTCCGCGACGCATATAAGGCCCTGCCCCGCCCTCCTTTCGGAAAAGCTGACCACGACTCCATTTTGCTGATCCCTGCCTACAGACAGAAACTAAAACAAGAAGCTCCCACGCTGAGGTCTGTCCAACGCTGGTCCGACCAAGTTGATTCCACACTCCAAGACTGCTTCCATCACGTGGACTGGGATATGTTTCGTATTAGGTCAGATAACAACATTGACGAATACGCTGATTCGGTGTGCGAGTTCATTAGAACGTGCGTTGAAGATGTCGTTCCCATAGCAATGATTAAAATATTCCCTAACCAGAAACCGTGGATTGATGGCAGCATTCGCGTGAAACTGAAAGCGCGAACCACTGCTTTTAATCAGGGCAAGGTGACTGGTAACATGACCGAATACAAACAGTGCAGCTATTCCCTCCGCAAGGCTATCAAACAAGCTAAGCGTCAGTATAGAGACAAAGTAGAATCTCAATTCAACGGCTCAGACACAAGAGGTATGTGGCAGGGTCTACAGTCAATCACGGACTACAAGAAGAAAACCAGCCCAGTCACGGACCAGGATGTCTTTCTCCCAGGCAGACTAAATAACTTTTTTGCCCGCTTTGAGGACAATACAGTGCCACTGACACGGCCTGCAAAGAAAACATGCGGACTCTCCTTCACTACAGCCGAGGTGAGTAAATCATTTAAACGTGTTAACCCTCGCAAGGCTGCAGGCCCGGACAGCATCCCCAGCCGCGCCCTCAGAGCATGCACAGACCAGCTGGCCGGTGTGTTTACGGACATATTCAATCAATCCCTATACCAGTCTGCTGTTCCCACATGCTTCAAGAGGGCCACCATTGTTCCTGTTCCCAAGAAAGCTAAGGTAACTGAGCTAAATGACTACCGCCCCGTAGCACTCACTTCCGTCATCATGAAGCGCTTTGAGAGACTAGTCAAGGACCATATCACCTCCACCCTACCTGACACCCTAGACCCACTCCAATTTGCTTACCGCCCAAATAGGTCCACAGACGATGCAATCTCAACCACACTGCACACTGCCCTAACCCATCTGGACAAGAGGAATACCTATGTGAGAATGCTGTTCATCGACTACAACTCGGCATTCAACACCATAGTACCCTCCAAGCTCGTCATCAAGCTTGAGACCCTGGGTCTCGACCCCGCCCTGTGCAACTGGGTACTGGACTTCCTGACGGGCCGCCCCCAGGTGGTGAGGGTAGGCAACAACATCTCCACCCCGCTGATCCTCAACACTGGGGCCCCACAAGGGTGCGTTCTGAGACCTCTCCTGTACTCCCTGTTCACCCACAACTGTGTGGCCACGCACGCCTCCAACTCAATCATCAAGTTTGCGGACGACACAACAGTGGTAGGCTTGATTACCAACAACGACAAGACGGCCTACAGGGAGGAGGTGAGGGCCCTCGGAGTGTGGTGTCAGGAAAATAACCTCACACTCAACGTCAACAAAACTAAGGAGATGATTGTGGACTTCAGGAAACAGCAGAGGGAACACCCCCCTATCCACATCGATGGAACAGTAGTGGAGAGGGTAGTAAGTTTTAAGTTCCTCGGCATACACATCACAGACAAACTGAATTGGTCCACTCACACAGACAGCATCATGAAGAAGGCGCAGCAGCGCCTCTTCAACCTCAGGAGGCTGAAGAAATTCGGCTTGTCACCAAAAGCACTCACAAACTTCTACAGATGCACAATCGAGAGCATCCTGGCGGGCTGTATCACCGCCTGGTACGGCAACTGCTCCGCCCACAACCGTAAGGCTCTCCAGAGGGTAGTGAAGTCTGCACAACGCATCACCTGGGGCAAACTACCTGCCCTCCAGGACACCTACACCACCCGATGTTACAGGAAGGCCATAAAGATCATCAAGGACAACAACCACCCGAGCCACTGCCTGTACACCCCGCTATCATCCAGAAGCCGAGGTCAGTACAGGTGCATCAAAGCTGGGACCGAGAGACTGAAAAACAGCTTCTATCTCAAGGCTGTCAGACTGTTAAACAGCCACCACTAACATTGAGTGGCTGCTGCCAACACACTGACTCAACTCCAGCCACTTTAACAATGGATGGGAAAGGATGTAAAATATATCACTAGCCACTTTAAACAATGCTACCTAATATAATGTTTACATACCCTACATTATTCATCTCATATGTATACGTATATACTGTACTCTATATCATCTACTGCATCCTTATGTAATACATGTATCACTAGCCACTTTAACTATGCCACTTTGTTTACATACTCATCTCATATGTATATACTGTACTCGATACCATCTACTGTATCTTGCCTATGCTGCTCTGTACCATCACTCATTCATATATCTTTATGTACATATTCTTTATCCCCTTACACTGTGTATAAGACAGTAGTTTTTTGGAATTGTTAGTTAGATTACTTGTTGGTTATTACTGCATTGTCGGAACTAGAAGCACAAGCATTTCGCTACACTCGCATTAACATCTGCTAACCATGTGTATGTGACAAATAAAATTTGATTTGATTTGAGGTAGTTGGGTGTGCTATCTACAGATTGGCTGTGCATAGGTATGGTGATCGGTAAGCTGCTCTGACAGCTGATGCTTAAAGTTAGAAAGGGAGATATAAGACTCCAGCTCCAGTGATTTCTGCAATTCGTTCCAGTCATTGGCAGCAGAAGAACTGGAAGTATTGGCGGCCAAAGGGAGTTTTGGCTTTGGGGATGACCAGTGAAATATACCTGCTGGAGCGCGTGATACAGGGGGATGTTGCTATGGTGACCAGTGGCCACCATAGCAACATTAGTTAAGGCTAATTTTGTAAATGACATTGCTGAAGTCAAGGATTGATAGGATAGTCAGTTTTACTATGGTATGTTTGGCAGCATGAGTGAAGCATTCCGGATTTCATTTGGATTGGAGATGCTTAATGTGAGTCTGGAAGGAAAGTTTACAGTCTAACCAGCCACCTAGGTATTTCTAGTGTCCACATATTCTAAGTCAGAACCGTCCAGAATAGTGATGCTAATCGGGCGGGCGCATGCAGGCAACAATCGGTTGAAGAGGATGCATTTTTTTAACTAACATTTAAAAGCAGTTGGAGGCCACGGAAGGAGTGTTGCATGGTATAGAAACAGGTTTGTGTCCAAAGAAGCAGGTTTGTGTCCAAAGAAGGGCCAGATGTATTCAGAATCGTGTCGTCTGCGTAGAGGTGTATCAGAGAATCACCAACAGCAAGAGCGACATCATTGACATATACAGAGAAGAGAGACGGCCCGACAATTGAATCATGTGGCACCCCCGTAGAGACTGCAAAAGGTCCGGACAACAGCCCCCCCCCCCCGATTTGACACACTGAACTGTATCTGAGATGTAGTTGGCGAGGCAGTCATTTGAGAAACCAAGGCTACTGGGTCTGCCGATAAGAATGCCGCGATTGACAGAGTCAAAAGCCTTAGTCAGGTCGATGAAGACAGCTGCACAGTACTGTCTTTTATCGATGGCAGTTGTGATATCGTTTAGGACCTTGACCTCCAGCTCGGACACCAGATTGCATAGTGGAGAAGGTACGGTCAGATTTGAAATGCTTGGTAAACTGTTTGATAATTATTAACTTTTTTTACCTTTATTTAACTAGGCAAGTCAGTTAAGAACAAATTCTTATTTTCAATGACGACCTAGGAACAGTGGGTTAACTGCCTGTTCAGGGGCAGAACGACAGATTTGTACCTTGTCAGCTCGGGGGTTTGAACTTGCAACCTTCCGGTTACTAGTCCAACGCTCTAACCACTAGGCTACGCTGCCACCCCATTCAAAGATTTTTGAAAGGCATGGCAGGATGGATATAGGTCTGTAACAGTTTGGGTCCAGAGTGTCTCCCCTTTGAAGAGGGGGATGACCAAAGCAGCTTTCCAATCTTTGGGGATCTCAGACGATACGAAAGAGAGGTTGAACAGGCTAGTAATAGGGGTTGCAACATTTTCTATGGATAATTTTAGAAAGTGAGGGTTCAGATTGTCCAGCCCAGCTGATTTGTAGGGGCTTGGGCAAGTTGCTGCAGGGGGAGCTGAGCTGTTGCCGGGGTAGGGATAGCCAGTTAGAAAGCATGGACAGCAGTAGATGAAGTGCTTATTGAAATGTTCGATTATCGTAGATTTATCGGTGGTGACAGTATTTCCTAGCCTCAGTGCAGTGGGCAGCTGGGGGAAGGTGCTCTTATTCTCCATAGACTTTACAGTGTCCCGAAAGTTTTGGGATTTAGTGCTACAGGATGCACATTTCTGTTTGAAAAAGCTAGCCTTAGCTTTCCTAACTGACTGAGTATATTGGTTCCTGACTTCCTTGAAAAGTTGCATATCGAAAAAGGGGTCTATTCGATGCTAATGCAGAACGCCACAGGATGTTTTGATGCTGGTCAAGGGCAGTCAAGTCTGGGGTGAACCAAGGTCTATTTCTGTTCTTAGTTCTACATTTTTTGAATGGTTCATGCTTATTTAAGATGGCAAGGAAAGCACTTTTAAAGAGCAACCAGGCATCCTCTACTGATGGGATGAGGTCAATATCCTTCCAGGATACCCGGGCCAGGTTGATTCGAAAGGCCTGCTCGCTGAAGTGTTTTATGGAGTGTTTGACAGTGATTAGGGGTGGTCGTTTGACCGCAGATCCATTACGCATGCAGGCAATGAGGCAGTGATCACTGAGATCCTGGTTGAAGATAGCAGATGTGTATTTAGAGGGCAAGTTGGTCAGGATGATATCTTTGAGGGTGCCCATGGTTACAGATTTAGGGTTGTACCTGGTAGGTTCCTTGATAATTTGTGTGAGATTGAGGAGCTCTAGCTTAGATTGTAGGACGGCCGTGGTGTTAAAGCATATCCCAGTTTAGGTCACCTAACAGTACAAACTCTGAAATTAGATGTGGGGCAATCAATTCACATATGGTGTCCAGGGCACACCTGGGGGCTGAAGGGGGTCTATAACAAGTAGCAACAGTGGGAGACTAGTTTCTGGAAAGGTGGGTTTTTAAAATTAGAAGCTCGAATTGTTTGGGCACAGACCTGAATAGTGTGACAAGAAATAGTTAGACTTCACGAGACCAGTGTCACCGACAGCGTGAGCTGAAAGGTACGAAATGGTTAGAAATGCAAACTTTCAACAGAGAAGCAGAAAATCTCTACTAGACCAGACGTAGCTACTCGGCTGAGAATGTGGCTACTCGGGTGGGAAGTCCAGCCGAAGTATAGCACAAGCTGGATATGGCAAAGTTGTTTGAAACTACAATACCAGAAAATGGTTAGACCCTCTGAAACTCTCTCTCTCGAAAAAGAAGAAGACTACACATGAACATTTAGTTTGCAGCTGTTTATTCACTGTTAGCCTAGGAAACTCGACGAAGACAACTATAGGTATCTCTAGGGTATCTATTCTATTCCAAACAAACAGAGTTTAGACGAGGCCAGCTGAGAACACAATGCAGTACAGCTCTGGAAGAACTGATCTAACAGATGCTCCGAGACCAACCAACTACAACTACAAATTACATGGTGACATCTGTTGGACAACCAGAGCCTTACACAACCAGCCTTACACAACCCGATACTCCACAGACTGGCGTTTTCAACAGAGCGAGACGACAAAGACATACGCACGTAAATATAATCCTGTCTCGGAGCTTTACGGACAATTACTTCGTCCTCATGGCTTGGTTTTGCTCTGACATGCACTTTCCACTGTGGGACCTTATATAGACAAGTGTGTGCCTTTTCAAACCATTTCATTTAGCACAGGTGGGCTCCAATCAAGGTGTAGAAACATCAAGGATAATCAATGGAAACAGGATGCACCTGAGATCAAAGTTGAGTCTAATAGCAAAGGGTCTGAATACTTATGTAAATAAAGTATTTCTGTATTCTGCAAACTGGTTTTCACTTTGTGATTACGGGGGTTTTTGTGTAGATTGCTAAGGATTTCTATTTATTTAATCCATTTTTAGAATAAGGCTGTAACTTAAAATGTGGAAAAAAGTTATTGGGTCTGACTACTCTCCGCAGGCACTGTATGTATGCAAAATACTTTTTTGAAGGTTGTACTGATTTTGATGAGCTAATGCTAAGCTATTTGCCAGCTACAGTGGGGAGAACAAGTATTTGATACACTGCCGATTTTGCAGGTTTTCCTACTTACAAAGCATGTAGAGGTCTGTAATTTTTATCATAGGTACACTTCAACTGTGAGAGACGGAATATAAAATACTTGTTCTCCCCACTGTATGTGTGGCGCCATGTTTGTTGACATAACTTAAACAATTAATAGAAGTTATAACAGCACAATAGTATCAATGCATGCTCATGTTAAGAAAGCTCTAGCAAAGGCTATAAGCATGTCAAACATGTCAGGTCATTGGATCCAATTATTGGATTGAAAAAATGAAGAGAAAAATACCTCTAAATATCACAAGACCTGTTCTTTACGTCCTATGCATGCTGCCTATCGGCAGAGAGACGTATTTAATGTAGTCCTCATTATATCCTGTTTTTATTCCGACAGAAAGGAAGAAGTAAAAAGGAACATACATTCTAACGGCCGCTAATGACTGCCTTAAAAAAAAAATGTGCCTTTGGCACAATAGTCTAATAATACTCTCCTCAACAATACAGTAGGGGATAAAATAGGAACTGTTCAGGAAAGAAGTATGTGTTTTTGCATTGTCTCAGTGTCTTCCATGTGTTTGGGAGGAGTGTACATTTTACCATGAGCTCATCTGTTCGGAGATTCCCCTACTCTGCAGTTCAGAGACTCCCCTACTCTGTCTCAATTATGCAGCCAAACCTGGGGCAATGATCCCTCCACAGTCCCAAATAGATGCCACCTGTACCTCACCCCCACTACTGAATAAATACTACCTGCAAAACGTCCAAGTCTCCAATAATATCACTTGCTTTAATTAACCTCCAAAAATGTGCAAGTGACACAAACCTCTGTTTTACACTCTCAGATACTGTGGCAGTCTACGACATTATTTTGGGTAGCCATGACTTACACATCTCAGTTAAGCTTCTTGAAAGAGGAGAAATACTTGTCTGTTTTTTTACAAGGCATCAGTAAATGCTTCTCAATAGGAGGAATAATTAGCAATAATTAGTTATACTGTACATCCAAGGTGTGTCAATTCAAAATCTTATACAACCATAGTTAAATGCCTTTGTTTTTTCTCTCTCTCTAGAATAAATGTTTCATTTTGAATAAGTAATTTCTGTCAATCTCCTATGTAAGTTTTGCTGTTTTAGATTCACTCATTTTGTTTAAAGCCTACATGCTGTGCTGTTGACATTCAGTGGGACACATTATATATGTTTCTCTCCTCTCGATGTTCTTAAGCGTTTGACCTGTTCCAATGTCTTGGAAATGTGACATGTGAGATATTGATCTATCATTCTACTTGAAAGCATGTCTAAGAAGCAATAGATTTGTTCTATGGGCGCTATGTCTATGCTTCCCTTTCTTAAAACCTGTTAGGGATAGGGGGCAGCATTTTCACTTTGGATGAATTGTGTGCCCATAGTGAACTGCATCCTACTCTGTCCTAGATGCTAATATATGCATATTATTATTACTATTGGATAGAAAACACTCTGAAGTTTCTGAAACTGTTTGAATTATGTCTGTGAGTATAACAGAACTCATAGGGCAGGCACATTTCCAAACAGGAAGTGGAAATTCTTCGGCTGGTCAAATTTCAAGTCATCGCCTATTCACATCCAAACAAGATATGGATATGTTCACACTTCCTATGTCTTCCACTAGATGTCAACAGTCAGCGGAATGTGGAATGAAGCCTCTAGTGTGATGTATGAAGGGGATTGAGTCAGTGGTCTGTCAGAATGCCAGTTCCTGGTTGCGCACATTACTGTTGATATCGCCTGCGTTCCATTACTCTGCAGACAAAAACGAATGCTCCGGTTGGAACGTTATTGGATATATATTATATGAAAATAACATCCTGAAGATTGATTCTCTACTTAGTTTGACCAGTTTATTCAAACCTGGAATATAACTTTTTGAAGTTTCTGTCAGAGTTCGCCTGGACCAGTGCCAGCTTTTGGACATGTGAACTAACCGTGCTAGCAAAAGCAGCTATTTGGACACTAGTAATAGACATTATGGAACAAAACAACAATTTATTGTGGAACTAGGACTCCTTGCACTGCATTCTGATGAAAGATCATCAAAGGTAAGGGAATATTTATGATGTAATTTTGTATTTCTGTTGACTCCAACATGGCAGAGAAATATTGTTAAGTATTAGCGCCGTTTTAGATTGTTGCACTGTATGCTTTTTTCGTAACGTCACCGAATGCAAAAATAACTAAAGCTGTAAGGGACATTATTAATATTTAGAATTTACATGTCAAAAGGTTAATCCAAGATGTGAAAAAAGTGAAGGGGTCTGAGTACCTTCTAAATGCAATGGGACGGGAAAGGGGGATACCTAAAGTAGTCAGTTGTACAACTGAAGTGCATTCAACCCAACCCTCTGCATCAACATCCACGTCTTCAGTGCCCAGGGAACAGTGGGTTAACTGCCTTGTCAGCTCGGGGATTCGATCCAACAACCTTTCAGTTATTGGCCCAACAATCTAACCACTAGGCGCAATGTTCTTCTTGCTAGAGCAAAGGTCTTCCATATAGTCTGTAAACCAGTAGATACTCTTCTTTTTGGTTCTAAGATGGATAATTATACGAGCCGGAACGAAGGAATGTCTTACTATTGGTCTTCAAGAAAGGAAATCAGAATGAAAGGAAGTTACTCAAATAGATGGTAGTTAAGCTAGCTGTTAGTAATCTCTGAAGTTAAGGTTAGGTGATTAACGTTAGTAGTCGAGTAGCTGAGTGACATTGGCCAAAATGTGCAATAAGTTCCGGTCAGATATAAATTCACAGCACATTTCCACTCTTTTCCTGACCACAATGGAGCTTTGTGTCAGGCATGGCTGCAGGCCATCCAACATCCTGCTTATGGTGTTGATATAATGCCTGAAGTCATTCACTAGCTGCGGTTGACCGTGTTCAGTGATCACTTTGTGGCAACTGACTACAATGGGGACCGGTTGAAACCGGGTTCTGTTCCCACCGTCTTTCCACCATGGATGGGAAAGCTCCAACCAATCAAGGTATGTTGGTAGCTAGCTAAATTTCTAACACCTGTAGCTAGTCACCAAAAAGTAATGTATTACGTTATTTGTTTGACATTCCAATAACTAGTTTGTGATGTAGTTAGCTACTGCTGAAAAGGTAACGTTATCCTGTCTTACTGACTGTTTTGCTTATTTTGATTTGTGATGCAATTTCCTTTTTCATTATAATTAAGCAATAAGGACTGAGGAGGTGTGGTATATGGCCAATATACCACAGCTAAGGGCTATTCTTATGCATGATGGATCGTGGAGTGCCTGGTCACAGCCTTTAGCCTTGGTATATTGGTCATATACCACAAACCCCCAAGGTGCCTTATTGCTATTATAAACTGGTTACCAACGTAATTAGAGCAGTACAAATACATGTTTTGTCATACCCATGGTATATGGTCTGATATACCACAAACCCCCAAGGTGCCTTATTGCTATTATAAACTGGTTACCAACATAATTAGAACAGTAAAAATAAATGTTTTGTCATGCCTATGGTAAATGGTCTGATATACCACAGCTGTCAGCCAATCCGCATTCAGGGCTCGAACCACCCAGTTTATAATTTCTACAGAGATCACAGTTTTCTGTAGTGATATTGATTGAATAAAATGACTTGACCTGCAGTAGTTAAAACTTGTTAAGCCTATGGGTTCCCCTACAGGAACTACACCCCCCCGTTCAGCTGAAACGGTGGTGCAGGGAATGCAAAAATATTCTTAGAAATATTTAACCTCCACACATTAACAAGTCCAATACCTCAAATGAAAGATAAACACCTTGTTCATCTACCCAGTGTGCCAGATTTTTAAAATGTTTTACGGCGAAAACACAGCATATATTTATGTTAGACCACCACCAAAACAAAGAGAAAACATAGCCATTGTGTACCACAAAAGATAAAATGACAAAAGTAGGATAAAAAAAAAAAAATCACTAACCTCTTGAAAATCGTCATCAGATGACAGTCATATGACATGTTACACAGTACATTTATGTTTTGTTCGATAATATGCATTTTATATCCATAAATCTCGGTTTACATTGACGTCATGTTCAGAAAATTCTCCAAAATGTCCAGAGGAATTATAGAAAGCTACGCCAGATAACAGAAATACTCATCATAAACTTTCACTAAAGATACATGTTCTACATATAATAAAAAATATACACTGGTTCTTAATATAACCGCTGTGTCACTTTTTTTTTTACGTTACGGAAAAAGCATAACATTGCAATAATCTGAGACGGCGCTCAGACGTATCAATATTTCTCCGCTATGTTGGAGTCAACAGAAATACAAAATTACAACATAAATATTCCCTTACCTTTGATGATATTCGATCAGAATGTAGTGCAAGGAGTCCTAGTTCAACATTAAATCGTTTTGTTTCATAATGTTCAATTCTAGTGTCCATGTAGCAGCATCTGCTACCACTTTCAGCTCAAATGCCCAAAAAATGACTTCTTGTCAAGGATAATTTTGCATCAAAACTTCCAAATTACATATTACAGGTTGACGAAACTGGTCAAACTAAGTGCAGAATCAATCTTCAGGATGTTATAATCATACAAATCGAATAGCATTCCAGCCGGGCCATCCAAGTTCATCAGGGGCTGATTGGAACAGACGAAGCACTCCAACACATACGCGCCTTCAAGCACATGAATCTTTTGCGACACTCTAGCACTTTCCTTCCCATTAGGTCAAAGTTCACAGCAAATGCTCCATTACACTTTCTACTGAATGAGGACATCTAGTGGAAGACATAGAAAGTGTTTTCAGATCCATAACTTGTTGGGAAGGGAGGGGGCGATGACGTCAAAGTTGCCCCAACTTTCAGGATTTCAAAACTAGTTTTCAAGATTGCCTGCCCTGTGAGTTCTGTTATACTCACAGACATAATTCAAACGGTTTTAGAAACTTCAGAGTATTTTCTATCCAATATTAATTATAATATGCATATATTAGCAATTTAGGACAGATTTTGATGCAGTTCACTATGGGCACACAATTCATCCAAAGGGGAAATACTGCCCCCTATCCTTAACAAGTTTTAAGGTCCATGAGTAGGACACAGCCCTAGCCAGAGCCATATAGATAAATATACAGCTCTGGCCCTAGCTGTTGCATGAGTTGTAAGGACAACAAACTAGCCCAAACCTTTACATTATTTCAATTAAAACATTTAGAATATCAGCTCATACCCTGAATTGACATGTAATGACTAACTCTGTTTTATACCAGCCAACATCAACAATCACTCTTTGTGTTTATACCTGCCTTGGAGGGATTGGAAGAAGGAGAGGGGTGGTGGAACAGACATGATGATTGGACAATGAGCCATACTGTCTCAGATTTGATCGTTCAATTTCTCATATTTTCTACTTTTGTATCCTTTTCACACCCTTTTCAAAGAGGGGACCCAATATTCCTCCACTTATGCCTCCTTCAATCATTTATCAGGAGAATGCAGGGAAAGACACATTTTGTTTTTGTTTTTCTGTTACTCATCTTTCACGAGATCAGAGGAGGCGTGTAGAGCATTCCAAACAGGCCAAGGACTGGGTAGAGTGTCTGAACAGAAGACATTCAACTTTAGAATAAAATTGGTCCAGCAGGCTGTCAAGCGGTGGGAAAATTAACAGATTATATGCGAAAACCTAGACTCTAAAGTTGACACACCAGACTTACCTCCCAACATCACCCTGGTTAAAAAAACATCTAAGGAGGAGCTGGTGGCAAACCTCTTCAGCCTAACTTTGCAACAAACTTTAGCTAGCCTAATGATGGCATTGTGATGTTGTGGAAATGCATCAATAACATGTCATGCAATCATTGGCTGCATGCAGTGTGACTGCCATGTAGACCACCTGGAACAGCACCATTCTCTACCTCAGGGATGTATTCATTCAGGTAAACTCATTGCATAGAAATCAGAAGGAATGGAACAGGCTTGGAACCTCTAAGGGGTACGAAGTAATTGAGGTAGATTTTGTACGTTTATCTAGGAACATAAAGTGAAAGATAATAACAAGTTACAGCAGCGTATGTGATGAGTCAAAAAAGGTGCAAAAGGGGTCAAGGTAGATTGCCCGCATAGCTATTTTGTTGACTATTGTCATGACTTTGCCCTGGTGGGTGAGGGTCATAGAACCCCCCCCCCACTGGTTTATGACCCCCCATAAATACAGATACTCTCTCTTTCCACAATACAGATTGGACTTTTGGAAAGCCCTTTGTTACCACAGAGAAGGACTCTACAGGATGGTAACACCAGAAAGTTGAACAAAGACAATATTTCTGTAATGGAAGGGTCCGTTGGTACTTAAAGAATATGATGGCAGATCAGTCAATGTTTAGGTAGATTGTTAATGATGAATGACAGAACGACATAATTGTATCTTTGAAGTCTACACATTGTAGTTATCAGATTAACATCATAATGTTGCAAAATGTATGGGATTAACTTCTTATGGTATAGGGAACGCTTGCATCCCACTTGGGCAAAAGCCAGGGAAAATGCAGCGTGGCAAATAAAAAATAAAAAAATGATATAAAAATCTAACGTTCATTAAATCACACATGTAAGATACTCAATTAAAGCTACACTCATTGTGAATCCAGCCAACATGTCAGATTTTAAAAAGGCTTTTCGGCGAAAGCATAAGAAGCTATTATCTGAGGACAGCACAAAAGTAAACAAAGAGGGTAGCATATTTCAACCCTGCAGGCACTAAACAAAATGCAGAAATAAAATATAAAACATGTCTTACTTTTGACGAGCTTCTTTTGTTGGCACTCCAATATCTCCCATAAACATCACAATTGGTCCTTTTGTTTGATTAATTCCGTCCATATACATCCAAAATGTCAATTTATTTGGCCCGTTTGATCCAGAAAAAAACAGCTTCCAAAATGCGCAACGTCACTACAAAATATTTCAAAAGTTGCCTATAAACTTTGCCCAAATATTTCAAACTACTTTTGTAATACAACTTTAGGTATTTTTAAATGTTAATAATCGATCAAATTGAAGACGGGTCTATCTGTTTTCAATAGAGGACGAGAGGAAACTAACGGTACTTTTCAAGTCTAACGCAACTTTCAACAGTGTTACCCATTTCCTAGATGGCCGGACTTCTTCATTGCACAAAGGAATAACCTCAACCAAATTCAAAAACTGGTGACATCTAGTGGAAGCGGTAGGAACTGAAAACAAGTTCCTAAGAAATATTGCTTGCCAATGAGAACGCAATGAACATACAGAGACCTCAAAAAAAATATTCTGAACACTTAGTCCTCGGGGTTTTGCCTGCTACATAAGTTCTGTTATACTCACAGACATGATTTAGAAACGTCAGTGTTTTCTATCCAAATCTACTAATTATATGCATATCTTATATTCTTGACATGAGAAGCAGGAAGTTGAAATTGGGCACGCTATTTATCCAAAAGTGAAACTGCTGCCCCCTATACCTTAAAAAGTTAAACATGAAACTATTTGTGAGAAGATGAAATGTTATTTTAGCTTCAAAATGAGAGAATTGTTTCATAAGTAAACTTCCTCTGAATCAGTGGTGAATTTCGACAAGACCAGCCAGAACACAGCATGAGCTGATTATGACAACTTGGTATGAACTATTACTAAAGAGGAATTGATAGATCCTAGATGTTGAGTTATCAGCTGCAGCTGTAAACGTACGTGGCCTAGGAAAGGACAGATAATCTCCGAAGAATGACAGGGTACTTCAACGTATTCGCTCAACAAAGGACAATGGCGATCTCTGCTGGGCAAACCAATCTTCCATCTTTGACCGATCAATCGAAGCACAGCTCAGAGTAAACATATAACTTGCATTTTCCTTTTCCGAATGGGTGGTTATTAGAATGCATAATATTCTGTATTTACGGTAGCATAGCTTCTCAAAGTCCGATAGAGACCAAATTCTTGTCCCTCAGTCTTCCCCTCTTTCATTCAAACCCAACCCCCATCCTTTGTGTAAACAGCCATCATATTGGGTTAGTCCACTAGGGGTTTTCCATGACCTGATTAGTAATCAATGTATGATCTGTCCTGTGTATATTTATGTAATTCTGTGTGATTATTTAGGTATTTAGTAAATACATACATAATTAAGCCAATTTGTATATTGCTGATTCAACCTGTTAGCCAGGCTTCGTGAAGATAACCAAGTACTTTACGACAATCAGAATGAGACTGAATAAGGTGATGATTAATAATTGACTGCTATTGATATAAAAGATCTTCAGATCTTTAAGAGAGTTTATTCGGAAGACAGCGGCTCTATAAATAATTGTTGCATGGTTTAATGCCACCAAGTAATCATTTAAACGTTAGGTAATAAAATAGCCTGTCATCTCATTTAATCAGTCAGAGACACGACACTATTTAGCAGTCTTATGGCTTGGGGGTAGAAGCTATTCAGGGTCCTGTTGGTTCCAGAATTGGTGCACCGGTACCTCTTGCTGTGCGTGATGCAATACAGTGGGGCAAAAAAGTATTTAGTCAGCCACCAATTGTGCAAGTTCTCCCACTTAAAAATATGAGAGAGGCCTGTAATTTTCATCATAGGTACACTTCAACTATGACAAACAAAATTAGAAAATAAATCCAGAAAATCACATTGTAGGATTTTTTATTTATTTATTTGCAAATTATGGTGGAAAATAAGTGGAAAGTATTTGGTCACCTACAAACAAGCAAGATTTCTGGCTCTCACAGACCTGTAACTTCTTCTTTAAGAGGCTCCTCTGTCCTCCACTCATTACCTGTATTAATGGCACCTGTTTGAACTTGTTATCAGTATAAAATACACCTGTCCACAACCTCAAACAGTCACACTCCAAACTCCACTATGGCCAAGACCAAAGAGCTGTCAAAGGACACCAGAAACAAAATTGTAGACCTGCACCAGGCTGGGAAGACTGAATCTGCAATAGGTAAGCAGCTTGGTTTGAAGAAATCAACGGTGGGAGCAATTATTAGGAAATGGAAGACATACAAGACCACTGATAATCTCCCTCGATATGGGACTCCACGCAAGATCTCACCCCGTGGGGTCAAAATGATCACAAGAACGGTGAGCAAACATCCTAGAACCACACGGGGGGACCTAGCGAATGACCTGCAGAGAGCTGGGACCAAAGTAACAAAGCATACCATCAGTAACACACTACGCCGCCAGGGACTCAAATCCTGCAGTGCTAGACGTGTCCCCCTGCTTAAGCCAGTACATGTCCAGCCCATCTGAAGTTTGCTAGAGAGCATTTGGATGATCCAGAAGAAGATTGGGAGAATGTCATATGGTCAGATGAAAAAAATGGAAGATGGTAAAAACTCAACTCGTCGTGTTTGGAGGACAAAGAATGCTGAGTTGCATCCAAAGAACACCATACCTACTGTGAAGCATGGGGGTGGAAACATCATGCTTTGCGGCTGTTTTTCTGCAAAGGGACCAGGACGACTGATCAAAGGAAAGGAAAGAATGAATGCGGCCATGTATCGTGAGATTTTGAGTGAAAACCTCCTTCCATCAGCAAGGGCATTGAAGATGAAACGTGGCTGGGTCTTTCAGCATGACATTGATCCCAAACACACCGCCCGGTCAATGAAGGAGTGGCTTCGTAAGAAGCATTTCAAGGTCCTGGAGTGGCCTAGCCAGTCGCCAGATCTCAACCCCATAGAAAATCTTTGGAGGGAGTTGAAAGTCCGTGTTGCCCAGCAACAGCCCCAAAACATCACTGCTCTAGAGGAGATCTGCATGGAGGAATGTGCCAAAATACCAGCAACAGTGTGTGAAAACCTTGTGAAGACTTACAGAAAACGTTTGACCTCTGTCATTGCCAACAAAGGGTATATAACAGGCACTGGGTAGCCTAGTGGTTAGAGCGTTGGACTAGTAACCGGAAGGTTGCAAGTTCAAATCCCCGAGCTGACAAGGTACAAATCTGTCATTCTGCCCCTGAACAGGCAGTTAACCCACTGTTCCTAGGCCGTCATTGAAAATAAGAATTTGTTCTTAACTCACTTGCCTAGTTAAATAAAGGTAAAATTGAGATACACTTTTGTTATTGACCAAATACTTATTTTCCACCATAATTTGCAAATAAATAAATTAAAAATCCTACAATGTGATTTCCTAGATTTTTTTCCCTCATTTTGTCTGTCATAGTTGAAGTGTACCTATGATGAAAATTACAGGCCTCTCTCATCTTTTTAAGTGGGAGAACTTGCACAATTGGTGGCTGACTAAATACATTTTTGCCCCACTGTAAATTCCATGTTAATGTAGAATGTACATTCAAATGATGCTAACTGATGTGGCTCATGGAATATATTTTTTGTAATGTCAGTTGAATTGATTCAACAAATCACAGCACAGATGGATGGGTACACCTGCTTTTACTTTATACTTTTACTTGCTGCTTTGCCCTGATGGGTACACTTGAATTGGCTGGCAGTCCAGTTATTATGCCATCGTTGCTTGAATGGGAACACTCGTTCTATTCAATGAGGTGACTCGATTAATCTGACCCGGGTAGGTGTGTTTTGCACCGAGTGAAGTTTTGGAACCGGGCTGTCTCCCAGGTGTGAGCCAGCACATGGAGTAATGAGTAGGATTCTGTGGGACAATCAACTGCATACTCCTTGCGTCCTCTCTACTCGCCTCCTTCTCAAAACACATCCTTCTCATCCAATGTGTTTTGAGAAGGAGCAAGGACAAAAAGAGTATGCAATTGGGATTCTCCCTGTGTTTTACATCACTCCACGGTTCTCAAACCTTGTACCTCGTATAAGACGCTATGAGCGTCCTCAACTTCCTGGAATCAAATTTAGATGCTTTTGGGGTCAGGGTAGTTAGATGTAATTGATCCAACACAGAGGCTGTGATTACCTGTTATTGGCCTCGACCTAGATGTTCTCCCCTCACCACGGATGGACTCCAGGGTGATCCGATAAGAGACCAGTCTGTATTATCCAGAGGGACAGAAAATTAATACATGGCAATGTTATATACAAAAATCAAGAAAATAAATTGGCCTATATAACATAAAATATAACAGGCTCAGGGATCACTAACCTTTTCACATGTATCAACACACGGGTGTGATCATTCTACAGTGGTCCCTGTAGTTTACGATCAAACCGGTGTGATTAGAACGCTTATTTAGAACGCATATTTAGAATGGCCAGCTTTGAATGAACCAACAATGAGCATTTGAGCTGGACACACTTTTCAGAAATATTTTGCACAAACAGTCTATACAAAGTTATGTCCAGAATGTCAGCACTTCATTTTTGGATTCAATTTTCAGACATTCACACAAAGTATCTACAGCATAACACAATCATTTGTCCTAGCGCTAACTGAGGAAAGATCGACGCAACACAAGCGGTCATATTTGTATAACTCTCGTTGACAAACTACAATATGAATTAGCTAATAGAAATTACTATTTATAATTAATCACATCACGGGTGAGCTCACCATTGATCGAAATAATTGAGTAAAACGCTCTCTAGAAATCGAAAGTAATCCGGACAATGGGTAGTTTCTGCGCACTGACATGCTTTTTTTCCCTCACAGAAACCAAAGATGAGGTTGTTCTGTTTATAGTATACATGTTCAAAGGGTGGTGTCGTCCACCATCGTTCACATCCCACCATTAATTTCCGGAAGTCCTCAAATGAGTGAACCCTTACTCACCTCATTTTGTTATAACATCTTTGGGCCAACAGACGATTAGGTGAAACCCAGAATGCATTGTATGTCAACAAACATAGCTATACGCAGCTGGAATTAGCTTAGCTCATCATAATCAGTACAACCTTCAAAAAGTATTTTACACATATAGCATGTGCCCATTACAATCTATGCAATGTTCAGAATGCATGCAAACAATTGGGAAGTGCTTGGGGAATTTTGCCCAGGTTAGAAATGTCCCAAACATCAACTGTCCGCTACAGTAAAAATAACCATTTTTATGTGACTGAATGAGGCGGAACACACCTCAATTCAAACTGTTCTTTGAAATTAAACTCGTCAGAAAATCATTTTAAATTGAAGTTGAAACAGCCTATACATAAAAACAGGCTAAGTGCCTTGGTTTGATGGCAGCGCAGATTGAATGTCTGTTGCATAGCAATCATATTCTGGAATGGAGAGAACGTTCTAAAACCACGTGCATAAAAATAACTCACGCATGAAAGGTTTATGCATAGAAGCAGTTAGGATTAAGTAGGCACATGGGAACATAGACAGATTGTTCACCTTGTCGACTCGGGGATTCAAAAGAGCAACCTTTTTTTTCCTTTTAAAAAAAATGTTCAACCTTTTGGTTACGGGACCAAAACTTTAACCGAATGGCTACCTGCCATAATACTATTGATGGCTTTCTTGGTCTTGTATACTTGAAGGCTGTATAGTCAACTGATTACTCAAAGGGTATTAGTGGTTAGTGTGAGGCTGTTTAACTTCTTCTTTTGTGCGGGTTTACATGCTAATTAGAATATTGTTGGTATAAAAGCTAGACTGGCAATTGCAAGCAACATGTTATTCATGTTCTACCTCCACTATTGACTTTATGTTTATTACATATGGGGCGGCAGGGTAGCCTAGTGGTTAGAGCGTTGGACTAGTAACTGGAAGGTTGCAAGTTCAAATCACCGAGCTGACAAGGTACAATTATGTCGTTCTTCCCCTGAACAGGCAGTTAACCCACTGTTCCTAGGCTGTCATTGAAAATAAGAATTTGTTATAAACTGACTTGCCTAGTTAAATAAAGGCAAAATTTAAACACTGTTTGGTAATGTAAATTCTTGTTTATGTAGACCCAAATTGTGAAGTGCACATCCCATATACTCTATTTCTATGGTGTGCATTCAATCATTCTAGACACTTGCTGCATTCAAATCAAGTCATGATGTCTTAGGGTAGGAAATTCAGAGAGGCCCGAGTACCCAATCAACTGTTTACCTAGCCAGCATGTCATCATTGTCAGGCAAACTGGAAGGGGACTAGAGTAGCCAGTTACATTGTGGGGTATAGGCAGGATACTCAAAAATGCAGTTGGAATTGTGTCATTAGGTAGGCTATTTATTTTAATCTTAGACAGTAATTTAAACATCCTGTGCTTATTGTTCCTTAAAAAAAAATTAAGCACTGAGTAAATTTCAAGCCTCTTGAGCGCAAACTTGAACGTTGTGAAAGTTCTGTGCAATTTCCAGTGAGCATTAATGTGAAAACTGATTCTGTACCCACTTTAAGTTACAGCTTTAACTGTGTACAAGTAGCCTACTGTGAATATTTATGTCTACCAGAGTGGCCTACCATAAAAAACAATTGAGAAAATTCATCCCATAACATTTTATCATGGAAATAGCTGTTCTATCATTCAGCCTAAAGTATCAGAACATGTGTGGTGTTCAATGTAGACTTACATTCCACAATACTTTCGAAATAATGCAGGGCTTGACATGAACCTTTTTATACACTTGTCCTAATGACAAGGAGGTGACTGAAAATGTGTTTGTGTTGTTTGATGCAAGAAACCACTTTACAAAATAAAATGCATTGTTTGTCCCATGCCATTAATTACAGAGAATCAGACAAATTATGGTGCACTCTACTTATTGGCTACTTAGCTTATTCAAGCCTGTCTCAAAATACAACACTGCCCCATTAAGACAGAAAAAACTTTACCTGACTTTTTTTTTTTAAGATGTCTAGAAATGTATGTGTTTTATGCTCTTGTAGGAAGCATTCACTCCACTATTGCTGACTACAAATGATCTAATAACTGGGCTAATAACTCATTAACTACAGTCATGGCCAAAGGTTTAGAGAATAACACAAATATTAATTTTAACAAAGTCTGCTGCATCAGTGTCTTAGACATTTTTGTCAGATGGTACTATGGCATACTGAAGTATAATTACAAGCATTTCATAAGGGTCAAAGGCTTTTATTGACAATTATATGAAGTTGATGTAAATAGTCAATATTTGCAGTGTTGACACTTCTTTTTCAAAACCTCTGAAATCCGCCCTAGCATGCTGTCAATTAACTTCTGGGCCACATCCTGACTGATGGCAGCCCATTCTTGCATAATTAATGCTTAGAGTTTGTCAGAATTTGTGGGTTTTTGTTTGTCCCCCCCGACTCTTGAGGATTAACTACAAGTTCTCAAAAGGATTAAGGTCTGGGGAGTTTCCTGGCCATGGACCCAAAATATTGATGTTTTGTTCCCCAAGCCACTTAGTTATCACTTCTGCCTTATGGCAAGGTGCTCCACCATGCTGGAAAAGGCATTGTTCATCGCCAAACTGTTCCTGGATGGTTGGCATGTGTTCTTAGGCAAAATTGTGAGTGAGCCCACTCCCTTGGCTGAGAAGCAACCACACACATGAATGGTCTCAGGATGCTTTACTGTTGGCATGACACAGGACTGATGGTAGCGCTCACCTTGTTTTCTCCGGACAAGCATTTTTCCGGATGCCCCAAACAATCAGAAAGGGTATTCATCAGAGAAAATGACAAGATCCCCAGTCCTCAGCAGTCCAATCCCTGTACTTTTCGCAGAATATCAGTCTGTCCCTGATGTTTTTCCTGGAGAGTGGCTTCTTTGCTGCCCTTGTTGACACCAGGCCATCCTCCAAAAGTCCTCGCCTCACTGCGTGCAGATGCACTCACACCTGCCTGCTGCCACTCCCGAGCAAGGTCTGTACTGGTGGTGGCCCGATCCCGCAGACGGTCCTGACGCTTGCTGGACTTTCTTGGGTGCCCTGAAGCTTTCTTCACAACAATTGAACCGCTCTCCTTGAAGTTTTTGATGATCCGATAAATAGTTGATTTAGGTGCAATCTTACTGGCAGCAATATCCGTGCCTTCTTGTGCAAAGCAATGATGACGGTACGTTTCCTTGCAGGTAACCATGTTTGACAGAGGAAGAACAATGATTCCAAGCACCACTCTCCTTTTGAAGCTTCCAGTCTGCTATTCGAACTCAATCGGTATGACAGAGTGATCTCTAGCCTTGTTCTCGTCAACACTCACACCTGTGTTAACGAGAGAATCACTGACATGATGTCAGCTGGTCCTTTTATGGCAGGGCTAAAATGTGGTGGAAATGTTTTTGGGGGATTCAGTTCATTTGCATGGCAAAGAGGGACTTTGCAATTAATTGCAATTCATCTGATCACTCTTCATAACATTCTGGAGTATCTGCAAATTGCCATCATACAAACTGAGACAGCAGACTTTGTGAAAATGTATATTTGTGTCATTCTCAAAACTTTTGGCCACGACTGTAGCAAAGGACATGACCAAAATGTGCACACGTGGCTACAAGCAGCTCTTGCTTTGATCTCAAAACAAGCGCATCTATTCTTGGCCACAGCTATGAACACAGTCCATTTCAAAGTAAATGGCACAGATCCATATATGGTATATTTGCATATACAGTGGATTTGGAAAGTATTCAAACTTCTTGACTTTTTCCACATGTTGTTACTTTACAGCCTTAGTCTAAAATGTATGAAATATTTTTTCCCCCTCATCAATCTCCAAGCAATACCCCATAATGGTTTTGATAAAGATTTTTGGATAAAAAAATTAAATAACTGAAATTTCACATTTACACAAGTATTCAGACCCTTTACTCAGTACTTTGTTGAAGCACCTTTGGAAGTGATTACAGCCTTGAGTATTCTTGGGCATGACGCTACAAGCTTGGCACACCTAAAATTTGGAGAGTTTCTCCCATTCTTCTCTGCAGAACCTCTCAAGCTCTATCAAGATGGAGGGGGAGCGTTGCTGCACAACAATTTTCAGGTCTCTCCTAAGCCACTCCTGCGTTATCTTGGCTGTGTTCTTAGAGTCACTGTCCTTTTGGAAGGTGAACCTTCGCCCCAGTCTAAGGTCCTGAGCGCTCTGGAGCAGGTTTTCATCAAGGATCTTTCTCTACTTTGCTCCGTTCATCTTTGCTTCGATCCTGACTAGATTCCAAGTACGTTAACCTGAAAACATCCCCACAGCATGATACTGCCACCACCATGCTTCACCGTAGGGATGGTGCCAGGTTTCCTCCAGACGAACACAAAGGCAACCTGCCTAAATGACTACAGACGCGTAGCACTCACATCCGTAGCCATGAAGTGCTTCGAAAGGTTGGTAATGGCTCACATCAACACCATTATCCCAGAAAGCCTAGACCCACTCCAATTTGCATACCACCCAAATAGATCCACAGATGCAATCTCTATTGCACTCCATACTGCCCTTTCCCACCTGGACAAAAGGAACACTTATCTGAGAATGCTATTCATTGACTACAGCTCAGCGTTCAACACCATAGTACCCTCAACACTCATCACTAAGCTAAGGATCCTGGGACTAAACACCTCACTCTGCAACTGGATCCTGGACTTCCTGACGGGCCGCCCCCAGGTGGTGAGGGTAGGTAGCAACACATCTGCCACGCTGAGCCTCAACACTGGAGTTCCCCAGGGGTGCGTGCTCAGTCCCCTCCTGTACTCCCTGTTCACCCATGACTGAATGGCCAGGCACGATTCTAACACCATCATTAAGTTTGCAGACGACACAACAGTGGTAGGCCTGATCACCGACAATGACGAGACAGCCTATAGGGAGGAATTCAGAGACCTGGTCGGGTGGTACCAGAATAACAACCTATCCCTCAACGTAACCAAGACTAAGGATATTATTGTGGACTACAGGAAAAGGAGGACTCCCCCATTCTCATCGACGGCTGTAGTGGAGCAGGTTGAGAGCTTCACGTTCCTTGGTGTCCACATCAACAACAAACTAGAATGGTCCAAACACACCAAGACAGCCGTGAAGAGGGCACGACAAAGCCTATTCCCCCTCAGGAAACTAAAAAGATTTGGCATTGGTCCTGAGATCCTCAAAAGGTTCTACAGCTGCAACATCGAGATCATCCTGACTGGTTGCATCACTGCCTGGTACGGCAATTGTTCGGCTTCTGACCACCAGGCACTATAGAGGGTAGTGCGTATGGCCCAGTTCATCACTGGGGCTAAGCTGCCTGCCATCCAGGACTTCTACACCAGGCGATGTCAGAGGAAGTTCCTATAAATTGTCAAAGACCTCAGCCACCCCAGTCATAGACTGTTCTCTCTACTACTGCATGGCAAGCGGTACCGGAGTGCCAAGTCTAGAACAAAAATATTTCTCAACAGTTTTTACCCCCAAGCCATAAGACTCCTGAACAGGTAATCAAATGGCTACGCGGTCTATTTGCATTGTGTGGCCCCCCCCAAACCCTCCTTTACGCTACAGCTACTGTCTGTTCATCATATATGCATAGTCACTTTAACCATTTATACGTGTACATACTACCTCAATCAGCCTGACTAACCGGTGTCTGTACGTAAGCCTCGCTACTTTTTATAGCCTCGCTACTGTATATAGCCTGTCTTTTAACTATTGTTTTATTTCTTTACCTACCTATTGTTCACCTAATACTTTTGTTGCACTATTGGTTAGAGCCTGTAAGTAAGCATTTCACCTTAAGGTCTACCTGTTAGTAGTAGTACTTTGATTTGATTTGACATTCAGGCCAAAGAGTTCACCTTGGTTTCATGAGACCAGAGAATCTTATTTCTCATGGTTTGAAAGTCTTTAGGTGCCTTTTGGCAAACTCCAAGAAGGCTGTCATGTGCCTTTTACTGAGGAGTGGCTTTGGTCTGGCCACTCTACCATAAAGGCCTGACTGTTGGAGTGCTGCAGAGATGGTTGTCCTTCTGAAAGGTTCTCCCATCTCCATAGAGTTATTCTAGAGCTCTGTCAGAGTGACCATTGGCTTCTTGGTCAACAACCTGACTAAGACTCTTTTCCCCGATTGCTCAATTTGGCCGAGCGGTCGGCTCTAGGAAGAGTCTTGGTGGTTCCAAACTTCTTCCATTTAAGAACAATGGAGGACACTGTGTTCTTGGGGACATTCAATGCTGCAGGCATTTTTTGGTACCCTTCCCCAGAATTGTGCCTCGACAGAATCCTGTCTCTACGGACAATTTCTTTGTCCCCATGGCAAAGGACCTTATATAGACAGATGTGTGCCTTTCCAAATCCTGTCCAACCAATTGAATTTACCACAGGTGGACGATCAAGTTGAAGAAAAATCACAAGGATGATCATATAAAAGTGTGACTGGATAGTCTGGGACTACATGTATGAGTGGTGGGTAACGAGTGACCACCAAAGTGTGAATGGAAAGCCATATGATGCGAATGTGATGTACTAGGCAGGGCCAAGTATGAGTGACGGATAATTAAAATTGATTTGAATATTTGGACCTGAGACCGGTTTAGCCCTGTGGAGAGGGTCTCTCTAAGGTCCTAACAAAGCATAGGTGTGTGTGGAGTACATCAGGTAGTAAAGTCGGCGCACTGACTACCAAGTTTGAATGAGGCATTAAGTTGTTCTAATATGGTAACAAGGAACACATGAGTCATATGGAGTGATTGTATTTTTTATTTTGTACATTTGGTATTGAAGTAAGGCACTACTTAATATCCTAGGGGACCCACAGTGCATAATTGAGTTCTTACTTTAGACCTAATTGGGGGCCGGTTTAGCCGTAGGGAAAGGGTACCACTTGGGTTTGAGCAAAGGCATAGGTTGTTGACAGTATTGTAGTGTAAATAAAATGTTGTTGGAAATAGAAAAGGTGTTAAACGCTGAAGTCCACTCTAGAAGTGAATCGAGGCAAAGGGGGTAAGGAGTGGAAGGGATGGGGTGAAAAGCTATACAGAGAATGAATAGAAGGCGGGGCCATTGCGTCTCCTACTGGTCTGCTTACTGGTGTGAATGAAGATTTGTGTGTGTATGGTGTAAGTTGAAGCTTACTGGCGTGAATAAAGGTTTGTGAGACTCAAATCGTGTGCATGAAATACGCTTGATATTCAGTCGGGGACTAATATCGGTATGAATGAGGTCGGGGACCTTCAGATGAGATGTGTCTGAGTTGTGTTAATTTGAGCCTGCCAAGCGAGTGTGGTACATTAGGTATTACAGTTGGAGCTGGTACCAGTGAGAATGTTTAAAAAGTCACAGACTTGCAAATGAGACGTTTGCACAGAGTTATATCATTGAATATTGGGGGGGGGTGTGCATGACTATTGGAAAAAGTGTTAAACTCTATTAACATAAACTTCTGTGTGTAGATTCATATTATGAGGTTTGAACTATACTAATATTGTAGAATTACATAATCAACATCTGAACATACTTATGTTAAACATTAATTGAGCCACTGAGTAATAGATAAGATATACACTAGGTACGGGAGACGGGGCGACGGGTGTGGTCGACGTAAGACGGGAGGCGTGTTCTAACCAAGTCAAACGAATAAACGTATAGCAGATAACAAACCGATAACACCCCACCATGGAATGCTTATGAATGCGAATGCATGGAAATAGTCAGGGACTATTGGGGGTAAATTACCATATGATAATGAATGCAATGTACTAAATAGGTCAGGGACCTGTTGGTTTGCATGTGGTTGGGTCGGCGTACCTACTAGTGTGAGTGTGGGGGAACGGCAATATAACAGATAAATACAGGTCAGGGACCTGGGTTATATTGGAAATAAGATAAGTTCGCAGAGTGACTGTGGTACATTGGGTATTAGGTCAGGGTACTAAAACCATGTGTGAATGACCTAAGGGGTTAAAGAAATGTCAGGGACACAGTTCATATGGAATAATTTACCTACCGTGTGATAGTACATTTAATATTGCAGTCAGGGACTGAATATTCCTAGGAGACCCACATTGCAGGATTGAGTGTGCTGAGAAATAAGGTCGATTTATGTTGTTCTTGTAATTAATTTACACAAGTACTTCCCGGTTATTGATTTTGGTTTGATTGTGTAGATAACACCATTGAAATTAAACAGGGGGTTAAGGTATACTAACATTAGAATCTGTTTTCATTATGGGGAACAATGAAAGGCCCGCAAAGTGAATTGCAGGCTGAGTTTATTTTATGTTAAAGGGGCAGTGTACATTTATCACAGTTGTGTGTGTCTAATGGCAGGGTGTTTAAGAAGCATTTTGGAGAGACTGTTTGAAGAGAGACTGAATGGGTTTTTAGATATAACCATTAAGGTAATTTAAAACGAATGATTTGATAGATACAATAGAATTATTATAACTATTATTATAACTATTAGGTTTTATTTTGTCACGAATCCCGTTTCCACTATTTGCCAGTGTTCTGTCCTGGAGTGTTTTTTCCGGCGTCCTGGAACGCACCCTGTCTGGTTGCCGGGCAATGTAGCCAGTTGGGAGTTCTGATTACCCGCACCTGTATCCCATCAGCTATCTGCACACTTGGTCCTGATCATCATCTCTCCTCTTCATAAGCCCGGACCTGACAACCATTCCCTGCCGGATCGTTAGCCATGAACATTACTCACCCGGATCATTTACCCCATTCCCGCCTGGTCGGAGGAGGATTCCGCTTCCCCATTAGATCCACCTATTTACTCCCATCAACTCACCACCGCTGCCCGCTACGCCACCTGGATATATCTACCCATTCACATTCACTTGTAAATAAATACTCACCTTCTTCCTACTCTCCTTGTCCTGGTCTGCTTCTGGGTTAAATTTTGAAGAAACGTGACATATTTGTGTTAAACGTTTTGGGTTTAAGGGGATTTCCATGTTCCCAGAGACAATATATCTTAAAGGGGTACTCTCACATATGGAATATTAGGAGTTTTAATTAAGCAAGTGATTTTTTTTTTAAGATAGAGGGTTCTTTAATATGTCTAATATGGTATGGAACACAAATGTAAGGGGATGGTGTAACCTTTGACCTGCTTTCATGGCTCTCCCAGGTGGTCTGATCAGCCACAGGGGGATGCCATTTGAATAATGAATTTGTGGTCATGGGTAATACTGTTTTTTAAAGGTGAATTAATTATAGTGGAGTTTAATTGACCTATATAAGTACTTTAGAAATTGCCACCATATACATGTTTTTCAAAAAAATCCATGAGTTTAGATAAAGCTAAACAGTGAGACACTTAGTTAAACATTGGAAACAACAGTTGTTACAGACAGATTGGGATGGTAGGGTATCCTAGTGGTTAGAAGTTTGGACTAGTAACCAGAAGGTTGCAAGTTCAAATCGCCGAGCTGATTAGGTACAAATCTGTCGTTCTGCCCCTGAACAGGCAGTTAACCCACTGTTCCTAGGCTGTCATTGAAAATAAGAATTTGTTCTTAACTGACTTGCCTAGTTAAATAAAGGAAAAATAAAAACAGCTTGAGCTCTGTTGTAATAAGGCCTATACATTTTACAGTCTAGGGGAGATTTGCCTTTTTTTTTTAACAAAACTTTAATCAGTGAGGTGTTTTAATCCATGTTTTAATGCATGATTGATAGAACCAAGAATGAGTGGCCCGACAATATCCCATATTTCAAGAAACAGCTCAGGAGGGAAACCATCAAGTCATGGTGATTTGCCTCTTTTCATAGATGTTAATGCATTCCTGAGTTCTTCAAGAGTAAGCGGGGAGTCAAGAAATCCAGATTGATCTGTGGGGTTTGGGAAGGTCCAATGATGGGTTTAAACTTCTTCACAACAGTATCTCGGACCTGCGTGGTGTGTTCCTTGTTCTTCATGATGCTCTCTGCGCTTTTAACGGACCTCTGAGACTATCACAGTGCAGGTGCATTTATACGGAGACTTGATTACACACAGGTGGATTGTATTTATCATCATTAGTCATTTAGGTCAACATTGGATCATTCAGAGATCCTCACTGAACTTCTGGAGAGAGTTTGCTGCACTGAAAGTAAAGGTGCTGAATAATTTTGCACGCCCAATTTTTCAGTTTTTGATTTGTTAAAAAAGTTTGAAATATCCAATAAATGTCGTTCCACTTCATGATTGTGTCCCACTTGTTGTTGATTCTTCACAACAAAAAAAGTTTTATATCTTTATGTTTGAAGCCTGAAATGTGGCAAAAGGTCGCAAAGTTCAAGGGGGCCGAATACTTTCGCAAGGCACTGTAATAGCAGAATTCAATCCATGTGAATTTACCAACATCACGATGAAATCATGGTTCATTAAAAGCCTTTGTCAAATAGAATGTAGGAATAAGTGTAAGTGTATGAATAAGTATGTTTAAGTGTATGAATACATGTAAAATTAACAATTAATTAATTAAAAAGCTCCTACTTCAATATAAACAGGCGGAAAAAATGATGCACCATTATACATATTTGTGAGCAAACTGACAGCTGGGTTTGATCAATAATAGAAACAAAAACAGTAACCCAGATGAGTGAATGTATATAGCTTCAACCGCTCTCTTTGGTTGGTAGGAACTCGAAACATCAAGAGGCTCCCCAACAGCGACGCACGTCCCATGTCCAGTCCCGTTATGTCAGCCACTTGTTTTTATCCAACATGACATGAATACGTGGCAAAATGACTTTTCACAGAGGACGTTTATAACAAGCTGAGCGCTCTGTATGTTAATTAATCTCCATAAACTTCACCCTACCCGAGGACTGCTTTACTGACGGCTAATTATTTTAGCCATCTAACATTTGCAGCCTGAACCAAATAATTATCCAGCCAACCTATCCTATCCGGCAGCCGACTCAGCTAGCGAGCCACATGCCAGCCATCTATATCTTAGCCATATAACCAGACTGCTAACAGCCAAGCTAACACATCCACCATGCCCACCAAATTAACTAAATTATGTCACTGAATAGCAAATAAATATGGGTGAAGTTAGGTAGTTAGCTTAGCATGTTTTATGTCCATCTTACTAGATAAGATGGGCTTTCATGCAATAGGGTATCCAATGAAGGAGGGGGGCCGTAGTTGTCTGTTTCTTCCGTCTGCAGTGGGGAGAATCTGGAGGAATGGGGGGCAATGACTGGGCTCCTTCTCTGGTTGTTGTCCTCAGCTGCATGGCATGCCACAGTATCGCATGCCTTGCAGTGTTCCATTGGCATGCCTTGGAGTGTTCCATTTTTCCTGATTTTCAGGATGGCTGGGTATGTCAGGAATGGGCAAAGTTCTCTTGCTGTCATCTGTCGCTTGACGTGGTCGAAGGATTTCCTATTCAGTGTGGTTTCGTTGCTGTAGTCTGGGTAGAATGCCAGATTGGATCTCCCATGTCTCGGTGGGTTCTCAAGGGCTCTGGTACCCCTCAGGATATCCACTCGGTCCTCATATCGTAACAGACATAAAATGAGGGTGCGGGGGCGGCTACAGTTATTATTGCCACTGTAGATTTGGTGTGCCTGTTGAATTTCAATATTCCTTCCTTGTAGCAGCTGTATCCATTTTGGTAGATTCTCCTGAAGAAAACCTTTTGGGTCAGAACCTTCTGCAGTTCATCCCAGGCCCACTCTCCTCTCTCTGTCTTCAAGTGATGTAATTTTATCCCGCAGTTGCTTCACTGCATCTCGGCAGGTCATCTGTAGAAGCCCTGGCGCTTACCTGCATCTCATCACAGCGCCGCTCCAGAGACTTGCATGTGATTGACTGACAAAGTTGTTTGAGAGTTTTAAGATAGACGTGTTGGAGGCTTCCACCATATCCTTGAGTGATTTAATTTATTCCAAAAGAAATTCCTCCAGGGATTCCTTAACTGCTTGTTTGATCATTGCCATCATCAAAGTTAGATGTTGATACAGAACCTTCAATATGACAGAGCTGGATGTATCCTCGCTGGTATTAGTTGTCTCTGTGTCTTTCTTTGTTTGGGAAGCTTCCCTGTGCCTTAGTTGAGTGTCCTCGGTTGCATAGGTCCATGTTATTAAGCATTTAGAACGTTCAGAGGCAAGTTGTCAGGAGTATTTTGAGATGGCACTCAGTCCCAGCTTGTAATTTTTTATGAAGAATTTTTTTAAATCTTAAAACATCAATCCACGCTGACATTATAGGGTACTGTGTGTGAGCCATTGACCAAAAATCTCAATTTAATCCATTTAAAATTCAGGCTGTAACACAACAAAATGTGGAAAATATCAAAGGGTGTGAATGCTTTCTGAAGGCACTGTAGTTCCTCAAGGTCAGAAAGGCTTGCAGTACCATCATTTTCTCTGTGCCTTCAGTAAATACGATGAATGACTTACAGTACAGACTGGACTGAGCAACACTACAAGCTCTGGTCAGAATTGAAGGAATGATGGATGGAAATTCTTGAGGGAAACCTGTTTCAGTCTTCCAGAGATTTGAGACTGGGACAGAGGTTCACCTTCCTGGAGGTGTGTTTTGAGTCATTGTCCTGTTGAAAAACAAATGATAGCGCAAATCGAATGGGATGGAGTATCTCTGCAGAATGCTGTGGTAGCCATGCTGGTAAAGTGTGCCTTCAATTCTAAATAAATCACAGTGTCACCAGCAAAGCACCCTCAAATCATCACACCTCCTCAAATCAAATCAAACTTTTATTGGTCACATATACGTGTTTAGAAGATGTTATTGCGGGCGTAGTGAAATGATTGTGTTTCTAGCTCTGACAGTAAGGCAGAGCAATAGTGCAGTAATATATGTGACTCACCACCTGGATTCGGTCTTATGGAGCAACATATGCAATTCTATTTTTTTACATTGGATAATAGTAGAGACTCAGAGCTACAAAATGATATATCATACACTGCATTTGAGGAAATAACGGCAAAGTATTTCTGCTTTGAAAGTTGATCAACTTGTAAACTCACTTTTGAGAAAACAATCTTTCAATGTTTTGGTACTACTATTGGAGAGGCCTTCTTTGTCTACACCCATTCAGCATAGTTCACACCCACTTAAGCCTTAGTCCCACCCATCTCTTTAAGGTTTGAGCCGTGTGTTCAGTACTAACTTGCCAGCTACTTCGACATCTAAGAGAGAGAGAACAGCTCACTGAACATTACTCGCCCTAGCAGAGCTGGTTAGGCTGTTACAGTAGGTTATCCAGAGCGTTGGTGACTGCACCTGTGCAGTCAGATTGTCTGTTGGTAAATTCAGAGCGTTTGGCGTTCAGAGCGCACACTGGATGCTCTGGCCAATAAGTAGGGTTGTTCCGAAAGCTCTGACCTCACAATGACAAGCACCCAAGCTAACTGGCTAACATTGGCTAGCTACTTCCAGACACATAATGAGAGAACACCTCACGCTGACCATTTTACTCCCCCTAGCAGAGCTGGTTAGGCAGTTTTCATGTTATCCAGAGCGGTGGTGACTGTAACAGTGCTGCTGGCAACAATTGAATTACCTTTTGTTGCCGACATTTACTGACACCGGACATATTCAACGTGCGTTGAGCATTCAAAAATGTATCAGTTATTCTGCACTCCGGCACACTAATAAGAATATTTAGTTAAGAAACCTAGCTAGATAGCTGCCTAGGTCAACAATGAATCCCAACGCATGATGTAACGTTAGTTAGCGAGCTAGCCAGGTAATGTTAGCTAGCTAACAGTACACTAACTTGAAATGAAAATACTTTGTCAAAATTAGAGTGGAGTCTTTTGTTAAGACATGTAGACATCTAGCTGGCTAGCTAAACAACAATGGACCTTAATCACAACTCATGATGTTACTACCCTGCATGAATCTGCAGGTAGCTAAGTTTCACCTTCCAACAGGACAATGATCCTAAGCACACAGCAAAGACAACGCAGGAGTGGCTTCTGGACAAGTCGCTGAATGTTCTTGAGTGGCCTAGCCAGAGCCCAGACTTGAACACAATTGAACATCTCTGGAGAGACCTGAAAATAGCTATGCAGCAACGATCCCCATCCAACCTGACAGAGCTTGAGAGGATCTGCAGAGAAGAATGGGAGAAACTCCCCAAATAGAGGTGCGGCAAGCTTGTATAGTCACACCCTAGAAGACTCGAGGGTGTAGTGACTGACAAAGGTGCTTCAACTAGGTACTGAGTAAAGGGTCTGAATTCTTATGTAAATGTGATATTTCAGTTTATTTTGTATCATAAATTAGCAAAATGTCTAAAATCCAGTTTTTGCATGTCATTATGGGGTACTGTGTGTAGATTGATGAGGGGGAAAACTATTTAATCAATTTTAGAATACGGCTGTAATGTAAAAAAATATGGAAAAAGTCAAGTGGTCTGAATATTTTCCGAAAGCATGCTTTTCTGCAAAAATAGCTCCATATACCAGTATATGTCTTTGTGAGATGCAGCATTTGTTATTATCATCCGTCTGAGAATGCACCGTGGTTTAGCTTATTTAGCTTCAAAGGTCATTGATACAGGGACAAAGCCCTCTGATTATAACCATGGGTTTTCAGGGAGTCCGGTAAGACTGAGAGTGGCTCATAGGTTATTAAAAATCATCTGGCCTCCTGGGTCTTCAACTTAAATCCTCAAGGTCCATTCGTATTCAACTTTTTATTCCATCCAATTAAAGGTGTTTTGCAATAATCTTCAGAAAAGTTTTGAGCACACATCATAAGTGTCTCTAGAGCGATAGCTTAAGTAGGTTCACAGAACCCTTTCACTTCGTTTTCCTCTCTGCAAATATTTCTCAGGCTCACGCAATGGCTAGACAAGATAAGCAGATGGGGTGGAAAGGAAGGAGGGAAGATGCTGTAGCTGAGAGGAACAGGGGAGGAGGATGATAGGAAGGATGTGAGGGTGAAAAGAGGAGAGTGTAGAAATGCAGGATAAAATAGGAAGTTAATAAGAAAAAGAAAGAAGGAAGGAAAGACGCAGTAATGAGAAATACAAAGATTAAAAAAGCTTAGAGAAGAAAAGATTAGAAGGAGGGGGGGAAATGATGGAGGGAGCACTGAGTGGGAGGAAAATGAAAAGATACGATATTAAAGGAAGGGGAAAGCAGACTACTGCATGACATCACAGCAAAAAATGTGGAGAAGCTGGATAGAAAATGCTAAAGAAGCAAATGGAGAGACGAACCACGCATTCCTAGAAAAAAAAGGTTCCAAATGGGTTATTTGGCTGTCTCCTTAGCAGAACCATTTTGGGTTCCATGTAGAACCCTTTGTGGAAAGGGTTTTATATGGAACCCAAAATGTTCTAACTGGAACTAAAAAGGGATCTTCAAAGGATTCTCCTATGGGGACCGCCGAAGAACCATTTTAGGTTCTAGATAGCACTTTTTTTCTAAGAATGTCTGGGGAGGAGAGGACAGCAGAGGACAGAGGAGGAGGGGAAAGGAGGTGGTGGTGCCCCATGGGGGGACATCAGGTAGACAGAGAGAGGTTGCATCACAAGGTGGGGGACAGAAAAGGACACATCTGCGGCGCCACAGCCAGCCGTGCAGAACCACCACACCACGGGGTCAACTGTCAAAGCTGACAATATTGGGAAACGGAGGCAAGGGCAACGTCATCTGAGACAAGTACTTCCAGACAGTGAAAAGAGAAAGAGAGAGAAAGAGAGAGAAAGAGATGCTATAACCCCCAGCCACATTTTGCTAAGTGGATGGGTCTCTACAGAAGGTGTGAATGGTACAGTCAAATGGTTACTTGCATAGTAGCAATATCAGAAATAGATAGTGTCAATATAAATAAAATAATATACAGTATGTACAACAGGTCTGTCCTGGGTTTAGTGCCTTGAGATGTGGGGCAGCAATTTTCTCCAAAGATTCCTGAAGGAAGACAGCCCAACTACACTGGAAAATACAGGAATAATGTGAGATCAATAAAAGTAGTGCCAATCATGTTGTAGGTCAATTTATTAATCATAATGTGTTGTTTATGGTTTATATACCAAGTGTTGTCCATGATTCCTTGTAGTGTAATTCCTTATGACACATGGGATGGCAGCAGCTTTCCATCAAAGTGTTTGTGTCCTTGTGTTTCATTACAAATAATAACTTTGGACATGTGTGTTCCTATCAAAGTAAGTTCCATATTTTCTGTATATCATGTTGTCGTTTCTACTGTAGGCGCATACTGTAGGCATGTATGTATGTGTGTATGTATGTAGCATAATATATTTACCATTTTATTCACAAGTACTGGTGACAAATAATGCATTCCGATTATTACATGCAGTATATTGTAATGGACACCTATGATGTGTGTAAAATCATTTTTGGAAGGTTGTACTGATTATAATGAGCTAAGCTACTTTCCAGCTACATGTGGCACTATGTTTCTTGACATTATACAATGCATTCTGGATGTCACGTAATATGTCAAACCAAAGATGTTATAATGAGGTGAAGGAATGGTTCACTCATCTTTCGGGTAAACTTCCAAAAGTGAATGAAGGGAAGTGGATTATCGTAGACGACACGCCCCCTTCAACATGCATACTATGAACATTCCGCGCACACTAACGAACCCATCATCGGCTTACTTTTGATTTCTAGAAAGTGTTTTACTCAATTATATCGATCAATGGTGAGCTCACCCGTGATGTGATTCATTATAAATAGTAGTTGCTATTAGCTAATTCATATTGTAGTTTCTGTCAGCCAAGAGTAATAAACATATGTATTATGTCAATCTTTTCTCAGTTAGCACAAGGACAAATGTAGCCTACATTTTCCAGTTTGGATGATTGTGTTATGCTGTAGCTACTTCTGTGAATGTCTGAACATTGCATCCAAAAATAAACTGGTCACATTCTGAACATAACTTTGTAAGGACTGATGTTCTAAATAAGCGTTCTAATCAAGCGTTCTAATCTGATTGATAGATCAGCTTGCTTATCGCAAAAACCATTCCATTACCACTGCATTGGTTGACATGACTGACCAGTGGCTCAATGCTATGGATAATGGCAAGTTTGTGGGTGTACTATTTTTAGATTTCAGTGCAGCATTTGATTTAGTGGATCATGAAATAATTTTGACAAAATTAATGCATTATGGTTTTTAGGAGGTAGAATTTTAAGGAGGTAAAATTGAATTGGGTACAGTCATATCTAACTGACAGGAAACAGTCCACCTATATCAATGGTTAATTTTCTTCCCCTCATGTGTTAAACTGTGGAATACCACAGGGCAGCTGCCTTGGGCCACTTCTTTATGAAATGCATCATCAAGTGAAGTTAGGAGGCTGCAGAATGCACAGAACAAAGCAGAAAGGATTGTTTTAAGGTGGAGATATGGTTCTTCTGTTGCAGTTATGCGCAGTGTTCTTGGTTGGTCATCAATTGACAGGATAATTGAAAAAAATATGCTTATTTTATTTCATAATATACATCATTTAAAACGGCCAAGTTCAATTCACAATGGTATTCAGTTGTAAGAGACAGACATTCCGGAAATACTAGGAAATGATTGTCCACCATCTATGCGTTATCCAGACAGAAAAGAGAAATAGGCAAAAGAAAATTTCGAAATGGAATAAATTAAGGGAGCAACTAGAAACCTTTCAAGATATAAATTTAAACATGATTTTAAAATGATTTAAAGATAATACATAGAAATGTTGTGGGACTATAGTAGATGAAGAATCAATATTTATTATGTATGTTTGTAATAGTGTGGTATGTGAAAATGTGTTTGCATTATAAATTGTATATTAATATTAAATTACTCTTGGGAGATTAGTCCAAATGGGGACTAAAAGAGATCAAAATAAAATCTCACCGGTTTGATCGTACGCAACAGGAACCACTATAGAATGATCACACCCGTTTTTTGGTACGTGTGAAAAGGTTCATCCATTTTAGAAAAAGGCTGTAACGTAACAACATTTTGAAAAAGTCAAAGGGTCTGAATACTTTTCGAATGCACTATAAAGTACAAGATGACTGTGAATGTTCCTGAGTGGTCTAGTTAGTTTTTAATTGAATCGTGTTGAAAATATATGTCAAGACTCGAAAACAGCTAGCAATGATCAACAACCAACTCGATAGAGCTAGAATAACTTTTTTAATAATAATGGTCAAATATTGTACAATCCATGTGTGCAAAGCTCTTACCAGTTACAGATTATTTTGTGTGGCTCATTGACCAAAAATGTCAATTTAATCTATTTTAATCCCACTTTGTATCAAAACAAAATGTGGAAAAAGGCAAGGGGTGTGAATACTTTATGTATGCACTGAATTTAGTATTTCCTCATCTCTGTTAAATTTTCCGTCAGGTTTGAAAGAGCAAGAGTAGCAACTCAATATGAGTTTGGGACAACGTCAGTCCGGGGAAGTCAATTAAAGGCTGCTTCAAATTAATTAGATTCAGAAATCTCAGTTGCTGAACATGTTTAAAGTTTACACCTTCCTGTGTTGGCCTGATGAAGTACAACTAGCTGTAGGGCAAGGGTTCTCAAACTTTCTGGGGCCGGTGACCACTTTTGTAATAGCAAATTCATCAGGGACCCCTTCAAAATCCGAACACAACTTGAGTCTGATAAAAAGTAATCTACAAGGAGTTTTACTGTCACCTCTGCAATGCATGGCTGGACAAACCAAGTCCTGGGCCTGGAGAAATAATATTTAAAACGCCCGCCTCTTGGCATTGGAGAGAAAATGTTTTCAAGATCATTTCCTGCAATTCTACACATTTTGTCATGGGGCAGAGATTTTTTTTATAGTTGCAGCTTTAAAGCTAATATCATGCAATTCTACACATTTTTGCAATTAATTTGGAAATAAATAGGCCATGGTGGCGAAGTAATTACAATATAGCAATTAAACACTGGAATGGTAGATCAATGAGGTAGAGAGAAACATTTGCCGTTTTAAAGCTTATTAAATTACATTGTATTTCTGTCAACAACAAAACACATTTGGGGGAATAGTATTGGTACTGTGGATACCAATACCCCCTGGGATCCGCCGATCCCACTTTGAGAAACTCTGCTGTCGGGTGTCTATCACGTCATTATTTTGTCATTTGTGGCTTTTGAGGCTTTAAATGAATGGTGTCTCATTACAAAACATTACACCCCATGATTCTCTCCCATTGCTTTTTAAGAATTCATGACAAATTCTCTTTTTTACTCTCATTATTGCACAGTTAGGTTGTACAGTATCTTCCAAAAAGAGTTCAGAGATTGTTACTGAACTACTGAGGGGAAGAGAGAAATCAATTTATGTGTGAATAAAACACAAAGACATTTCCTTGTTATTGCCAGTGAGGGAAAATGAATTATGTCCATATGGTAAGAGCATGAGAATTCTGCCATAACATACTGTAGCTATGGTGATGCTGTAAGGAATGAATAGTTGTCTGAATGTATGATAAATCCCCTTACAAAAATGTACCAAGGTACTAATATGGTACTTTCATTCATATACCATGGTACTTCCATTTTGGAACACAACCATTTAATCTGCTAAATATGTTCATGTGGGTGGCAGGTAGCCTAGTGTTTAGAGCGTTGGACTAGTACCCGGAAGGTATCTAGATCGAATCCCGGAGCTGACAACGTAAGATTTTTAATCAGCTGTGTAGTGCTAGTGCAAAAAACAAAATGTCCACCCAGTGGGGGCCCAAGGACCAAGTTTTGGAAACCCTTCTGACTATAGTACAAATGAGAAACACCCTGCTCAGGGGCCATTCCATGTATTTGATCTATTCCAGAGCTAGCACACCTGATTCCAATGTTCAACTAATCATTAAATGAAGCCCTTGATGAGGTGAATCAGCTAAGCTAGTTTAAGGCTACAACAAAGCAGTTAAACATCTGGGGGTCCCCGAGGAGAGGTTTGAAAACCACTGCCCTAGAGGGTTCGGTGCTCTAGCACCCCTCATGGGCCACTAAAGGGTACATTCCCTCTGTCTCCTAGGGTGGAGTGCAACTGTTGGCTCCGGATACCGAGAAGTGCATGTTTACATGCTGTGGTTGTGACATTGCCTCATAAATCACTCTTAACTCCCACCGATGGCACACATCACTTTTGTTCTTCACTCAATGGGGTTGCTAGATGTGTGGGCTGCCAGGGGATGGCACCCCCCTCCACCACCCCTTCTCCATCTCCAAGAGGCTGTCAGCAACACCCGCCACACAAAACCAACCCCCCTACCACTCACCACCCACCCCCTTCTCAACAACTACCAACGTTTCCACAAGATATGCCTCTCTCCTTGACTGTCACTGGGAGCTATCCCACTTCGAATAAGACAAATCTCCCCGCAGCACTTATGTAATGTCCTCGGCTCAACTGTACAAGTCTGAGACCGAATGAATCAGTGTCTGGCAGATGATGGCAAAAAAAGCTGTTAATTTTAACATCCCATGGGAGTCCTTGTATTGAGTATGCCATATTACATAATTATCATTACATTGCAGAGTTAAGAGGCCTTTGTTATGATGTGTGAAAACATGTGGGTTAAATATGGATTTAGAAAATCAAGCATATACACATGCGTGCGAACACACACATGCACGCATACACGTACATTGTGGAATTGGAATTTTGGAAATGGAATTGTAGTGTGATGTAGGTTGAAAGCGGGTAAATATGTTTGCCTTTTATTTGCAAGGAGTGTACAGTTGAAGTTGGAAGATTACATACACTTAGGTTGGAGTCATTAAAACCTTTTTTCAACCACTCCATAAATTTCTTGTTAACTTCTAATGGCTGGGGGGCAGTATTGAGTAGCTTGGATGAATAAGTTTCCCAAAGTAAACGGCCTGCTCTTCAGTCTCAGTTGCTAATATATGCATTGGATAGAAACCACTAAAGTTTCTAAAACTGTTTGAATGCTGTCTGTGAGTATAACAGAACTCATATGGCAGGCAAAATCCTGAGGAGAAATGAAAACAGGAAGTGAGAAATCTGAGCTTTGTATGTATTTACCAGAGTCCACAATGAAATCCCCTTGAGATATTAATGATGTTGCACTGCCTAGCGGTTCCACTAGATGTCAACCATCAATAGAAATTGTAATGAGACTTCCATGGTGTTGTGGGAGTGAATGATAGCAGAATGCATCAGGTGTCTATCAAGCAGCCATTTTCTGATCAGGCGTATTCCTCATGGTATTCACTTGCGTTCCATAGCTCATGAAGACAAGAAGGAATACTCCGCTTGGAACTTTATTGAAGCTATATGTTAGAAACATCCTAATGATTGATTCTGTACTTAGTTTGAAATGTTTATTCGACCTGTAATATCACTTTGAGGTTTTTGTCCCATGTAACGCTGACCAGAATGAGTATACATATCCAAACGCGCTAACAAAATAAGTTATTTGGACATAAATAACAGACATTTTCGAACAAAACAAACATTTATTGTGGACCTGGACCTGGGATTCCTGGAGTGCTTTCTGATGTGGACCATCAAAGTTAAGGGAATATTTATCGTGTCATTTCTTGTTTATGTTGACGTCAACATGGCATTGTGACAAATGTTTCTGAGCGCCGTCTCAGATTATTGCATGGCTGGCTTATTCCGTAAAGTTTAAAAAACATCTGACACAGCGTTTGCATTAAGGAGAGGTATATCTATAATTCCATTTGTATAACTTGTATTATCATCTACATTTATGATGAGTATTTCTGTTGAATGATGTGATGTTTTGGGAACCAGTGAATGTAAAGCGCCAATGTAAACTCATATTTTGATAAATATTAACTTTATCAAACAAAACATAGATGTATTGTGTAACATGAAGTCCTATTAGTGTCATCTGATGAAGATCCTCAAGGGTTAGTGATTCATTTTATCTCTCTGCTTTTTGAAACTCCTCTCTTTTGCTGGAAAAGAAGTCTGTGTTTTTCTGTGGCTTTGTGGTGACCTAACATAATCGTTTGTGGTGCTTTTGCTGTAAAGCATATTTGAAAATTGGACAATGTGGTGGGATTAACGACGAGAATAGCTTTAAAATGGTATGAGATACATGTATGTTTGAGGAATGTTAATTATGAGATTTTTGATGTTTTGAAAATGGCGCCCTACACTTTGACTGGCTGTTGTCATATCGCTCCCGTTAACCGGATTGCAGCCATAAGAAGTTTTAACAAACTACAGTTTTGGCAAGTCGGTTAGGATATCTACTTCATGCATGACACAAGTCATTTTTCCAACAATTGCTTACAGACATTATTTCACTTATAATTTACCATATCACAATTCCAGTAGGTCAGAAGTTTACGTACACTCAATTGACTGCTCCTTTAAACAGACTGTAAAATTCCAGAAAATGATGTCATGGCTTTATAAGCTTCTGATAGAATAATTTACTCAATTGGAGGTGTACCTGGGGATGTATTTCAAGGCCTACCATCAAACTCAGTGCCTCTTTACTAGCTTCACCAGTGTAGGGGGCAGGATTCTGAATTTTGGATGAAAAGCGTCCCCAAATTAAACTGCCTGCTACTCAGGCCTAGAAGCTAGCTATATGCATATTTGGATAGAAAACACTAAAGTTTCCAAAACTGTTTGAATCTGGTCTGTGACTATAACAGAACTGATATGACAGGCAATAACATGAGGAAAATCCAACCAGGAAGTACTATTATTTTGAAAGGCAGTTTTTCCATTGAAAGCCTATCCACCATACAAAGACTTAGGACCCGGTTCACGATATCTATGGCTTCCTCTACATGTGGCCAGTCTTTTGGCATTGTTTCAGGCTTTTACTCTGAAAAATGAGGGAGATAAACCACGTTCAATGAGTGGACAGTGGACATTTCCAGCCAAAAGTCTTGCGCGTGATTGGGAACGTGCCTTTCTTGTTTCTCCTTTTCTAAATCATACCATGTGATTTTCTGGATTTTTGTTTTAGATTCCGTCTCTCACAGTTGAAGTGTACCTATGATAAAAATTACAGACCTCTACATGCTTTGTAAGTAGGAAAACCTGCAAAATCAGCAGTGTATCAAATACTTGTTCCCCCAACGTATCTATATCCACAGTAAAAAGAGTCCTATATCAACATAACCTGAAAGGCTGCTCAGCAAGGAAGAAGCCACTGCTACAAAACCGTCATAAAAAAGCCAAACTATGGTTTGCAACTGCACATCGGTACTAAGATCTTACTTTTTGGGGAAATGTCCTCTGGTCTGATGAAACAAAAATAGAACTGTTTGGCCATAATGACCATTGTTATGTTTGGAGGAAAAAGAGGGATGCTTTCAAGCTGAAGGACACCATCCCAACCGTGAAGCACGGGGATGGCAGCATCATGTTGTGGGGGTTCTTTGCTGCAGGAGGGACTGGTGCACATCACAAAATAGATTGTATCATGAGGATGGCAAATTATGTGGATATATTGAAGCAACATCTCAAGACATCAGTCAGGAAGTTAAAGCTTCGTCGCAAATGGGTCTTCTAAATGGACAATGACCCCAAGCATACTTAAGGTTGTAGCAAAATGGCTTAAGGACAACAAAGTCAAGGTATTGGAGTGGCCATCACAAAGCCCTGACCTCAATCCTATAGAAATTTTGTGGGCAGAACTGAAAAAGCATGTGCGAGCAAGGAGGCCTACAAACCTGATTCAGTTACACCAGCTCTGTCAGGAGGAATTCGCCAAAATTCACCCAACTTTTTGTGTGAAGCTTGTGGAAGGCTACCCAAAATGTTTTACACAAGTTGAACATTTTAAAGGCAATGCTACAAAATAATACTTGAGTGTATGTAAACTTCTGACCCACTGGGAATGTGATGAAAGAAATTAAAGCTGAATTAAATCATTCTCACCACTATTATTCTGACAAGAGAGGTTAAAAGTTGAATCAGGTGTGCTATGCCTGGGCAGGAACAATAATGTGCAACCTTCAGGGTGAACTAAGGACATACAAACTCAGCAACAAAAGAAACGTCCCTTTTTCAGGACCCTGTCTTTCAAAGATAATTCGTAAAAATCCAAATAACTTCACAGATCTTCAGTGTAAAGTGTTTAAACACTGCTTTCCATGATAAACAATTAATGAACATGCACCTGTGGAACGGTCGTTAAGACACTAACAGCTTACAGTCGGTAGGCAATTAAGGTCACAGTTGAAAACCTATGACACTAAAGAGGCCTTTGTACTGACTCTGAAAACACCAAACGAAAGATGCCCAGCGTCCCTGCTCATCTGCATGAACGTGTCTTTGGCATGCTGCAAGGAGGCATGAGGACTGCAGACTGAACAACACCTGCACAGGATCGGTACATCCGAACATCACACCTGCGAGACAGGTAAAGGATGGCAACAACAACTGCCCGAGTTACACCAGGAACACACAATCCCTCCATCAGTACTCAGACTGTCTGCAATAGGATGAGAGAGGATGGACTGAGGGCTTGGAGGCCTGTTGCAAGGCAGGTCCTCACCAGACATCACCGACAATAAAGTCACCTATGGGCACAAACCCACCGTTGCTGGACCAGACAGGACTGGCAAAAAGTGCTCTTCACTGACGAGTCGCGTTTTTCTCTCACCAGGATTGATGGCCGGATTCGCGTTTATCGTCGAAGCAATAAGCGTTACACTAAGGCCTTTACTCTGGACCAGGATTGATTTGGAGGTGGAGGGTCCGTCATGGTCTGGGGAGGTGTGTCACAGTATCATCGGACTGAGCTTGTTGTCATTACAGGCAATCGCAAAACTGTGCATTACAGGGAAGACATCCTCCTCCCTCATATGGTACCCTTCCTGCAGGCTCATCCTGACATGACCTTTCAGCATGACAATGCCACCAGCCATACTGCTCGATCTGTACCTGATTTCCTACAAGACAGGAATGTCAGTGTTCTGCCATGGCCAGCGAAGAGCCCAGATCTTAATCCCATTGAGTACGTCTGGGACCTGTTGGATCAGAGGGTGAGGGCTAGGGCCATTCCCCCCAGAAATGTCCGGAAACTTGGTGCCTTGGTGGAAGAGTGGGCTAACATCTCACAGCAAGACCTGGCAATCCAGGGCAGTCCATGAGGAGGAGATGCACTGTAGTACTTAATGCAGCTGGTGGCCACACCAGACACTGACTGTAACTTTTGATTTAACCCCCCCCCTTTGTTCAGGAACACATTATTCAATTTCTGTTAGTCACATGTCTGTTGGACTTGGTCAGTTTATATCTCAGTTGTTGAATCTTGTTATGTTCATACAAATATTTCCACATGTTACGTTTGCTGAAAATAAATGCAGTTGACAGTGAGAGGATGGGTGGAGATTATAACAGAACATGGTCAAGATGTTCAAACGTTCATAGATGACCAGCAGGGTCAGATGATGATAATCACAGTGCTTGTAGAGGGTGCAACAGGTCAGGAGTAAATGTCGGTTGGCTTTTCATAGCTGATCATTCAGAATTAGAGACAGCAGGCGCGGTAGAGAGAGAGTCCAAAACAGCAGGTCCAAGACAAGGTAGCACGTCCAGTGAACAGGTCAGGGTTCAATAGCCGCAGGTAGAACAGCTGAAACTGCAGCAGCAGCATGACCAAGTGGACTGGGGACTGCAAGGAGTCTTCGGGCCAAGTAGTACTGAGGCATGGTCCTAGGGCTCCGGCGGGGGGGGGGGGGGGGGATACTTAAATTCACACATGATAAGACTGGAGAAATACTCCAGATATAACAGACTGACCTTAGCCCCCCCAACACAAACTATTGCAGCATAAATACTGTAGGCTGAGACAGGGGTCGGGAGACTCCGACGATACCCCCAGACAGGGCAAAATATAAGATATAACCCCACCCACTTTGCCAAAGCACAGCCCCCACACCACTAGAGGGATATCTTCAACCACCAACCTACTACCCTGAGACAAGGCTGAGAATAGCCCACAAAGATCTCCCCCACGCCACAAACCCGAGGGAGACGCCAAACCGGACAGGAAGATCACGTCAGTGACTCAACCTACTCAAGTGATGCACCCCTCCTAGGGATGGCATTGAAGAGCACCAGTAAGCCAATGACTCAGCCTCCGTAATAGGGTTAGAGGCAGAGAATCACAGTGGAGAGAGGGTAACGAGCCAGGCAGAGACAGCAAGTGCGGTTTGTCGCTCCAGTGCCTTTGTTCACCTTCACACCCTGGGCTAGACTACACTCAATGAGACTACACTCAATCATAGGACATACTGAAGAGAAACTGTTTTCAATAAAGACTTAAACGTTGAGGCCGAGTCTACGTCTCTCACATGAATAGGCAGACTGTTACGAATCCCTTTTGGCCCGACAGTCTAGGGGGGGATGGTAATGAGACCCGTAACATAACTCATGCAAATTATAATTGTGACAAAGTAAAAGTGTGAACGAAATAACCAGGACAACTGAAATCTACCATCAAACTCAAAGCTTATTTATAAACACACGGTAATGGGGGGGAGCAGGAAAAGGGGCTGAGCTGGACCCAAGGAAAGAAATAATAAATATACAAAAACACCCCTAACTAACCAAAAATACAGTGGGTGGTCCGCCCAGTTCTAACTAGTGTATTTAACAAAGTTCACCTACGGATAGTGTATGCCCATGGGCGACTTGTCTTGGTTTCCCCCTTTACCCACCAGCAACAAACAAACACCATAACCAAAAACAATACTCACAGGTGATGACAAAGTGCTATGGAGGTGCTCAAACAAAAGAGAGGTTAAGACACAAAGCAAGAGTGAAACACAGAGACCTACAGACATGGCATTTACAGAGAGATTGAGCTCTAGAGCAAACAAATGATGGGGTTTTTAAACCATGGGGAAGGAACTGTGATAGGGTAGGAAATAGGAGGTGTGTCTTCTGATTGATGATTGATTGTGGAGTGATGATGTTCACATGTGAGGGGAGAAGGAGAGAAAAAGAAACACACACAGGATACACACACAGGATACTTGTATCCGTAACACTTGTATCCGTAACACAGACCATTCCATTAAAATTGAGCTCTATTGGAGAAAATCCTGCCTCCAGCTGTTTGCTTAGAATTTCTATAGACAGGAAGGAGACCTGCGTCTTGTGACTGTAGCGTATGTGTAGGTATGTAGAATGTAGCAGACACCATTGAAGCTGGTGTCCCTCCTGGCCACAATAGGGACAGAGCCCCAGCCGTCTCCGACAGGGGCGCCCGCAGTGGGGAAGCGTGTGGACCCTACCTCCATGGGTTCAGCCTCTGACTCAGATCGGTCAACAAAGGAAGGAGGGAGAGAGTCGATGGGAGTGCCGACGCTCCCGTTGGAGGTTATCCAGCCGGATGACAATCGTGATGAGCGCGTACAATGAGAGGGTGTTGTCTCGCAATGCTCCATCTGGAGCTCCTCACACAATCCTCTTCTGAATAAGTTGCGAAGCACCTGCCCATTCCATCTGCTGGATGCTGCAACTGTACAAAAGGTAAGGGCGTACCCCCTCTCTGCCCTCTGGTGGATGATCGAAGACAACTCTGAAGAGAGCCATAAACCTCCTGTAGGAACCCAGCTTTTCCTCTCTCCCAGATGGCTGTAGCCCATTCCAATGTCCAGACGATCAAAGGGAAATTACCGTGGCAATCTTGGACCTCTCAGCGGTGGGGGCTGCCGTTTGATGAGCAAAATAGAGGGAGCACTGGAGGAGGACGCCACAGCATTTGGATGGAGTCCAGTCATAATTGTCTTGAAAGGACAAACGGGTATCGCTAACATACCTTAAGGGAAGATTTCGGCAGGTGCCATATGGTTAGTGAGAAAGTCCATATTGCAAATGTACGGTCCCTTACTAGACGTCCGAAATCGTTTGTAAAATTCGCGGACGGCGTCGGGCCGAGCGGCAGGGCCGGACCTACCGGGAAGTCATCAAATGAACTTTGTCGGACATTCGGTTTCCGTTTTACAAAAATAATAAGATTTTGGTCATTTTGCCGCTGTCCCGGAAATTCCCACAAGAGGGCATAAGCAATCATATTGCAATTGGACAAAACATCACGATTCACGACGGGGCCTTATCTCGAAAACTGAAAATATTTCAAAGCCGAAACTCGGTGAGCGTAGGTTTGGCATAACGGGCAGTTGGCCCCGAACAAGATGGCGTCTAGGCCTCAACGGTTTTTGAGTTATGGCCATTTATCTGGGATTAAAGGTCCAAAATGAAAATAGAGAAATTATTTTTCCACTTCACGTCAAAGTCAAGGAGCCTCCGGTGTCAATAAAAAAAAAAACAGCCATTTATCTATCGTCATTTAAGAGAAATCGTACAACGACAGATTGGTGATGTTCACGGATAGGTGTTTTTTTTTTTCAACGGTTACAGATCCAGTTGCAGGGTGTTCTTACGAATCTTTTTAAAGTGTGCTTCGGAGCTCTGCGAGATTTCTGTGATTTTTTATGATTTTCTGAAATAACACACACTCCCTAAACCCTCCGTAAATAACTCAGTTCTTAACGTAAAGACTTAAAACTCAGGATTATGTAAAGGCATACCTCAATCAGGATATGAGTTTATTTATAGCTTCCTGTGCCAACCGGAAGTGCCTTAAATGGTGTCACAGTGGCATTTTCCAAGGGTTAAAAAGGTCAGATCTTTTCAAAACTTCATATGTGTGATTAGGCAACCCCCATAAACTGTAAGGCAGTCATTTCTCCCAACAGATGTCAAAGAAAAGCTCTCTCTCACACAAACACACACAGAAACACACACACAGCAAGGATGGAGTGACAAAGTGCGGTGCTTAAAGACACACAAAGCCTACAATGGCATTTCCATATTCTCTAGGCCGTGCCGAGTTCAACAAGATGCCCCGCTTGACCGTAGCTCGCTCGGTCTAAGCACAGCGACCATTAGAAAAGTATGCCCAAAATGAAGGCTGGCCCTCAATGTGATTTGTTTTTGGGTGACAGTGAGAGAACCGTTAAGGTGAGAAGCACAATTCGACCTCAGGAACGTACCTGAGGTCCTCCCGATCCGTACAAGCCTAACGTTGACCGTGTGGCATTAACCCTTAATAGTTAAAAGAAGGTGTTTACTTCAAAGAGTTTGCATTGACTTCTCTCCCCATAGGAATACATTGCCTGCACCCCTAAATTCAACCTGAAGCCTATGTGGGTTATGAATGCCTTATGAACCTGTCTTCTATGACAGTCCATCAGACCACTATGAGGTCTACCTGTGCCAATTCTAAGCTTCCTGAAGCAAACGGAAGTGGTCAAATTAACCCAAAAGGTGTTTTGATGTACATAACCTTCAAAGGTGAAAATGACTACATTCAACCCTGTGTAGATCGTAGATCAGTCAATTCTTAACTTAAAGACTTAAAACTCAGGATTATGTAAGTTTCTATGTCAATCAAGACATGTGTTTACTTATAGCTTCCTGTGCCAACCGGAAGTGCCTTTAATTGGGTCACACTGTCTGTTTTGAAGGGTTAGAAAAGTCACATCTCTCCAAAACGTCATATGTGTGACTAGGTAACCCTCCTAAACTGTAAATCAGTCATTTCTCCCAGCAGATGTCAAAGAAAAGCTCTCACACACACACACAGCAAGGATGGAGTGATAAAGTGCGGTGCTCAAAGACACAGAGAGCAGGCAATGGCATAAACATAATCTCTAGGCCGTGCCGAGTTCAACGAGATATCCCGCTTGACCGTAGCTCGCTCGGTCTAAGCGCAGCGACCATTAGAAAAGTAGGCCCAAAATGAAGCCTGCCCCACAACGTCATTTGCTTTTGGGTGACAGTGAGAGAACCGTTAGGGTGAGAAGCACAATTCGACCTCAGGTACGTTCCTAAGGTCCTCCCGATCCGCGCAAACCTAACGTTGACCGTGTGGCATTAACCCTTAATAGTTAAAAGAGGGTGTTTACTTCAAAGAGTTTGCATTGACTTCTCTCCCCATAGGAATACATTGCCTGCACCCCTAAATTCAACCTGAAGCCTATGTGGGTTATGAATGTCGTATGAACCTGTCTTCGATGACAGTCCATCAGGCCACTACGAGGTCTACCTGTGTTGATTCTAAGCTTCCTGGACCAACCGGAAGTGGTTAAAATCACCCTAAAAGTGTTTATCCATACCCTGCCTGCAGTTTGATAGACATAGTGCATTCAACCCTGTGTAAATCAGTCAATTCTTAACGTAAGGACTTAAAACTCAGGATTCTGTAAAAGCATACCCCAGTGAGGATATGTGTTGATTTATAGCTTCCTGTGCCAACCGGAAGTGTCATAATTGGTGTCTCTTGGGCTGTTTCGAGGGGTTAAAAAAGTCAGATCTTTCCAAAACTTCATATATGTGATTAGGCAACCCCCATGAACTGTAAATCAGTCATTTTTCCCATAAAATTTCAAAGGAAAAATAAATCACCCTAAAACACAACTTGGATGGAGGGACGTATTGGGGTGCGTAGAGACAGACAGTGACTGCAATAGTTAGCTTTGTTCGAGCTAAAAAAGAACCGTCAGACCTAGAGTTCCGAAACTTTAGAATCCTGTTCTAGACCTCTGGTCAATAGTGCGTGGTGAGTTACGTGGCTCTAGAAGGTTCTCGGACCGAGAAACAGCCTCGTACATTTGCAATGACTTCAATTCATTTTGACCGTTACGAAAATGACGACATTTAGAAAAGTCTCAGAGACGCAAGGCTAGGTGCATTGAAACCGGCTCGGCCCATAGAGACAGATCCCAACGTTTCTGTCCGATAGCTCATTCAAGGACCCCGTAGCAAGGCATGGAAAAAAGTGGATTTTCAGCACCAATTAGGGTTTTACTCGGGCACCGAAGGACCTATCGAGCCGAAACTCGGGATTCGGGGTCGCCTCACATAGGCCTACACATAATGTCCGACCTGGACCCGCAGCTAGAACGTAACTATGTGTTTTACGTTTTTATTATGTTTTAAACCGAAGGCGCTGTGAATTATGGGCCTGCTCTGACATATGTGATAGTTGGCTTCTAAATGAGTAGGAAAAAGTGGGTTTGGTGTCAATTGATATCAGTTTGGTGTCATAATGACATCTAATTGACTGATGGACACTGACTTGCTAGTTGACTTTTGTACATTTGCAATGTGTTTAAACGGAGAGGGACCATCACCAAAATGGCATTCTGAAATCAACACAAAAAATGGCATCACCACAGTCTCCAGACTGTGCCGAGTTCAACGAGACGCCCCGCTTGACCGTAGCTCGTTCTGAGTGCAGCGACTTTGAAAAAAAGAAGGCCCAAAATGCATTTAACGGTCATTCTGATTTTAATGCCCGCTATAGGAGCACCCTACTACGGCCCTCTTTCACTCAGGGCCGTCCTGGGTGCGTTATGGACTGTTAGCCAAGTGCTGGAGGAGGAAATAGAGCCGTGCACCTGGTGATTGAAAACGTGCATCTGGTAACCCAAGAGGAAATAGACCCGTGCACCTGGTGATTGAAAACGTGCATCTGGTAACCCAAAAATTCAAATATGGTCCTAAATGCATTTAAGGGTCATTCTGATATTAATGCCCGCTATAGGAGCACCCTACTACGGCCCTCTTTCACTCAGGGCCGACCTGGGTGCTTTATGGACTGTTAGCCAAGTGCTGGAGGAGGAAATAGACCCGTGCACCTGGTGATTGAAAACGTGCATCTGGTAACCCAAGAGGAAATAGACCCGTGCACCTGGTGATTGAAAACGTGCATCTGGTAACCCAAAAATTCAAATATGGTCCTAAATGCATTTAAGGGTCATTCTGATATTAATGCCCGCTATGGAAACACCCTACTACGGCCCTCTCTCTGTCAGGGGCGACCTGAGTGCATTATGGACACTTTGAAATTTCACGATGGATACTGATTGTTGTGCATCTGGTAACCCAAAAATTTAAAGATTATGAATAAGAAGACACAGAGAGGCTTAAAAAGTTAAACTCTCTCTCATGGGATGAAGGGACATACAGGCCTAAAGGCCAAACACCCCTAACCAGGTTATAACCCAAAAGGTGTTTTGATGTACATAACCTTCAAAGGTGAAAATGACTACATTCAACCCTGTGTAGATCGTAGATCAGTCAATTCTTAACTTAAAGACTTAAAACTCAGGATTATGTAAGTTTCTATGTCAATCAAGACATGTGTTTACTTATAGCTTCCTGTGCCAACCGGAAGTGCCTTTAATTGGGTCACACTGTCTGTTTTGAAGGGTTAGAAAAGTCACATCTCTCCAAAACGTCATATGTGTGACTAGGTAACCCTCCTAAACTGTAAATCAGTCATTTCTCCCAGCAGATGTCAAAGAAAAGCTCTCACACACACACACAGCAAGGATGGAGTGATAAAGTGCGGTGCTCAAAGACACAGAGAGCAGGCAATGGCATAAACATAATCTCTAGGCCGTGCCGAGTTCAACGAGATATCCCGCTTGACCGTAGCTCGCTCGGTCTAAGCGCAGCGACCATTAGAAAAGTAGGCCCAAAATGAAGCCTGCCCCACAACGTCATTTGCTTTTGGGTGACAGTGAGAGAACCGTTAGGGTGAGAAGCACAATTCGACCTCAGGTACGTTCCTAAGGTCCTCCCGATCCGCGCAAGCCTAACGTTGACCGTGTGGCATTAACCCTTAATAGTTAAAAGAGGGTGTTTACTTCAAAGAGTTTGCATTGACTTCTCTCCCCATAGGAATACATTGCCTGCACCCCTAAATTCAACCTGAAGCCTATGTGGGTTATGAATGTCGTATGAACCTGTCTTCGATGACAGTCCATCAGGCCACTACGAGGTCTACCTGTGTTGATTCTAAGCTTCCTGGACCAACCGGAAGTGGTTAAAATCACCCTAAAAGTGTTTATCCATACCCTGCCTGCAGTTTGATAGACATAGTGCATTCAACCCTGTGTAAATCAGTCAATTCTTAACGTAAGGACTTAAAACTCAGGATTCTGTAAAAGCATACCCCAGTGAGGATATGTGTTGATTTATAGCTTCCTGTGCCAACCGGAAGTGTCATAATTGGTGTCTCTTGGGCTGTTTCGAGGGGTTAAAAAAGTCAGATCTTTCCAAAACTTCATATATGTGATTAGGCAACCCCCATGAACTGTAAATCAGTCATTTTTCCCATAAAATTTCAAAGGAAAAATAAATCACCCTAAAACACAACTTGGATGGAGGGACGTATTGGGGTGCGTAGAGACAGACAGTGACTGCAATAGTTAGCTTTGTTCGAGCTAAAAAAGAACCGTCAGACCTAGAGTTCCGAAACTTTAGAATCCTGTTCTAGACCTCCGGTCAATAGTGCGTGGTGAGTTACGTGGCTCTAGAAGGTTCTCGGACCGAGAAACAACCTCGTACATTTGCAATGACTTCAATTCATTTAGACCGTTACGAAAATGACGACATTTAGAAAAGTCTCAGAAACGCAAGACTAGGTGCATTGCGACCGTCTCGTTTCATAGAGACGGACCCCAACGTTTCTGTCCGATAGCTCATTCAAGGACCCCGTAGCAAGTCATGGAAAAAAGTGGATTTTCAGCACCAATTAGGGTTTTGCTCGGACACCAAATGACCGATCGAGCCGAAACTTGGGATTCGGGGTCGCCTCAGCTAGGCCTACACATAACATAAGAAATGGACCCGCAGCTAGAACGTAACTACGTGTTTTATGTTTTTTTTATGGTTTGAACCGAAGGCGTTGTGAATTTTGGGCCAGCTCTGAAGTATGTGATAGTTGGCTACTAAACGAGTTGGAAAAAGTGGGTTTGGTGTCAGTTTGTATCAGTTTGGTGTCAGAATGATATCTAATTGACTGACGGACGGTGACTTGCTGGTGACTCTTGTCCATTTGCAATATGTTTAAACAGTGAGGTACCATCACCAAAGTGACATTCTGAAATCAACCCTAACGAGCGACTGAGATTAACCAGAATCACTGCCCAGCCATCCCGAGTTCATCGGGCCAGTCAATTTCACATTCCTTGAGGATTTTTATAGCATGACAAATTCGTGATGGTACCTGCCCATTGAACCATATTGCAAATGCCCAGTGACTTTGCAAAAGTAAGAAAACATAAACAAATGGACATAATGAAATCACCATATTTTTATTTTTGGGTTACCAGTTGCACAACAATGCACGTACACTTGCAATATGATTCAACAGTGAAAAACATCACAAAATGGACATGATGAAGTCAACACAACGAGCGATGGAAAGGAGCAACTATCACTGCCAGGCCATCCTGTGTTCATCAGGCCAGTCAATTTCACATTCCTTGAGGATTTTTATAGCATGACAAATTCGTGATGGTACCTGCCCATTGAACCATATTGCAAATGCCCAGTGACTTTGCAAAAGTAAGAAAACATAAACAAATGGACATAATGAAATCACCATATTTTTATTTTTGGGTTACCAGTTGCACAACAATGCACGTACACTTGCAATATGATTCAACAGTGAAAAACATCACAAAATGGACATGATGAAGTCAACACAACGAGCGATGGAAAGGAGCAACTATCACTGCCAGGCCATCCTGTGTTCATCAGGCCAGTCAATTTCACATTCCTTGAGGATTTTTATAGCATGACAAATTCGTGATGGTACCTGCCCATTGAACCATATTGCAAATGCCCAGTGACTTTGCAAAAGTAAGAAAACATAAACAAATGGACATAATGAAATCACCATATTTTTATGTTTGGGTTACCAGTTGCACAACAATGCACGTACACTTGCAATATGATTCAACAGTGAAAAAACATCACAAAATGGACATGATGAAGTCAACACAATGAGTGATGGAAAGGAGCAACTATCACTGCCAGGCCATCCCGAGTTCATCTGGCCAGTCAATTTTGCATTTCTGCAGGATTTTTGAGCATGTCAAATTTCATATGGTAAATGCCCATTGAACCATATTGCAAATGCCCGTACACTTGCAATATGATTAAACAGTGAAAAAACATCACAAAATGGACATGATGAAGTCAACACAATGAGCGATGGAAAGGAGCAACTATCACTGTCAGGCCATCCCGAGTTCATCTGGCCAGTCAATTTTGCATTTCTGCAGGATTTTTGAGCATGTCAAATTTCATATGGTAAATGCCCATTGAACCATATTGCAAATGCCCGTACACTTGCAATATGATTAAACAGTGAAAAAACATCACAAAATGGACATGATGAAGTCAACACAATGAGCGATGGAAAGGAGCAACTATCACTGTCAGGCCATCCCGAGTTCATCTGGCCAGTCAATTTTGCATTTCTGCAGGATTTTTGAGCATGTCAAATTTCATATGGTAAATGCCCATTGAACCATATTGCAAATGCCCGTACACTTGCAATATGATTAAACAGTGAAAAAACATCACAAAATGGACATGATGAAGTCAACACAATGAGTGATGGAAAGGAGCAACTATCACTGTCAGGCCATCCCGAGTTCATCTGGCCAGTCAATTTTGCATTTCTGCAGGATTTTTGAGCATGTCAAATTTCATATGGTAAATGCCCATTGAACCATATTGCAAATGCCCGTACACTTGCAATATGATTAAACAGTGAAAAAACATCACAAAATGGACATGATGAAGTCAACACAATAAGCGATGGAAAGGAGCAACTATCACTGTCAGGCCATCCCGAGTTCATCTGGCCAGTCAATTTTGCATTTCTGCAGGATTTTTGAGCATGTCAAATTTCATATGGTAAATGCCCATTGAACCATATTGCAAATGCCCGTACACGTGCAATATGATTAAACAGTGAAAAAACATCACAAAATGGACATGATGAAGTCAACACAATGAGCGATGGAAAGGAGCAACTATCACTGTCAGGCCATCCCGAGTTCATCTGGCCAGTCAATTTTGCATTTCTGCAGGATTTTTGAGCATGTCAAATTTCATATGGTAAATGCCCATTGAACCATATTGCAAATGCCCGTACACTTGCAATATGATTAAACAGTGAAAAAACATCACAAAATGGACATGATGAAGTCAACACAATAAGCGATGGAAAGGAGCAACTATCACTGTCAGGCCATATCGAGTTCATCTGGCCAGTCAATTTTGCATTTCTGCAGGATTTTTGAGCATGTCAAATTTCATATGGTAAATGCCCATTGAACCATATTGCAAATGCCCGTACACTTGCAATATGATTAAACAGTGAAAAAACATCACAAAATGGACATGATGAAGTCAACACAATGAGCGATGGAAAGGAGCAACTATCACTGTCAGGCCATCCCGAGTTCATCTGGCCAGTCAATTTTGCATTTCTGCAGGATTTTTGAGCATGTCAAATTTCTTATGGTATTTGGCCCCAAAAAAACACATGATGAATTGACAAAAAATTGAAACAATTTCGAAAAACGGTCCAGAAAGAACTTTTTTACGAGGGTGATAAGTTTTTAAAAAAGTTCAAATTTTCGACTTTTGACTTCATATGAAATCACATTGTAAATGGACAAAACATATTTCTTATGCGCATGTAAAAATAAAATAAAAATTTGGCTAATAAAATTGGACAAAAGTATGTTGATACAGTTCTTATACATGTGTAATTGACACAAAAATGGAAAGAATTTTGAAAAACGGTCTAGAAAGCACTTTTTTAAGGGTGTGTGAAGTTTTTTACTAAATTTTGACTTTTTTGACTTTTGACTTTTGACTTCCTATGAAATCACATTGTAAATGGACAAAACATATTTCTTATGCGCATGTAAAAATAAAATAAAAATTTGGCTAATAAAATTGGACAAAAGTATGTTGATACAGTTCTTATACATGTGTAATTGACACAAAAATGGAAAGAATTTTGAAAAACGGTCTAGAAAGCACTTTTTTAAGGGGTGATAATTTTTGACAAAAAAATCATTTTTTCAAAATTTTGCTTTTGGATGTTGACTTGATGTCCATTTCCAATATGAAAAACCACGGTGTAGCGCACTCACCCCCTGTTGGATTTTTGAAGTGTTACAACTGGCAATAGCCATATGACATTTGCCATCAACTTTGCACGAATTGGCGTCCAATTGGGTGGTATTGTCCAATGTGTATATGGTTCGTACGGTGCCAATGTGTTGCCATTCATTTTTGTCCACTTCAGGGGGGTCTTCCCTTACATGGGAAGACTGCTGAATAGGCTGGCTTGCTGGCTCGCTGGGTCGACTCATGGTAGAGGATCCTCCGCCCGTTGGGGAAGATCTAGACGTCGAAGAACGCGGGGGATCTCATCCAACGCCATCCCCAGTTGCACCTTCTGATCGTGATGTTGGCGAAATAGGTCTCCCTGGTCGTTGAACATCTGGGAGATGTCTTGGTTGGCTGCTGCTTCTATTTTGTGAGGCAATATTCTGTAACATACAGGGTGCAGTTAGTGAGTTTAATGATGGAGAACATGGAAGGATACAAAATAAGTAAGTAAATGACTACCGTCCCATTGCATTAACTTCTGTCAAAGTGCTTTGAGAGGCTAGTTAACCTTGAGTGTAGGGGGCAGTATTTTTGTGTTTGGCTGAAAAATGTACCCAATTGACACTGCCTATTTCTCAGGCCCAGAAACTAGAATATGCATATAATTGATCAGATTGGGACAGAAAAGACTCTAAAGTTTCCAAAACTGTCAAAATATTGTCTGTGAGTATAACAGAACTGATATTGCAGGCGAAAACCTGAGGAAAATCCAACAAGGAAGTGCTGTTTTTCCTGAAAGCTCTCTGTTCCATTGGATGCCTTGCCCCCATTTAAAGGGATATCAACCATATTCCTTTTCCTATGGCTTCCTCAAGCCGTGAACAGTCTTTAGACATAGTTTCAAGCTTTTATTTTGAAAAATGAGCGAGAAAGATCACATGGCGTCATTGTATGGCTGGGTGACAGCAGCTTTTTGTAGCATTTTTGTAGCATTAATTTTCACTCTCTCTCTCTCTCTCTGAAGAAGCTACATTCCCGGTTGATATATGATCTATTATGTATTGGAAAAACAACCTGAGGATTGATTATAAAAAATGTTTGATGTTTCTACGAACATTACTGATATTATTGGGAAATTTCGTCTGCGATGCCGTGACCGCTCGAGCCTGTTAATTTCTCAACATAATGCGCCAACCAAATGGAGGTATTTTGGATATAAAAATAATCTTTATGGAACAAAAGGAACATTTATTGTGTAACTGGGAGTCTCGTGAGTGCAAACTTCCGAAGATCATCCAAGGGAAGCAATTTAATTTATTGTTTTTCTGACTTTCGTTACCAATCTACTTGGCTGCTAGCTGTTTTTAATATTTGCCTACTGAGAGAGATGTGCTTACATAAATGCTTGGTATGCTTTCGCCGAAAAGCTTTTTTGCAATCTGACATGCCACGTGGATTAACAAAAAGCTAAACTGTGTTTTGCTATATTGCACTTGTGATTTCATGATTTTTTGTATTTTTTTATGATTTAATTTGAATTTGGAGCTCTGCAATTCAGCGGTGGTTGACGAAAATGATCCCGCTAAGGGGATGGGTGCATCAAGAAGTTTTAAGGTACGTATCACCTCTAACTTAGCTGACACCACAGACCCACTTCAATTTGATTATTGCCCCAATAGATCCACAGTTGATGCAATCGCACTGGCCTATCCCATCTGGACAAGAGGAATGCTGTTCATTGACTATACCTCAAAATTCAACAACATAGTACCCTCCAGGCTTATCATTAAGCTTGGGGCCCTGGGTCTGAACCCTGCCCTCTGCAACTGGGTCCTGGACTTCCTGACAGGCCACCCCCAGGTGGTGAAGGTAGGAAATAACATCTCCACTTCACTGATTCTCAACATATGGGCCACACAAGGTTGCGTGCTCAGCCCCCTCTTGTACTGCCTGTTCACCCATGACTGTGTGGCCATGCAAGCCTCCAACTCAAGCATCAATTTTGCAGTCGACAAAATGGTATTAGGCCTGATTACCAACAATGACGAGACAGCCTACAGGGAAGAGGTGAGGGCCCTGGGAGAGTGGTGCCAGGAAAATAACCTCTCACTCAACGTTAACAAAACAAAAGGAGCTGATCGTGGACTTCAGGAAACAGCAGAGGGAGCACCGCCATATCCACATCGACGGGACCACAGTGGAGCAGGTAGAAAGATTTAAGTTCCTCAGATACAGATCACTGACAATCTGAAATGATCCACCCACACAGACAGTGTGGTGAAGAAAGGGCAACAGCACCTCTTCAACCTCAGGAGGCTGAAGAAATTTGGATTGGCCCCTAAAACCCAGATTTGTTTTTACAGATGCACAATTGAGAGCAACTGCACCACAGGGCTCTCTAGAGGGTGGTGCAATCTGCCCATCACATCATCGAGGGAAAACTACCTGCCCTCCAGGACACCTACAGCACCCAATGTCACAGGAAGGCCAAAAAGTTAATCAAGGAAATCAACCACCAGAGCCACGGCCTGTTCACCCCACTATCAACCAGAAGGCGAGGACAGTACTGGTGCATCAAAGCTGAAACCGAGAGACTGAAAATCTGATTCTATCTTAAGGTCATCAGACTGTTAAATAGCCATCACTAGCCGGCTTCCACCCGATTACGTAATCCTGCACCTTAGAGGCTGCTGCTCTATATACACTTTAATAATGTTTAATTAACTCACCTCATATGTATAAGCTGTATTCTATTTTACTGTATTTTTTCAATGCCACTCCAACATTTCTCAATGTAATATTTATATATTCGTTAATTCCATTATTTTACTTTTAGATTTGTGTATATTGTTGTGAATCATTTTTAGATACTACTGCACTGTTGGAGCTAGGAACACAAGCAGCTCCCTACACCCATAATAACTTTTGCTAAAAATGTGCATGTGACCAATAAATACATTTGATATGATTACATTTAAAAAGTAATAATACATATTAGTATGTAAAGGAAAGGAAACAAAACAATTGAGCCAACCTCTCATTGCCCCAGCCCCACCCATCCAACATGTCTCCATCCAAGAAACCCCCCAAGCAACTAGGGTTGCTTTTCAGTCAACCTCACCCCAAGGAGGATTCAAGGAGCTCTCCTCTTAAAGATACTCCCTTTTCTTTCTATTTTTGGCTAAAATGACATACCCAAATTACATAACCAAATCTAACTGTCTGTAGCTCAGGACCTGATGCAAGGATATGTATATTCTTGATACCATTTGAAAGGAAACACTTTGAAGTTTGGGGAAATGTGAAATGAATGTAGGAGAATGTAACACATTAGATCTGCTAAAAGACAATACAAAGAAAAATGTGTTATTTAGCATTTTTTTTGTACAATCATCTTTGAAATGCATTATTCCAGCTCAGGCGCAATTTAGATTTTGGCCACTAGATGGCAGCATTTTGTGCAAAGTTTTAGACTTATCCAATGAACCATCAAATTTCTGCTCAAAATCTTGTATCAAGACTGCCCAAATGTGCCTAATTGGTTTATTAATTCATTTTCAAGTTTATAACTGTGCACTTTCCTTAAACAATAGCATGGTATTATTTCGCTGTAACAGCTACTGTAAATTGGACAGTGCAGTTAGATTAACTAGAAGTTAGACATATCTGATTTTGGCAGAAAGCTATGTCCTGGGAAATGTTCTTGTTCTCATGCTAATCGCATTAGCCTATGTTAGCTTAACCGTCCCGAGGTCGGGACACTGATCCTGAGGTTTTAAGTAACATACACTTAACAAAAATGTAAATACAACATGCAACAATTTCAAAGATTTTAATGAGTTACAGGTTATGTAAGGAAATCAGTCAATTGAAATACATTTATTACGCTCTATGGACATGCTTCACATAGAGTTGATCATGCTGTTGATTGTGGCCTGTGGAATGTTGTCCCACTCATCTTCAATGGCTGTGCGAAGTTGCTGGATATTGGTGGGAATTAGAACACACTGTCATAGACGTCAACCCAGACCATCCCAAACATGCTCAATGGGTGACATGTCTGGTGAGTATGCAGACCATTGAAGAACTGGGACATTTTCAGCTTCCAGGAGTTGTGTACAGATCATTGTGACATGGAGCTATGTATTATCATGCTGAAATATGAGGTGATGGAGGCAGATGGATGGCACGACAATGGGCCTCAGGATCTCTTCACGGTGTTTCTGTGCATCCAAATTTTCTTCAATGAAATGCAATTGTGTTCATGGCCCATAGCTCATGCCTGCCCATACCATAACCCCCCCCCCCCGCCAGCGTGGGGCACTATGTTCACAACGTTGACATCAGCAAACCACTCGCCCACATGACACCATACATTAAATGAACATTCAATTCTCTCGCAACAGCTGTGGTGAACATTCCTTCAGTCAGCATGCCAATTGCACACTCCCTCAAAACTTGAGACATCTGTGACATTGTGTTGTGTGACATAACTACACATTTTAGATTGGCCTTTTATTTTCCCAAACACAAAGTGCACCTCTGTACATGCTGTTTAATCAGATTATTTTTAATATGGCACACCTGTCAGGTGGATGGATTATCTTGACAAATAATGCATGCTCACTAACAGGGATATAAACTAAATTTAAGAGAAATAAGATTTTTCTGCTCATGGAACATTTCTGTGAACTTTTATTTCAGCTCATGAAACATGGGACCAACACTACACGTGTTGCATTTATATTTTTGTTCAGTATAGTAGAGGTAAACCATAGAATATTTCCATTCATGCAATTCTAAAGGAAATTTGTAACTTTTTCCCAAAATCATTCATCACATCATATGAAGGAATGTGCCTACCTGATTTAGGTGAAACAGTGAATAGTTGGGAGTTGGGACACATTTCATAATAAAACATTTTCTTGGTGATATTGGTATTTTTTTTCCATATTCTGTTCCAGTTAAAGGGTTGTTCAGATTCACATAGATCTATGGACCATACATTTGTAATGGCTAGCTCAGAATATGAGCTTTCCAAAAGGTGTTAACATATTATAGAGATCAGTCCTTTCGGGAACCTAAAAAATGTATTTAAAAAAAAATTGAACTAGGCAAGTTAGTTAAGAAAAATATTATTATTTACAATGACAGCCTTGTCTAGGGAGAGAACGACAGATTTTTACCTTGTCAGCTGAGGGATTAGATCTAGCAACCTTTGCGATTACTGGCTCAACTCTCTAACCACTAGGCTACCTGCCGCCCCAAACCATAACTCCATTATAAATGCCATCATTGGATGGATCGGTAGTTGTGTTTCATAAGGGACTCCATAGGCCAGCATATAGCTGACCTAAATTGTAGATATAGAAAAAAGGAGTTGCCTGGTAATGTGTCTGTGTCATTCAAAGCTTGGAATGTTCTCAAACCATTACTGTCCATGATATGTGACTCACCACCTGGATTCTGTCTTATGTAACAAAATTTGAAATGGTGTTTTTTACATTGGAGTAGAGACTCAGAGCCACAAATTGGTATATCATACACTGCATTTGAGGAACAATGGGAAAGTAATTCTGCTTTAGAAGTTGATCAACTTGTAAACTCAGTTTTGAGAAAATGGCCTTTGAATGTTTTGGTATCTAGTGAAGAGCTCTTCTTTGTCTACATCCATTCAGCATTGTTCACACTATCTTAAGCTTTAGCCCCATCCATCTCGTTTTCCCTCTCGGAGCGCACACTTGACTCTCTGGCTGATGATTTGTTAACCTATGGATAACATACAAACAGCCGAGCCAGCCAGCTAACGTTAGCTAGTTAATTTGGCACGGTGTTCATTGTTGTTTAACTAGCTAACATTAGCTGGCTGGCTCCCTAGCTGATGTTATTATTCTTATTCTATAGCCGTATTCATGCAGGGTTGTAACGACATAATTTGGCACGGTGTTCATTGTTTATGTCGTTACAACCCTGCATCAATACGGCTCTAGAATACGAATAATAACGTCAGCTAGGGAGCCAGCTAGCTAACATTAGCTAGCTAGCTAAGAGTACACTTTAGCTTGAAATGAAACCACTTTCTGTCAAAATTAGAAACGTGTAATATCTAAAAATGTAGCTAGCTAATGCTAGGCTATCTTACCTGTGTACATCATCATGAATGATGGGCGCGTCTCCCTGTCAGGAATGCCATACCACGGTTGCCCTTAGTTTGAATATGTAATCCGGAGACAGGTGTTTTCTCCATCTCTTTTGCTATCACACTCTAATTCCACTGATTTCAAAACTTGATCCTACAGAAAATGTAGAGCAACACTTATGCAGGTCCAATACACAACACGTCTTTTAAAAGCAACGTTAAACAGGATTACCAACACAGACTGATGAGCTCAAATAGACAGATCCGAACCCATCTCTCGGCATGTCCAGCCCACTCATTATCTCAGCCAATCATGCCTAGCGGGAAGGTTGCTGACTTTTTCTGTCGCTTAACCAACAAGGCTCATAATTTAACAGTTTTATTCGTATTTACAGATGGCATACATGTATGTTATTCAGGCACATGAACGTTTATGTTTGAGAAGGAATTTCTTCAAATAAAAACGCATTTTGATTAAAAAAATGTTTTGTTCAAATGGCTCTTCTGTGAAGTTGTGACTTGCGACCTACGCCTAGTTTTCTGAATCATATCACATATCAGAAAGGGTGCGTATTCCACATTTGGACCTTTAAGGGGTGCAAAAGGCCACCCTCCAGATTGCAAGGCATTATTGTGAAATATTGGAGTATGGGAATGCCATTTTGACGTACATATTTTTTTTTTTAAATGTTATGAGATTATGTGAGCAATAATAGCACCGAAGCAGAGTTTACATTTTTTAAGGGATATATAAGTGAAGACTTCCTCTTCCAAGGCCACCTCTTCTCTATATACTCAGCCAAGGGAAGTAAGAATTATATCTAAACCAATTTATAATTGGAGATAATCCTAGTGCCTCGAAAAACAATATAAAGTTTGGTACAGATAGTGCTCATATGTCTTTCCCTCTGTAAATGTGTTAATTTTATCCGGGATCGCTTACCTTGCCATATATATTTTGATACCACCCTATGGATTTTATCCCAATAGCCAGATGCGGGAGACATGGGAACTACATAAATTCTGTGGCAATATATGCATTTTGACAATAGATATTCTGCCAGTTAAAGCAACTGTGATGTTAGTCCATCTATTGAGGTCAGATTTAATTGATTTGAGTGATCTGTTCAAGTTTCTGGCAATGGTTTTATCTAAGTAAGAAACTATCTCTACTCTCAAATATTTAAAATGGTAAATGATTGGGATTCTGTGCGTAGAAATGGAGTCCTCCAACAGGGTCTTGAGAGGCAGTAGCGCTGATTTGGTTAGATAGATTTAATCTGAATTTCAATGCATTTAGGAGTGATTGAGGAATTGTCTAGTTATAGCAAAATATTGTCTACTTTTAATGAGATGAAGCGATCATTAGATTTTAGGTAAATGTGTTGTCACGAATATTACCGAAGGTGACTCCCCTTCTTGTTCGGGTGGCGCTCGGCGGTCGTCGTCGCCGGTCTACTAGCTATTTTACTGTTAAACAGCCACCACTAACATTGAGTGGCTACTGCCAACACACTGTCAATGCCACTGACTCTACTCCAGCCACTTTAATCATGGGAATTGATGGGAAATGATGTAAATATATCACTAGCCACTTTAAACAATGCTACCTTATATAATGTTACTTACCCTACATTATTCATCTCATATGCATACGTAGATACTGTACTCTATATCATCGACTGCATCCTTATGTAATACATGTATCACTAGCCACTTTAACTATGCCACTTGGTTTACATACTCATCTCATATGTATATACTGTACTCGATATCATCTACTGTATCTTGCCTATGCTGCTCTGTACCATCACTCATTCATATATCCTTATGTACATATTCTTTATCCCCTTACACTGTGTATAAGACAGTAGTTTTTTTTGGAATTGTTAGTTAGATTACTTGTTCGTTATTACTGCATTGTCGGAACTAGAAGCACAAGCATTTCGCTACACTCGCATTAACATCTGCTAACCATGTGTATGTGACAAATACATTTGATTTGATTTGATTTATCGCCGATCCGTTGTTCTGTGTTCCTTTGGTTTTGTCTGATTGGTATCACCTGTTTCTTGTTTGGTTGTTAGGGGAGGGTTATATATAGTTCGTTCAGCCCGCTTCTGTTTCGTGCGGGCTTGTCAGTCTGTTTTGTTGTTTGAGTGTATTTTGTTTGTATTTGGGTTTCACGCTGTCCGTTTATATTTCTGATCATTTGTTTTGCCACTTTTGGTTCATGTTATGTTTCCGGGACATTAAAGCGTGTTTTTTCCCACATCTTTTGCTCTCTGCGCCTGACTCCACACCTCCTCACTCATTTCACGTAACATGTGTGTTATTTATTTTGATTGATGAATGCCCTGATAGTAAAAATAGCAAAGGAGAAGGGAGCAGAGCAGATCTTGCCTGTTATAACTATGGCTGAGGGATAGGCATGTAGTATTTCATTCATATTAATGTAATTGGAGCCAATTTCCATATTTCCCAAGACAGACACGAGATACGAACATTTTAGTCTATCAACAGCTTTTTCTGCATTGAGAGAGAAAACAGCACACAGAGCTGATGTTTCTGGTGAAGCATTAGATATATGCAATAGTCAGAGGTCATTTGAGGAAAACAGTTTCTCATCAAACCCGCTTTGGGTAAGTAAGTCTTGAGACGGGACAACAACATTTTAGAAAACAGTTTAACATGTATTTTTATCAAAGTTAAGGAGCTATAGTGAGAACACTGGGTAGTATCGTTATCTTTTTATAATGAAATCTAAATTAGTGCTGTATTCACCTCTCTACCAAATTAACCATTGTAAATGGCTGTGGTAAACACTTCAAGCAATAGTGCGTGAACTGAAAGTGCTATAGCAAATGCAGCTAATTGGACACTAGTATGGGACATTATGGAACAAAACAATTATTTAATGTGGAACTAGAACTCCTTGCACTGCATTCTGATGAAAGATCATCAAAGGCAAGGGAATATTTATGATGTAATTTCGTATTTCTGTTGACTCCAACATGGAGGAGAAATATATATATGTCTGAGCGCTGTCTCAGATTATTGCATGGTAGGCTTTTTTCGTAAGGTTTAAAAAAAGTCTGACACAGCGGTTGCATTAAAACCTGTTAAGGATGCTGCGAATTTTCGCAGCTTTTTGTTAAAAATCGCGCCAAATTTCAACGTCCTGCTACTCATGCCAGGAATATAGTATATGCATATGATTAGTATGTGTGGATAGAAAACACGCTGAAGTCTCTAAAACCGGTTAAATCATGTCTGTGGCTATAACAGAACGTGTTTAGGAGTAAAAATCCAGAGGAAAACTGTTCACAAAAAAACAAAACAAAAATATCCATCCGCCAGTCTATGTATTGTCTACGGCAAGGCAAAATAGATAGTGTCCCGTTTACAATGCCTACAGCTTCCACACAATGTCGCCAGTACTGGCATTTCATTGGTAGTTTATCCTTGGTGTGATGACGAATAGGCACTTCCTGTCTTGGGGTACACCGAAGGAAGTTATGAAAGGGAAAATATGGACGATGATTTCAAGACTTGCTGCTATCGAATACAGATCGCCCCGTGATCAATTTTATCGATTATTAACGTTTATTAATACCTAAAGTTGGTTTACAAAAGTAGTTTGAAGTGTTTTGTAAAAGTTTATAGGCAACTTTTTTAATAAAAAAAATGACGTTGCGTTTTGGAAAGGCGCTTTTTCCTGGATCAGACGGGCTTCATAAATGGACATTTTGGGTATACAATGACGGATTTAATCGGGAAAAATACCCAATTGTGATGTTTATGGGACATATAGGAGTGCCAACAAAGAAGCTCGTCAAAGGTAATGAATGTTTTATATTTTATTTCTGCGTTTTGTGTAGCGCCGGCTACGCTAATTCTTTTGTTTATGTCTCGTTCAGGTATTTCGGGGGGGTGCATGCTATCAGATAATAACTTCTCATGCTTTCGCCAAAAGGCATTTTACAAATCTGACATGTTGGCTAGATTCACAACGAGTGTAGCTTTAATTGAGTACACTGCATGTGTGTTTTAATGAAAGTTTGAGTTTTATCGAGTACTACAGTTGGCGCTCTGAAATTTCCGCTGATTTTGGTCCCTGTACAGGGACCGCAGCCGTAACCAGTGTATCTTTAATTATATGTAGATCATGTATCTTTAGTCAAAGTTTATGATGACTATTTCTGTTATCTGGCGTAGCTTTCTATAATTCCTCCGGATATTTTGGAGGCATTTCTGAACATGGCGTCAATGTAAACCGAGATTTGTGGATATAAATATGCATATTATCGAACAAAACATAAATGTATTGTGTAACATGTCATATGCGTGTCATTTGATGAAGATTTTCAAAAGGTTAGTGATTCATTTTATCTCTAATCCTGCTTTTGTGACTATCTTTGGCTGGGAAAAATGGCTGTGTTTTTTTTTTGATTTGGTGTTGGTCTATATATGTTTTGTTTTCGCTGTAAAACATTTTAAAAAATCGGACATGATGGGTAGATGAACAAGATGTTTATCATTAATTTGCTGCATTGGACTCGTTAAAACCTGTTATGGCAAGGAGTGCCCCTCAGGAAACTCCACCCTCCCCCTTCAGCTGAAAAGGTGGCGCAGGGAATTCAAAAATATTCTTTAGAAATATTTAACTTTCACACATTAACAAGTCCAATACCAATACTCCTGGACAGTCTGTGGTACAACGTGGCGTTGGTGGATGCAGCGAGACATGATGTTCTAGATGTGCTCTATTGGATTCAGGTCTGGGGAACGGGCGGGCCACTCCATAGCATCAATGCCTTCCTCTTGCAGGAAGTGCTGACACACTCCAGCCACATGAGGTCTAGCATTGTCTTGCATTAGGAGGAACCCAGGGCCAACCGCACCAGCATATGGTCTCACAAAGGGTCTGAGGATCTCATCTCGGCACCTAATGGCAGTCATGCAACCTCTGGCGAGCACATGGAGGGCTGTGCGGCCCCCCAAAGAAATGCCACCCCACACCATGACTGACCCACCGACAAACCGGTCAGGCTGGAGGATGTTGCAGGCAGCAGAACGGCGTCTCCAGACTCTGTCATGTCTGTCATATGTGCTCAGTGTGAACCTGCTTTCATCTGTGAAGAGCACAGGGCGCAAGTGGTGAATTTGCCAATCTTGGTGTTCTCTGGCAAATGCCAAACGCTCTGCATGGTGTTGGGCTGTAAGCACAATCCCCACCTGTGGACGTCGGGCCCTCATACCACCCTCATGGAGTCTGGTTCTGACCGTTTGAGCAGACACATGCACATTTGTGGCCTGCTGGAGGTCATTTTGCAGGGCTCTGGCAGTGCTCCTCCTGCTCCTCCTTGCACAAAGAAAGGAGGTAGCGGTCCTGCTGCTGGGTTGTTGCCCTCCTACGGCCTCCTCCACGTCTCCTGATGTACTGGCCTGCCTCCTGGTAGCGCCTCCATGCTCTGGACACTACGCTGATATGTGCCATCCTGGATGAGCTGCATTACCTGAGCTACTTGTGTGGGTTGTAGACTCCGTCTCATGCTACCACTAGAGTGAAAGCACCGCCAGCATTCAAAAGTGACCAAAACATCAGCCAGGAAGCATAGGACCTGAGAAGTGGTCTGTGGTCACCACCTGCAGAACCACTCCTTTATTGTTCGGTGTCTTGCTAATTGCCTATAATTTCCACCTGTTGTCTATTCCATTTGCACAACAGTATGTCAAATTTATTGTCAATCAGTGTTGCTTCCTAAGTGGACAGATTGATTTCACAGAAGTGAGTTTGACTTGGAGTTACATTGTCTTGTTTAAATGTTCCCTTTATTTTTTTTCAGCAGTATACAATACATTCCAAAGGGATTCAGATCCTTTGACTTTTTCCACATTTTGTTAGGTTAATGGGCTTGTTTAAAGCCTTATTCTAAAATGTATTAAATTAATATGTTCCTCATCAATACCCCATAATGACAAAGCGAAAACAGGTTTTTATACAATTAACATTTAAAAAAAATTAACAGATGTGTGGTAAATTAAATTGATTAGACATGATTTCGAAAGGCACACACCTGTCTATATAAGGTCACACAGTTGAGTGCATGTCAGAGCAAAAACAAAGCCATGATGTTGAAGGAATTGTCCGTAGAGATCTGAGACAGAATTGTGTCAAGGCACAGATTTGGGGAAGGCTGGCAAAAAATGTCTACAACATTGAAGGTGCCAAACAAAACAGTGGCCACCATAATTCTTAAATGGAAGAAGTTTGAAACCACCAAGACTCTTCCTGCTGGCTGCCTGGCCAAACTGAGCACTCAGGGGAGAAGGGCCTTGGTCAGGGAGGTGACCAATAACCCGATGGTCACTCAGACAGAGCTCCAGAGTTCCTCTGTGGAGATGGGAGAACTTTCCAATCAAGGCTTTATGATAGAGTGGCCATTCCTCAGTAAAAGGCACATGACAGCCCGCTTGGAGTTTGGCAAAAGGCATCTAAAGACTCTCAGACCATGAGAAACAAGATTCTCTGGTCTGATGAAACCAATATTGAACTCTTTGGCCTGAAAGCCAAGCATCACGTCTGGAGGAAACCTGGCACCATCCCCACGGTGAAGCATGGTGGTGGCAGTATCATGTTGTTGGGATGTTTTCAGGTGCAGGGACTGGTAGACTGGATCGAGGGAAAGATGAACTGAGCAAAGTACAGAGAGATCTTTGATGAAAACCTGCTCCAGAGTGCTCAGGACCTGACTCAACTTCCAAAAGGACAACACTCCTAATTACATACTGTGCCAAAAGCATTCATCCCTGTCACGCTCGTCATAATGATTGGACCAATCGTGCCACATATTTTAATTAATCGAAACTCAAACAAAACAAACGAAACGTAAAGCAACTATCCGTAGACAAGATCCCACAAAGCACAATGAGGAAATGGCTGCCAAAATATGATCCCCAATCAGAGACGATAAACAGCTGTCTCTGATTGGGAACCATACCAGGCCAACATAAACCATTAATCACCTAGGTGACCCACCATAGTTACTATCAAGCCCCAACCAACAGAGAATAAACAGCTCTCTATGGTCAGGGCGTGACATTCCCTCTGGCGTTTTTCCTATTTTGTTGTTGGATTTGATGTAATGGACATACACAAAATAGTCTAAGTTGGTGAAGGGAAATGAAAAAAAAAATGTTTCTAAAAAAGAAAAAAAGATCTGTGTGCATATGTATTCACCCCCTTTGTACTGAAAGCCCCTAAACAAGATCTGGTGCAACCAATTACCTTCAGAAGTCACATAATTAGTTAAAGTCCACCTATGTGCAATTTAAGCAGAGGTATATCTATAATTCCATGTGTATAACTTGTATTATCATCTACATTTCTGTTGAATCGATGTGGCTATGCAAAAATCACTGGATGTTTTTGAAAGTAGTGAACGTAACGCGCCAATGTAAACTCAGATTTTTTTTATATAAATATTAACTTTATCAAACAAAACATACATGTATTGTGTAACATGAAGTCCTATGAGTGTCATCTGATTAAGATCATCAAAGGTTAGTGATTCATTTTTATCTCTGTGCTTTTTGTGACTCCTCTCTTTGGCTGGAAAAATAGCTGTGTTTTTCTGTGACTTGGCTCTGACATAACATAATCGTTTGTGGTGCTTTCGGTGTGAAGCCAATTTGAAATCGGACACTGTGGTGGGATTAACAACAAGATTACCTTTAAAAACAGTATAAAATACATGTATGTTTGAGGAATTTTAATTATGAGATTTCTGTTTTGAATTTGGCGCCCTGCAATTTCACTGACTGTTGTCATATCATCCCGTTAACGGGATTGCAGCCCTAAGAATTTTTTACCAACAATAGTTTTTTTTTTAAAGAAAATATTTGCTAAAACAATAAATAGAACATAAAATAGACTAAAGGAAAAAAAATAACACAATGAAATAACAATAACTAGGCTATATACAGTCAATGTGCGGGGATACAGGTTAGTCGAGGTAATTGAGTTAATATACAGTACCAGCCAAATAGTAAAAATAAATAAAAACCCTTTAATGAGTAGGTGTGTCCAAACTTGACTGGTACTGTACATGTAGTGAGGGGTAAAGAGAATACATTAACATACATCTAGTAGCAGCAGTGTAAAAAATAGAGTCAATGCAAATAGTCTGCGTAGCCATTAGATGAACTGTTTAGCAGTCTTATGACTTGGGGGTAGAAGCTGTTAGGGAACCTTTTAAACCTAGACTTGACACTCCGTTATTGCTTGCCGTGTGGTAGCTTGGGTGGCTGGAGTCTTGGCAATTTTTAGGGCCTTCCTCTGACACCTCCTGGTATAGAGGTCCTGGATGGCAGTGTAAGAACATGTATCAAACAGTGATTTTGCATAGCATCACATGATTTCCAATATTAGAAACATTTATTGTAAAAAACCCTCTACACTTCAGTCCACTTTCAAGTCAACGTTCCAACTGAGAGGGTGCCACTAATGCATCTCCAAACCCGTATTTCAAATCTCAGTATGCCCAGACTACAAAACAAGTATGGATTACACAGGAGAGAGGAAAGGACAGCACAGTTTAGATAGAACAAGCCGGTGAAAATACTACAGGCTGGATATCAACACAAAATGTAATCACTGAGAGAGGAGACCCTATATCTCAAGAAAAAAAACACCAGCAACGCACTCACCAGTTTTCATTGTTTATGTGACATGGACATTGTCACGTTTCTTCAAAATAGAACCCAGAAGCAGACCAGGACAAGGAGAGTAGGAAGAAGGTGAGTATTTATTTACAAGTGAATGTGAGTGGGTAGATATATCCAGGTGGCGTAGCGGGCAGCGGTGGTGAGTTGATGGGAGTAAATAGGTGAATCCAATGGGGAAGCGGAATCCTCCTCCGGCGGGAATGGGGTAAATGATCCGGGTGAGTAACTGAAGACAGAACAAACGGAGGTAAGTTGAAGGCAAGCAAGACGTACAAAACAACAAAACAAATTCTATCCAACTTGCGGCTGATACTATGGCACAACATACTGTTCATGGCTAACGATCCGGCAGGGAATGGTTTTCAGGTCCGGGCTTATGAAGAGGAGAGATGACGATCAGGACCAGGTGTGCAGATAGCTGATGGGATACAGGTGCGGGTAATCAGAACTCCCAACTGGCTACATTGCCCGGCAACCAGACAGGGTGCGTTCCAGGACGCCGGAAAAAAACACTCCAGGACAGAACACTGGCAAAAAACAGACTCATGAAACGGGATTCGTGACAGACATGCTCTAACTGATGCCATTGCGTGAAGACGCACACCCTCTCAACATGGGCAGACAGTAATGAACTATTTTTAACAGCTGTCATAATGTCACTTATATTCATTATAATGCCATTATTTCTTTTGTGCTGATTTTCACTCTTTATTATCCCCTTTTTATTAAAAAAATATATAAAAAAGCAACACCCCAAAAGAAAAGGCTTTTGATGTGCCAAGTGAACCTGCAACCAAAACACTTCAAAGAAATGGACAAAAGATATTCTCTAAGCATGACAGGGATATGGCTCTGAATACATAAAGCAACTCCTCCCCCATAAGCATTTCTGTCTCTTCTATAAATGTTATATCCTTCTATTGCTACTGATGTATCATCAAATTAATTATCTAAGTGAGTCTCAGAAATGGCTAATAGGTATATGAATGTTATCTGATGTTAGCAAGTTACTGATTTCATGAACCTAATTTTTAAGGCTACATATATTAATATGGGTTATTTTCAGTCCTTTCCTGTGTAGCTTATCAGAGGTAGACATAATATTAAAAAGAGCAGACAAAGCAAGAGAAAAAAATACATTCAGCAGTCCATTAATCAATTGGTGTGTGTGTGTGTGTGTGCTGCGGGTTTGAGGCTATGAACCCATAGGCTTGGCTCTCTCATCCCTTCCATGCTTCTGGGAGGGAGGGTGGACAATGAGCTTGTCGTAGCGGATGTATGCAATGTCCCCACGCGCTCTGGCAGCTTTCATTGGCTGGGATCAGCCAGTCCTCTTCTGGCGCAGAGCTTCAGGATAGTCCTCTCAAGTTCATGGCTCTTTCCAGAACAGCTACCTTGTCCTTGAACCTCAGGAACTTGACCACTATCGGCCTGAGCCTATCACCTGGGCCGGTGGTGGGTTTTCCAGTCCTGTGGGCACGTTCCACCTCAATTCTCCTGTGGTCCATCTTCAATTTCTCAGAGATCATTTACCTCACTTTGTCCTCAGACTCCATCTAGGTCTCATGTGGAGATTCTGCAATTCCGTCCACCACCTTGTTGTTTCGCCTTGATTGTCCCTCGAGATAGTCTGAAATGTAAATGTTTATTAGACGTCATGAACCATGATCACACTGCGTACGACTGGTTCAGTGCTTAGAGAGTTATTCCGTTGTGAGGTTAGTTCCTCCGTGGATACTAGCTATGAAATAGACTTCGTCACACCTATTGCCAGAATACTGGAAGACACAGTGACTTGTAGTAAAACCACTACAGACTTACTTGACACAAATTCTGACTGACCTCCAGGCTTGTGTAGGCATAAACACACATGTACAACGAAACATCCAATTAGGATTTATGCTAGGATCACTTAAGGGACCGAGCAAAATGCCAGCCTGGATAAAAATCTACCCTGAGGCATTTTACCCTATAGATCTACCGTACTCACCAGTTTATCCGCAGAAGTCCATAGGTCATCCCTGTAGACTGCCCAAAACTAGTGCCTTACAGCTGTAGACTTATCATGTAGTTATCAACCTAGGATAGTGCCCTAAGCAACACACCACATATTAGGAACACCCTAGACATTACATTAGAGTCAATGCCATTATAGTAATTTCTTCCAAGACCTTGGACATACAGTCCAATTAGATGATTAGGACGTGATATTTATATTTTATATTTATCTTTTGTTTAGGCTTTTATTTGTTTTGTTTCATTTTCTTTGACACATATGAAGTGATAGAGCCATAAACAACTTCTCCAGACAACCATCAGTTAATGCCACAACGCCACTCATTTGGGAGGAAATTAAATTATATATTTCATGAGTGTGTGTGTTGTTAATATCTGCCTATGTTACTGCCCTGATTTTCCAGTCTGGACGACCATACGACAGATCCGGAATGGCGTTCCCCAACCCGGACATCCCCTGGCCATTCCTGTGGTGCTTTGCAACTTCCAGAAAACCTACCAAGGTAGACCACCAGAGGGGGTCCCCAATGGCAATCACCAAATTGCCATCCGCTGCCCAGCCTTGGAGTGGCCTGCTTCATTCTCAGTAACCCTACCCGGGTCAACCACCAGAGGGGGACCACAACGATGGCCCACAACCAGGACAACCCACGGTCATTTTTATGTTGGTTTGCAACTTGCAGGATAATTGCAAGATCGAATCCAACAAAGGGGGACTGTCATGACGTTGCCCTGTTGGGTGAGGTTTATGACCCCCCATAAATACCTTTCCCCCTTTTCGCTCCACTCTACAGAAAAGCCCTGTGTTACCACAGAGGAAGTATGGTAACATAAAAAGGTTTATTTCCCCACCAGTTGATAGTGTCCATTGGTACTACCCTCTAGTGACTCCCCATCCCGCATGAGGGAGCGTAATCATCGACTGACACTAATTAGCATAACGCAATGGAGATAAATATTCCTAGAAAATATTCCTATTCATGAAAATCACAAGTGAAATCTATTGAGACACAGCTTAGCTATTTGTTAACCTTTTGTTAACCTTTTGTGACTAGGGGCAGTATTTTCATTTTTGGACAAGATGCTAGAATATGCATGTAATTGACAGCTTAGGATAGAAAACACTAAAGTTTCCAAAACTGTAAAAATATTGTCTGTGAGTATAACAGAACTGATATTGCAGGCGAAAGCCTGAGAAAAATCCAATCCGGAAGTGCCTCATGTTTTGAAAGGATTGCTTTCCAATGCGTCCCTATTGAGCAGTGAATGGGCTATCAACCAGATGACCTTTTCTCCGTATTCCCCAAGGTGTCTACAGCATTGTGACGTAGTTTGACGCATTTATGTTGAAGAATTACCCGTAAGCGGCTACATTGCGCACCTGGTCACCCGATGGCTCCCTGATGATTCTCGCGTAAAATACAGAGGTAGCCATTATTCCAATCGGTCCTACTGAAGAACCAATTGTCCCGGTGGATATATTATTGAGTAGATATTTGATAAAAACCTTGAGGATTGATTATAAACAACGTTTGCCATGTTTCTGTCAATATTATGGAGCTAATTTGGAATATTTTTCATTTTCGTGACTGTAATTTCCGGGCGATTTCTCAACGTGAAGAACAAATGGAGCTATTTCGCCTACAAAAATCATATTTTTGGAAAAAAGGAACATTGGCTATCTAACTGGGAGTCTCGTGAGTGAAAACATCCGAAGCTCATCAAAGGTAAACAATTTTATTTAATTGCTTTTCTGATTTCTTTAATTTTCTGATTAAAGAATATGATGTCCGATCAGTTGTTGTCTGGGACATTACAGTGCCTTGCGAAAGTATTCGGCCCCCTTGAACTTTGCGACCTTTTGCCACATTTCAGGCTTCAAACATAAAGATATAAAACTGTATTTTTTTGTGAAGAATCAACAACAAGTGGGACACAATCATGAAGTGGAATGACATTTATTGGATAATTCAAACTTTTTTAACAAATCAAAAACAGAAAAATTGGGCGTGCAAAATTATTCAGCCCCTTTACTTTCAGTGCAGCAAACTCTCTCCAGAAGTTCAGTGAGGATCTCTGAATGATCCAATGTTGACCTAAATGACGATAAATACAATCCACCTGTGTGTAATCAAGTCTCCGTATAAATGCACCAGCACTATGATAGTCTCAGAGGTCCGTTAAAAGCGCAGAGAGCATCATGAAGAACAAGGAACACACCAGGCAGGTCCGAGATACTGTTGTGAAGAAGTTTAAAGCCGGATTTGGATACAAAAAGATTTCCCAAGCTTTAAACATCCCAAGGAGCACTGTGCAAGCGATAATATTGAAATGGAAGGAGTATCAGACCACTGCAAATCTACCAAGACCTGGCCGTCCCTCTAAACTTTCAGCTCATACAAGGAGAAGACTGATCAGAGATGCAGCCAAGAGGCCCATGTTCACTCTGGATGAACTGCAGAGATCTACAGCTGAGGTGGGAGACTCTGTCCATAGGACAACAATCAGTCGTATATTGCACAAATCTGGCCTTTATGGAAGAGTGGCAAGAAGAAAGCCATTTCTTAACTCCCTGGATATAGGGGGCGCTCTTTTAATTTATGGATAAAAAAACGTGCCCGTTTTAAGCGCAATATTTTGCTCGACTATGCATATAATTGGCAGCTTTGGAAAGAAAACACTCTAAGGTTTCTAAGATATTATCTGTGAGTGCCACAGAACTCATGCTACAGGCGAAACCAAGATGAAACTTCAACCAGGAAATGGGCAGAATTTTTGAAGCTCTGTTTTCCATTGTCTCCTTATGTGGATGTGAATGCGCCGGGAATGAGCCTGCCCTTTCTATCGTTTCTCCAAGGTGTCTGCAGCATTGTGACGTATTTGTAGGCATATCATTGGAAGATTGGCCATAAGAGACTACATTTACCAGGGGTCCGCCCGGTGTCCTTTGTCTAAATTGGTGCGTAATCTACAAGCTGCACGCAGTCATCCAGTGATTGAGAGGAGAGAGGAGGCTTTCAACGAACGATATATCATGAAGAGATATGTGAAAAACACCTTGAGGATTGATTCTAAACAACGTTTACCATGTTTCAGTCGATATTATGGAGTTAATTTGGAAAACAGTTTGGCGTTTTGAAGACTGAATTTTCGGGGTTTTTTGGTAGCCAAACGTGACGCACCAAACGGAGCAATTTCTCCTAAACAAATAATCTTTCAGGAAAAACTGAGCATTTGCTATCTAACTGAGAGTCTCCTCATTGAAAACATCTGAAGTTCTTCAAAGGTAATGATTTTATTTGAATGATTTTTTGGTTTTTGTGAAAATGTTGTCTGCTGATGCTAACGCTAAATGCTACGCTAGCCGCGCTAGCTGTTACACAAATGCTTATTTTGCAATGGTTGAGAAGCATATTTTGAAAATCTGAGATGACAGTGTTGTTAACAAAAGGCTAGCATATTAATTTTGAGAGCTAGCATATTAATTTCATTTCATTTGCGATTTTCATGAATAGTTAACGTTGCGTTATGGTAATGAGCTTTAGGCTGTATTCACAATCCCGGATCCGGGATGGCTCGACGCAAGAAGTTAAAGATGACCATAAAAAGTGTTGTTTAAAGTTTGCCACAAGCCACCTGGGAGACACACCAAACATGTGGAAGAAGGTGCTCTGGTCAGATGAAACCAAAATTGAACTTTTTGGCAACAATGCAAAACGTTATGTTTGGCGTAAAAGCAACACAGCGCATCACCCTGAACACACCATCCCCACTGTCAAACATGGTGGTGGCAGCATCATGGTTTGGGCCTGCTTTTCTTCAGCAGGGACAGGGAAGATGGTTAAAATTGATGGGAAGATGGATGGAGCCAAATACAGGACCATTCTGGAAGAAAACCTGATGGAGTCTGCAAAAGACCTGAGACTGGGATGGAGATTTGTCTTCCAACAAGACAATGATCCAAAACATAAAGCAAAATCTACAATGGAATGGTTCAAAAATAAACATATCCAGGTGTTAGAATGGCCAAGTCAAAGTCCAGACCTGAATCCAATCGAGAATCTGTGGAAAGAACTGAAAACTGCTGTTCACAAATGCTCTCCATCCAACCTCACTGAGCTCGAGCTGTTTTGCAAGGAGGAATGGGAAAAATTTCAGTCTCTCGATGTGCAAAACTGATAGAGACATACCCCAAGCGACTTACAGCTGTAATCGCAGCAAAAGGAGGCGCTACAAAGTATTAACTTAAGGGGGCTGAATAATTTTGCACGCCCAATTTTTCAGTTTTTGATTTGTTAAAAAACGTTTCAAATATCCAATAAATGTCGTTCCACTTCATGATTGTGTCCCACTTGTTGTTGATTTTTCACCAAAAAATACAGTTTTATATCTTTATGTTTGAAGCCTGAAATGTGGCAAAAGGTCGCAAAGTTCAAGGGGGCCGAATACTTTCGCAAGGCACTGTATATCTGATGATAGGATGACATAAATTGTATCTTGGAAAGTCTACACATTCTAGTTATCAGATTCACATGGAATTGCTGTGCAATTTAAATGTTCAAATATGAAAATATATGTGAGAAGAAGAAATGTGATTTTAGCTTCTAAATGAGAGAATTGTTTTCATAAGTAAACAGTTGGAGAGGGATGAAACACGCCCTTTTCTTCCGAAATACAAAAGGGGTTTGTTGGGTAGACTAGTGGTTAGAGCATTGGACTAGTAACCAAAAGGTTGCAAGTTCAAATCCTCCAGCTGACTAGGTACAAATCTGTCGTTCTGCCCCTGAACAGGCAGTTACCCCACTGTTCCTAGGTCATCATTGAAAATCAAATCAAATGTATTTATATAGCCCTTCGTACATCAGCTGATATCTCAAAGTGCTGTACAGAAACCCAGCCTAAAACCCCAAACAGCAAGCAATGCAGGTGTTGAAGCACGGTGGCTAGGAAAAACTCCCTAGAAAGGCCAAAACCTAGGAAGAAACCTAGAGAGGAACCACGTTATGTGGGGTGGCCAGTCCTCTTCTGGCTGTGCCGGGTGGAGATTATAACAGAACATGGCCAAGATGTTCAAATGTTCATAAATGACCAGCATGGTCGAATAATAATAAGGCAGAACAGTTGAAACTAGAGCAGCAGCACGACCAGGTGGACTGGGGACAGCAAGGAGTCATCATGTCAGGTAGTCCTGAGGCATGGTCCTAGGGCTCAGGTCCTCTGAGAGAGAGAAAGAAAGAGAGAAGGAGAGAATTTTAGAACGCACACTTAGATCACACAGGACACCGAATAGGACAGGAGAAGTACTCCAGATATAACAAACTGACCCTAGCCCCCGACACATAAACTACTGCAGCATAAATACTGGAGGCTGAGACAGGAGGGGTCAGGAGACACTGTGGCCCCATCCGAGGACACCCCTGGACAGGGCCAAACAGGAAGGATATAACCCCACACCACTAAATAAGAATTTGTTTTTAACTGACTTGCCTAGTTAAATAAAGGTTAAAAAAAATAAATAAACCAGTGACCCAATTCACGTTAGACTAAGAAAACCCTGGCTTGAGCTGTGGTTACGAATGGTTGAACGACTACTCTATTTCACAAAATTTACATGAGACCAGATCACCACGCCGGAATGGTGAATTTCGACTAGACCCGCCAGAATACAGCACGAGCTGATTATGGCAACTTGGTATGAACTTTGACCTATTATTCACTAAAGAGGAAGTTATACATCTTAGACGTTGAGTTATCAGCTGCAGCTGTAAACATACATGGCCTAGGAAATGACAAACTATCTACTAAGAACGACAGGGTATTTCAATGTATCCGCTCTCCAACACTATGACCAGAACGATTCTTCAAAGGACAATGGCGATCTCTGCTGGGTAAATCAGTCTTCCATCTTTGACCGATCAATCGAAGCGCAACTGAGAGTACATACATATCTTGCATTTTCTTTTTCCCGAATGGGCGGTTATTAAAATGTATAAGATTCTGTATTCACGGTAGCATAGCTTCTCCAGGTCATATAGAGGCCCAACCCCTTTATCCCTCTGTCTTCCCGCTCTGTCATTCAAACCCAACCCCCTTCCTGTATGTAACCAGCCATCATATCGGATTAGCCCACGGGGACTTTTCGTGACATGATCAGTAAACCTGTATATTTAATTGTTATGTAATTCTGTGTGACTATTTTGGTATTTAGTAAATAATAATTAAGCCAATTTGTGCATTGCTGATTCAACTTGTTAGCCAGGGTTCGTGCAGATAACCAAGTAATCTACGACCATCAGAATGAGATATTAAAAATCTTCAGATCTTTAAAAGAGCAGATTCTGGAGGTAACCGCTCTATATAAATGAATGCTTCTGTGGTGCCCCAGGTTATTAACGGTTTAATTGTTGCATTGTTACATCCAGTCACATAATCAATTAAACGTTAGGTAAACGGTTTGATAAAATAGCATATCATATAATTTAATCATAGTCAGAGACATGACAGTTGTGTAGCCCGATCCATGAAAAACAGCCCCAGACCAGTATTCCTACTACACCAAACTTTATAGTGGGCACTATGTTTTCGGGCAGGTAGCATTCTCCTGCATCAGCCAAACTCAGATTCATCCGTCGGAATGCCAGAATGTGAAATGTGATTCATCACTCCAGATAACGCGTTTCCAGTGCTGATCCCATTCTGTGAGCTCGTGTGGCCTACCACTTCGCGGCTGAGGCGTTGTTGCTCCTCGACATTTCCACTTCACAATAACAGCACTTACAATTGACTGGAGGGCAGGTCAGAATTTTTGAAGGGTTGTCCACATACTTCTGCCCATGTAGTGTATCTCATTTACATAAGTATTTACACCCCTGAGTCAATACTTTGTAGAAGCACATTTGGCAGCAATTACAGCTGTGAGTCTATTTGGGTAAGTCTAAGTTTTCCACACCTGTATTGTGTAACATTTGCTCATTATTATTTTCAAAATTCTTCAAGTTCTTTTGTTGATCATTGCTAGACAACCATTTGCAGGTTTTTGCCCTAGATTTGCAATTCGATTTAAGTCAAAACGGTAACTGGGCCACTCAGGAACATTCACTGTCTTCTTGGTGAGCAACTCCAGTTTAGATTTTACCTTGTGTTTTAGGTTACTGTCCTGCTGAAATGTTAATTTGTTTCCCAGTGCCTGGTGGAAAGCAGACTGAACCAGGTATTCTTCTAGGATTTTGCCTTTGCTTAGCTCCATTCCGTTTCTTTTTATCCCAAAAAACTCCCCAGTCCTGAAAAATATCAAGCATCCCCGTGACATGATGCAGACACCATTATGCTTGAAAATATAGATAACTGTACTCAGTAAAGGATTGTATTGGATTTGCCCCAAACATAACACTTTGTATTCAGGACAGAAATGTAATGGCTTTGCCACATTTCTTTTCAGTATTACTTTAGTGCCTTGTTGCTGAATATTTTTTGTTCTGTACAGGTTTCCTTCTTTTCACTCTCAATTACGTTTGTATATTGTGGAGTAACTACAATGTTGTTGATCCATCCTCAGTTGTCTCCTATCACAGCCATCAAACTCTGTAACTGTTATAAAGTCACCATTGGCCTCAAGGTGAAATCCCTGAGCGGTTTCATTACTCTAAGCCTAAGGCAACTGAGTTAGGAAGGACATCTGTATCTATGTAGTGACTGGGTGTATTGATACACCATCCAAGGTGTAATTAATAATTTCACTCTGCTCAAATGGATATTCAATGCCTGCTTTTATTTTTTATTTTTTTATCTACCAATAGGTGCCCTTTGCGAGTCATTGGGAAAACCTCCCTGATCGTTGTGCTTCAATCTCTGTTTTATTTGCTTGACTGAGGGACCTTACAGATAATTTTATGATGATGCAGTCAATTAGAAATCATGTTAAACACAATCATTGCACACAGAGTAAGTCCATGCAACTTATTAAATGACACTGTTCAGCACATTTTTACTCCTGAACTTATTTAGGCTTGCCTTAACAAAGGGGTTGAATACCTGTTGACTAAAGACATTTCAGATTATATTTTTTGTAATTTATTTTGAAAAACATAATTCCACTTTGAAATGATGGGGTATTGTGTGTAGGCCGGTGAGAAAAAAAATCTAAATGTATTCTATTTTAAGTTCAGGCTCTAACACAACAAAATGTGGAAGATGTCAAGGGGTGTGCATACTTTCTGAAGGCACTAAATTATCTGGTACTAGATGGCTTAACAAACCCTTTTTTTGATGTCCTGGTGAATAGCGTAGGGCTGAGAAATGACAGAGATGGTCATAGAATCCTTAAAAACCATTGGTCACCACAGTCTGAAGAGAAACATGCGTCATACCTACAGTACGTTAAAATACAATACACCACCAGGTCTCCTGATTTGCACAACCAAATACTTGCACATCCCAAATACCAATATCTTTAACATGTGGTCCAGTCCAGTTTGCGTAGTGGCCTATCAATGTGTGTTACCGACTGTCCCCTCTCCCAGCATCCCACATCCGTAAACAAGTTTGGCTTAGGCTTGATTCCACCCTTAGAAATATGGGAAAGGAAGCTGACAGAGGAGGCTATTGTGATGAATAGCCTTTTATAACGATGAAGTACTGTGCCGCCATAGTTTTTCCCCCGCCGTCCACGTGATAGATTGGTTTTTGGCTGCCGAGCGTCAACGTCATTAGCTAGATGAGCTCTCAAATGCTGGCATGGCATTCGTGTGGAGACATATTAAAAGAACAAAGAGTTTCCCACCAGGGGCTGCCTGCTATACAAGCACACCAGTAATGGGTTTCTTGCTTAGACGCCTATTGATGTATCGCAGGATCAAAAGACAAGGAACAGACATGCTCGCAGTCATGTTCAGTGAATTCGTAAAGTATTAAGACCCTTTGATTTTTTCCACATTTTGTTATATTCTAAAATGGATTAAACATAAATAATTCCTCTTCGATCTACACACAATACCCCATAATTAGAAAACAAAATAAGTTTAGAATTTTTTGCAGATTTATTTAAAAAAAAAAAACATAAAATTTTTACATAAGCACGTAGACCCTTTGCTATGAGACATCGAAATTGAGCTCAGGTGCATTATGTTTCCATTGCATGTCAGAACAAAAACCAAGCCATGAGGTCGAAAGAATTGTCTGTAGAGCTCCGAGACAGGACTGTGTCGAGGCAAAGATCTGTGGAGGGGTACCAAAAAATGTCTGCAGTATTGAAGGTCCCAAAGAACAAGTGGCCTCTATCACTTTTAAATGGATGAAGTTTCGAACCACCAATACTCTTCTTAGAGCTGGCCGCCTGGCCAACCTGAGAAATCAGGGGAGAAGGGCCTTGTCAGGCATGTGACTAAGAACTTGATGGTCACTCTGACAGAGCTCCAGAGCTCCTCTGTGGAGATGGGAGAACCTTTCCCAAAGGACAACCATTTCTGCAGCACTACACCAATCAGGCCTTTATGGTAGAGTGGCCAGACAGAAGCCACTCCTCAGTAAAAGGCACAACAGCCCGCTTGGAGTTTGCCAAAAGACACCTAAAGACTCTCAGACCATGAGAAACAAGATTCTCTGGTCTGATGAAAACAACATTGAACTCTTTGGCCTGAAAGGCAAGTGTCACACCTGGAACATACTGTGAAGATCATTGATGAAAACCTGCTTTAAAAAAAAACAAATTTAACCTTTCTGGCGCAGGCGACCCACCTCGACAACATCCGGTGAAATTTCAGAGCGCCAAATTCAAAATACAGAAATAGTCATAAAAAACATTCATAAAAAATACAAGTGTTATACACTGGCTTAAATATTAACTTCTTGTTAATCCAGCTGCTTTGTCAGATTTCAAAAAGGCTTTACGGTGAAGGCATACCATGTGATTATCTGAGGACAGCGCCCCACACACAAAAGCATACAAACATTTTACAAACATGTAAAGGAATTAAAAGTCAGAAATAGCGATACAATTAACCACTTACCTTTGAAGATCTTCATATGGTTGCAGTCACAAGAGACCCAGCTACACAATAAATCTTTGTTTTGTTCGATAAAGTCCCTCTTTATATACCAAAAACTCTGTTTTGTTGGCGCGTTTTGTTCAGTAATCCACTGGCTCCAAGGCGGTCAAAACATGCAGACGAATACATCCTAATAGTACCGGTAAAGTTTGTCGAAACATGTCAAACGATTTTTATAATTAATCATCAGGTTGTCATTTGTCTAAATAATCAATAATATTTCAACCGGACAATAGCATATTCAATAGAAACGGAAAAACAACAAAGGGCATGCAATCAGTCATGCGCGCAAACCAGCTCTGCATTTTTCCTCAGTCCACTGACAGAAAGGGCTCAATCTTCTTCATTTTCAGAAAACAAGCCTGAGACAATGTTTAAAGACTGTTGACATCTAGTGGAAGCCATAGGAACTGCAATCTGGGTCCTAACCCATTAGAAACTCTATAGGCATTAATTTGAAAATACCCACATGAAAATAAATCCCACTTCCTGGATGGATTTTCCTCAGGTATTCGCCTGACATATCAGTTCTGTTATACTCACAGACATTATTTGAACACTTTAGAGTGTTATCTATCCACAGCTACCAATTATATGCATATCCTAGCTTCTGGGCCTGAGTAATAGGCAGTTTATTTTGGGCACGCTTCTCATCCAGATGTCGAAATACTGCCCCTAAGCCATAAGAAGTTATTAACTAGGCAAGTCTGTTAAGAACACATTCTTATTTACAATGACAGCCTACCCTGGACGACACTGGGCCAATTGTGCACCTCGCTATGGGACTCCCAATAACAGCCAGATGTGATACAACCTGGATTCAAACCAGGGACTGTAGAAGCAACGCCTCTTGCACAGAGATGCACTGCCTTAGACCACTGCGCCACTCGGGAACCCAAAATGCCAAGCGTCACATCTGGAGGAAACCTGGCACCATCGCTACGGTGAAGCATGGTGGTGGCAGCATCATGCTGTGGGGATGTTTTTCAGTGACAGGGAGACTAAGTCAGGATTGAGTGAAAGATGAACGGAGGAAAGTACAGAGAGATCCGTGATGAAAACCTGCTCCAGAGTGCTCAGGAACTCAAACAGAACAAAGACCTTAAGCACACAGCCAAGACAACGCAGGAGTGGCTTCGGGACAAGTCTCTGAATGTCCTTAAGTGGCCCAGCCAGAGCCCGAAATTGAACCCGATCAAACATCTCTGGAGAGAGCTGAGAATAGCTGTGCAGTGACGCTCCCCATCCAACCTGATAGAGAAGAATGGGACAACTCCCCAAATACAGGTGTACCAAGCTTTTAGCGTCATAGCCAAGAACACTTGAGGCTGTAATCACAGCCAAAGGGACTTCAACGAAGTACTGAGTAAATGTGAATGTGATTTTTCATTTTTTATAAATTAGCAAAAAATTCTTAAACCTGTTGTTGCTTTGTCATTATGGCATATTGTGTGTAGATTTATGAGGGGAAAAAACTATTAAATCAATTTTAGAATAAGACTAACATAACAAAATGTGGAAAAAGTCTGAATGCTTTCCAAATGCACTGGATGCTTCCCACCCTGTACACATTAGATCATGCATGCTTCTGTACTGCCAGTTGTTAAAAACATTGAACCATGTTGCAAGTGTACATGAGCACTCTAACTGACTTAAAATAGTGAATTTGTCCTCTGCACGTATGTTAATGTCGCGCAACACAATGTTCAGCAACTTGTTTAAAGATGAGTCATTGAAAACATTTGTTGTGTTCTGGTTAGCATAGCAAAAGAAGTGCTTCAGCAAATGCTTTAATTAGTGGTGGGATAATACAAACAGACACAGCTACAGTGACCTTTGTTTGTCCTTAAATTCACTAGAAGGACCCACAGGAAAGTATACCTGAGGCTTATGTCTAATTTATGGGGTAACTCCGCGTTCAAAAAGCATTCTTCCTGTTCATCGGGGGAGGTGTTTCAGTACCACACAATGCGGATTTCAGTCATGTCAAAAGCTGAGTCCTGTCTATGGGCTCCCAATGTTAGCACAGTCTACCACTTAAAACATGTTTGATATTTCATTGTCCCCTGACGTGCATTCCATTATTTTGTTTTGCGTTCCATTATTTGTAAAGTTGATAGATGTAAAAGCCTCACATCTTATGATTTTACCACAAATCCAGTGTGTCACTCGAAAAACTCCTGGTTATGAGTTTTGAGTGAATACCACCCTCTTCTCCAATAATACTAAAAGCCTTAAAAACAATCAATACGTTTGAACATGTGACCCGAAAAGTGCAGTGCATATGCCACAGGTATGAATAGCACCCCATCTCTTTTTGTTCATGCATTTTTCCTTCATCATTATACTGTTAATGACTTTAGTTTGGCTTTCAGCCAGATAGCTACCGGCTGATGGATCTATGATCCTTTTGTAATGAGTGTGGGGTGGGAATTGATGGCAGTGGTGGAGGTAAATGGAAGCTATAGCCTTGGAGGCATAATTGTGAATGCGAGTTCTGAATACCAGAATGAACGAAACTGAACCTAAGTCTAGACAACTGAGGACTTATTTATGTTTCATCTCCATTTTGTGTGTCCATGCACTCAAGTGTGTGTGTTTGTGTGTCTACGTGTATACACATAGTATGTAGTACTACATAGCACACACATATGCGCACACATACTAACATGCCAGTGTGCCACCATAGTCGTCTGGCTGGAATGCCTCGAGGGTGAGCAGCCCATATCTGCATCCAAACTCCTGTCTCTTTAAACTTTAATGGCCAATTTGAAACTGGATCCCATTGTCGGAGTGGGAGATAAGTGCATCGGCAGGGCAATCTGATAACATAATCTGAGAGAGACAGCCAGCAGGCATCTGACAGCTTCCTCTCTGTCACCTAAAACCGTACTGATCAGGAAAGGGAGAAAGTCATGTAAAATGAGAGGTTAGGAGGAAGGGAGATGTGTGACAAGTGGGTGGGGGGACAACATGATATCATGGGAAAATGTCATCATGTTACATTTTGCAAAAAGATTACATCAACCACTTGACTCTTATCTCAATAAATCGCAGTGAATGAGAAAAGATAAGAATCAACCACTTGACACTTATGTTAATAAATTGCATTCAATGGTAAAAGATGAGCATCATAATGTTGAAGCTTGTGTTAATACCTTGCATTCAATGGTAAAAGATGAGTCTCACATGGTTTACGCTTATGTCAATACATCACAATCAATGGGAAAAGATACGTGTGACAAGGTTGGTGCTTATGTCAATTTATTTGCAGTCAATGGGAAAAGATGAGTGTCAACCAATTAATGCTTATTTAATACATTGCACTCAATGGTAAAAGAGGGTGTGACAGATGTGTGGGGGGACAACATGATATCAAATGAAAACTTTATCATGTCACATTTTGCAAAAAGATTGGCATCAACCACTTGACCCTTATGTCAATACATCGCAGTAAATGAGAAAAAATGAGTGTCAACCACTTGACGCTTTTAATACATTGCAGTCAATGGCAGAATATGAGTGTCACAAGGTTGATACTTATGTCAATACCTTGCATTCGATGGGAAAAGATGAATGTCACAGGGTTGAAGCTTGTCAATACGTTTGCAGTCAATGGGGAAAGATGGGTGTCAACCAAGTGCTGCTTATGTCAATACCTTGCAGTCAGTAGGAAAAAGATTATGTTATGTCATGTTAATACATTGCATTCAATGGTAAAAGATGAGTGCCACAAGGTTCTAAGTTAATTTGCAGTTAATGGGAAAAGATGAATGCCAACCAATTGATGCTTATGTCAATACATTGCATTTATCGGTAAAATATGAGTCACAAGGTTGATGCTTATTTCAATACATCACAATCAATGGGAAAAGATGAGTGTCAACCACTGTCTGCCAGCCAGTATGTCTGTTTGCCTGCTGTCTTGTCTGTCTGCCTGAGCTTTTCACCAATTTACCCATTGCAGCTGTATCACTTTTTTTTTTTGCCTTGAATGTAATGTAATGATATGCATCACTGCCCTTCATGCATATTCATACATCAATATCCTGTCTGTGGAGGTAGGAGAGAGGAGGTAGAAAGATGAAAAGAGTGGGAGAGAAAGGAGGGAGAGAGAATGGAGGAGGGAGGAGGGAGAGGGAGAGAAGTGGGAGAGTGAGGGAGGAGAATAAAAGGAGTCAACAAACAGACAGAGGAGGGAGGGAAAGATGAGAGGAGGGCAGGAATAGAGAGATGGGTAGGATAAAGGAATGGAGGGGAGAGAGGAGGAAGGGGAGTGAGAAGAAAATGAGGGAGAAAAAGAGATATACAAGACAGGGAGGGAGAGAGAGCAGTTAGAGAGTGGGGGATAAGGTGGATGGGTGAAAGAAGGGGGAGGGAGAAGAATGGGGAGGGAGAAGAGGGGGGATAAAGAGGAGGTAGAGAGAAAGGAACAGAGGGAGGCAAAGAGAAGGAGGGAGGAAGAGAGACGGGGCGAGGGGATATTAAAGAATAGAGAGAAAGAAATACCATGTACACTAAGTATTTATCTTGCATAGACCTTTTCCACCTGTTCCTTAGCTAATTTCAATACTTACTCTGCTGACCATGATGGAAAGCACCTGGAGACCTGCCCTGACTGCCTCCTGTGGCAAGACTCCACTGTCGTGTTGACCTCTACGGTAGAGATAGTCAAATTACTGTCAAATGATTGAGGACATATGCTTTGTTAATGTTTTATAATGTTATTATTGCCCATACCAATCCCACCATCAATCTCTCTAGTGACTAAAAAAGGTCATTGATTGGTCAGTAAACCCACCATCGCTTTCTCTCTCTCAGTGATGACTAGAAGAAGACTAGAAGCCTCACAGCTGGAAGCCTTTAAGAAACAGGCAGTGTATCTCAACTTCCTCCCACAATACTACATTGGAGGCCTGGGTATGATATAGTTTCTGTACTTTTCTCATCTTTTACCATCCAATCAAACAGAACTAAAACTGAATGAGTTATATCAGTCTGTGATTATTTTCATATTTTACCATCATTAAGTGTATTCACATAAGCATCAACCCTGTGACACTCATTTTTTCCCATTGAATGCAATGTATTGATATAAGTGTGACACAATAATTTTTTTCAGAATGATGTTCTGAGGCTGATAATGTGCTGGGGGGAGGGTGAAAGTAAGGGAAATGTTGATTTTTGAGTGGGGAAGCAGGTGTATGGAAAGATGGGTGGGGCTGCTTTAGGAAATGTGTGAGAGAGTACAGATAGTTTTGGATCTGTCTTTGTTGAATGGAGGATGTGTTTGTACTGATGAGAAGGAGACAGAAACTGAAGGATTTTAATGTAGTAAATGGTAACCCTGAAAAATTTCCGAAACGTTATAATGTCACACATTTTCCATCTTTAAATTACTCTACAATCTCAGTCATGGCTCAGTGGACTGTATCACATAAGGCGGTCATATTTTGAAAATTACAAGGAATTCTTCTTGCAAGCCTAAAACTGTATCTGCTCTAAATTATAACGGCAGTGGATATGGTTTGTTGCCCAACAATAAAGAGGCTTTAATGACAGGTCTGTCAATTCGTTTTGATTTTTATTCAATTGTTGTTACGCAACATGGAATGCCAACTCTTGTTGAATGCCATAATGCCTTTGAGTGCGCCATGGACCCATCATAAGTCCATTCCCAGCAGCTTTCCCTTCAGCTTGGTGCATGACCTACACCGAAACAGATGGCGGAAGAGAGTTTGGGGAGAAATAAGTTACAAGGACATTGTTTGTGCACTTGGAACAGGCTGAGGAAAGCCTAGGGACAGGGCATCAATGGAGAAATGGAAGAGAGGGTTGCAGATGTGCATTAACAGTATAGAACATCTGTTAGAAGCTCTGTCTTCGAGCATCATGTCTCAGGTGTGGACCCAAACAAAAGCTAGATTTCCTCCACACAGACTGATGGTTGGCAGTCATATTGTCCTGTGTCTTTTATTTTGCCTCAGTATGGTTTGACAACAGAGAGAATAAGGTAGCAAGTTGGTGGTTTAATAGCAGTGTGGAAACAGCCAAATGCTTTGTAATATGCCAAGTCTTAATCAGAACCATTTTATTCAGCTTGTAGAAAGATTTTGTTCACGAAAGATGTGAGATCAGGTCATTACGAAAATTAAACTGACATAAAATGTATACGTGAGACTATCCGGCAGTAAAGCTGTATTTTCAGATGCATTAATCTTATACGTGTTGGGGTATCTTAATTTGAACCACTTTCCTACAGCACGAAAATAATCATGTAGCAACAGGAAATGTGAAATATTATGTGGATTATAATTAATGGAATTCTTTTGGAGGGGTTGATACATTTTTCGTTATGGCATATCAAGTCTGACATTTTCAAGTGGAAATTACAAACTTTAGAAGCCTTTTTAAACCTCGAATATACCACGTTCGCATTTCCTACTGTGCAGGAAAATTCTAAACAACAAACGATTGATCAAATTAAGATCCTACATCTGTATCATGTGACAATGTCACTGATTATGACGCTAGTGTGGGACCTTTGGTCAGCCAGTGTTAGAGGTAATTTCAATCAATGTCAATAGGTATAATCAGCTGACAAGGAAGTATTAAAGTAAGTGCTAACAAACAAGTGTGACAGACCACACTTGACCTCCAACACGCATGAATATTCCACTAATTGACAGTATCTATCTGAATGTCTGAAGAAGCAGAAGTATGCAATTCCCATGTCAGAATGAGAAAATCATCCATCATAAAAGTGCTGGATATTTGATGGAAGGTGTTATGTAAGTCAGTGAAACTAGGGAGTTTAAAAGTACTCTAAAATGCCTCCAAACTCTAATTAGTATAAATGTGCTGCGATTAAGCTAAGATTGCATTTCCAGTGAGGGCTGAATGTTTTATTCATCCCATCAAAGCACATTGTCATCCAGCCCAACCTGGGCCTGTACTGCCGCATGGCTGCCTGCTCACTGGTTACCTCCCTTCCCAGCCAACCAATCAAAATAGCAGTATCTAAGGACAAACTCGTTCACACTCCAATCAAACCTGGAGGAAAAAGTACAGTTGAAGTCGGAAGTTTACATACACTAAGATTGGAGTCATTAAAACTCATCTTTCAACAAACTATAGTTTTGGCAAGTCAGTTAGGACATCTACTTTGTTCATGACACAAGTAATTTGTCCAACAAGACAGATCATTTCACTTCTTACTCACTGTAGCACAATTCCAGTGGGTCAGAAGTTTACATACACTAAGTTGACTGTGCCTTTAAACAACTTGGAAAATTCCCGAAAATAATGTCATGGCTTTAGAAGCTTCTGCTAATTGACATCATTTGAATCAATTGGAGGTGTACCTGTGGATGTATTTCAAGGCCTACCTTCAAACTCAGTGTCTCTTTGCTTGACATCATGGGAAACTCAAAAGAAATCAGCCAAAACCTCAGAAAATAAATTGTAGCCCTCCACAAGTCTGGTTCATCCTTGCGAGCAATTTCCAAATGCTTGAAAGTACCACGTTCATCTATACAAACAATAGTATGCAAATATAAACACCATGGGACTACTCAGCTGCCATACAGCTCAGGAAGGAGACGAATTCTGTCTTCTAGAGATCAACATACTTTGGTGCAAAAAGTGCAAATCAATCCCAGAACAACAGCAAAGGACCATGTGAAGATGCTGGAGGAAACAGGTACAAAATTATCTATATCCACAGTAAAACAAGTCCTTTATCAACTGGAAAGATTGGAAAGCTGCCGCGGTCATCCCCCTCTTCAAAGGGGGTGACACTCTAGACCCAAACTGCTACTACAGACCTATATATATCCTACCCTGTCTTTCTAAGGTCTTTGAAAGCCAAGTTAACAAACAGATTACTGACCATTTCGAATCCCACCATACCTTCTCCGCTATGCAATCTGGTTTCAGAGCTGGTCATGGGTGCACCTAAGCCACGCTCAAGGTTCTAAACGACATCATAACTGCCATCGATAAGAGACATTACTGTGAAGCCATATTCATCGACCTGGCCAAGGCTTTCGACTCTGTCAATAACAACATTCTTATTGGCAGACTCGACAGCCTTGGTTTCTCAAATGATTGCCTCTCCTGGTTTACCAACTACTTCTCTGATAGAGAAAATCGGAGGGCCTGTTGTCCGGACCTCTGACAGTCTCTACGGGTGTGCCACAGGGTTCAATTCTGGGGCCGACTCTTTTTTCTGTATACATCAATGATACTGCTCTTGCTGCTGGTGATTCTCTGATCCACCTCTACGCAGACGACACCATTCTGTATACTTCTGGCCCCTCCTTGGACACTGTGTTAACTAACCTCCAGACGAGCTTCAATGCCATACAACTCTCCTTCCGTGGCCTCCAACTGCTCTTAAACGCAAGTAAAACTAAATGCATACTATTCAGTCGATTACTGCCCGCACCTGCTCGCCCATCCAGCATCACTACTCTGGACGGCTCTGACTTAGAATACGTGGACAACTACAAATACTTAGGTGTCTGGTTAGACTGTAAACTCTCCTTCCAGACTCACATTAAGCATCTCCAATCCAAAATTAAATCTCGAATCGGCTTCCTATATCGCAACAAAGCATCCTTCACTCATGCTGCCAAACATACCCTCGTAAAACTGACCATCCTACCGATCCTCGACTTCGGTGATGTCATCTACAAAATAGCCTCCAAAACTCTACTCAACAAACTGGATGCAGTCTATCACAGTGCCATCTGTTTTGTCCCCAAAGCCCCATACACTACCCACCATTACAACCTGTACTCTCTCGTTGGCTGGCCCTCGCTTCATACTCGTCGCCAAACCCACTGGCTACAGGTTATCTACAAGTCTCTGCTAGGTAAAGCCCCACCTTATCTCAGCTAACTGGTCACCATAGCAGCACCCACTCGTAGCACGCGCTCCAGCAGGCGTATCTCACTGGTCACCCCCAAAGCCAATTCCTTTGGTCGTCTTTCCTTCCAGTTCTCTGCTGCCCATGACTGGAACGAATTGCAAAAATCTCTTAAGCTGGAGACTCACATCTCCCTCACTAGCTTTAAGCACCAGCTGTCAGAGCAGCTTACAGATCACTGCACCTGTACATAGCCCATCTGTAAAAAGCCCATCTACCTACCTCATCCCCATACTGGTATTTATTTATATATTTATTTTGCTCCTTTGCACCTCAGTATCTCTACCTGCATATTCATCTTCTGCCGATCTACCTTTCCAGTGTTTAATTGCTATATTGTAATTACTTCGCCACCATGGCCTATTTATTTCCTTAACTTACCTCATTTGCACTCACTGTATATAGACTTTTTGTTTTCTTTTGTTCTACTGTATTGTTTTGTTTATTCAATGTGTAACTCTGTGTTGTTGTATGTGTCGAATTGCTACGCTTTATCTTCGCCAGGTCGCAGTTGCAAATGAGAACTTGTTCTCAACTAGCCTACCTGGTTAAATAAAGCTGAAAGGACGCTTAAGGAAGAAGCCACTGCTACAAAAAAAGTCAGTTTGCAACTGCACACGGGGACAAAGATTGTACTTTTTGGAGAAATGTCCTCTGGTCTGATAAAACAAAAATAGAAGTGTTTGGCCATCATTATGTTTAGAGGAAAAAGGGGGAAGCTTGCAAGCCGAAGATCACCATCCCAACCATGACGCACGGGGGTGGCAGCATCGTCTTTTGGGGGTGCTTTGCTGCAGGAGGGACTAGTGCACTTCACAAAATAGATTGCATCATGAGGAGGGGAAATTATGTGAATGTATTGAAGCAACATCTCAAGACATCAGGCAGGAAGTTAAAGCTTGGTCGCAAATGGGTCTTCCAAATGGACAATGACCCCAAGCATACTTCCATTGTTGTGGGAAACTGGCTTAAGGACAACAAAGTCAAGGTATGGCCATCAAAAAGCCCTGGACCTCAATCCTATAGAACATTTGTGGGCAGAACTGAAAAAGTGTGTGCGAGCAAGAAGGCCTACAAACCTGACTCAGTTACACCAGCTCTGTCAGGAGGACTGGGCCAAAATGCACCCAACTTATTGTGGGAAGCTTGTGGAAGGCGACCTGAAACATTTGACCCAAGATAAACAATGTAAAGGCAATGCTTCCAAATACTAATTGAGGGGATGCAAACTTCTGACGCCCTGGGAATATGATGAAATAAATAAAAGCTGAAATAAATAATTCTCTCTACTATTATTTGACATTTCACATTCTTAAAATAAAGTGGTGATCCTAACTTACCTAAAACAGGACATTTTACTGGGATGAAATGTTAGGAATTGTGAAAAACTGAGTACAGAAGGTGGCTGAGCATTGGTTTAGAGTACAGTATATACATATGAGATGTATATGTAGGGTATGAAAACATTATATGAAGTGGCATTGTTTAAAGTGGCTAGTGATACATTACATCAAAATGGTAAGATGCAGTAGATGGTATAGTGTACAGTATATACATATGAGATGAGGAATGTTGGGTATGTAAGCATTATATAAAGTGGCTAGTGATACATTGATTACACACATCAATGTTCCATTATTAAAGTGGCTAGAGTTGAGTCAGTATGTTGACAGCAGCCACTCAATGTTAGTGATGGCCGTTTAACAGTCTGATGACCTTGAGATAGAAGCTGTTTTTGAGTCTCTCGGTCCCTGCTTTGATGCACCTGTACTGACCTCGCCTTCTGGATGATAACGGGGTGAACAGGCTGTGGTGCGGGTGGTTGTTGTCGTTGATAATCTTTTTGGCCTTCCTGTGACATCGGGTGCTGTAGGTGTCCTGGAGTACAGGTAGTTTGCTCCCGGTGATGCGTTGTGCAGACCGCGCCACCCTCTGGAGAGTGTTGCAGATGAGGGCGGTGCAGTTTCCGTACAAAGCTGTGATATTGCCCAACAGGATGCTCTCTTGCGCATATGTAAAAGTTTGTCAGGGTTTTGGGTGCCAAGATACATTTTTTCAACCTCCTGATTTTGATGAGGCACTGTTCCGCCTTCTTCATCACACTTTCTGTGTGGGTGGACCCTTTAAGTTTGTCTGTCATATGTACGCCTAGGAAGATTTAAAACGTTCTACCTTCTCCACTGCTGTCCCTTCGATGTGGATAGGGGGGTGCTTCCTCTCCCACTGCAATTTGCATACCGTCCCAATGGATCCACCAACGATGCAATCACCATCACACAGCACTCTGTCCTATCCCATCTGCACAAGAGGAAATGTAAGAATGATGTTCATTGACTACAGGTTTTACTTCCAACGCCGACAGAGACGGCTGCTTCGCTTCGCGTTCCTAGTAAACTAAGCAGTATTTTGTTTTTTATGTGGTATTTCTGACAATGTTACCCCTGAAAATCTTAGGATATATTACATACAGTTGGGATGAACTATTAGATATAAGAGCAACGTCAACTCACCAACATTACGACCAGGAATACAACTTTCCCGAAGCGGATCCTCTATTTGTCCTACCACCCAGGACAATGGATTGGATCCCAGCCGGCGACCCAAAACAACGGCACCGTAGAAGGGGCAGACAGAGCGGTCTTCTGGTCAGGCTCCATAGACGGGCACATCGCGAACCGCTCCAGTCTCTTGACAACAAGGTAGACGAAATCCGAGCAAGGGTAGTATTCCAGAGAGACATCAGAGACTGTAACGTTCTTTGTTTCATGGAAACATGGCTCACTTGAGACATGCTATCTGAGTCGGAACAGCCACCTGGTTTCTTCACGCATCGCGCCGATAGAAACAAGCATCTCTCTGGTAAGAAGAAGGGCAGGGGTGTATGCCTTATGATTAACAAGACATGGTGTGATCATAACAACATACAGGGACTCAAGTCATTTTGTTCACCTGACCTCACATTCAAATGCCGACCGCATTATCTACCAAGAGAATTCTCTTCGATCATAATCACAGTCATGTATATTCCCCCCCAAGCAGACACATCGACGGCCCTGAAAGAACTTCATCTGACTCTATGTAAACTGGAAACCACATATCCTGAGGCTGCTTTTATTGTAGCTGGGGATTTTAACAAGGCTAATTTGAAAACAAGGCTCCCCAAATTCTATCAGCATATCGACTGTGGCACCAGGGCTGGCAAAACCCTAGACCATTGTTATTCTAACTTCCCAGGTGCATATAAGGCCCTCCCCCACCCTCCCATTGGAAAAGTTGACCACGACTCCATTTTGTTGCTACCAGCCTATAGACAGAAACTAAAACAGGAAGCACCTGCACTCAGGTCTGTTCAATGCTGGTCTGACCAATCGGATTCCACGCTTCAAGAATGCTTCGATCATGTGGACTGGGATATGTTCCGCAATGCGGCGAACAACAACATTGACGAATACGCATATTCGGTGAGCTAGTTTATTAGCAAGTGCATCGGGGATGTTGTACCCACAGCGTCTATTGAAACATTCCCCAACCAGAAACGGGGGATTGATGGCAGCATTCGCGCAAAACTGAAAGTGTGAACCACTGCTTTTAATCAGGGCATAGTGACCGGAAACATGACCGAATACAAACAGTATAGCTATTCCCCCCGCAAGGCAATCAACTGGGTCCTGCACTTCCTTACGGGCCAGCCCCAGGTGGTGAGAGTAGGTAACAACATCTCCACCCTGCTGATCCTTAACACTGGGTCCCCCCAAGGGTGCATTCTAAGCCCTCTTCTGTATTCACTGTTCACCCACGACTGCGTGGCCATGTACGCCTCCAACTCAATCATCAAGTTTGCAGACGATACTACAGTGGTAGGCTCTTCCTAGGCGTACATATGACAGACAAACTTAAAGGGTCCACCCACACAGAAAGTGTGATGAAGAAGGCGGAACAGTGCCTCATCAAAATCAGGAGGTTGAAAAAATGTATCTTGGCACCCAAAACCCTGACAAACTTTTACATATGCGCAAGAGAGCATCCTGTTGGGCAATATCACAGCTTTGTACGGAAACTGCACCGCCCTCATCTGCAACACTCTCCAGAGGGTGGCGCGGTCTGCACAACGCATCACCGGGAGCAAACTACCTGTACTCCAGGACACCTACAGCACCCGATGTCACAGGATGGCCATAAAGATCATCAAGGACAACAACCACCTGAGCCACTGCCTGTTCACACTGCTTTCATCCAGAAGGCGAGATCAGTATAGGTGCATCAAAGCTGGGACCGAGTCTTTCTGTCTGCACTTGTCTCAGTCAAATAAATGATGAATATTTCAATATATTATTTGGATGGGCAAGGTGGTACGGTAGGGTGGGCCAAGCCCCCTAGGGCACCGGCCCTGGCGTGCATGCATGCACATGTGGATGCGTGTGTGCACACAATGTGGCTGGGAATCAGGTGGCAACTAGGGTTAGGTGGTATGTTTTATCTTTATCCTATTCTTGTGCCATACTGAGGAAAATGTTATTATCGGCATTTTCCGCAGGGGGCGGTAATTTTCCACTTTCAAAGAAAGTCCATTGTAGCACTGCACCTGGAGGTATAACCTACTTTTAAAGGACAAAGAGAAGTTATTGTGGGTCTGCAAGCCCAATGAAACTTGAATCAGAAATATCTAATCAAATTTCCATTAGTTCCAAAGGCTGCACTTACAGTAAAATCTAAACCTTAATGCATGGTTTTATAACATACACTTGTTTCCCCAAGCTATTGTTAAAACACCTTGCTAATGTAATCACCACTGGCATGGATATGCAAATTGTCCATCTGCTTAATGTGTCCCCGTGAGTCTCCATTGTGAATGGAGCTGAAGCTGATTGGCTCCATTGTCTGTCTTATCTTATGTCTTCATTGCAGATTGGAGTGGTTTGTTCATCTGCTCAGCATTGGATATTCGCACTCCGGTATTAGTTTGACGAGCAGTGAAGATTTCTGACAGCTGCCATTTTGTCATTGTTAAATTCTGATAGCATGGAAAGGACCTGCGGCAGACATAAACTCCATGGTGTATTGTTGTTTTTCTATCAAAGCTGATTAAATTAAATGTTTAAATATCATTCAAATATCAGCTAACAACTGAAATTAATATAAATAATTTGAATAATAGACTGTGTTCATGGTGTTTGCACATCAATTGGCTCTGTAGCCCCATAGCTACACCCTTAATGACCAGAGGACAAAGTAGCTTTTACTAATGCTAGAATACAGTGCCTTGCGAAAGTATTCGGCCCCCTTGAACTTTGCGACCTTTTGCCACACTTCAGGCTTCAAACATAAAGATATAAAACTGTATTTTTTTGTGAAGAATCAACAACAAGTGGGACACAATCATGAAGTGGAACGACATTTATTGGATATTTCAAACTTTTTTAACAAATCAAAAACTGAAAAATTGGGCGTGCTAAATTATTCAGCCCCCTTAAGTTAATACTTTGTAGCGCCACCTTTTGCTGCGATTACAGCTGTAAGTCGCTTGGGGTATGTCTCTATCAGTTTTGCACATCGAGCGACTGACATTTTTTCCCATTCCTCCTTGCAAAACAGCTCGAGCTCAGTGAGGTTGGATGGAGAGCATTTGTGAACAGCAGTTTTCAGTTCTTTCCACAGATTCTCGATTGGATTCAGGTCTGGACTTTGACTTGGCCATTCTAACACCTGGATATGTTTATTTTTGAACCATTCCATTGTAGATTTTTCTTTATGTTTTGGATCATTGTCTTGTTGGAAGACAAATCTCCGTCCCAGTCTCAGGTCTTGCAGACTCCATCAGGTTTTCTTCCAGAATAGTCCTGTATTTGGCTCCATCCATCTTCCCATCAATTTTAACCATCTTCCCTGTCCCTGCTGAAGAAAAGCAGGCCCAAACCATGATGCTGCCACCACCATGTTTGACAGTGGGGATGGTGTGTTCAGGGTGATGAGCTGTGTTGCTTTTACGCCAAACATAACGTTTTGCATTGTTGCCAAAGGTTTCAGGTTTCATCTGACCAGAGCACCTTCTTCAACATGTTTGGTGTGTCTCCCAGGTGGCTTGTGGCAAACTTTAAACAACACTTTTTATGGATATCTTTAAGAAATGGCTTTCTTCTTGCCACTCTTCCATAAAGGCCAGATTTGTGCAATATACGACTGATTGTTGTCCTATGGACAGAGTCTCCCACCTCAGCTGTAGATCTCTGCAGTTCATCCAGAGTGATCATGGGCATCTTGGCTGCATCTCTGATCAGTCTTATCCTTGTATGAGCTGAAAGTTTAGAGGGACGGCCAGGTCTTGGTAGATTTGCAGTGGTCTGATACTCCTTCCATTTCAATATTATCGCTTGCACAGTGCTCCTTGGGATGTTTAAAGCTTGGGAAATATTTTTGTATCCAAATCCGGCTTTAAACTTCTTCACAACAGTATCTCGGACCTGCCTGGTGTGTTCCTTGTTCTTCATGATGCTCTCTGCGCTTTTAACGGACCTCTGAGACTATCACAGTGCAGGTGCATTTATACGGAGACTTGATTACACACAGGTGGATTGTATTTATCATCATTAGTCATTTAGGTCAACATTGGATCATTCAGAGATCCTCACTGAACTTCTGGAGAGAGTTTGCTGCACTGAAAGTAAAGGGGCTGAATAATTTTGCACGCCCAATTTTTCAGTTTTTGATTTGTTAAAAAAGTTTGAAATATCCAATAAATGTCGTTCCACTTCATGATTGTGTCCCACTTGTTGTTGATTCTTCACAAAAAAATACAGTTTTATATCTTTATGTTTGTAGCCTGAAATGTGGCAAAAGGTCGCAAAGTTCAAGGGGGCCGAATACTTTCGCAAGGCACTGTACATGGACTAAAATGTGTATGGGAACTCAACCCATCCTATTTTGTAGTTTAAAAAATTATTGTATTATAGCATTTCATTTTAATCCGGTGTACCAGAGTAGGCCTTGTCCCGACCTGTACTTGAACTAAGTACCCTTTTTTAAAACTCTCTAAGCAATGTCCTAGCCTGACTGATGTGACTTATGTGACTCACAGGGCAGAGAGAGTTGTGACTCACTGGTCTGGACAGGAGGCCAATGCAAATGCAATATTCACTCAGAAATTGACACGTTAATTTGTTTTCTCAAATATATTTTTTTCCTGGGGAGTTGAGAACTCTAATTTTTTGGATTGAAAATTAAACAGCTGTAATGGAAGGGGGCAGTGTGTGGAGGCTGGGGCTGTGTGTGGATGTGCGTGTGGGTGTTTGAGTGAGAAAGACACAGAAAACCAACCAGTAAAAGCACAGCCCCCTTCATTATCGTGGCATCGAGCTATTAAAATCAACACAGCCTTTCCAGACTCTAAAGTCCGGAGTACATTGAGCAGTGGAGGCTGGTGACATGAAAAATTGAGGAGGATGGGAGACCCACGGTATAGGCGCGTAACGCACGGAGACAACAAAGTGTGTTTCAAAAACACATTTTAATAAAGACATTTATGGTACAATATTATGGGAATGTGAATGAGAGGGCTACTTACACAGTGTGGGAAAGGGATAACAGCAGTGATTGAATGAGGGTATGAGGCATGAGTTGAGGTGTTCAGAGGCTTGACCAGTGTAGGACAGGATTTGACTGGGAAGACAAAAAACAATAACACAACACATTGCACAGTTAGACAAAAGAGCTAATGAGTTTGTCCAAGCAAGGAGTAAAATCATTGATGTGTAATAATGTGTTTGTGTGTGATTGACTCTACATACATTAATGAGATCAAATGTATGGGGCTACTCACAATGCTTGGAGGGGAAACATTCAATGTGCCAGTGGATGAGTGGGCACATGAGACGTGGCTTCAGTTCATGTGAGGAGACAAAGGGAGTGGAGCGGAGTAGTCATCACCTATTAAATCAGGAAACAGGAGGGGTCTTAGCTGTAAATACAAATAGCTGATACATTCCATTACAGCAGCGCCATCGTAGGTTTGGAGAACGAGTTTCTCTATGAACTTAAACTGAGACATCTCAAAATTCATAAAGTCCAACCCAGACTGCATATCTCTCCACTTGACACATCAAAGTATCACAAGTAACATTTCTGAATAAAGCCTTGATCATCCACATACCTGACGATAACTGACAACTACAAGCAGACTGGTGCTACAACTACAACCAGAGCGGTGGGGAAATGTTTACCCCCTGGGGCCTGGAGATTTTCCTTATGTTAAACTAACTAGGAAAACTCTGGACCCTATAAGTAAGTTATGATCGTGATTAATCAGTTGTGAAAAGGTTTTAAAAGGTTTTATATGGGACCAGTTTTTCCTAATCAGGTCACTTTATTTTTTTTTTATGGATGAAAAAAACTCCTGGCCCTGAGAGTGGGGGATGAAAACCCTGTAAAACCCTGTAAAACTGCAGCTACCTTATATTTGTTCATATACATTATATTTAGACTAGATTAGGAGGGGAATTTCCTCCACCCAGACACATAGACAACAACAACTGATAGACAATAGAACTCACAGGGCTGAGCTTGCTTAATGCATGTTTGCAACTGTAGGCCTTACAAAACATTTACTCACATCCGTCATCACTATTATGTGGATTCATTAATTCCAGTTATTCATTATGGATTACAAAGGTATAGGCAGCCTAGCCAGTCCAATTTTGAATATAAACTACATTTTATCACATTCAAACTTTCTCCTGACACACAAATGAACTATAAATGCATAACGTTACCAATTAGTTTACCCTGACCAGATGGACAGGGCACATAGGCTGTATGCAGCTGCTCTAATTAGTAGCCTACAGTTGATCAGACTGAAAAATAGTCTTGTTTTCACCCCATATAGCATGTCAGATTTCTAATATTTAGGTGTAGCCTAAACTACTGCAACATTTATATCATTAGTTTTTTCTTGTGTCTGTCTGGAGTGATATCATCTTTGCTAAATAAATACCAGAGGAAAGTAGAAAGCCTAATTGAGCGCATACGAAAAAATGCGCCGTGTCAAACTCTCTTTAATCTTTTAATGGATGATGCGATGGAAGCTATCAAATCATTCGGAATTTTTTTCGACATCCCAGAAAAGACAGTAGAAGATTCGTTATGTTCAGCAAGTAAAGCATCGTAATGTGCAATTACCTCTGCAAGCTCTTTGTAGTTGACCTTGTCGGCAGAACTTTTCATCTCATCGTGTCCTCTTCTCGCATGCCCAAAAATGCAGGCAAGGCCAGAAATACAGACAGCTTGATGAAAGGCTCCCTGTTAACCAGCTATACTTTTGAAACCTGGTGTTATTGAACGCCCTCACCTTTTCATCCTTCTTCATGAAACTGATCTCAGGCAGAGGGCGTATACTCCAGGTACTCCAGGTTTCCGTGTACCCCAGAGAATGAAAGGGGTTCTTCAACAAAAAGTCCACAGCATTTTTGGCAGCTTTGGCCATTCTAACATTCTGGTGCAGAAAACTGCACACTTACGCTCGTAGCTATCTAGCTACTGAAGTTAGCTAGGCACATTTAAATAAATTGCACTGACTTGACACAAAAATAAAGTTCTAAGATCAAGAAAACAATGTATAATATACATCCTCAGTCTCCTGTAATTTGAAAAAATGAATTTGAATGGAATAATATCCAAAGAATGCTCAACTATCACTTTTCACTCTTAATCTCTATCCAACGTCACCAAGATTCTCAACACATAAAACCCCCATAATGCTCTGTGGCACAATCCCAATACAACTCAATATGTTCATTCAAAGATCATAATTATATGATTGGATGAACAATATGTCAGTTTATACTGCAAAAGCTTTGATTGTTTGGAGCACGTCCTCCGGAAGTGGTTATAATTACCATATACAGTGCCTTGCGAAAGTATTCGGCCCCCTTGAACTTTGCGACCTTTTGCCACATTTCAGGCTTCAAACATAAAGATATAAAACTGTATTTTTTTGTGAAGAATCAACAACAAGTGGGACACAATCATGAAGTGGAACGACATTTATTGGATATTTCAAACGTTTTTAAACAAATCAAAAACTGAAAAATTGGGCGTGCAAAATTATTCAGCCCCCTTAAGTTAATACTTTGTAGCGCCACCTTTTGCTGCGATTACAGCTGTAAGTTGCTTGGGGTATGTCTCTATCAGTTTTGCACATCGAGAGACTGAAATGTTTTCCCATTCCTCCTTGCAAAACAGCTCGAGCTCAGTGAGGTAGGATGGAGAGCATTTGTGAACAGCAGTTTTTAGTTCTTTCCACAGATTCTCGATTGGATTCAGGTCTGGACTTTGACTTGGCCATTCTAACACCTGGATATGTTTATTTTTGAACCATTCCATTGTAGATTTTGCTTTATGTTTTGGATCATTGTCTTGTTGGAAGAGAAATCTCCGTCCCAGTCTCAGGTCTTTTGCAGACTCCATCAGGTTTTCTTCCAGAATGGTCCTGTATTTGGCTCCATCCATCTTCCCATCAATTTGAACCATCTTCCCTGTCCCTGCTGAAGAAAAGCAGGCCCAAACCATGATGCTGCCACCATCATGTTTGACAGTGGGGATGGTGTGTTCAGGGTGATGAGCTGTGTTGCTTTTACGCCAAACATAACGTTTTGCATTGTTGCCAAAAAGTTCAATTTTGGTTTCATCTGACCAGAGCACCTTCTTCCACATGTTTGGTGTGTCTCCCAGGTGGCTTGTGGCAAACTTTAAACACCACTTTTTATGGATATCTTTAAGAAATGGCTTTCTTCTTGCCACTCTTCCATAAAGGCCAGATTTGTGCAATATACGACTGATTGTTGTCCTATGGACAGAGTCTCCCACCTCAGCTGTAGATCTCTGCAGTTCATCCAGAGTGATCATGGGCCTCTTGGCTGCATCTCTGATCAGTCTTCTCCTTGTATGAGCTGAAAGTTTAGAGGGGCGGCCAGGTCTTGGTAGATTTGCAGTGGTCTGATACTCCTCCTGATACTCCATAGTGCACTCCAAGCTCGTCATCAAGCTCGAGACCCTGGGTCTCGACCCCGCCCTGTGCAACTGGGTACTGGGCTTCCTGACGGGCCGCCCCCAGGTGGTGAGGGTAGGCAACAACATCTCCACCCCGCTGATCCTCAACACTGGGGCCCCACAAGGGTGCGTTCTGAGCCCTCTCCTGTACTCCCTGTTCACCCACGACTGCGTGGCCACGCATGCCTCCAACTCAATCATCAAGTTTGCGGACGACACGACAGTGGTAGGCTTGGTTACCAACAACGACGAGACGGCCTACAGGGAGGAGGTGAGGAGTGTGGTGTCAGGAAAATAACCTCACACTAAACATCAACAAAACTAAGGAGATGATTGTGGACTTCAGGAAACAGCAGAGGGAACAGCCCCCTATCCACATCGATGGAACAGTAGTGGAGAGGGTAGTAAGTTTTAAGTTCCTCGGCATACACATCATAGACAAACTGAATTGGTCCACCCACACAGACAGCATCGTGAAGAAGGCGCAGCAGCGCCTCTTCAGCCTCCTCAGCTTGTCACCAAAAGCACTCACAAACTTCTACAGATGCACAATCGAGAGCATCCTGTCGGGCTGTATCACCGCCTTGTGCGGCAACTGCTCCGCCCACAACCGTAAGGCTCTCCAGAGGGTAGTGAGGTCTGCACAACGCATCACCGGGTGCAAACTACCTGCCCTCCAGGACACCTACACCACCCGATGTCACAGGAAGGCCAAAAAGATTATCAGGGACAACAACCACCCGCACCATTGCCTGTTCACCCCGTTATCATCCAGAAGCCGAGGTCAGTACTACTGCATCTTTATGTAATACATGTATCACTAGCCACTTTAACTATGCCACTTTGTTTACATACTCATCTCATATGTATATACTGTATACTGCCTATGCCGCTCTGTACCATCACTCATTCATATATCTTTATGTACATATTCTTTATCCCCTTACACTTGTGTCTATAAGGTAGTAGTTTTAGAATAGTTATCTAGATTACTTGTTGGTTATTACTGCATTGTCGGAACTAGAAGCACAAGCATTTCGCTACACTCGCATTAACATCTGCTAACCATGTGTATGTGACAAATAAAATTTGATTTGATTTACTTCTTCATTACACAAAGGAAAAACCTCAACCAATTTCTAAAGACTGGTGACATCCAGTGGAAGAGGTAGGAACTGCAAGCAAGTCCCTTAGAAATGTTGTTTCCCAATGAAAACACATTGAAAAGACTGTGACCTCAAAAACAAATCTGAATGGTTTGTCCTCGGGGTCTTGCCTGCTCCATAAGTTCTGTTATACTCGCTTCCATGATTCAAACAGTTTTAGAAACTTCAGAGTGTTTTCTATCCAAATCTACTAATAATATGCATATCTTATATTCTGGTGATGAGTAGCAGGCAGTTGAATTGGGCACGCTATTGGGCACGCTATTCATCCAAAAGATGCTATCCCGAAGAAGTTTTTAAGGAGAGGTAACTCTCTAATTCCATGGATAACACTTGTATTTTCATCAACATATATGAGTATTTCTGTAAATTGATGTGGCTCTCTGCAATATCACCGCATGTTTTAGAACTACTGAACGTAACGTGTCAATGTAAATTGAGATGTTTTGATCAAAACTTTATCGAACAAAACATACATGTATTGTGTAACATGAAGTCCTATGAGTGTCATCTGATGAAGTTCATCAAAGGTTAGTGATTCATTTTATCTCTATTTGTGCTTTTTGTGACTCCTCTCTTTGGCTGGAAAAATGGCTGGTTTTTCTGTGAGTTGGTGGTGACCTAACATAATCGTTTGTGGTGCTTCCACTGTAAAGCCTTTTTGAAATCAGACACGGTGGCTGTATTAACGAGAATTTGTTCTTTAAAATGGTGTAAAATACTTGTATGCTTGAGGAATTTTAATTATGCGATTTTTGTTTTGAATTTGGCACCCTGCACTTTCACTGGCTGTTGGCGAGGTGGGACGCTACCGTCCCACATATCCCAGAGAGGTTAACTCAGTGACCTAGGGTACCACAGGAAATGTTTGTTTAATGAGTTAACCCGAATTAGCTCAAGAATAATTCAGAATCTTGATATCATAGCAGTCAATCATTTCCTCATATCAGTTTAATTCTGAACGTCACATAGTCCTTTAAAATCTGCACGTACCACACAAACAGAGTAGATTATTTATTTACTAACAAGCTAAATGATAACATAAGATATACAGTCTAGGTTATTGATTAGAACTTAATACAATGACAACAGGTCACTAGCGGACCAACACAACATAACACGTGTTACTGAATATGGAGATTTAAAGAGAGAGTCTGAGAGAGAACACTTGGATACATGTAAACTATACTTAGTTTAACCCTAACACCTTGCCCCATACTGCTGGGCTTTTGGGTAAGAATTGTAATGCATGTATTTTATTTTGGAAAGTCTCTGTTGGGTATCTCTGTTGGATATCTTCGGATGGTCTGGTCTTTTTGTTATCGGGTGTAAGTCTCTGATTGTCCACAAGATGTCACAATGTTCTTTCTCTTAGTTACCTGTTTACTTGCACTCGTTCTGTGAGAGAGGTCTCCTGAGGAGGCTAATCAGCCATGTCAATGCTCCTAGCTTGGGAATGAAAGTAGTGTAGACAACCAATGACTTGAAGAGAATAACCAGGTGGTCCTTCTTAAATTCCCCTTCTTAGACACAGTACTCAATCGTAGCATTGATTGTTAATCATTGGTGAAACGAAGAAGAGGCACATCCTGGAACAACGTTACACTGTTGATAGTTACGCTAGAGGGAAAATGGTGCATGTTTTGTTTACTTTCTCTATCGAATACAGATTGCCCGTCTACAATTTGATCAATTATTTACGTTTAAAAATACCTAAAGTTGTATATTTTGGCAAAGTTTATAGGCAACTTTTGAAATGTTTTGTAGTGACATTGTGTTTTGGAAAGCTGTTTTTTTTCTGGATCAAACCTGCTTTCTAAATGGACATTTTGGGTATTCATGGACGGAATTAATCGAAAAAAAGGACCCATTGTGATGTTTATGGGACATATTGGAGTGCCAACAAAGAAGCTCGTCAAAGGTAATGCATGTGTTAAATATTTTTTCTGCGTTTTGTGTAGCGCTGGCTATGCTAATTATTTTGTTTACAACTCGTTCAGGTGGTTCAGGGGGGTGCATGCTATCAGATAATAGCTTCTCATGCTTTCGCCGAAAAGCATTTTTAAAATCTGACATGTTGGCTGGATTCACAACGAGTGTAGCTTTAATTGAGTACCCTGCATGTGTGATTTAATGAAAGTTTGAGTTGTATCTCATTTTCTTTTTATTTGGCGCTATGCATTTCCCGAGGCGATTGGCCACTTGAGACGCTAGCGTCTCCCCTATCCATAAGAGGTTTTAACTTCAACCCAATTCCAAAGACTGGTGACATCCTGTGGAAGTCGTAAGAACTGTAAAATGGTCGCTATCAAATTTCCCTTGGCAAAGACAACTGGCGGAATGGTCAGAGGAAAAAAAAATTCTGAACAGTTTTTCCTCTGGGTTTTGCCTGCTACATAAGTTTTGTTATAGTCACAGACATTATTGAACCAGTTTTAGAAACTTCGGGGTGTTTTCTATCCACACCTACTAATCATATGCATATAATATATTCCTGGCATGAGTAGCAGGAAGTTGAAATTGTGGAAAGTGGAAATGCTGCCCCCTATCCTTAAGCGGTTCCTTTGTCCTCTCGAACCTTGTGTTGCATTTGGGGGTCATGACTATTCGTGGACCTAGGCTGCAGTGCATGGTCCTCTAGTATGTTAATTATCAAATCACGTGTTTAATACCCTAGGGTAGAAAGAGGGTGCTTTATGACATCCTCTCTGGGTTCCCTGGGGCATAGCTAGTTATGTGGCAAGTTATTACCATTTACTATGATCTCGTTAGACAACTAAATTCACAGCCTCACCGTCAGAAAACATTCTCTTTGATCTGGATATTTACTACACAACATAATGTAAACACCATATTCCATCCAATTAAATATATTGTCCCAAAGTCCATTTATTTGATGTCCTGTAGTTTTGGGCAGTAGACTCTCCCTAAGGCACACACACATTCCAATCTCTCACATTAGAGACAAGAAAGAAGTTGGTCTGTTTCCTTAGAATTTACGATGTGCGTGAGGTCATAAAATCCCCCACCTCCATACCTCTCCCACTCTGCAGGAGAGATATCTCTGTAGAGTTGATCCTCACAGGCCAGTCATGACACCTTCATTGCAAAAAAGTGTTATTTAATCAATTATTTGGTGACACATGAATATATTTAATATAGTTTTTTCAAAAAATTCTAACGTTTTAATGTTGAACTATTTTTATTTTTATGAAATTTCACCCCTTCCTTCTCCGAGGAGCCTCCACTGACTTCAGGCTAGGTGTTAGCCAGACTAGCAATGTCCAGCAATGAAACCCAAATCCTCTGCCTACTCTTTGGGCTCTGGGCTGAGGGCAGCTGCTCCTGCTTGATTCAGGATACTCCTCCCAGGATGCACCTGCGTAGCCTTGTATCGAGTTCATGCTCACTCTGCATGGTGGAGCAAGGGCCTTCGCCAGCCTTGGAGGAGAATAAGAGGGCTCTGGTCTTTAGCTAGACATGTGACACAGTACTTGTGACCAACAGCCTTGGAGAATGGCATATCATGATGGTAGTGATCCGAAGTTTGAAACTCTGAAAAACAGTACACACAAAAACAACTTGTCAGTTTATTCACAAATGGTAATGGTAACAGTGAATATCTGATGGAAATAGTTGAAAACCTGGGGGAACATTTTAAATGTTGTTTTAATTAGGCTAGCATCACTGCACAGCTAGCCACCGAGATCATTTTTTAGGAACCAGTTTCATTGTGAAAAGCAGAAAACACACTCAAACCTCCTAATTTAGTACAAAATGCAGGCAACAGACACGTTTCTGATGTGAAATAGTCAAAAATTTGACGTTATTACCTTAAGCTAAAAGCTCAGTGCCAAGTTAACTAGCCAGCTAATGCAATAGTCAAAAGAGACTCTGGAAGTGAGCTATGTCACAGTACTGGTACTTACCAGGAGCTTGTGGAAAACATTGTAGACAGTAAAACGTTGTATAGCATGACATGCATGTCAGTACAGTGGTAGAGGGATACGTGACATGGGTACATGACAGTGCTTACAGAGGGTAAACTGGTGTGTTTTATATTATTCAGGTACATCCCATAGTCCCATAGATGAATGATAGAAGAAAAAAAACTACATTAGTTTATACCTGGTGCTAACATACGTCCTTTGTCCTTAGCTTTTACAAATTCTGATTGTGCCCACATTTCTAGACAGGTGTAGATGATTACAAGACACATTGTGATCCAGGGCTGGCACCAGAACGAATCATTTGGACGGGTATTCGATTTCCATAAGGAGGCACTTTCCTTTCATGGGAGCTTACATGTGTGCACACGCTCCTATTTTTTTACTAGAACCGCTGGCCTCGAGGGACCCCCCTTCAAGCTAATTAGCAGCCATTCTGACTGCAATATTCTAACAGTGTAATTCATACATTTCATATCGCAAAAATAATAATTTGGTTGTGTTTATGAAGGTCTTAGGTATAATTATAATATTTCAAATAACACAAAAGCATTTTTATTAGTTTATGTTACTGTAGATTAAATTTAAAGTGTTAGTGTTCAATAAATTGTACAAAACAGAAGCATATCTGTTGGAACACGGAGAGAGATAATTTTTTATAATGACAAAAAAAAATGTAATACCCCAACCACCAGGATTCAGCACAAAAGCAATAATGTCATTATAATTAATATGTGTCGATATGACAGCAGGGAAAAATGGTCAATTATTATCAGCTCGTGCTTACATGGTGTAAGTCTTCACGCAATGGCATCAATTGGAGCATTTCCATGTCACATAAACAACAAAAGCTGGTGAGTTGTTGATTTTGCGCTGATAATTGCCCTGTAGCACGGTCACCGGCTTGTTCTATCCAAACGGTGCTGCCCCTTCTCTCTCCTGTCATTTCATTTGGTGGTGGCGTGGGCACCTGCTCAGTGCGCACCGGTATGGCTTTTGTGCACTTAGGCCTTGGAGGTGTAGATTCAAGCTCAAAATCAAAAAAATAATCATCAGGATGTCACGATTCATTTATTCCCAACAATGTTTTTATTCTAATTTTGTATCAACACTGACGCAGCATGTGAATCCATTCGTCTTGGTCTTCTTATCATTGTAAATCACGCACATTCTCACTGGGTACTCCAAGTAGGCCAGAGTAGACTGATTAAACTGCTTGGATTTGGTGGACTGATATAGGGTTCATACCATTTTGCGATTATAGATCAATACAATAGAATACAATAGAATGGCCCGCACTGTTCTTCATTCACAATTGGTGACAACATAATTATGCATTGTTCACTTCCCCTTGCTCACCCATTCTCCCCCTTTCTCCCCTATCATAATGTACTTAATTTATTTAATCTGTTATGTCTGTGAAATTAGTTTTGGTATAGTTTATGTTGAGTTTTCAGGCAAATATTTGTATGATTATCAACTGGCCACAGCACCTTCAACTATCGGGAGAAGGAGTGGAGCAGGTTCTACTGTTCAAAGAAGTAACTACTACAGTATCTCACCTGAGAAAGCATCCAAGTGAGCGAAACAGCTCTCCTCTGTCTTACTATATGTAGCCCATGTATCTGATCCTGTCTGGACAAAAATAGTATTACATGCCCTTTTTGTCCAGACAGAATCAGATACATACTGAGACAGAGGGGCGCTGTTTCACACACTCAGATTATTTATCTTTTTTTCTTTCTGTCAGCGCGCGTTTCAGTAAAATAAATTCTAAATAATTAAATATTGTTTTTAGACGGGCAATGAGGTATGGTAGGTCTGCAGGAAATATTTGATGCAGGAAATATTACTATAATGGGGGATTTATCAATAAAAGGGGGGCAAACACAGAAGTTTATAAGCTAAATAAAATAAATTACCTGGAAATAGGGGTCTGAGCTGCAGCACTGAGTAACGATATTACAATTTACATGTAAGTCAGTCGAGTGAACCATCCCTTCACTGGATGTTTACGCGACAACCAGAATGCATTGTATGACATCATCAAACATGGCGCCACACATAGCTGACATTTAGCTTATCATTAGCTCATCATAATCAGTACAACCTATTTTACACATTTGTGTAAAGTCTATGCAAGAATCGGAATGTATGTTTGTCACCAGTACTTGAAAACATGTGAATAAAACAGTAATTACATTATGCTCCATACATATATACATTGTGCTACTGTAGAAATGACAACACGATATAGAAAACTATAATAATAGCTTAATAAGGCACATATTTTGATAGGAATGCACACAAGTCCAAAGTTATTATTAGTAAGGAAAACAACAATGAAAGCAATGCGGGTTCCAGCCTGAAAACGTTTGTGCAAGTTGTTTTCTGACTGGAGATGTGCAAATGTCTGCATACTTGATCTGGGGAAACACTGGGGAAATGCTTGGGCTCTACTCTAAGAGAGAAGTTTGTCAGGCTCAGTGAAGAAATTGTCCTCTTATGTTCTGTTAATTACTAATGTCCCCTTTAAGAACAGCTATTCCTTGGTCATGACCAGTGTTGCTCTATGTTATTCTTGTACTAACTAGCTTTACCAAATGTGAAGCTCCAGTTCACTTCCTTGTATTCAGAGACTTTCTTATTATATCAATTAGTAATACGAGCTAAGACACTGCATCAGCAACAGTGAAACGGGCTACTTCTATGTGCATTAATGAGGAGGCGGAATGCATCTCAATTTAAACTGTTTTTTAATTTTTAAACATTTAAAATCATTTGAAATTCACAAAGTGAAACATAAATAGCAGGCAATCCGCGCTGCCTTGGTTTGAGGGCAGCGCAGGTTAACTGTCCTGATGTGTAATAATCATATTTTGGAACAGGGAGTGCATTCTGACACCACATGCATAAAGAAACTCATGCTGGAGCGACCATTAGAGATATCTGGAACTCACACATGAAACGGTTAACTTCTCATGACTCTCAAACCCGCATGCGGGAGCGTAACCATAGCCTCAAACTAATTAGCACAACGAGGGTACATAAATCTAACTAGAAAATCTTCCTATTCATGAAAATCACAAATGAAATATATTGAGTCACAGCTTAGCCTTTTGTTAATCACACTGTCAAAATATGCTTTACAGCCAACGCTAGACAAGCATTTGTATAAGTTTATCATGGCATAATGCTATGGTTAGGCTCTGCTACCAGCAGGCAACATTTTCACGAAAATAAGAAAAGCAATCAAATTAAATCATTTACTTTTGAAGAACTTCGATGTTTTCACTCAGGAGACTCCCAGTTAGATAGCAAATGTTCCTTTTTTCCAAAAATATTATTTTTGTAGACGAAATAGCTCCGTTTGTTCTTCACGTTTGGCTGAGAAATCGACTGGAAAATGCAGTCACTACAACGCCAAACTTTTTTCCAAATTAGCTCCATAATATCGACAGAAACATGGCAAACGTTGTTTAGAATCAAGCCTCAAGGTGTTTTTCACATAACAATTCGATAATATATCCGTCGGGACAATTGGTTTCTCATAAGATGCGATTGGAAAAATGGCTACTTGTGTACTTTACGCAAGATTTTCTGCGGGAGCCATCATGTGACCACTTGCTAAATGTGGTCCCTTATGGCTATTCTTCAACATAAATGCGTAAAAAGACGTCACAATGCTGTAGACATCTTGGGGAATACGTAGAAAATGTAAGCTCATTCGTAGCTCATTCACAGCCATATAAGGAGTCATTGGCATGAGGATTTTTATCTGGGTTTCGCCTGTAACATCAGTTCTGTTGCACTCACAGACAATATCTTTGCAGTTGTGGAAACGTCAGAGTGTTTTCTATCCAAAGCTGTCAATTATATGCATAGTCAACCATCTTGTCGTGACAAAATATCCTGTTTAAAACGGGAACGTTTTTTATCCAAAAATGAAAATACTGCCCCCTAGTTATAAAAGGTTAAAGATCATACTTTTTTTCAAAGTCCACCATTCCTTTCATGCATTTCAATATAAAATGCATAACATTTGCATTTCTACCTTTTTGCATATATATTCCAAGTTAATAAAGGTTTATGGCCTCACAAATGTCAATCTGCTTCAATGCATTATAGTTCTAGTACATGCACCACAGTGTTCATTACTTGCAAAAGAAAAATGCAGATCTGTAATGGAAGTAAAATTATTGAAGTTATTTGAGTTATAACGTGGAGTTGTTTTAAAAGGTAGTCAGACTTTACTGGAAAAAATCTGTTGTCTCCCGCCATGGGTCAACGTGCTTTTAAAATGAAATTCTGTGATGCATATGTTTGGTGAAATAGAACAATAAATCAAGTGTATGTGTTTCCTCAACTGGATTAACGTGGCCTGTTTCTGATAGGACCTTGGAGCATTCTTAGATTGAGAGGACACAGTTTGGTCTTGAGGGGAGACTGATAGTCTAGTACTTAACCCCAAGCACCAGATTTATATAGGGTAGCTCAAAATGTCTTACGCAACCCTGATTTACTGAATACAAATAGAAGTCTTCAACTTCCTTGTTAAGAATTATTGCCAGTTGTAGAATTGGGCTGGACACATAACTAAACAATCTCCAAGTTGAGGACTGATCCTGCAGATGGAATGTGATCCAAAGTCCAGATTTACTGTCTTCACCAGTTCAGTTTGCACCTGTTATTCTTCTGAGGGATTAAAACATTTTAGAAAAACATAAAGCAAGTAATAGTGAAGAACATTTTTATGAAATGCAAAAATATTGTAAAGGCAGTTGGCTGATTTTAGCTAAGAATTTTGCAAAAAAAAAATCCTCTGTGAAAAAAGTGGGTGCGTACTTTACACTGATGGAAATGATTATTAAATATTTCTTAAAGACAACACTAAATCACTGATCATTAACAAAGGTAGCCAGTCAATTTACTTTATGGACTGATCAGTACTTGAAACTGGAACTCCGGTTAATTTTGTCTGTCTATCAATATACAGTCAGGCTGTGTGTATACAGTCCGGCTAATGAAAACTGGTTCATACTGAACTCTGCAATATGGAGATAGCCCCTATTGAGTCGTAACAGCCTGCGTTCATACTGTGGGGAATTTATAGCCCGGCTCACAACAGAGGAATCAATAGGCGATTAGATGGATAGGGACGGTAGGATGTTATCACCTTTAGGGCATTGCTCACACACACACACACACACACACACACACACACACACACACACACACACACACACACACACACACACACACACACACACACAGACACAGACACAGACACATAGAGAGAGGGAGAAAGGAGGAGACAGACACAGATAAGGAGAGGGGAGGGATGTCTCAATAAAAACACAATAACAGTAGATGAATGTGGAGCAGCAGTCGATGCCAGGTGATGGATCCTGCTGCAGTTTGTTACATACCTGCCTTCTTCTTACCCTCCAAACCTCAAGGGTGCCATTGTAAAGCTGCCAGAAAAACAGCAGCCTATTCCTGTCGGCTGAGAATACTCAGGAATGATAAATCATGCATTCATAGTTTCCATCCTCCTGGACGAGGAGAGGAAACAGAATGATTGCTGTGCATGGGCAGTTTGGAAAACTGAGACATTTTGGTGTGGTTTATTTTTATAAATATATGCAAACCTATGTTATGCCCCAAGGTACTTCTAAAAAATTTAAGTTTAAAATCAGCTCAGATTGCAGTATACTCCACCATAAAAATGTATCATCCGCTTCGCGATACAGTGAACTCTAAAAGTATTGGGACAGCGACATATTTGTTATTGTTTGGCTTTTTATTCCAGCACTTTGAATTTGAAATGATTCAATGACAGAGGTTAAAGTGCAGACTGTTACCATTCATTTGAGCCATTTAGAACCATTTAGAAATTACAGCACTTTTTGCACATATTCCCCCCATTTTAAGGAACCAATAGTATTGGTACAAATTCACTTATACGTGTATTAAAGTAGTACAAATTTACAGTTGAAGTCGGAAGTTTACATACACTTACGTTTGCGTCTTTAAAACCCGTTTTTCAACCACTCCACAAATGTCTTGTTAACAAACTATAGTTTTGGCAAGTCGGTTGGGACATCTACTTTGTGCATGACACAAGTAATTTTTCCAACAATTGTTTACAGACAGAGTATTTCACGTATAACTCACTGTATCACAATTCCAGTGGGTCAGAAGTTTACATACACTGAGTTGACTGTGCCTTTAAACAACTTGGAAAATTCCAGAAAATGATGTCATGGCTTTAGAAGCTTCTGATAGGCTAACTGACATAATTTGAGTCAATTGGAGGTGTACCTGTGGATATATTTCAAGGCCTACCTTCAAACTCAGTGCCTCTTTGCTTGGCATCATGGGGAAATCCCAAGAAGTCAGCCAAAACCTCAGAAAAAAATGGAAGACCTCGACAAGTCTGGTTCATCCTTGAGAGCAATTTCCAAATGCCTGAAGGTACCACATTCATCTATACAAACAATAGTACGCAAGTATAAACACCATGGGACCACGCAGCCATCATACCGCTCAGGAAGGAGAAGCATTCTGTCTTCTAGAGAGGTTTTCACCTGCTCAATCAGTTCTGTTATACTCACAGACATTATTTTAACAGTTTTGGAAACTTTAGAGTATTTTCTATCCAAATCTACCAATTATATACATATAGCAGGGTAGCAGGCAGTTTACTTTGGGCACGCTTTTCGTCTGGAGGTGAAAATAATGCCCCCTACCCTAGTGAAGTTAACACTTAATGTGGATGCTACCATGTTTATGGATAGTCTGGAGTGAGCCGTGAAAAAGTGACAGACACACATATCATACCTCCAAGACATACTAACCTCTCACCATTACAATAACAGGGGAGGTTAGCATTTGTGTGGGTGTTCGGCTTTTGTGCATCTAACTTTCTCACTCATCATTTTTCATGCTTTATTCAAGATGATCCATAATCATGGTAGCGTCTACATTAATGTAGAAGTGTTTAGAAAGATATTCTATTCTTATTTACAATAAAAGTGACTCCAAAATGACACACTAGAATATTTACCATTCATTACTATTAGTAATACCATTCATTACTAATAATCTGAAACACAACCAAAACAAGTAGCAAATGCATCAACAAATGTGTACGGTCATAAGCTTGATGTAGTCATTGTGTGCTGTGATTATGGGACCAAATACTTAACATTTGACGAATTTCACACACATATAAGTGAATTTGTCACAATACTTTTGAGCCCTTAAAACGGGGGGACGATGTAAAACAAAAAGTGCTTAATTTTTAAACAGATCTCCTGGTATAGATCACAATAGCCTAAAATTAAAGGTGACAGTCTGCACTTGAACCTCATGGTCATTGTATCATTTCAAATTCACAGTCCTGGAGTACAGAGACAAAACAACAAAAAATGTGTGACTGTGCCAATGCTTTTGTAGCTCACTGTATGTTAGCCCAAGATAGTTCCAGCAACCACTTTGTCTGAAGTCAGGGTTTCAGCAAATATAGACAATCATGTGGCGTGACAAAGAAATAGTGATAGCAAAATGCACCACTTCCCCTACCTGGCATGCATAGTAGCTGAATCAAGTGCACCTACTACCAACATAGGAGGGGGCCTCCCGAGTGGCACAGCAGTCTAAGGCACTGGATCGCAGTACTAGAGGCTATCACAACCGGCTGTGATTGGGAGTCCTGTAGGGAGGTTCTCAATTGGCCCAGCCTCATCCGGGTTAGGAGAGGGTTTTGCCATGGCTCATTGCGCTCTAGAGACTCCTTATGGCAGGCAAGGAGCCTGTGGGCTGAACTCGGCCGTCAGATGAACATTGCTTCCTCCGACACATTGGTGTGGCTGGCTTTCGGGGTTAAGTGATTAAGAACTGCAGTTTGGCGGATTAAGTTTCAGAGGATGCATGACTCGACCTTCACCTCCTGAGCCGGTTGGTGAGTTGCAGCGATGAGACAATGAAATCGGGGGGAGAAAAAGGCTGTATAAAAAAATGATATATATATACAGTACCAGTCAAAAGTTTGGACACACCTACTAATTCCAGGGTTTTTCTTTTTTTTAAACAATTTTCTACATAGAATAATACTGAGATATCAGGACTATGAAATAAAATGAATGAAATCATGTAGTAACCAAAACAAGTGCATTCTCTCAACCAGCTTCATGAGGTAGTCACCTGGAATGCATTTCAATTAACAGGTGTGCCTTGTTAAAAGTTCATTTGTGGAATTTCTTTCTTTCTTGTGGCTATGGAGCCAATCAGTTGGGTTGTGACAAGATAGGGGGGTATACAGAAGATAGCCCTATTTGGTAAAAGACCAATTCCATATTATGTCAAGAACAGCTCAAATAAGCAAGAGAAACGACAGTCCATCATTACTTTAAGACATGAAGGTCAGTCAATACAAAACATTTCAAGAACTTTGAAAATTTCTTCAAGTGCAGTCACAAACAATATGAAGCGCTATGATGAAACTGGCTCTTAAGACGACCTCCACAGGAAAAGAAGACCCAGACTTACCTCTGCTGCAGAGGATAAGTTCATTAGAGTTACCAGACTCAGAAATCGGCAACTAACTGCACCTCAGATTGCAGCCCAAATAAATGCTTCACAGAGTTCAAGCAACAGACACATCTCAACATCAACTCTTAAGAGGAGACTGCGTGAATTAGGCCTTCATGGTCAAATTTCTAGAAAGAAACTACAACAAAAGGACACCAATAATAAGAAACAAGAAACACGAGCAATGGACATTAGACTGGTGAAAATCTGTCCTTTGGTCTGATGAGTCCAAATGTTTTATTTTTGGTTCCATCTGTCGTGTCTTTGTGAGATGCAGAGTAGGTGAACAGATGATCTCTGCATGTGTGGTTCCCACTTTGAAGCTTGGAGGAGGTGTGATGGTGTGGGGGTGCTTTGCTGATGACACTGTCTGTGATTTATTTAGAATTCAAGGCACACTTAACCAGCATGGCTACCACAGCATTCTGCAGCGATATGCCCCCCCATCTAGTATGCGCTTTGTCCTGTTAAAAAACAAATGATAGTGGGACTATGACCCCAAACACACCTTCAGGCTGTGTAAGGGCGATTTGACCAAGAAGGAGTGTGATGGAGTGCTGCATTAGATGACCTGGCCTCCACAGTCAACCAAACTCAACCCAATGTATATGGTTTTGGAGTAGTTGGACCGCAGAGTGAAGAAAAAGCAGCCAACAAGTGCTCAGCATATGTGGGAACTACTTCAAGACTGTTGGAAAAGCATTCCTCATGAAGCTGGTTGAGAGTGTGCAAAGTTGTCATCAAGGCAAAGGGTGGCTACTTTGAAGAATCTAAAATATGTTTAGATTTTTTTAACTCCTTTTTGGTTACTACATGATTCCAAATGTGTTATTTAATAGTCTATGTCTTCAGTATTATTTTACAATGTTGAAAACAGTAAAAATAAAGAAAAAAACCTTGAATGAGTAGGTGTGTCCACACTTTTGATTGGTACTGTATATGAAAATATAAAGATAGGAGCACAATGCTTTACCGTTGGCTTTTTAACAGAAATGTGTAGCAAATGACTAGGAATTATTTGAAGATCGACCAGTTGATTGTGATCAATAGGTAGATGACCACGCGTGTAAAGGAACCGCAGCGGACCTGGTAGTGCCAGGATAAGTGAACGTGTCCATAACCAACATTTGTTGCTTCACATAAATGGAGTAGCCTTCAGTGACCTGCATCATTTGTCCCATGCAGCTCACACCTGCCAATCCTTGATGACACACCCCAACACAAAGATACACACCATTAACACTTACAGTATATGATGAAAAGGTGGTGTATGAAAAAATGTAGAGCTGTTTCATTCTTCCTTCCCAGTGTGTGGGTGTGCACAATCACCAAGGGTTGGCAGGTGCGAGCTGCGGGCCACAAATGAGGCCACTGACTGAAGGCTGTTCTTTGTGCCCAAGCTTGTCCCAATTTATATTCTCTCACAGTCCAAACTCAACCCTTTCACTTTGACAGACACTTCGGCCCACTTTACTTGTCTGCTCTATAATTAAGTGTCATATGACCATCTCCACCAGCCTAGAATTTATTCTTTAGGGTGGATGTAGCTCAGAGAAGTAAAGGTCTGTTTAAAAACACCATAAGCAGTGGCTGAGATGCACTGGTACTCTTGGTTGTAAGATTCAGGGCACTAGACAGCAAAACGGATTGTGACAGTGGATGATATAATAATGATGACACTAGATCAGTAATATAGTAGTTGAATGAATGCAAATGTAAGAAAAGGTATTGGTGGTTGTGAAAGTTGTGAAATGGTATAACTCATAATAACACCGCGTGAATGTAGTGGTGTAGTATCTGTTACAGCAGCACTCTAGACGTTTTAAACTCAGACAAAATGACCAGAGGAATAATTCTGAGTGTATAATTTTTTTTTCAATCAACACATACATAGTATAATGTATTATCAATATTTATTTGATCCAACCCTCCTGAGAACCTGGATATAACATCAAATAAAGTCATGTAAGAAGAATAAAAACAATTTTTCAAAAGGTGCAGGAGTCTGAAAAGTGTTGCTCCATGACTGGGGTGGGCTGACACTTGTACTCATGCACACAGAGACACACACGTTTTGATTTCAAAAGAAAATCCATCAATAGAGTGCCAGCCTCTAACAGCACTTACTGTAATTCAAAATTAGATCCATGCATCAAAAGGTTAAGTATTGATTTTTCAGACTGTAAACTTGCCGTTCTTTTAAATAACACTATCTATAGTGGAACTGACCGCGTTTTAACTACTTTGCAAATATGAAACAGACAATCATAATATCAAAGTCAAACATATCAAATTCCCAGTTTATTCTACAAAACCAACTTTAAAAGAGGTTTTCATAATAGGTTATTTTTGACTCAACATTCCATGACGTACACTAAGGAAATGTAGGCCGCATAGATGGATGCAGTTCAATGCATGATTAAAATAAAGTTGAAGTCGGAAGTTTACATATACCTTAGCCAAATATATTTCAACTCAGTTTTTCACAATTCCTGATATTTAATCCTAGTAAAAATGCCCTGTCTTGGGTCAGTTAGGTTCACCACTTTATATTAAGAATGTGAAATGTCAGAATAATATTAGAGAGAATTATTTATTTCAGCTTTTATTTCTTTCATCACATTCCCAATGGGTCAGAAGTTTACATACACTAAATTAGTATTTGGTACCATTCCCTTTAAATTGTTCAACTTGGGTCAAACGTTTCGGGTAGCCCTCCACAAGATTCCCACAATAAGTTGGGTGCATTTTGGTCAATGCTCCTGACAGAGCTGGTGTAACTGAGTCAGGTTTGTAGGCCTCCTTACTTGCACATGCTTTTTCAGTTCTGCCCACACATTTTCTACATGATTGAGGTCAGGGCTTTGTGTGATGGCCAATCCAATACCTTGACTTTGTTGTCCTTAAGCCATTTTGCTACAACCTTGGAAGTATGCTTGGGGTCATTGTCCATTTAGAAGACCCATTTGCGACCAAGCTTTAACTTCCTGACTGATGTCTTGAGATGTTGCCATCCTCATGATGCCAACCATTTTGTGAAGTGCACCAGTCCCTCCTGCAGCAAAGCACCACCACAACATGATGCTGCCACCCCCGTGCTTCACGGTTGGTCTGGTGTTCTTCGGCTTGCGAGCTTCCCCCCTTTTCCTCCAAACATAATGATGGTCATTATGGCCAAACAGTTCTATTTTTGTTTCATCAGACCAGAGGACATTTCTCCAAAAGTACGATCTTAGTACCCATGTGCAGTTGCTAACCGTAGTCTGACTTTTTTATGGCGGTTTTGTAGCAATGGCTTCTTCCCTGCTGAGCGGCCTTTCAGGTTATGTCGATAAAGGAATTGTTTTAGTGTGGATATAGATACTTTTGTACCTTTTTCCTCCAGCATCTTCACAAGGTCCTTTGCTATTGTTCTGGGATTGATTTGCACTTTTCTCACCAAAGTACATTCATCTCTAGGAGACAGAACGCGTCTCCTTCCTGAGCTGTATGACGGCTGTGTAGTCCCATGGTGTTTAAACCAGCGTACTATTGTTTATACAGATAAACGTGGTACCTTCAGGCGTTTGGAAATTGCTCCCAAGGATGAACCAGACCTGTGGTGTTCTACTTTTTTTTTCTGAAGTCTTGGCTGATTTCTTTTGAGTTTCCCATGATTTCAAGCAAAAAGGCACTGAGTTCGAAGGTAGGCCTTGAAATACATCCACAGGTACACCTCCAATTGACTCAAATGATGTCAATTATCCTATCAGAAACCTGTAAAGCCCTGACATAATTTTTTTTGAATTTTCAAAGTTGTTTAAAGGCACAGTCAACTCAGTGTATTTAATCTTCTGAAACACTGAAATTGTGATACTGTCTGTTAACAATAATTTTGTGGAGTGGTTGAAAAACGGGTTTTAATGACTCCAACCTCAGTGTATGTAAACCTCCGACAGAAATCCATTCAGGTGTATTTTGTGGAAAATATGTGAAAATGACTTTCTAAGTGCTCGCCTCTCAGATTTATTTTAAGTGTCATTTTCTTCCAGGGGGTGTACAGTGTATGAACAGATTTTAATAAGATTTCATGTTGCTAAAATGCTGTCAGTTCCACTTTAAGCTTTTCCTTCTGCCTCCTCCCGGGCTCCATAACACTCATAACTCATTTTTCATGGGAAGGTTTTTCGGGGCATTACCATATTCCCAAGAGAGAGCATCTTTGTAAAATAACCTTGCATTTCAGTTACAAAGTCATTAAAGACATAATGGCAGAGAGGGGAACAAATATTTGTGAGCTACCACTGCTGCCATCCCACAGAAAGCTTTACATTTGTTATGCTATGCTTCCTGCATCCTTCCCTGCTATTAAAATGATAATCTCTTCTGCAATCCTTCAATTTTCACACCTGTTTTGGAGAGACATTAAAGTGAGAGGCACACTCATAGACAGATGTGCACACACACTCACACAGCTATTTAACTATTTAGCCTGATAGTCAATAAATGTTTATCTAAAAAGGAGCATACACATTGTGTCTGCATACACACATCAATACCACAAACACAATAGCATGAACTGTGCCTTACACATCCACCGACAAACAACACAACGTAATAAATCAGTCAAAGGAAAGGCCAACCAATCTGAGTCTGATCGAGAACAAACAGATGCTTCAGGTCTAAAAAGGCAGAAACCAGAGGAAACTAAACATCAGGTGTGCTAAAGCATCTCAAGAAAGAGCCCCAGAAGCACTGTGAAAAATGTGAACAAATCTTCCTTCCATTAGATCAGACACGGGTAGGCCGACACCCAAGAGGGAGTCACCAATCAATACAGGAATGGTAAAAACAAGTCTGGGCCGGGGTACATGAGAGGAAAGAGCGAGCCGGTGAACTGTTGAAATGCAGTCAGCTCACTAAGGCATGACTGTGAGAAGTGTGGTCTGGAATAAAGCATCCCCATCCGACAATGATCTGGTTGAACGAATGGAACAGGTAACCATTTTGCTTTGACACATATAGCATAATTGGTGACTAGTCCAATGAGGAAACCTATGGATTGATACAGATGGAGTTACAGTGAAAGAGCAGATGAGAGAGTGAACAATATCTTTGAGGAGTGTAATAGATTAAAGATGAGCGCATGTATAGCCTTGTGACCTCTTGGCCAGTGCCTTGTTTACAATCTCTGTTAATCAGTGCTTTGATGGAGGACCACAGTGGACTTCGTCGGAAAGCCTACCTGGAAGGACCACTATGAGAGGTGTCCTTCCAGAGACTCAATACATTTTTTAATTGATCAATATCAAGTGATTTGCAACAGCAAGTCTTACTGGCATCCAACACATAACGAACAAGACATTTATATGCAACTAAATAGTAATGAATTTATTTATAACATAGAAGTTACATGTAATGACTATATAAATACTATATAATTACAAATCAGCTTGTCTGAGGTTATTCCACCTGTATAATTACAAGATGTCTTCTTCCAAATGCAACGAACATGTTCTTTTGCAGTCTCCTGTGTAGCACCGTGTTAACAATGTATCCTAATATGTAAACTTGTTATATTTACACTACCGGTCAAAAGTTTAAGAACGCCGACTCATTTCTTTATTTGTACTATTTTCTACATTGTAGCATAATAGTGAAGACATCAAAAATATGAAATAACACATATGGAATCATGTAGTAACCAAAAAAGTGTTGAACAAATCAAAATATATTTTATATTTGAGATTCTTCAAATAGCCACCCTTTGCCTTGATGACAGCTTTGCACACTCTTGGCATTCTCTGAACCAGCTTCATGAGGTAGTCACCTGGAATGCATTTCAATTAACAGGTGTGCTTTCTTTCCTTCTTAATGCATTTGAGCCAATCAGTTGTGTTGTGACAAGGTATGGGGGGTTTCAGAATATTTGGTAAAAGACCAAGTCCATATTATGGCATGAACAGCTCAAATAAGCAAAGAGAAACGACAGTCCGTCATTACTTTAAGACATGAAGGTCAGTCAATACGGAACATTTAATGAACTTTGAATGTTTCTTCAAGTGCAGTGGCAAAAACCATCAAGCGCTATGATGAAACTGGCTCTCATGAGGACCGCCACAGGAAAGTAAGACCCAGAGTTACCTCTGCTGCAGAGGATAAGTTAATTTGAGTTACCAGCCTCAAAGTGCAGCCCAAATAAATGCTTCACAGAGTTCAAGTAACAGACACATCTCATCATCATCTGTTCAGAGGAGACTGTGTGAATCAGGCATTCATGGTCGAATTGCTGCAAAGAAACTACTATATAAAAACACAAAGAAGAAGAGACTTGCTTGGACCATGAAACCCAAGTAATTAACATTAGACTGGTGGAAATCTTTCCTTTGAAGTCCAAATTGAAGATTTTTGGTTCCAACCACTGTGTTTTAGTGAGACGTGGCGTGGATGAACAGATGATCTACGCATGTGCATTTCCCACCGTAAAGCATGGAGGAGGATGTGTGATGGTGTGGGGGTGCTCTGCTGGTGACACTGTCTGTGATTTATTTAGAATTCAAGGCACACTTAAACAGCATGGCTACCATAGCATTCTGCAATGATACGCCACCCCATCTGGTTTGGGCTTAGTGGGACTATTTGTTTTTCAACAGGACAATGAACCAACACACCTCCAGTCTGTGTAAGGGCTATTTTACCAAGAAGGAGAGTGATGGAGTGCTGCATCAGATGACCTGACCTCGTCAATCTCCCAACCCCATCTAAATTGAGATGCTTAGGGATGAGTCAGACCGCAGAGTGAAGGACAAGCAGCCAATAAGTGCTCAGCATATGTGGGGACTCCTTCAAGACTGTTGGAAAAGCATTCCAGGTGAAGCAGATTGAGAGAATGCCAAGGATGTGCAAAGCTGTCATCAAGGCAAAGGGTTGCTATTTGAAGAATCTCAAAAGAAGATATATTTTGATATGTTTAACAGTTTTTTAGTTACTACATGATACCATGTGTTATTTCATAGTTTCGAACAGATATAGCCCTTTGTTCACTCCAGACCTGACTGCCCTTGACCAGCACAAAAAGGGACTGGAATTGCATCGAATAGTCCCCGCAATATGCAACTGTTCAGGGAAGTCAGGAACCAATACACGCAGTCAGTCAGGAAAGCCAAGGCTAGCTTTTTTAAACAGAAATTTGCATCACCACCAATAAATTCATGATTATCGAACATTTCAATAAGCATTTCTCTACGGCTGGCCACGCTTTCATCCTGGCTACCCCCGGCCAACAGCTCCACACCCCCTGCAGCTACTTGCCCGAGCCTCCCCAGCTTCTCCAAATCCAGATAGCAGATGTTCTGAAAGAGCTGCAAAACCTAGACCCGTTCAATTCAGCAGGGCTAGACAATCTGGAACCTCTCTTTCTAAAATTATCCGTCGCCATTGTTGCAACCCCTATTACCAGTCTGTTCAACCTCTCTTTCGTATCTTCCGAGATCCCTAAAGATTAGAAAGCTGCCGCGGTCATCCCCCTCTTCAAAGGGGGTGACACTCTAGGCCCAAACTGTTATAGCCCTATATCCATCCTGCCCTGCCTTTCTAAAATCTTCGAAAGCCAAGTTAATAAACAGATCACTGACCATTTCGAATCCCACCGTACCTTCTCCGTTGTGCACTCCAGTTTCCGAGCTGGTCGTGGGTGCACCTCAGCCACGCTCAAGGTACTAAACGATTTCGTAACCGCCATCGATAAAAGACAGTACTGTGCAGCCGTCTTCATCGACCTGGCCAAGGCTTTCGACTCTGTCAATCACCGTATTCTTATCGGCAGACTCAATAGCCTTGGTTTCTCAAATTACTGCTTCGCCTGGTTCACCAACTACTAGGCAGACAGAATTCAGTGTGTCTCGGAAGGCCTGTTGTCTGGACCTCTGGCAGTCTCTATGGGGGTACCACAGGGTTCAATTCTCGGGCTGGCTCTTTTCTCTGTATCTTCGACGATGTCGCTCTTGCTGCGGGTGATTCCCTGATCCACCTCTACGCAGACGACACCATTCTGTATACATCTGGCCCTTCTTTGGACACAATGTTAACAAACCTCCAAACGAGCTTCAATGCCATACAAACCTCCTTCACACTCCTCTTTCCAACACTCCAACACTCCTTGCACCTTATCTTATTTTTCTTTGATCTCCAGTATTTTCCACAACTACTCAAATTTTCCACCATAATTTGCTAATAAATTTATAAAAAATCCTACAATGTAATTTTTCTGTGCTTGTCAAGATATAGTCAAATACTGTATGGAAAATGGATCTGTGTACTTTTTGGCCAATTCACATGTCCTATTAGATGACAAGATTAAAAACAAGTAAAGGGTCATTCCTCATTTACTTATTTAACAACCAAATATTTCAAGACTAAAGGCTGGTTCATACATCTATCGACATGTCTGTAGACAGTTGTTGCAGCGACATTATGAACATTCTATTGTCGACCAACATCAAACTTATAAACTCACAACAACATCATTGTAATTACAGAAAATAGCTTACGGTTGGACATATTGCTAACGGTAAGTAATGCACTTTTGTAAATCACACTGTTCCGTACAATTTACCTTATTTTAACGTGTAAAAAACGTAATACTCCCAGGTAATATGAATACCATTGTAAAGCACAATGACTCCGCTTTCCAGCAAAATCAAATCAAATGACGAGACCTTCATGCTGCCAGCATGATCGAAGAAGGCAATGAGCTCCGTTGGGTCTTTTTTAAACTTACTGCGTGATAGTGAAAGGGGGAGAAAATGTAAATAAAACACTATAAAAAGTTAATATATTGTATTACATATCCATTTGAAGGTTCATGAATCTGCAGGTAGTTAAAGCTAACCATCTAGGTTCAATGTCAGCTAGCTAGCTAACATTAGGCTATAACTAGCAATGCAAATGGATTTCTGAGATACAAATAATATTACTACACAGATCATACATGTAACGTTAGCTAGCGAGCCAGACACCCAGCTAATGTTAGCTAGCTAGCAAACAGTATGTTTGTCAGAAAACGTTTTGTACTATGTTATATTAATTATAACATTTGTGCTCCCTGTAGTTGCTTCCCAACTCCCAGCGTACACGTTACATTACATATGATTTGGTTTTACCTTCCAACATCAATTTTACCTTCCAAATCTATACATTTGAGGTAAAAATAAAGAAATGTACAGTTTCAGCAGTTATCAAACTATGTATATTAACTATGCACTAGAACATTTTGGTTCAGTAGTTCTCAGTTTTGATCAGTTTCAGTAATAGTGCATTGTATTGTTAACTGAGAAGAAAATCTTATCAAAAGCAAAGTGAATATTGCATTTTGAAAAGTAGATACTTAGATTGAATATGTATCCAAATTGAAAGTGTGACTTTGTGAATTTGTTGTAGTCAGTCAAATTAAAATGTGCTTAGAGTTTTGAAACATGAGACATTTTGTGCTTAGAGTTTGTGCTTAGAGTCCATACTTGTAAAAATTGCACCAAAGTAATAGAAAACAAACATCCAAGGCTTTGTGAAGTCAAGACAACTACTTGTTGATTTCCCACTAGGCCAGGTGTGAATGCTATTGGAAGCCTAAAAGCGTCCACATCCTTACCAGCCAAAACAGTTCGGAAGAGTTTGTGCATATATTATGATAACATTTTGTGACGTTTTGGATTTCGCTGAGTGTTTTTTGGCTGTCTGTGCACACATCTTTTCTGTAGGCAAGGCAAAGTCTTACACCCCTTCTTTGGTGATTGGTCTAAAGTAGTGATTTTTCAATAAAGTCTTTGTTATCATGCAATGAGAGACAACTCATTGAACTGAAGCATGCTGATGCCATGAGCCTATCCCTAACCATTTTGATTACAATGAGGACCCCGTCAACCATCAGCAGACAAATAACAAGTTATTGGCTCCACACATCCGTGGTTGTCAGCTACTGATAACAAGTCTATAAAGACAATAAAATAATGTTAAAATGACAGAATTACACCCTTGATGAATTACTGAAATAAATGTCACAAGGTATCTGTATTCACAGATTTGTAAGTTCTCCAGGAGCCGCATCGAAAAGATCTAATGAGTGTTCCCCCAGATCTTTTAAATGTGAAAAAAATCTGGTTTTAAATCGCATCAGGATAAACACAATAGTTTTGCCTGATGTGAACCATGGCTCATACAAAAGAGATATCAGAAGACTTAAGATTACAAATTGTTGACTTGCATGAAGCTGGAAAGGGTTACAAAAAGTATCTCTAAAAGCTTTGATGTTCATCAGTCCACGGTAAGACAAATTGTCTATAAATGGAGAAAGTGCAGCACTGTTGCTACTCTCACTATGAGTGGCCGACCTGCAAAGATGACTGCAAGAGCACAGCGCAGAATGCTCAATGAGGTTAAGAAGAATCCTAGAGTGTCAGCTAAAGATTTACAGAAATCTCTGGAACATGCTAACATCTCTGTTGATGAGTCTATGATACGTAAAACACTAAACAAGAATAGTGTTCATGGGAGGACACCACGGAAGAAGCCCCTGCTGTCCAAAATAAACATTGCTGGACATCTGAAGTTTGCAAACGTGAACCCGGATGTTCCACAGCGCTACTGGCAAAATATTTTGTGGACAGATGAAACTACAGTTGAGTTGTTTGGAAGGAACATAAAACACTATGTGTGGAGAAAAAAAGGCACGACACACCAACCTCATCCCGACGGTAAAGTATGATGGAGGGAGCATCATGGTTTGGAGCTGCTTTGCTGCCTCAGGGCCTGGGCAGCTTGCCATCATCGACGGAAAAAAATTTATTCTGAAGTTTAGCAAGACATTTTGCAGGAGAATGTAAGGTTCTCTGTCCGCCAATTGAAGCTCAACAAAAGTTGGGTGAATGAACTGGACAACGGCCCAACACACAGAAGTAAATCAACAACAGAATGTTGTCAAAATAAGAAAATACGCCTTCTGAAGTGGCCCAGTCAGAGTCCTGACCTCAACCCGATTGAGATTTTGTAGCATGACCGCAAGAGAGCAGTTCACACCAGACATCCCAAGAATATTGCTGAACTGAAACTGTTTTGTAAAGAGGAATGGTGCAAGATTCCTCTTGACAGCACGACTGATCCGCAACTACAGAAAACATTTGGTTGAGGTTATTGCTGCCAAAGGAGTGTCAACCAGTTATTAAGTCCCAGGGTTCACATACTTTTTCCACTCCGCACTGTGTTCAATAAAGACATATAATTGTTTGTGTTTTTAGTTTAAGCAGACTGTGTTTGTCTATTGTTGTGACTTAGATGAAGATCAGATCAAATTTAATAACTGGATTTCTGCATAAATTGGTCTTTTCCAAAGGGTTCACATACCTTTTCTTGCCACTGTAGCTTTGTTATTGTGTTACTATATTTCCTTTAGTTTACTTAGCACATTTTCATAACTTTTTAAAAAACCTCTGCATTGATGGTTAAGGGCTCGTAAGTAACCATTTCGTGGTAAGGTCTACTACACCTGTTGTATTTGGTGCATGTGACAAATAAAATGTATTTTGATTTTGACCACCTGTATCCCCATAACACAGAAACAACCCATAGAAACACTACCCAAATTTGTGTTTGGCTTAGCGGTCAGCTTGTAGAGATTTTGCTGACTTACCATCATCACACCTTGTGCAGAGCTGGATGTGGAAGCACATGCTGGTGGAATTATGTAACACCTACAACAAAATACACAACACAATTTAATTACCATGCCAAATGTATTGGTGTCTTATTTGGATTGCACTGGCTACCTTTGGAAACCTGAACAGGGCAGACCTGTTTTCAACAGGTATTATCAGCTTGCTGATAGTTAACTAGCTAAATAACTTCACTAAACCTGCAGCAATATTGCGAGCCAGCTGATAACCAAGCAATCATTGCTAACATTTCCAACACACAAACAAAAAGTGTGTTAGCTAACCTCAACTTAGCAATTCAATTTTTAGAAACCGAGTGTTTTCCAGGATGTAATAGATACCAGCCACTTTCATTTGCTAACACTAGCTAGCTAATGAAGGTCGATGCCGAATGTAGCCAAGTTACCATTCTAAGTTAGCTAGCAACACATAAGCATGATTGCTGGACAACATTAATCCAAAAGACAACTAAAAAGAAACGTCCCTTTCAAAGATAAATCGTAAAAATCCAAATAACTTCACAGATCTTCATTGTAAAAGCTTTAAACACTGTTTCCCATGCCTGTACAATGAACCATAAACAATTAATGAACATGCACCTGTGGAACAGTCGTTAAGACACTACAGCTTACAGACGGTAGGCAATTGAGGTCACAGTTATGAAAGCTATGGACAATATAGAGGCCTTTCTACTGACTCTGAAAAACACCAAAAGAAAGATGCCCAGGGTCCCTGCTCATCTGCGTGAACGTACGTTAGTCATGCTGCAAGGAGGCATGAGGACTGCAGATGTGGCCAGGGCAATAAATTGCAATGTCGATACAGTGAGACAGGACGGACATCTGATGGTCCTCGCAGTGGCAGACCACGTATAACAACACCTGCACAGGATCGGTACATCCGAACATCACACCTGCGGAACAGGTGGCAACATCTGCCCGAGTTACACAAGGAACGCACAATCACTCCATCAGTGCTCAGACTGTCCACAATAGGCTGAGAGAGCCTGGACTGAGTGCTTGTAGGCCTGTTGTAAGGCAGGTCCTTACCAGACATCACCGGCAACAACATCGCCTATTGGGCAGAAACCCACCGTCACTGGACCAGACAGGACTGGCAAAAAGTGCTCTCCACTGACGAGTCGCAGTTTTGTCTCACCAGGTCGGATTCACATTTATTGTCGAAGGAATGAGCGTTACACCGCTGAGGCCTGTACTCTGGAGCGGGATTGATTTGGAGTTGGCGGGTCATCTGGGGCGGTGTGTCACAGCATCATCGGACTGAGGTTGTTTTCATTGCAGGCAATCTGAACGCTGTGCTTTACAGGGAAGACATCCTCTTCCCTCATGTGGTACCCTTCCTGCAGGCTCATCCCAACATGACCCTCCAGCATGACAATGCCACCAGCCATAATGCTCATTCTGTGTGTGATTTCCTGCAAGACAGGAATGTCAGTGTTCTGCCATGGCCAGCGAAGAGCCCGGATCTCAATCCCATTGAGCACATCTGGGACCTGTTGGATCAGAGTGTGAGGGCTAGGGCCATCCCCCCCCAGTAATGTCCAGGAACTTGCAGGTGCCTTGGTGGAAGAGTGCGGTAACATCTCGCAGCAAGAACTGGCAAATCTAGTGCAGTCCATGAGGAGATGCACTGCAGCACTTAATTTATTTTACCTTTATTTAACAAGGCAAGTCAGTTAAGAACAAATTCTTATTTTCAATGACGGCCTAGGAACAGTTGGTTAACTGCCTTGTACAGAGGCAGAACAACAGATTTTTACCTTGTCAGCTCAGGGATTCAATCTGGCAACCTTTCAGTTACTAGTCCAACACTTTAACAACTAGGCTACCTGCCACCCCTTAATGCAGCTGATACTGACTGTTACATTTAATTTTGACCCCCCCTTTTGTTCAGGGACAAATTATTCCATTTCTGTTAGTCACATGTCTGTGGAATTTGTTCAGTTTATGTCTCAGTTGTTGAATCTTATGTTCATACAAATATTTACACATGTTAATTAAGTTTACTGAAGATAAATGCAGTTGAGAGTGAGAGGACGTACATGTTTTTGCAGAGTTTATATGATTTAGCTGATGGCTTTCAGAGTTCAATACAAGACCAGCTTAGCTAGCTATATTTGTCTATATACAGGCTAGTTTACCTCAAATCAAGATATTTTCTCTTGAGCTGAGACAAAAAAGGTGTTGAGGATGTGATCAATGGAGGGTTGTTGTGTGACTCAACAGTTTCACTCATGGTTGTTTGGATGTTTTGATTTTGTTGTGAAGGAAAACATTCATGGGTATCAGGTTACAGGTAAGACCCAAGTTCAGAATGTGTTGAACTAACAATGTTTTTTGCAACAAAAGGAGCAGGCAAACAACAGATCAAGGCAGGCACTGGTCGAAAATCCAGAGTAGCGGCAAAGGACTCAGGCAGGGTGGTCAGGCAGACGGGCTCAGAGTCAGGACAGGCAAAGGTCAAAACCAGGAGGACAGGAAAAAAAGAGACTGGGGAAAACCAGAAGCTGAGAAACTGCTGGTTGACTTGAACAAACAAGACAAACTGGCACATGCAGATAGAAAACACAGGTATAAATACCCAGGGGATAAGTGGGGAAGATGGGCGACACCTGGAGGGGGGGGGGGGGGTGGAGACAAGCACAATAACAGGTGAAACAGATCAGGGCGTGACAATGGGATAGCATCACTTTTCTCCTGCCGTCAAATTAGATTATCTGTCATCAGTTCAGACCACCTATCCCTCTCATAATCTTCTGGCCAAAAATGCTGTCTACAAAGAAGATTATTTTGATACTTGGCCACAGGTGTGTTGACATCATAAGCGTCGATCTTGATAGCCGCAACCCACTGGCGGCATAAGGGTACATCTCCAGTACACAGGTTTTTAACAGCACTTCTTTTTTTGCGCTTGTTTGTAATAAGCACAGTCAGGCTCAGAACACCACACTGGCATGATGATAAATGTTAGTGAAAAACAAACGTTGTCTAGAGAATACATCTAAAATCATTGACATGCTAGCTACTTGGCATATTGTTCATTCAGTGTTTTTATAACTACCCCACTTTTTTGGGCACGCCTCATCTACCTAGCATGGCGTTATTTACATTCAGAATGAATGCCGGACTTGGTAGCAAACTAGGAGCAGATGAGTACACAGGTAGTAGAAACTTCCGGATTCTACCTGTGAAATGAATATTCACTCATTTGAGATTGTGGTGAGGACATTCCATATAGCCTACAAGTATTTTCCTTTCAAATCCATGAATTGACATGTACAAGTGCACACTTCGGGAGAAAGGAGAGATTTTTGGGCTATGCACAGGTCACATATATATATATATATATATATATATGAAAGGACGGTGAGGAGCCAATCTGAACATCACATCGGTGCGCTAATGTGATTAGCATGAGGTTGTAAGTAACAAGAAACTTCCCCAGGACATAGACATATCTGATATGGGCAGAAAGCTTAAATTCTTGTTAATCTAACTGCACTGTCCAATTTACAGCACTTGAAAATGTATTAATAAACCAATTAGGCACATTTGAGCAGACTTGATACAACATTTTGAACAGAAATGCAATGTTTCATGCAACTGCTGCCATCTAGTGGCCAAAATATAATATGAGCCTAATCTGGAATAATACATTGTGGCCTTTCTTTTGCATTTAGAAGCTGATGAGAAAATATGTATGTTTTTCACTTTACAATATCTTTTACCAGATCTAATGTGTTATAATCTCCACCATTAATTTCACTTTTCCACAAACTTCAAAGTGTTTCCTTTCAAATGGTTTCAAGAATATGCATATCCTTGCTACACAGGCAGTTAGATATGGGTATGTCTTTTTAGGTGAAAATTGAAAAAAAGGGTCTGATCATCAAGTGCATGTCAGAGCAAAAAAAGCCATGAGGTCTAAGCGATTAACTCTACACCTCCGAGACTGGATTGTGTCGAGGCACAGATCTGGGGAAGAGTACAAAAACATTTCTCCAGCAGTATATGTCCCCAAGAACACAGTGGCATCTGTCACTCTTAATTGGAAGAAGTTAGGAACCACCAAGGTTCTTCCTGGTGCTGGCTGCCCTGCCAAACTGAGCAATCGTGGGAGAAGGGCCTTGCTCAGGGAGGTGACCAAGAACACTATGGTCACTCTGACAGAGCTCTAGAGTTCCTCTGTGGAGATGGGAGAACCTTCCAGAAGGACAACCATCTCTGCAGCATTCCAACAATCAGGCCTTTATGGTAGTGGCCAGGCGGAAGCCACTCCTTAGTAAAAGGAACATGACAGTTTGTGTGGAGTTTGCCAAAAAGGAAGCTAAAGACTCTCAGACCAACAGAAACCACTTTCTCTAGTCTGATGAAATCAAGATTGAACTCTTTGGCCTGAATGTCAAGAATCACATCTGGAGGAAACCTGGCACCATCCCTACAGTGAAGCATGGGAGGTGGTAGCTACATGCTGTGGGGATATTGGCGAGCCAAGCTTGTAGCGCCATACCCAAGTGATAGCGTGGTGTAAGTTGTTCCTTGGAGGTATCAGAGCACCTGTCCCCAGGCCGTTTCCTTGAGGCATTTCAGGGTAGTATGTGGTTGACAGCAGGCTTCTACATTTCCACCAGACTCACGTGCTGAGGGCTTTCATGGCTAGTTTGTGAGATAGTTCTGGTCCCAGCCATGTCTTCAACATTCTTCCCTGGCAGCCGACATCCTTGGCTTTTCTATGCGATTTCAGGTTAGTAAGGAGGATTTCTGTTGTGTGCTGGGCCTTTCTGAGATCTGCCATTTTCCTTTCTCCAGTCAGATCAGGGGAACACTTGCCTCCAGTCTTGATTCCATTTCACTGCTTGTTCTGTCATTAGGGCCCTCCATGTTGAGTAAATGGAGAGCACAGGAGGTTGCTGGCACCTTCTCTTTTCCTTATTGGGGTGGACATCTCCAGATCTCATTCTCCAGGTGAAGCACCTTGTTCCTCAGGTCTTTTGTTGATGATTATTCAATTACTCTTGCCTCTTGGTCCATGTTGTTCTGTAGTTTATCCATATACTTTTCCTGACTTTTTAATTCCTTTTCTCTTTGCTTTAAATCATGTTCCCTGTTTTTGAGTTCATGTTCTCTGGTCCTTAGTTCTCTCGCTCTTATCTCCAGATCCTGTATCTGATTCTGATGTTCTTCCTTACCACTTAGTTGCTATATTTCCCTTTCATCCATCTCTTGTTGACTTGCTGCAGATCCCTCATTGACTTGCTTCATTCTTGACTCATCCTTTTTTTGTTGTTGGTCAATCTGTAGTCTCAGTCTTGCCCTTCAGGCATGGTCGGGATCTCAAGGTATTTTGACTTTCATCCAGTCTTCTCTTTCTTCTCCACTTTATTGGGTCCAGCACATGAGGTGCTTTCCTTAGTCATGTTCTTCTATCTTTAGTTAATTCCACAGTGAGAAGAAACAGCCCCGCCATCTCTATCCATGGACCCATTAATCTGGCCATCTGAACGTCCATCTTTGGGAGGCCTTCTGTTGCAGCTTCCTCTTCACCTGCTCATTCTTCCCATATAACCTCTTCCACATGGGAAACCAATAATTGTCTGATGGATCTCTTCGGCTAGCCGGGAGATGGGCCTAGCTCGAGGCCAGCTCCAGGCTAAAGATGTTAGCCAGGATTAGCCACTCGGATAGCTGCTAGCTAGCTGCGATGATCCGGAATAAGGGTTCAGAGCTTGCGGTAGGAATCCAGAGATGTGGTAGAGAAAATTCAGTCCAGTATGCTCTGGGTTGATATCGCTCTGTGCAGATTGGCAGGAATTTCCCGGGCAGAGGCTGGCTGATGCCCGACTTAACGGTGATGACCGCTAGTAGATGCTAACTAAGTACTAGCTAGTTAGCTGGCTAGCTCCTGATGGGGATTCCAGTTCTAAAGTATTACAGATTGCAGAACCATACCACATTGGGTGAGGCAGGTTGCAGGAGAGTATGTTCAGTCCGTAGATGGAAATTGAGATACAAAATATAGAAATATGTACGAAATATATACGAAGATATGCACAGGATGGGACAAGAGAAACAAAACAGACGCCAGACTGCTACCTCATCTTAAATTTTGATGTTTGCCCACCGACTGGAGCTTCGGCTTCATCAAGCAGCAAATGTTAGGATTATTTTGCTCTTACCGTTGCATTGTAGCTTACTCCCAACCTGTCACAGATGCTGATTCAATACCAGTGCCGGCCGTGACCCATGAGGCAAATCAAATCAAATTTTATTTGTCACATACACATGGTTAGCAGATGTTAATGCGAGTGTAGCGAAATGCTTGTGCTTCTAGTTCCGACAATGCAGTAATAACCAACAAGTAATCTAACTAACAATTCCAAAACTACTGTCTTATACACAGTGTAAGGGGATAAAGAATATGTACATAAGGATATATGAATGAGTGATGGTACAGAGCAGCATAGGCAAGATACAGTAGATGGTATCGAGTACAGTATATACATATGAGATGAGTATGTAAACAAAGTGGCATAGTTAAAGTGGCTAGTGATACATGTATTACATAAGGAAACAGTCGATGATATAGAGTACAGTATATACGTATGCATATGAGATGAATAATGTAGGGTAAGTAACATTATATAAGGTAGCATTGTTTAAAGTGGCTAGTGATATTTAAGGTTGGCTTTTGGTTTCTGTCCCTCTAAAAACAGAAATAAATCATTATAAATAACAAACTGGCTTTTTTTTATTACAAATTACTAACAATGTCTCACCCCATGTTTAAGAATGGCTTTTTTCTCACTCACTTTATGTTATTTGAAAACAAAATCTCCAAAATGTTGCTATTTTTTAAACAAAGTGAATATTATTAATAGAATTTAGAATTATATAAAGGCCCCTTAGATATTCTCGCAGATATATTGTTAACCCTGTTTTTTTAAACCCTGTTTTTCACAAGTGTGAACCCCCACCCCGCCCCACTGGGTAGCACAGAGCAACACTTCAACGGGCATTGCACTAATAATGGCGCTGACTAGAGTAACGTTCCCGCTGTTCTTAGTGCCTGTCTGCACATTCAAACTAAAACAATGTAACTAATAATGACTCATTAAAGGCGTCAGTCAAAAGCTATACTTAAATCTGAATTGGATTTAATGAAAAATTACATGAAAAGGTACTGTACTACTGTACTGTAGCCCTATTAACAGCACAATAGACTCTTTATTGCCCGGCTACTGTCGGTGTGAACATCCCCCAACTTGCAATGTACACTCCCATTCAAAAGTTTGGGGTCACTCAGAAATGTCCTTGGTTTGGAAAGAAAAGCAAATCTTTTTGTCCATTAAAATAACATCAAATTGATCAGAAATACAATGTAGACATTTTTTATGTTGTAAATGACTACTGTAGCTGGATATGGCTGATTTTTAATGGAATATCTACATACTGTAGACGTACAGAGGCGCATTATCAGCAACCATCACTCCTGTGTTCCAATGGCACGTTGTTTTAGCTAATCCAAGTTTATCATTTTAAAAGGCTAATTGATCATTAGAAAACCCTTTTGTAATTATGTTAGCACAGCTGAAAACTGTTGTTATGATTAAAGAAGCAATACAACTGGCCTTCTTTACACTAGTTGAGTATCTGGAGCATCAGCATTTGTGGGTTCTATTACAGGCTCAAAATGGCCAGAAACAAATGACCTCCTTCGGAAACTCGTCAGTCTGTTCTTGTTCTGAGAAATGAAGGCTATTCCATGCGTGAAATTGCCAAGAAACCGACGATCTCTTACAATGCTGTGTCCTACTCCATTCATAGAACAGCGCAAACTGGCCCTAACCCGAATAGAAAGAGGAGTGGGAGGCCCCGGTGCACAACTGAGCAAGAGGACAAGTACATTAGTGTCTAGTTTGAGAAAGTTATGCCTCACAAGTCCTCTACTGGCAGCCTCATTAAATAGTACCCGTAAAACACCATTCTCAACGTCAACAGTGAAGAGGCTTGTCCCGGATGCTGGCCTTGTTGACAGAGTTCCTCTGTCCAATGTCTGTGTTCTTTTGCCCATCTTAATATTTTCTCTATATTGGCCAGTCTGAGATATGGCTTTTTCTTTGCAACTCTGCCTAGAAGGCCAGCCACCCTTTGCCTTGATGACATCTTTGCACACTCTTGGCATTCTTTCAACCAGCTTCACCTGGAATGCTTTTCCAACAGTCTTGAAGGAATTCCCAAAAATGCTGAGCACTTGTTGGCTGCTTTTCCTATATTGTAATACAATGTGGCCTTGTTTGGGGATGGAGAGCATGAGAATAATACCCTGAGTGCTTTGCAAGTGGTAATTTTCACATTACATTTTGGTAATTTAGCAGAGGCTTTCATCACACCGTAGTGCCATCACACTTCTGACACCAACGCAATACATTTTGCGTGATAGGACGCCACAAAATTGTGAGCCGCTATAAAAATGGAATAGAACATCTTTTTATACTAGAAATTGTATTTGTTTTTACAAAATACATTGCATTGTAGTTCAGGTCAGGGAAATGCAAATTACAAAATACTCAAAATTTGTCAAACATTTTCGAAAACATAAACATGTAACATAATACTGCCCATCTATGTGCCATCATGCAACAGTGGATCAACGCACCAAAAGGCCGGTGAACATCAAGGGTATGAAAAATGTAAGCTATGTAAAATATTTGTTATCACTCCCTTGGCCTTATATCCGGACGGAGATCATTAGAATAATACCCACTGTGGTTTTCAAGTGTTCATTTTGACATAGCAATTTGGTCATTTAATATGTAGAAGATGCTTTTATTAACAAACAATGGCTTGCGAAAGTATTCACCCCCCTCGTCATTTGTCCTATTTTGTTGCCTTACAACCTGGATTTAAAATTGATCTATTGGTGGGTTGTATCATTTGATTTACACAACATGCCAACCACTTTGAAGATGTGAAACAAACATGACAACAAAACTGAAAACTTGATCGTGCATAACATTTTACCCCCCAAAGTCAATACTTTGTAGAGCCACCTTTTGCAGCAATTAGAGCTGCAAGTCTTTTGGGGTATGTCTCTATAAGCTTGGCAGATCTAGGCATCTGAGATGTTTGCCCATTCTTCAAGGCAAAACTGCTTCAGCTCTTTCATGTTGGATGAGCTCCGCTGGTGTACAGCAATATTTAAGTCACACCACAGATTCTCAATTGGATTGACATCTGGGCGTTGACTAGGCCATTCCAAGACAGGTCAATGTTTCCCCTTAAACCACTCAAGTGTTGCTTTAGTTGTATGCTTTGTGTCATTGTCCTGCTGGAAGGTGAACCTCCGTCCTAGACTCAAATCTCTGGAAGACTGAAACAGCTTTCCCTCAAGAATATCCCTGTATTTAACGCCATCCATCATTCCTTCAATTATGACCAGTTTCCCAGTCCCTGTCGATGAAAAACATTGTGTTCTCGGGGTGATGAGGGGTGTTGGGTTTGCGCCAGACATAGCAATTTCCTTGATGGCCAAAAAGCTCAATTTTAGTCTCATCTCACCAAACTTCTTTCCTTATTTTTTTTCTTTAGCAGTGGCTTTTTTCTGGACAATATTCAATAAAGCCCAGCTCTGTGGAGTGTACGGCTTAAAGTGGTCCAGATTATTGGACAGATTATTATAATTGTTTTATTATAAATGTTTTTATTACTTACAATGCCAAAAACATTGTTTTTTTATACCAGAACCATGCACAATAAATCAAAACCATCCATAATACCAGCCAACTCAAAATAGGCATTACAAAACAAGCAAACAAAAGCCAAGACCAAAATAAGGAGAGCATCTCCCCTCCCCATCCCACCTACAAACTACCCATAAAAAATGACAACATCAGATCAAAAATAAAGCAACCCAACTATTAACCTCCAGGACACACCAAAAGAAAAGAAACAGAAAGCTCACCCTTGACTCCCCTGCTCGTCGTCTCCACTCCTGACGCCCCCCCCATTGACCACCATCTCCCTACCCCAGGATGCAGGAACGGTGTTTGGTATTGTGCATCCTGGGTTGCTTGCCAAACTCCCACCTCCCCCACCCTGCTTCCTGTTTGACTCTGGACTGAGGGCCCTGTGTCCCCAAACAGGAAGCTTGGTCCCCCCTCCATTGCCCAACCACGGGCCATGCCTGGGAGATAAATCTGTGTCAGGAGTGAAAGAGAAGGAGAAGAGGAAACTTCTCCCCCTTCCATCTCCTGCCTTACCTCCCCCCTCCACCGCTCCTCCTTCTTTCCACCGAGTGCCCCCTCCTCTTCGCCCTCTGCTTTGGAGGAATTGCTATCCCCCCCCCCCCCTATTGCTATCCCCCCCCCATCTCCTCTACCCGGGCGCTCGATGCATCACTGTCCCCCCACTCATTCACACCCTTTCCTTCTGGTCCTGCCTCCGATTCCTTCTCTGTCTCCTCCCTCTCTGCTGCTGTCTTCTCTGGTCTCTCCACTCTCCTGTGTCCTTCCTCCTCTTGCTCCTCCTCTCCTTCAACCGCTCCCTCTCCTCTCGGTGCCTTCCCCTGCTCCTCCTCTACTTCAACTGCTCCCTCTCCACTCGGCATCTTTTCCTCCTCCTCCTTCCATGATCTCTTCCCCTCTGAGCCTGTTCCAGCTTCCATGTACCCTCCTCTTCCTCTACTTCCCCATCCCCCGCACCTACTACTCCCCCTCCAGCTGCAGACACGTACGACCTATGACGAGCTGGGCAATCCCTCCACAGGTGTGTTGATGAGCCACGTCCGTGGCAAGCCTTTGGCTCGTCACAGTCCCTTGCCTCGTGCTCAATCGATCCACTGAACCTGCACTTTCTTGTACTGCACGAGGCAAGGATATGGCCATACAGCGCCTGCAAAATGGAGGCTGATGGGTGTAAAACAACGTCCCCCTGTCAGCCCGCAGGGAGAACATTGCTGGAGGATGGAGGTAACCACCCAATCCCTTTGGGTCTTCCCTGAGAAGAGCCTGGAACCCTCTCCTCCTTTTCCAGAATCCCAGATAGTCCCTGAGCTGCCTCGCTGAGGAGACATTGTCCTTGTATCTCCCCAGAAAGGCCCTCACCTCATCGTCAGTCACATGGGGATTATACATAGTCACTGTTACCACTCTAAAACTACTTTTGCCAAGCTAATCACTTCATAATGCCTTGCCTTCTTTAACCTTATTCAATATTTCCTCATGTTTTTCTTCTCTATGACAAGTCACATCAAATGCCCCGTCCATCAGATTATCTGGGAGGCATAAAACGTCCTTTAGCTCAAGCTTCAGTATCCCCATCAATATACTACTAAAGATGCCACATTCAATCAAAGAAAAACTGCTTTCCAAATGGAAGGCACTGGAAAAACAAAACGCCTTGGACAAAAGACTCCGCCACAAAAATATTTTTTCGTCCTCCGACCTTCGGCTTTCAGCTAAGCGAATCCAGGTACCGCAGAGCTTTGCTGCTCCTTCAGGTTTATCTTTCATCTCTTTGTTGCCTCTCTTATTAATGCCCTCCTTGCCTGGTCCTGGAGTTTTGTGGGCGGCCCTCTCTTGGCAGATTTGTTGTGGTGCCATATTCTTTCCATATTCTTAACAAAAAATAATTTAATGGTGCTCCGTGGGATGTTCAAAGTTTCTTGATATTTTTTTATAACCCAACCTTGATCTTTACTTCTCCACAACTTTGTCCCTGGCCTGTTTTAAGAGTTCCTTGGTTCCTTGGTCCTTGTTGGTGCCCCTTGCTAAGTGGTGTTGCAGACTCTGGGGCCTTTCAGAACAGGTGTATCTATACTGAGATCATGTGACACTTAAATAAAATGCACCTGTGTGCAATCTAACTAATTATGTGACTTATGAAGGTAATTGGTTGTTTCAGATCTTATTTAGGGGCTTCATAGCAAAGGGGGTGAAAACATAAGCATGCACCACTTTTCAGTTGGTTTTTTAAAATTATTTTTGAAACAAGTTATTTTTGTCATTACACTTCACCAATCTGTACTATCTTGTTAATGTCCATTACATGACATCCAAATAAAAATACATTTAAAATCCAGGTTGTAATGCAGCAAAATAGGAAAAATGCCAAGGGGGATGAATGTGTTTGCAAGAGACACTTGCAAAAATCTGAGGTTACAAATATGATTTATATACTGACCAGGGAAGACCCAATTCTGTCATAGACAGAAGCCTTTGACATGAGAGACCAATTAGGACTCATCTCTCGGCCTGTCCAGCCCATCAGTTATCTCAGCCAGTCATGGCTAGCCAAGAAGGATCCATTCTTTCTCATTATATAGCTCAGTGGTTCCTCCTTGGCTAAACTAGACTCATAATTACATTTTTTATTAATATTTTCAGGTCAAATACAAATTTGTAATTAAGGCACATGAATGTTCACCTACTCAATATGGCTTTTTTTCTCCAATGCCCTCCTGTGAAGTAGGAACTAGCGTCAAGCGCCTAGGATCCTGCAACCAGTCTTTTGTGTAACCACAGGACACTTAAACAACAATCCCAATAGCGGGACAGCAACTCTAACTCCTAACAGAGAATGCTGGGAGATATGTAAATGAGTCCCTGACACCATAGTAATATTGATAATATTCCCACATGAGAACAATAAGACTGAAGTTGTCATGAAAACAATAAGACTGAAGTTGTCACCAGGTAATTTGAGTTTGAGACCCTGTAACATTTAATATTTTGAAAGCTATAGACAGGTAACAGATAAGACCAGGAACTTCAGATTCACATACAGTATTCGTAAATTACTCTTCTTGCGGTCCAGCAAAATGAAGCTTGTTTGTACAACATTACAATACATTGCCAGATTTCACAACACACTGGGTGCCCTCAGTCCCCTACTCCACGACTATCACATATCTACAGTAGTAAATCCATGTGTATGTATAGTGTGTATGCTATTGTGTGTGTGTGTGTGTGTGTGTGTGTGTGTGTGTGTGTGCATGCATGTATCTGTGCCATTGTTTGTGTTGCTTCACAGTCCCCGCTGTTCCATAGTGTTTTTTAAATCAAATTTTACTGCTTGTGCCAGTTACTTGACTACATGGAACTCTATTCCATGTCATGGCTCTGTGTGCCTCCCATAGTCTGTTCTGGACTTGGGGACTCTGAAGAGACTAGAGGTCGACCGATTAAATCTGCATGGCCGATTTAATTAGGGCCGATATCAAATTTTCATATCAAATCCGTAATCAGCCTTTTTGGAAACTGCGTGGCAGGCTGACCACCTGTTATGTTAGTGCATGCAAGGAGCCAAGATAATTGTTATCTAGCATTAAACTTATCTTATAAAAAACAATCAATCTTCATATCATCACTAGTTAACTACACATGGTTGATGATATTACTAGGTTAACCATAAACATCAATGCCTTTCTTTAAATTAATACGCAGAAGTATATTTTTTGAAACTTGCAAATTTAGTTAAAATAAATTCATGTTAGAAGGCTAAATTAACTAAGGAAATTTTGTCACTTCTCTTGTGTTCATTGTATGTAGAGTCAGGGCATATGCAACAGTTTGGGCGGCCTGGTTTGTTGCGAACTAATTTACCAGAATTTACATAATTAGGACATTACATTGAAGGTTGTGCAATGTAAGAGCAATATTTAGACTTAGGGTTGCCACCCATTCAATAAAATACGGAACGGTTCCGTATTTCACTGAAAGAATAAACGTTTTGTTTTCTAAATGATAATTTCCAGACTTGAACATATTATTCACCAAAGAATCATCTTTCTTAGTTTATTATATTATAATTAAGTCTAAGATTTGATATTTGATAGAACAGTCTGACTGAGCGGTGGTAGGCGGCAGCAGGCCAGTAAGCATTCATTTGAACTTTACTGCGTTTGCCAGCAGCTCTTAGCAATGCTTGAGTCACAGCTATGTTTATGACTTAAAGACTATCAACTCCTGAGATTAGGCAAATGTTCTATGGGATTCAGGTCAGGGCTTTGTGATGGCCACACCAATACCTTGACTTTGTTGTCCTTAAGACATTTTGATACAATTTTGGAAGTATGCTTGGGGTCATCGTCCATATGGAAGACCCATTTGAGTCCAAGCTTTAAATTCCTGACTGGGGTCTTGAGATGATGTTTAAATATATCCACATAATTTTCCCTCATGATGCCATCCATTTACCCATGTGCAGTTGTAATCAGTAGTCTGGCTTTTTTTTCATGGTGATTTTGAGCAAAGGCTTCTTCCTTGCTGAGCGGGCTTTCAGGGTATGTCGATATAAGACCCATTAACTGTGGATATAGATAGTTTTGTGCCTGTTTCCTCCAGCATCTTCACAAGGTCCTTTGCTGTTGTTCTGGGAATGATTTGCACTTTTCGCACTCAAGTACGCTTATTTCTAGGACATAGAATGCGTCTCCTTCCTGAGCGGTATGACGGCTGCACGGTCCCATGGTGTTTATACTTGCGTAGTATTGTTTGTACAGATGAATGTGGTACCTTCAGGCATTTGGAAATTGCTCCCAAGGATGAACCAGACTTGTGGAGGTCTACAATTATTGTGGAGGTCTTGGCTGATTTATTTTGATTTTCCCATGATGTCAAGCAAAGAGACACAAAGTTTGAAGGTAGGCCTTGAAATACATCCACAGGTACACCTCCAATTGACTAAAATTATGTAAATTAGCATATCAGAAGCTTCTAAAGCCAAGGCATAATTTTCTGGAATTTTATAAGCTGTTTAAAGGCACAGTCAACTTAGTGTAAGTAAACGTCTGACCCACTGGAATTGTGATACTGTGAAATATTCTGTCAACAATTGTTGGAAAGATTACTTGTGTCATGCACAATGTAGATGTCCTAATATTTAGGGCTAACTTATTGACACTAACTGCAGCTCCTTGTTGAGTGTTGCACTCATTTCGGTCTCTGTAGTAGCTGACGTGTATAGTGTTGAGTCATCCGCATACATAGACACTCTGGCTTTTCTCAAAGTCAGTGGCACGTTGTTAGTAAAACTTGAAAAGAGCAAGGGTCCTAAACAGCTACCCTGGGGAATTCCTGATTCTAACTGGACTATATTTTGGAAGCTTCCATTAACTTCTTGTGACAGGGGGCAGTATTTTCACATCCAGATGAAATGCGTGCCCAAATTCAACTGCCTGCTACTCATCCCCAGAAGATAAGATATGCATATTATTATCATTTATTTGGATAGGAAACACTCTGAGGTTTCTAAAACTGTTTGAATCATGTCTGTGAGTATAACAGAACCTATGTAGCAGGCAAACCCTGAGGAAAAACCATTTAGATTTTTTTGGGGATGTCACTCTCTTTTCAATTTGTTTTTCATTGGGAATCCATATTTCTAAGGGAGCTTCTTGCAGTTCCTACCGCTTCCACTGGATGTCACCAGTCTTTAGAAATTGGTTGAGGTTTTTCCTTTGTGTAATGAAGAAGTAGCCCTGTTCCCAACCAGGGTCACTTCAAGTGTACTTTTAGATAGAGGCGCGTGACCAGAAATGTAGCGTAAAGTACGAAAAGTTATATTACAAAAGTAGCTTGAAATGTTTTGGCAAAGTTTACAGGTAACCTTTGAGATATTTTCTAGTCACGTTGCGCAAGTTGGAACCGGTGTTTTTCTGGATCAAATGCGCCAAATAAATGGACATTTTGGATATATATAGACGGAATTAATTGAACAAAAGGACCATTTGTGATGTTTATGGGACATATTGGACTGCCAACAAAAGAAGCTCGTCAAAGGTAAGGCATGATTTATATTTTTATTTCTGCGTTTAGTGTCACGCCTACAGTTCTCTCTCTTTGTTTACGGAGGTGCTACTCTCGAATTATAGCATCGTTTGCTTTTGCCAAAAAGCCTTTTTGAAATCTGATATGTTGGCTGGATTCACAACACATGTAGCTTTAATTTAGTATCTTACATGTGTGATTTTGGCGCTCTGCATTTTCCCTGGCTTTTGGCCAGGGCTTTTGTTCAGGCCACATATCCCAGAGAGGTTAAAGACACCTCTGTCTTCTGTTAGACAAGTAACCCTTTATCCACATTATAGCAGTGGGTGTAAAGCCAAAACACAAGTTTTTCCAGCAGCAGACTATGATCAATAATGTCAAAAGCTGCATTGAAGTCTAACAAGACAGCCTCAATAATCATTTTATCGTCAAATTCTCTCAGCCAATCATTGGTCATTTGTGTAAGTGCTATGCTTGTTGAGTGCCCTTCCCTATAAGCATGCTGAAATTCTGTTGTCAATTTGTTTACTGTGAAATAGCAGTGTATCTGGTCAAGCACAAGTTTTTCCCGAAGTTTTGTAAGGGTTGGTAAGAAGCTGATTGGTCGGCTATTTGAGCCAGTAAAGGGGGCTTTACTATTCTTGGTTAACGGAATGACTTTAACTTCCCTCCAGGCCTGAGGGCACACACTCTCTAGTAGGCTTACATTGAAGATGTGGCAAATAGGAGTGGCAATATCATCTGCTATTATCCTCAGTAATTTTACATCCAGATTGTCAGACCCAGGTGGCTTGTCATTGTTGATAAACAACAATCATTTTTTTCACCTCCACACTGGCATTACGGATTTCTTGTCTTTCATAATTTGGTCCGATATACTTGGACGTGTAGTGTCAGCATTTGTTGCTGGCATGTCATCCCTAAATTTGCTTGTCTTGCCAATTAAGAAGTAATTAAAGTCGTTTGTAATATCAGTGGGCTTTGTGATGAATGATCCATCTGATTCAATGAATGAAGGAGCCGAGTTGGCTATTTCACCCAACATTTAATTTGAGATGCCCCAAAGTTTTTTACTATCGTTTTTTATATAATTAATCTTAGTTTCATAGTGTAGTTTATTTGTATTTAGTTTTGTCACACGATTTCTTAATTTGCAGTACGTTTGCCAATCAGTTGGGCTGCCAGATTTAATTGCCATACCTTTTGCCTCATCCCTCTCAACCGTACAATTGTTCAATTCCTCATCAATTCAAGGGTCTGTAACAGTTTTTACAGTACTTTTTCTAATGGGTGCGTGCTTATAAGTAACTGGAATAAGTAGTTTCATAAATGTGTCAAGTGCAGCATCTAGTTGGTCCTCATTAAACACCACAGACCAGCAAATATTCTTTATATCAACATATGAATCACTACAAAACTTATTGTATGACTCTTATACACTATATTAGGCCCAGCCTTTGAAACTTTGGTTTTCCTAGATATGGCTATAATGTGATCACTACTTCCTATGGATTTGGATACACCTTTAAAAAACATTTCTGCAGCATTGGTAAATATCAGATCAATACATGTTGATGATTTAATTCCTGTGCTGTTTGTAACTACCCTGGTAGGTTGACTGACAACCTGATCCAGGTTGCAGGCACTGGTTACAGTTTAAAAAATATTCTTGACTGGGCAGCTTGATGATACTTCTCTGTTGATATCAGATACATTATTAAGCATTTCACACATCTTATCCAGATACTGACTGTTAGCACTTGTTGGTCTATTGCAGTTTCCCACCTGAATGAGCTTTAGGTGAGGCAGATGAACCTGTATCCATATTACTATAACAGTATTTAACATTAGATCATCTCTAAGCTTTGCAGGAATGTGGTTCTGAATATAGATGCCGTTGGCATTTATGTCTTTTCGGTGGATGTTACAGTTCAGTACAGAACAAGATTGTAAAGAAAAAGGATGTCCTACCTTAGTTTTCAAAACCTCCCAATGACTCAATTTCTTGCTCAAAACCATGATAGGGGCTGTGGCTGTGACGTTTAGCGTCCTTTTATTTTGAATGTTGACCATAACCTGCGTATCCTCTTTACCCTTGTCTACAAGGCATGCTGCCATCAAATGTGCCTTGGTTCAGGAATGTTCAAAAACCTTTGTCTGAGGGGCCTTTGTTTTTTTTGTTTTTTTACATGTATGTAGGATGTTAATAGTTTTCTCCCTCCAGTTATTTCTAGACCCAAGCTCCCTACCTTTTTGCATGTTGTACAGCCCAACTTTGAATTCTGCATGACAAGCCAGGGGTTATAAATTTGCTTGTTCTTGAACTGCAAATAGCACCTGCTCCGAGCATTTCGGCGGTGGATGCACTTCCCACTTCCCCGTATCCCTCTCCCACTGAGTCTGACTCGCTAGTAGGCCTACTAGCTAGTGGAGGTGCCACTGGTGATGTTGAACTAGTGGGATTATCAGTGCTGCTAGCTAAGAAATCGCCATCGGGAACAGTTTGCCCCTAACTCCTCTTCTCTTGCATTGACAGTTCACTGGCTTGTTCTGGGTTCGATTCATCCTCTTTCTCTGAATTTTTGGAATTGAAAAATGTAATCAAATTCGAATCCCTTTTCTTATCAATTTTCTATTTGGCTTTCTCACGTTTCAAATTCAGCAGGGAGATGACTAGCCTAGGCCGCGTGATGTGATAATTTAGGGACCTCTTCACTAGCTGACCACCACCACCAAGACCTGTGTCAAGATCAGTTACTTGCCCCATTGGCCCTCCCAATAACCTCTATCTACAAAAGAAGAGAGCAGCTCTGCAATCAGTGTGGCAGGATACGTTGATTACACAGAAGGATCACTGTGCTTTTACATGATGGAGTACGAACAGTAAAACAATTAAGAAATCATGCCACGAGAGGTTCCGGATCTGGCTCAAATCAAATCACATTTTATTTGTCACATGCACCGAAATTCTTACAAGCCCTCAACCAACACAAATAAGTTTTCATATATATTACACTTCAAAATGTTGGGGTCACTTAGAAATGTCCTTGTTTTTGAAAGAAAAGCACTTTCTGTCCATTAAAATAACATCAAATTGATCAGAAATACAGTGTAGACATTGCTAATATTGTAAATGACTACTGTATCTGGAAATTGCAGATATTTTATGGAATATCTACATTGGCGTACAGAGGCCCATTATCAGCAACCATCACTCTTCTGTTCCAATGGCTTGTTGTGTTAGCTAATCCAAAATTAAAAGGCTAATTGGTCCTTAGAACATTTTGCAATTATGTTAACATAGCTGAAAACTGTTGTTAAGATTAAAGAAGCAATACAACTGGCCTTCTTTACAATAGTTGAGTATCTGGAACATCAGCATTTGTGGGTTCAATTACAGGCTCAAAATAACCAGAAACAAAGACCTTTCTTTAGAAACCCGTCAGTCTGTTCTTGTTCTGAGAAAAGAAGGCTATTCCATGCAAGAAATTGCCAAGAAACTGATGATCTCGTTCAACGCTCCCTTCACAGAACAGCCCAAACTGGCCCTAACCAGAATAGAAAAAGGGGTGGGAGGCCCCGTTGCACAATTGAGCAAGAGAACAAGTACATTAGTGTCTAGTTTGAGAAAAAGATGCCTCCCAAGTCCTCAACTGGCAGCTTCATTAAATAGTACCCGCAAAACACCATTCTTAACCTCTCTGGGATAGACGGGATGCAAATGTCAAACCTGGCCAATTGCCAGGGAAAATGCAGAGCGCCAAATTCCAAAAAACTGCTATAAATTCAAACGTTCGTTAAATCACACATGTAGGATACCAAATTAAAGCTACACTCATTGTGAATCCAGCCAACGTGTCAGATTTCAAAAAGGCTTTTCGGCGAAAGCATAAGAAGCTATTATCTGACGATAGCACAACAGTAAACAAAGAGAGAATAGCATATTTCAACCCTGCAGGCACCACACAAAACGCAGAAATAAAATATAAATCATGCCTTACCTTTGACGAGCTTCTTTTGTTGGCACTCCAATATGTCTCATAAACATCACAAATGGTTATTTTTTCGATTAATTCTGTCGATATATATCCAAAATGTCCATTTAATTGTCACATTTGATACAGAAAAAAACAGCTTTCCAATTTGCGCAACGTCACTAAAAAATATCTCAAAAGTCATTTGTAAACTTTGCCAAAACATTTCAAACTACTTTTATAATACAACTTTAGGTGTTTTTAAACATTAATAATCACTCAAATTGAAGAAGGGTCTATCTGTTTTCAATACAGAAGAATCCCAAACTAACGCTACTTTGCATGTCTTGCGCAACTCTCAAGCAGTACACATAACGTTACCCTGTTCCAAGATGGCCGTACTTCTTCATTGCACAAAGGAATAACCTCAACCAAATTCCAAAGACTGATGACATCTAGTGGAAGTGGTAGGAGCTGCAAAAAAGTGCCTTAGAAATCTTGTTTCCCAATGAGAACTCATTGAATAGATAGTGACCTAAAAAAATCATAATTCTGAATGGTTAGTCCTCGGGGTTTTGCCTGCTACATAAGTTATGTTATACACACAGACATGATTAAAACAGTTTTAGAAACTTCAGAGTGTTTTCCATCCAAATCTACTAATAATATGCATATCTTATATTATTGGCATGAGTAGCAGGAAGTTGAAATTGGGAACATGAAAATGCTGCCCCCTATCCCAAAGAGGTTTTAAAGTCAACAGTGAAGAACCGACTCCGGGATGCTGCCCTTCTAGGCAGAGTTCCTCTGTCCAGTGTCTGTGTTCTTTTGCCCATCTTAATCTTTTCTTTTTATTGGCCAGTCTGAGATATGGCTTTTTCCTTGCAACTCTGCCTAGAAGGCCAGCATCCCTGAGTCGCCTCTTCACTGTTGATGTGTTTGGCGGATACTATTTAATTAATAACTCTTTAAACGACATATCCCTGTGGTGCCCAGAGTTCCTAGTTAGTCTGGGTAGCCATTTGATTAGCTGTTAGAGTCTTATGGCTAGGGGATAGAAGCTGTTAAGAAGCCTTTTGGACCTAGACTTGGCGCTCCGGTACCACTTGCAGTGCGGTAGCAGAGAGAACAGTCTATGACTCGGGTGGCTGGAGTCTTTGAAAATTGTTAGAGCCTTCCTCTGACACGCCTATTATAGAGGTCCTGGATGGCAGGAAGCTTGGCCCCAGTGATGTACTGGGCCGTACTCACTACCCACTGTAGTGTTTTGCGGTCGGAGACCGAGCAGTTGCCATACCAGGCAGTGACGCAAACAGTCAGGATGCTCTTGATGGGGCAGCTGTAGAACTTTTTGAGGGTCTGAGGACCCGTGCCAAAATCTTTTTAGTCTCCTAAGGGGGACGGTCATCATTACCACAATCTGCAAAGTACAGGGTAATATTCTTCTCTAAGGTACACGGTATAAGTTTTCTCTGGAGTGCAAGGTAATAGTCAGCTTGACCTGACCTAGAGAGAATTATGATCAAACTATCATTAACACGTTGGTTTCCACATGTTGCACCCGTTCTGTTGTTAGTGAGGAGTGCTTTCCTCAGAGGAAACCTTATTTATTGTCTTATTTATTGTCTATTTATCAGTAGGACCATCTGTGTATTCATCTCGCCGCCTCAGAAATGTCTGATTTTACAATTTCCCTGCGTGGTCCAATTGTGTGTTGTTTTTACTGTAACATCTGCAGTGCTATATTAAGGGACAGTGTGGAGTTCTGAGCTCAGGCTCAAAGGGAAACAAAAAGCCTAGAAAGGGAGATTAATGTTGATGTTAAAATTACATGGAATTGTGTGTGTAAATGACGTCACACGAGAACCGCTCCTCCCTGATTCAGCTCATACCAAGAATAGAATGCGTAACCGCCCCCCTGAAACGTCCAACTCGTTATGATATTGATTGAAGGTCGTTATCCACACAGGCTATTTCCTTTTAATCAGATAGCAAGATTTGAAAGCGGTATGTTCTTAGACAGAATACCATTGACAAACAAGCAGAAAAGGTGAAGGGATGTTTTTATGGAGATAATTTGAGGATATGTGCAATCCCCCATATTACCACACTTGGTATATGTTACTTCAAGGAAAAATAATTAGGAAGAATGAAGAAGAGTACTGGATGAATGAATGACTCATTCCAATTCTATAGCAATGTTTTGTACAGTACTCATTAGGAAACCCATTTCACAATGCTTTGAAATCTCTCAGTAATTACATACCCTCTCCTGGCTTCCTCTCCAGGGAAATGTGGAGCTTCTGTTGGTCTGGTGGTCAACAACATTTTCTGCTCTTCCCTCAGGACATGGGTAAAGAGAGGTGGCTGTGGCGGTCATTTTCTCCCCCTTCACTCTTTAGTGAATGTGGCCATTAGTAATAGTTAGAAAATTTAGATTTAAATCACCACCATCTGCTCTCTTTGGAAAGTTGTCCTGACTGAATATCGCTCTGCCAGGTGAGGGGCTTTGAGGACTTCTGCCAAGGTTTCCTGGACTTTGAGAAGAAAGTTTTATGCAGGTGTGATGGCGTGATAACTTGTCCAAATCCGTCATTGTAATTCAGAATAGGATGTCCTGCTCGAATGTGACTGATGTAATTTCAGCCGGGATTTCCTTATGCAGTGTGGCTATGTGCATTTATAGCCAACTCATTCTCAGTTGCATGTGTTATTTGTTTCCTGCTTAAGACACTGTGCTATCAGCCATCTTTGTCAAATGTAATAACTGTTTAAGAGCTGTCACTGACACACACACACACACACACACACACACACACACACACACACACACACACACACACAAAACATATTGGTTTGAGGACTAATAAACCATGCAATCACAAACTGCACTTGGACGCTGATCATAAGAGAAAACACTCACTATAACTTTGAAATGTAACATACAAAAAAATGCTCATAACACAGTATGAAATACAGTTGATGGGTTCTGACTTCTAAACTTGAAATATTGTTAATCATCAGGATTCCTTTCCGAAAGGAAAAGGACCACAGTCTGGTTTCTACACCAGAAGATAATGGTTATCTGTAGGAGTGTCACGACTTCCGCCGAAGTCGGTCCCCCTCCTTGTTCAGGCTGCATTAGGCGGTCGACGTCACCGACCTTCTAGCCACCGCCGATCTACTTTGCATTTTCCATTTGTTTTGTCTAACACACCTGGTTTCAATCCTCCAATTACTTGTTCATTATTTAACCCTCTGTTCCCCCATATTTGTTTGTGAGTGATTGTTTTTCGTATTGCGGTCCGTTATGTGTGGCCTTATTTGACATGTATTGTAATTATTGTTGAGTAAAATTGCGTATATTACTCATATCTGCTGTCCTGCGCCTGACTCATCTACACCAGCTACACAGACGCATTACATAATCACTCACCTATAATGGAGTGAGCAGGAGCAGACGGCCCCCCTTTGGCGGTGGAGGAGCACGTCCAGCAGCATGCAACCATGTTGCAATGTCTGGGCACTGCCATGGATCGCGTGCTGCAGACGATGGATCGTTGGGAGAGAGGAGGAGGTCTTCCAGCGCCTCCACCAGCCCCACTACAGGAGGCCCCACTGTCCACCCCTCCTTCACCCGGTCCCAGCGGGATTCGTCTCGCGCTCCCGAGGGAGTATTATGGGACGGCTGCCGGATGCCAGGGGTTCCTACTCCAGCTGGAACTCTACCTGGCGACCGTCCACCCGGCTCCTTCGGGACGTGATAACGTGTCCGCCCTCGTCTTCTGCTTCTCAGGCAGAGCCCTGGAGTGGGCCAACGTCGTATGGCGTGAAGGAGATGCGCCGTTGGACCATTACCCAGAGTTCACCTGACGCTTTTGGGCAGTTTTTGACCACCCACCTGAGGGTCGAGCAGCGGGTGAACGTCTGTTCCACCTGTGGCACGGGACGAGGAGCGCGCAGGATTTCGCTTTGGACTTCCGGACGCTGACCGCTTTCACGGGATGGAACGACAGGGCCCTGATCGATCACTACCGGTGCAGTCTACGCGAGGACGTCCATCGGGAGTTGGCCTGCCGAGACACCACCCACATGATGGACTAGCTGGTAGACATGTCCATCCGGCTGTACAACCTGCTGGCTACCCATGGACGTTCGATTCGGGGCCTGTCAGTTCCATCCCCCAGCACCTCCGCACCGATGCCCATGGAGCTGGGAGGTGCTGCTCTTAGGGCGACCGGAGGAGGGGCCATTCCCCGCACCATCTGTGGCCGCAGAGGGCACACTGCTGGTCGGTGCTGGGGTGGTTCCTCTGGGAGTCGAGGCAGCAGGCAGGGAACTATCATGTCACCCCAGGTGAGTAAGCACAAGGCTCACCCAGAGCCCCCTGTTGCTCACATGTATGTGTTTATTACATTTCCTGAGTTTTCCCCGCATTCCCAGCATAAGGCACTCATAGATCCAGGTGCAGCTGGAAATTTTATTGACCATTCATTTGCACATAGTTTAGGGATCCCCCTTGTTCCTGTGGATATGCCCTTCCCTGTGCACGCCCTAGATAGTCGACCAGGGTCAGCGCTGATTAGGGAGGCCACCGCTCCACTAGGCATGGTTACGCAGGAGGGTCAAAGGGAGAGAATCAGTCTCTTCCTAATTGATTCTCATGCGTTTCCCGTGGTGCTGGGCCTACCCTGGTTGGCCTGTCATGACCCCACTATTTCATGGCAACAGAGGGGTTTCTATCGGTGCGACTCCGGTGGAAATTCCAGACCAGGTCTCCACCATGCGCATCCCCTCAGAATATGCCAATTTGGCTCTCGCCTTCTGTAAGAAGAAGGCGCCTTATTACCACCTCATCAACGGGGGATTGTGCGATAAATCTCCTGGTAGAAGCAGCACTTCCCAGGAGTCATGTCTATCCTCGGTCACAGGAGGAGACGGCGGCTATGGAAACATGTCTTCGAATCCCAGGGTACAGGGATACATTCGGCCCTCCACTTCACCTGCCTCCTCAAGTTTCTTTTTTGTGAAGAAGGGTGGAGGTCTGCGCCCGTGTATTGACTATCGGGGTATCAATCAGATCACTGTGAGGTACAGCTACCCGCTGCCTCTCATCGATCTCATCGAACGATTGAAATGGAAAGTAGACTAGGTAATTATTACTATTACATTCAATTACATTCTACTAGGATTATCAATTAACTTTTTCTGAAGCAGCAGGAATACATCCACATTGTTGTAAATAGGACAACAAAAGATTTCCAAACAGAGATGAAACATGTAGGCCAAAGGTAGACCAGAAAGATGTGCAGCTCCTGAACTCTTCACTAGCTCTACACAAGCTCGCAGTCCTGAGTGTCCAGAGGAATGCAGGCCGGACACAGAAGAGTGCGATCCCTTGTAGAAAGACTGGAAATCGAATTTCTCAAGCACACAGACACAATTATGAAGCGCACCAGAAAGCTTAGATTCTTCTCTTCAATGCATGTTCATAGCATAATTTTTTTCATGTGTTCCGGCTGGTGAAATTTTATGAGTCAATGTCAGCCCAGTTAGCTCAGCCCGGCAGTATACATGCGTAGAACCTATGAGACTAGCTAATTAGGCTACATGTCAGCTCACAATAAAGTTTTGATTCAATCTACATTTACATTTTCAAACATTTCTTACAGTACAGTGCTCCTCATTTCAATCTTTCCCAAAGTTCTCTAGGCCAATCAACACCAGTTGTACCGTTAACTTACCATATGTATCCATCTTTGCACGCATGCTGGATCATGTTCTGCTTGTGGCCAAAGATAGGACACCTCACAGATTTCTTGAGCAGGCTTTTCTTCTGGATGTATATTACTTAGCACATGATCCATATTCAATTCAAAATCCTTGGGTAAGGTTAAAACAGTATTGGATTTTGTCATGCACTTTCAGAATTAAAATTTGTATCCAGGTAGAAATTGTAGTGAAATACCCACGTGCAGGAAATTATAGTAACAGTACTCAGCAAAAACAATAATATTGTCACGCCCTAACCTGAGTATTCATTGTTTTCTTTATATATTTTGGTTAGGTCAGGGTGTTACGAGGGTGGTATGTGTGTTTTTGTCTCATCTTGTATGTCTAGGTGTGTGTGTCTGGTCTAGGCATATTGGAGGTCTATGGTGACCTGGATTGGTTCCCAATCAGAGACAGCTGTTTATCGTTGTCTCTGATTGGGGAACCTATTTAGGTTGCCATTTTCCAGTTTGGGTTTGTGGGTTATTGTCCCTGTGTCTGCACTCATTGTCATCGAGTCACGTTTGTTTTGATGTTTTTGTTTAAGTCGGAACAGCCCCAACTCATATATTTAGGCCTATACTATACTCCTATATGTCCACTCATTATGACATTTATAATGCTTATATGTGGAGGCGTTGCCTGAACAAAACATGCACGCTATAGGCTTGATTATTACTGATTTCTTCATTGTGTCAGGCACCGGCCTCTAATTGGCACTGAGCTGTTTTATCTGGATTGTGGACAGCATTGATAAAAGATGCAGGTGCTGAGAGTTCTGGATGAGAGGCAAAGGGTGAGGCTATTATAGAGTCTCTATTATAGAGACAGCCTAAGTAATTGAAGTAGGCAGTGCTTGCCACTGCGTGTGCTATTGTTTTGGAGAGCTTGTTCCCTCAGGTCTCAACAAGGTAGTATTGTCAGCATACCTCCACTTGGTGTTTCTACATTGGCTGGTTACCTGCCATTAAAAGGCAGCATTTCTAAACAGAGGTGTGCAACCAATGTTCCCTGTAAGCTGTGTGCAGAGGAAATATCAGCCTACTCAGAGAACGAGATTGAACTTTACTCAACTTTCTAGAGTTTTCCCCCTTAGTTAACACTATCAACGTTTCCCTTTACTTTGGGAATTGGGATCGAATCAACGCAATATTCGCCACGTTCTATGCAACATTCTGAAACAAAATGAACTATGCAAGACTTCGTATTTAAAACTAACTATGCAAGAAATGTTATTGTAGGCAGTAGTATTCTATTGCATTGACATACATGACTCTACACAGACCGGTGCAGCTTAACCAATCAGAACTGCAGTAGGCCTATATGCAAATAGACCATTGCCATATTTTCATGGATCTGTGCCATTCACTGGACTGTGTTTACAGCATGAGCGGCCGTGAATAGATGCGCTTCTTTTGAGATCAAAGTGAGAGCTACATGGTTATTAACCCTGTTATAGATCATTTGTAGTCAGCAATGGGGTAGTAATTGCTTCCTCCAATAACACAAAACATCAGACATTTTTAGACATCTTTAAAAAGACAGTCAGGTAAAGAGTTTATTGTCTTAACTTCTTATGTCTAGGGGGGCAGTATTGAGTAGCTTGGATGAATAAGTTGCCCAAACTAAACAGCCTGCTCCTCAGTCCCAGTTGCTAATATATGCATATTATTATTAGTATTGGATATTAAACACTCAAAGTTTCCAAAACTGTCAAAATATTGTCTGTGAGTTTAACCTCTAGCGACGAGCAATCCCGTATCCGGGATCGTAATTATAGCCTCAAGCTCATTACCATAACGCAACGTTAACTATTCATGAAAATCGCAAATGAAATGAAATAAATATATTGGCTCTCAAGCTTAGCCTTTTGTTAACAACACTGTCATCTCAGATTTTCAAAATATGCTTTTGAACCATAGCTAAACAAGCATTTGTGTAAAAGTATTGATAGCTAGCATAGCATTAAGCCTAGCATTCAGCAGGCAACATTTTCACAAAAACAAGAAAAGCATTCAATTAAAATCATTTACCTTTGAAGTACTTCAGATGTTTTCAATGAGGAGACTCTCAGTTAGATGGCAGACGTTCAGTTTTTCCAAAAAGATTATTTGTGTAGAAGAAATCGCTCCGTTTTGTTCATCACGTTTGGCAAAGAAAAAAAACAGAAAATTCAGTCATTATAACGCCGAACTTTATTCCAAAATAACTCCATAATATCGACAGAAACATGGCAAACGTTGTTTAGAATCAATCCTCAAGGTGTTTTTCACATATCTATTCGATGATATATCATTCGTGGAAGTTTGGTTTCTCCTCGAACCACATGGAAAAATGCATGCAGCTGGAGATTACGCAATAATTTCAATGGGGGACACCAAGCGGACACCTGGTAAATGTAGTCTCTTATGGTCCCTCCTCCAATGATATGCCTACAAATACGTCACAATGCTGCAGACACCTTGGGGAAACAGCCATATAAGGAGACATTGGAACAAAGCGCATTCAAAATCTGGGGCATTTCCTGTTTGAAATGTCATCTTGGTTTCGCCTGTAGCATCAGTTCTGTGGCACTCACAGATAATATATTGGCAGATTTGGAAACGTCAGAATGTTTTCTTTCCAAAGCTGTCAATTATATGCATAGTCGAGCATCTTTACGTAACAAAATATCTTGTTTAAAACGGGAACGTTTTTCATCCAAAGATTTTAATAGCACCCCCTAATGCATAACTGGTTAACAGAACTGATATTGAGGGTGAAACCCTGAGGAAAATCAAACCAGGAAGTAGCCTCTATTTTGAAAACGACATGTTCCATAGCCTGCCTTTGTTCCATTTAAAGGGATATCAACCAGATTCCTTTTCCTATCGCTTCCTCAAGGTGTCAACAGCCTTTAGACATAGTTTCAGGCTTTTATTTTGAAAAATGAGTGAGAAAGATAACATCGCGTCATTGTAAGGCCGGGTGCCAGCAGCGTTTTATATGCGTAACAGAATTTGAGCAGCCATTGCGTTTCCCTCTCCGACTGAAAAAGACAGTTGCGGTTGATATATTATCGATTATATATTTTAAAAACAACCTGAGGATTGATTATAAAAAACGTTTGACATGTTTCTGTGGACATTACAGATACTATTTGGAATGTGTCTGTGTTGTCGTGACCTCTCTTTCCTGTGGATTTCTGAACATAACAAACTGAGGAAATTTGGATATGAAAATAATCTTTATGGAACAAAAGGAACATTTATTGTGTAACTGGGACTGGGAGTCTCGTGAGTGATAACATCCGAAGATCATCAAAGGTAAACAATTAATTTGATTGCTTTTCTGATTTTCGTGACCAAGCTACTTGATGCTAGGTGTACATAATGTTTTGTTGAGCGATTGATAAACTTACACAAACGCTTGGATTGCTTTCGCTGTAAGGCATATTTTCAAAATCTGACATGACAGGTGGATTAACAATAGGCTAAGCTGTGTTTTGCTATATTGCACTTGTGATTTCATGAATATAATGTGGCGCTATGCAATTCAGCTGTTGTTGATGATAATTATCCAGTTAATGGGATGGCAGCCATAAGAAGTTAATGGGGCAGTGTTGTATTTTGAAATAAGCTAAATAGCCAATCGACAGAGGGTAGCAAAATTTGTCTGATTCTCTGTAATAATGGTATAGGACTAATAATTTATTTTGTAAAGTGGTTTCTTGCATCAAACAACACTTGCATCAACATTTTCAGTCATCTTGTCTGAAGGACAATGTCAAGTCCTGCTGAATCTGCTGAATAGCAACCACATGCTGTATTATTGTTGTTTCACTGTCCCGCCAGATATCATTGTGGCGCGGTCTGCATTTTTCATGCTGCGGGCAGGAGCTACTGGTCAGACAGACGAATTTGTGTGTGTTAGCCTACCTATTGTATAAAAATCACATTTTTGCATTATTCAGAATTTGCTGCTTCAACTTTAGTAGCCTCTCTCCTCTCCTAGTTGGACGTGCGAGTTCAAGTGCGCCTAGTATGTGTGGTCTCGTTGAAATAGAGTAGGCTGCCTACATGGGCAGAGAATCACTTGGCAGTTAAATATGATTAGACTGTAGTTCACTACAGTGTCAATAAATACATATTGATCATGGAAAAAAATACAGGGAGCTCAACCAACATGAGTCGAAGTGCAATCAAAAAATGTAATTAATCATCATTGAAAAAAAAGGAAAAATCACAACGGTTCGGCAGGCTGATATTGGTGAGCGAGCGTTGGCCTTTTAATTTCAATAAGTATGATAACCCTTTTATTTGTCTCTGCTTGCAAATACTCCTCCTAAATGATAGACTATATCCTATATGCAAAACACAACAAGTGTCGCTGTCATCATTCTGAGGCTTGAAGTTCAGTAGCCATACTTGTGCAGAACCTGCGAGATCAGTTGCTAGTGTGGTCTCAATTAAATAGAGTATGTCCTATAAGAAGTTATCTATCCCAGGAAATGTACTTCCTAAATATGATTAGGCTATAGTTTACTACATTGCCTATAAATAAATATTGGTCACCCATATTTCTCATTCTGAATATCGCCCCAATCCTAAAATGTAGGCCATAAAATATTTCAAGAGAGAGTGCATGTCTCTCCAACTCTTCAAACCTGTGGCAATTTTAGCATGGAAATCGTGGTGGGTCAAAACAAAACAAAATGATGCATGCCAGCAAAGCCACGACACAACACGGCTAAACAATACATTAATTGCACTATAATGGTGACAAGCACTGCCCACAAACTATTAGGGCCTACGCAAAGCTTTCTTTTCAGCACCATGGAGTGAATGGCTATCAGCGGAGCCTTGTCTGGCAGCAAAACAGTTTATTCAGCCTCATTACTGCCTTTTTAAAAACATAGCTGATATGGCTGACTTGCTTAAAACTTCTTAGGGCTGCGGGATTGATATGACAGCAGCCAGTGAAAGTGCAGAGCGCCAAATTCAAACAGAAATCTCATAATTAAAATTCCTCAAACATATCGTATACCATTTTAAAGGTAATCTTGTTGTTAACTTTTTATGGCTGCAGGGGCAGTATTGAGTAGCTTGGATTGTAAACGGCCAGCTCCTCAGTCTCAGTTGCTAATATATGCATATTATTATTAGTATTGGATAGTATTGGATCAATGAATTATGTCTGAGTATAACAGAACTCATATTGCAGGCAAACACCGGAGAAATTCCAATTCCTGTTTGTATTTTTTCTGGGGGTGGCAGATTTTCAACCAAGCTCTCATTGAAATTACAGCGTGATATGGATGAGTTTTCACTTCCTACGCCTTCCACTAGATGTCAACAGTCAATATAACTTTGTCTGATGACTCTAATGTGAAGGGGGGTCGAATGAGACAGGAAATAGTCACCACAGCCACGAGTTGACCATGCTTTCATTATGAGCTTTCACAGGGGAAGGACCTCCGTTCCACCGGTCATCTGAAGTCATTCTAATTCTCCGGTTGGAACGTTATTCAACATATATGTAAACAACATTCTAAAGATGGATTCAGTATATAATTTGACATGTTTCTGACTGTCTGTTACGGAGCTTTTGGACTTTTCTGTCAGGACCCGGTTACAAACTCGGGTCTCCGGTGTGAGAAACAGTCACTTAGTAAACTGAGCCACTAATAGTCAGCAGAACCCAGAAGATGAGGCAGACACAGCAGTACTTGAGAAGGTGAAGACGGTAAAGAAAAAAGGAAAAGATCTTCAGGAAAAAATATAAATCCACAACGTCAAAAGTAATTCCAAGAGAAAAAAATTGCTATCCTCCAAGACACAAGGAAAATCCACAAAGTGGTAAGAACGGCAGGGAAAAAACAAACCTCAAAAGAATAAACCCAAATAAACAAGAACAAAACCAGAGTACCTCAAGAAAATCCATCTAGAGAAACAAAAGTTCACAGCATGGCTGTGGCTGGGTGCTAACATACAAACACAGGCCAAAGAATGGAGGAACACTAAGGGTTTAAATACATTCAAGGGAAATGAGGCACAGGTGCTAGAACAAGGGAAAACAAAAGGGTCAAAAAAGCACAATGGGGGCATCTAGTGACCAAAACATGAACAATCCTGGCCAAATCCTGACAATTTCGTCACGTTATAGTGGACGCGCTTCGTGACTTTGAAATTGTTTACCAAACGCGCTAACCAAAGTAGCTAATTGGACATAAATAATGGACATTATTGAACAAATCAAGCATTTATTGTCAACCTGGGATTCCTAGGACTGCATTCTGATGAAGTTCATCAAAGGTAAGGAAACATTTATCATGTATTTTCTGGTTTCTGATGACTCCAACAAGGAGGCTAATTGTTCTATTGTTCTGAGCTCCGTCTCAGATTATTGCATGGGTTTCTTTTACCGTAACGGTTTTTTGAAATCTGACACAGCGGTTGCATTAAGGAGAGGTATATCTATAATTCCATGTGTATAACTTGTATTATCATCTACATTTATGATGAGTATTTCTGTTGAAACGATGTGGCTATGCAAAATCACTGGATGTTTTTGTAACTAGTGAATGGAATGCTCCAATGTAAACTCTGATTTTCTGATATAAATATGAATTTTATCAAACATAACATGCATGTATTGTGTAACTTGAAGTCCTATGAGTGTCATCTGATGAAGATTATCAAAGGTTAGTGATTCATTTTATCTCTGTGCTTTTTCTCTCTCTCTCTCTTTTGCTGGTAAAATTGGCTGTGTATTTTAGTGAGTTGTTGGTGAGCTAACAATCATTTGTGGTGCTTTCCCCGTAAATCCTATTTGAAATCGGACACTGTGGTGGGATTAACAACAAGACTACCTTGAAAACGATATATAAAATACATGTATGTTTGAGGAATTTTAATTATGAGATTTCTGTTCTTTTGAATATGGCGCCCTGCACGTTCACTGGCTGGTGTCATATCACTCCCAGTAACGGGATTGCAGCCCTAACAAATTAATCCCACCAAAGTGTCCGATTTCAAAAATGCTATACAGCGAAAAGCACCACAAACGATTATGTTAGGTCACCGCCAAGTCACAGAAAAATTCAGCAATTTTTCCAGCCAAAGAGAAGAGTCACAAAAAGCACAAATAGAGGTAAAATTAATCACTAACCTTTGATGATCTTCATCAGATGAGACTCATAGGACTTCATGTTACACAATAAATATATTGTCACGCCTTGGTCTTAGTGTTTTGTGTTTTCGTTATATATTTTGGTCAGGCCAGGGTGTGACATGGGTTTACGTGTTGTGTTTCGCATTGGGGTTTTATAGGATTGGGATTGCTATGATTAGGGGTGTGTCTAGTTAGGTTTGGGCTGCCTGAGGCGGTTCTCGATCAGAGTCAGGTGTTTCTTGTTGTCTCTGATTGGGAACCGTATTTAGGTAGCCTGAGTTTCGCTTTGTATTTCGTGGGTGATTGTTCCTGTCTCTGTGTAGTGTTCACCAGATAGGCTGTAATAGTTTCACGTTCCGTTTATTGTTTTTGTATTTATTAGTTATTTCATGTATCGTCACTTTTTTCATTAAAGATCATGATTAACCACCACGCTGCATTTCGGTCCGACTCTCTTTCGACAAACGAAGAACGCCGTTACATATATGTTGTGTTCAATAACGTGCATATTTATATAAAGATTTCTCAGCATACATTGGCGCATTACATTCACTAGTTCCAAAAACATCCGGTGATATTGCAGAGCCACATCATTTCAACAGAAATACTCATTATAAATGTCGATGAAAATACAATTGTTAGACATGTAAATATAGATACACTTCTCCTTAATGCAGCCGCTGTGTCAGATTTTTTTTTAAACGTTACGAAAAAAGCAAACCATGCAATAATCTGAGTACAGTTTACAGACAACAAAGCAGCCAAAACGATATCCGCCATATTGGGTAGTCAACAAAAGTCAGAAATAGCATTATAAATATTCACTTACCATTGATGATCTTCATCAGAATGCACTCCCAGGAATCCCAATTCCACATTTAATGTTTGCTTTAGTTCGATAATGTCCATCATTTATGTCCAAAGAGCTACTTTTGTTAGCACATTTGGTAAACAAATCCAAAGTCATGAAGCGCGTTCCATAGTTGCAGTCAAAATGTCAAAAAGTTCCGTTACTGTTTGTAGAAACAAGTCAAACGATGTATGGAATCAATAAAATGTCAATAATGTTCCAACTAGAGAATTCCTATGTCTGTAGAAATTAATGTAATGAGAGCTAACTCTCTCGTGACCGCGCCTCATAGCTTGTGGCACTCTACCAGACACCTGGCTCAAACAGCCCCCACTTCACAGCAGAATCCTCAAACAGTTTCTAAAGATGGTTGACATCTATTGGAAACCTTAGGAAGTGCAATGTAACCAATATCCCACTGTGTATTCAATAGGGGCTGGGTTGAAAATCCACCAACCTCATATTTCCCACTTCCTGTTTGGATTTCTTCTCAGGTTTTTGCCTGCCATATGAGTTCTGTTATACTCACAGACATCTGTTTTAGAAACTTCAGAGTGTTTTCTATCCAACACTAATAATAATATGCATATATTAGCAACTGGGACTGAGGAGCAGGCCGTTTACTCTGGGCACCTTTCATCCAAGCTACCCTGCAGCCATAAGAAGTTATACAAATGTGGTTTCTACTGACAATTTAGTTGTACCATCTATGGCATAAGGGAAAGATGAGTGGATCAGAGGCATTCCGTAATTTCGATTAAGACATTAAAGAGCAAGTTAAGATGGACGTAATCAATATAACTATTTGTTCAACACTTTTAAAATGTACAGCAATGCAGAACTTATAGTATTATCCCTGTACACCAAGTCAGAACAGTAGGCTAAATAAAAGGGGCATATAAGCAGACAACAAAGGGACAAAATTATTAGGGTTAGGCACACGGCCTACTAACAGCTTACTACACAACATACCCTTAGTATTACAGTACTTTCTTAGCTACAGTATACATGTCTACCTGACATATTATATCATTTATGCAGCAGCATACAATACATTTTTGGACTCACCATTGTGCAGTGTTCACTTGATCAGGAAGGTGGCGCAGCAGTCCTTCTTGTGGGTGTCACGTCCTGACCTTAGTTCCTTTTTTATGTCTCTATTTTAGTTTGGTCAGGGCGTGAGTTGGGGTGGGCATTCTGTTTTTTGTACTATGTTTTGTATTTCTGTTTTTGGCTTGGTATGGTTCCCAATCAGAGGCAGCTGTCAATCGTTGTCTCTGATTGAGAACCATACGTAGGCAGCCTGTTTTCCCACTATGGGTTGTGGGTAGTTGTTTCCTGTTTTGTCACCTAATAGGACTTTAGTTTTGTCGTGTTTTCTCCTTTGTTATTTTTGTGTTCAGTTTAATAAATATAACATGAACACTTACCACGCTGCGCATTGGTCCGATCCTTCATACTCCTCGTCAGAAGAGGAGGAAAACCGTTACAGTGGGCAAATTTAGTCATTAAACTTTGTCATCAAAGTCATCCATTCCCTGGATTTATAGTGCGTTCAAGACAACTTGGAACTCTGAAAAAAAAGGTTGAATCATGACGTCAGTGATCTTCAGGTTGAAGCTTGAGTTTCCGACTTGTTGGTTGACCGTTCAAAACTTATTTTCCCATTTCTCTTCATATGACAGGGATTGAAAAGGATTTGCCAGTAGATTGTTGACGTGATTCATGATGATTGACTGCTTGTCTAGCTTGCAAGCTAAGATTTTGAAAGTATGATGTTGATATGATCAGTCAAATCAAAGCTACGGTAGATATAACATGATTTGACTTCATTTTATCTGTGGCCAATGACCTTGAGTCTTCTTGGATGAGCACTTCTAATGTCAATCTATGGCAGCGCAGCACCCAAGGGGGCTTTAACTTTCTAGCTCTCCATGTAGATTTTGCAGTCAGTGTCCCCATGAGTGACAGAACACTGAGCCAATGACGGCAAAACTAGAAAAGATTACTAACCCCTTTGCTCTGTATTTTCCGCTGGCTACCCCTCCACCACAGAAAGCATTGAGCTAGGCTGAACCACCTGCATTTTGGAGCTGCCTAACTCAAGAAAGCAAAAAAGAGACCACGTTTGTATGTGGCTTTATTAACTCAAAATATATTTTTTACATTGTTTGCAAACTGATATGTGACACATATTCATGACGGGTCACCACTGCTTCAAACTACATATAACATATTGGCTGATAAAGCCCAGTAATACAGACTAATATAATGGGCCATGTGAGAATTTCCGGCAATTTAACCTATTTTTAGAGTTATTTTCACCCACTTTATCTTGCCTATAGGGCACAACATTTCTGGGACCATGGCTGGCAAGTGATCTGCGTCACATATGCCTAAAATAACATTGACTGCGGTTGGGTTTGGGACCAGTTTTGTGGTAGTGGTGGGGGTCGGCAAGAAGGCCAGAGGTGCGGGAGCATGAAAAGCTGCAGGTGTGGACTGAAGTGGGATGAAGAAATCATTGTATGATCATGCACATTTACACAAACCTCGTGTAAACAGTTTTAGAATCATTTATTGTGAGGTAAGACAGAAAATAAGCCTGAATGTGCAATTTGGCTGCTCTATGAATGGTCTGGATCTCGTAGATGTGCAAGGGTTTCAAGAGGCACGTTCCTAACAAAGGCTCTGGGAAACACCTCATCTACTAAATATACATTGTAAGACGGTTCAAACAATGATTTTTAACGTTATACAAAGGCTCTGGGCAACTAACTAGGTTCTAACGATGAACCAATATGATTTTGGGAAACCAGGCCCTAGTCTTTACGCACGGTTGCACATCGGAGAGTTTCAAAGGACATGTCATATGCTGACCTACTAACCTACTAGCAAAACAGATGACAAGCTTCCAACTAGATGGTCATTTTCCATGATGAGCAATTTTTTTAAACAATTTTTCATCATTATTTTGACATTAGGTTTCATAAACCATGTACAATATTTGATTGCCAAATAAAATAATAAATAAATAATACTTTTTGTCACTCTAAACTCCAACAAACAGCTGTAACGTTTGATTAGTAGGAGATAACTATGCTACACTCTAACTTGTCTGAAGCCCTGCAATTTCAGTTGTTTGGGAAAAGTTGTGTTCATGTGTTTACTAAAACAGCTGGATCGCTAGATTGGTAACATATATTTGAATTGTAGATGAGTAGAGGAAGTTGTCATACCCTATAACTTTTTGTCTAACTTGGGAAAGTGGTCAAAACTTCAGTTGTTTATATAAAGTTAAAGAAAATGTTGTTAATGTGGTTACCAAAACAGCTGCAACGTTTGATCGGTACAAGATAATTATGTTCTGGTTAGAAGTCCAAAACGTGCCAGTGATACAATGGGATTCATTGGGTTAAAAAGAATGATAAGGATGAGTGAGTTAGTTGGATGGTAGTTTAAATAGCATTTGCACCATCTGTAATATAGATGCAGGCCTCCTGATTCCATGTGAAAAGTAAAGTAGGAGAATGTGCAAGGGTAATTAGACAAAATTCCCATTTAAAATTTAATCGTGAATCCCAAATTCTCAACTGTAGGCAATTCTGACTGTAGGCCTATTCGTCAATACACATCCAGCAGTGTTTTCTTAACGCTGTCATTTGGAGACAATTTAATCAGAAGCAATGAGAAAAGTATTTTCAAATTCATAGCGAATGTAAATCATTTTTGCATTCTCCATAACATATGTCTGACCTGCACGTGGATCACCTTAGCACTGACCCTCCCTTCTCCTTCGTCGGGTTGGATGTGTTTTGGCCATGGATGGTTACAGCACGTCACACCAGAGGTGGCTTAGCAAGCAGTAAGCACTGGGCTTGTACTGTTCACATGTATGAGCACCAGGTCCATACACATTGAAGTCATTGAGTCAATGCATTGATTTTCTATCAGAGGACCATTCAAACAAATCAGGCCCGACTGGGGCACAAAATTCATTGGGGCTTGCAGAGAGCTAAAGATGGAGGCCGTTCAGAGTGAGTGAAAAGCAAGTTCAAGAGTACCTGAGTGATAAGGGGTGTACTTGGGTCTTTAACCCACCACACTCGTTTCACATGGGAGGCAGCTGGGAGAGAATGATCGGAGTCACAAGGCGCATCCTGAATTTAATGTTGCTGAAGGTGGGTCCATCCAAGCTTACTGATGAAGTCTTGACCACTATGGCAGAAGTCTCAGCCATTGTGAATGATCGCCCAATGGTTCCTGTGTCTACGGATCCAGACTCCTCCATCATCTTGATACCAGCAACACGTCTCACCCAAAAGGTTGATGCCATTACCCCTCCACAAGGGAATTCAGCCTTCAATGGAGGCAAGTACAGAGCCTTCCCTGCAGAGTCGCTGGAAGTGGCAAAATGAGAAACCAACCTTCACCCAGGAGACATTGTGGTGCTGAAACACAGCCAAGCAAAAAGAAACGACTGGCCCATGGGCATCGTCACAAAGACCTTTCCCGGCAGAGATGGAAAGGTGAGAAAGGTCGAAGTCAAGACAGCAAGAGAGTGGTCATGCAAGGCCTTCCTGCATCCAGTCTTAGAGACGATCCTACTCTTCTCTCCTGAGACTGATAAGTAACTTTGAAGTTCTGACATGCATAGTCTTAATGGTTAATGGTGGCATCCTTACAGATACCAGGCGAGGAGTGTTCTGGCCCCTGTAGTTGGGTTTGAGATCCTTTAGACTATTGTGTAATTCCATTGTTGACCACCTGGGGCTCACTGTGTTGATGTGTGTTGTTTGTTTAATATGCTAAATCCTGTAGAAGAAGAATTGTTTTCATTCCACAAGGGTGAAAGTCACACTGTGTAGCTGCAGATGTTATCAAACTCCATCCTTCTTGCTATCATTTTGTAGAAGCATTTTCTTTTTACTAATTTCAGTCACTATTACTGTACCTATGAAGCGGTTTATCTATCTGCTCAGTTTAAGAAGGGGAATATTTTGCGAGGGAAGAATAGATGTGAATTCAGCGCTATGCCCTACAATGTAAAAATAAACTAAATAAAAAACATCCACGTATTAGGGACCCAACACTTTCACTTTGAAAAATGTTCGTGTTAACATCACTTTGTTGGGTCACGTATAAAGACTAAGAAAGTGTTCAAATTCAACACGGTGGGTGATACAATTCAGATCTCAAATTTGCTGTGTGGATGTCGATGTAATATCAATATTAACCAAACAGTTCTTTGATTCATTGTGGCACTGTTTCTGAGATCTTCGCACGTTGTCTTTGGCAAATTAAGCATTCTAAGAGTGTGCTGCTGATGTCGCGTTTCCCACCAATGACTCACAGACAAGCTTCTTTCAAAGCACCCTCAGTGGTGCCCTTGATGGAGGACCTGCTCGTGGTGGTGGCGGATGAGTAGAGTAGTGCGTGGCTCCTTCCTGGGAGGATGAGACGGTTGATTTAATCTTGACCATAGGTTTGCTTGGGAGAGGCATCCTCCAATCCTCAGTAGGACTGAATCCTCGATGTAGGGGCACCGACCTAATAGTGGGCTCTGTTTAGGAATGGCTTTACGTTCTCTGACTCATTCCATTTCCCCTTGAAAAGGTGCTGTGTTGCAAACTGCATTTTATGATGGTTTTGGCCTGATCCAGGTCCTTGGTGGAACAGGGTTTATCACAGATGTGCCATTCTTTGCAGCTGCTGCTTTGTTTGAAGGAGTGAGCACAAGCTGAGCTGCACAAGCCGAGCCGTTGCATGTATCACTGCTCGCCAGCTTGAGACCCTCTCAATGCGCTTTTGGTCAAACTTCTTACCAGAGATGTTGGTGGCGTGGCAAGCAACTTGGGGCAGATTTCGACATCAGATCCGGAGTCAACCAAGTTGAAAGGTGTCTGAGGGGTTTCTGACTCTGCTGACCTGAGCAAGGAAGCTGGTCCTGTCAACCACGGGCTGTGAGTCAGGCTGCCTGCTGGGACTGATCTCGAGGCATGATCAGCAGGATTTTAGTCAGTGGGAACGTGCTTCCACTGCTCTGGGTTGGTTGATCTGCTGATATGCTGCACCCTGTTGTTTACATACACATAAAATCGTCTGGAGTCGTTGTGATTGTAACCCAGGACTACTTTACTATCGGAGTAGAATGTGACAGTGTCAAGTTGGATATCAATCTCATCGATAATTACTTCTGCCTTTTGAGTCTTGCATCCGTGATCTCAGGATGTGGAGTGAGCTTGGTCTTGCCAAAGATTAAGCCGACATCTAAGTTCCCACTGGCATCGGTGGTCTTCAGGTACGCTACTGCTACGATGGTGTTTGTGGATAGATCACAGAAGACGCACATCTCTTTCTGTGTGCTAGGCTTAGAGAGATGGAGGTGTATGTGCAGGGAATCTTGACCTGCTCAAACTCCTACTGTGAGTCTCTCCAGAGTTTCCATTCCTTGAACTTCTATTCTGGGAAAGATGTGTCCCAGTCGCAGGCCTCCATAGTAAGTTCTCTGAGTAGAGACCTTCATTGAATGCTTACTGGGGGGGTGTAAAATCAGAGCGGATCGTACAGGCTGTTGATCGTTGACAAGACTCCACGTCTAGTTTATGGTTTCTCTTCTGAGGACACCTGAAATGTGTAGACATCCTCTGCGACATCCCAGCTCACCCCAAGACTTCTCAGCATGGGAGGGAAGTAAATGCTCAGATCCAGATCCTTCTGCCTCTTAGCTAGGTCGTCTGCAGGAAAGGCTCATGATCTCTGCCTTGTTAGAGGCGATTTCGTGCAAGCATAAGTTGGAGAGGGTCAACATCTTTTGAGCATCGTGGAAAAAAGTGATGCCTTCTTTTTCTGTGGGCAGGGATACAAGACCATATAAAACGTCAAAATTCCTCTCAACGAAGTGCGTTGCCTCTGCCCCATGATCTCTCTTGCTGCATTCCTGGGCCCATTCACGGCCACTGCTGGGGATGTGCTGTTACCAAAGATGAGGACCCACATCCGGTACTCCACAACTTCATCATCCAGGTCATGGTGCTGTACCAGAAGAATCGTAGGTAGTTTCTGATGGTTTTCATCAACCACAAAACAGTGAAACATCTGCTGCACATCTGCTGTCACAGAAACGGGCTCTTTTCTGAACCACAGTAGTACCCAAAGCAAACTGTTGTTCATGTTGGGACCGGTAAGCAGGATGTTGTTCAGTGCTACCCCATGGTGCTGAGTGCTGGAGTCAAATACCCCTCTTATCTGTCTGGGTTTTTGTGGATGATACACCCCGAAGATTGGAAGATATCAGCACTCTTCATCTTCTTGTAAGGTTAGCGCAATTTCAGTGTGCTTATTAACTCAATGAAGTGGTCCTTCATCTCTGGAACATTTCTTGAGCATGCGTGTGAGTGAGCGAAGTGAGATGATTGTTGGCCTGGGTGCAGTTTCCATGGGCTATGGAAGGGGAGCGGAGCAACCCAGCTGTTTAATGCATCCTGATGGAACTCTTTCTCCATCATCTTCAGGAAGGTGAGATCCTCTATTGAGTGGCCCCCAAGTGGTCAACAATGGAGTTTAATTATAGCCTAAAGGACTACAGGGGCCAGAACAACATATTTCCCAGCATGCCTTTCAATTGAAGCTAAGATACCCACTCATGACTTGTTAGTGACAGAGACATGGTTTTTTTCAGTCAATAATTTACAGTCCTGAAACCTTCAACACGTGACTGCCTAAGTGAATATGTTTGAATTATGTCCATACATTATAGATTTCATAAGGCCTTCAGTTATCGCTTAAGTTTCCCCTAACATTGTGGTCTGATGATCCTGGCTCACAGGGCATATCAGATCTGCAAGTGACATTATGCTGGGAGAACATTCAATTATTGGAACGTTTTATCACTCACAACCTGCATTAAGAATGACTACTATGGTGAAGATCTTGTAAAAATAGACTACCTAACCCATCTAAACTGGAACAAACATGCAATAAATCCTATCACTTACAGATTGGATTTGTTTAGAAAATGTTTAGTTATTTATCTGTAGAGTTTCAATGAATCAATCAATGTGCATGTATAAAAATATATTTTAAAACAAACTATTCTCAAAATCATCCTGCAACAAATCATTCTGGGAAATAATTATATTATAATTATGCCCCTGCTACATCTTTTTCACTCTGGGAGAGTTAACTGAAATTAACTCAACACAGTCGAGTAACAGCAACACTACATGGTGTGGATTCCACTGTGATTAAAATAAAACTTAATTTCACCGCATGTGGTGTCAATTTCAATCCCACTGGTGTTAACCCCACTAGAATCAACACTCAGTTATAACTCCCTAAACTTTTGACCTCAACACCAACATTTTAACACCTGCAAATTTGCTATGAATCCTAGCATTGCGATCAGTGCACAAGCTCTATGAAAAAGACACAATTCCCCATAAGGAATATCTAAAAATGTCATGGACAAATTGGTCCCTAGACAGCATGTTTCCAGGGCAAAGATTCAATCAAAATCACACTGTGTAAAATTAGCAAATAGAAAATCTTACAGATTATGGCTATAACACTCCAAAAACCGACAGGTGCACTGCCATTCCGACCATCCTAACAAAGAATTGACCATTAATCTGCCTGCTCAACAATGCAAAGCCATAGTACATAAGACAATGTATCACATCACAGGCTGTTTTGAGAGTGGAGAGTCACTGGCCTGTGTAATGTTCATTGCCACATGTTGCAGGACAAGCCCTGTCAATGTACCTGTGTGCATCAGTTGAGGACAGGGTGAGGTCATAGCCTCTGACTCGGGTGCCATATAATTGCTTCTGTCTCGGTCACGCTTCAGCCCCTATGAGCACATTCCACTGGAACAGTCTGTCAGGTGTCTCCTGCTCTCCAGACTGTAAATACCGTACATGTGCCTCTTCCTTCACCCCCAGTGCCCCTCCTCTATATGCTCTTTAATTAGCTAGTTCATTCATTATTTTCTGTCAGATTATGTGACGTGTCCTCTACTGCTACTAAACAGCCTTCATCCACTCACATGAGAATAATATTTATTCGCTGTGTATTTTAAGATTATCCAAAACTAATCCGATTTCTGTTTAGTATGGCTAATAGTTCCATTAATCTCTAAGCAAGCAGAGACAAACATCAAATGTCATGTTGACTGATTGTGGACAATGAGGGGAGTATGGCCACTCAATTGTATAAAGCGTTGCAATAGGATACAGTTTTGTCTAATAATTAACAAAAAATACACATTTGTTACTTTGCCCTGTAATAAACAGTAATACATCATCTGTCCAAAAATGTACACTCACAATAATCGGTAATTGGCGGTGGCAATGTGTTCTTTCTACTAAGCACGGTTAAACTTTCCCCTTTCCGGCTTAAACCCTCTATCACCAACCTGCCTGGCATCCTGCTTTTCTCCTCCATTCATGTGGAATCTATACCTTCAATGAGGTTTCTTTTGACGGTATGTTGTTTGGCTAGTAGGCATCAATCTCCTGTCAGTTGCTTCTCATCCCAGAGACAAGGTTAACAGCAAAGCTGACAAGCGAGAGTTTGAGTAAAAGTGCTCATTCTATCAACTGCATACACTACCGTTCAAAAGTTTGGGGTCACTTAGAAATGACCTTGTTTGAAAGAAAATCCATTTTTTTTGTCAATTAAAATAGTACATTCATCAGAAATACAGTGTAGACATTGTTAATGTTGTAAATGACAATTGTAGCTGGAAACCGCAGATTTTTTTTATGGAATATCTAGATAGGTGTTCAGAGGCCCATTATCATCAACCATCACTCCTGTGTTCAAATAGCATGTTGTGTGAGCTAATCTAAGTTTATAATTTTAAAAGGCTAATCATTCATTAAGAAAACACTTTTTCTATTACAGTGGGGCAAAAAAGTATTTAGTCAGCCACCAATTGTGCAAGTTCTCCCACTTAAAAAGATAAGAGGCCTGTAATATTCATCATAGGTACACTTCAACTATGACAGACAAAATGAGAAAAACAAATCCAGAAAATCACATTGTAGGATTTTTTATGAATTTATTTGCAAATGATGGTGGAAAATAAGTATTTGGTGGCTGACTAAATACTTTTTTGCCCCACTGTATGTTAGCACTGCTGAAAACTGTTGTTCTGTTTAGACTAGTTGAGTATCTGGAGCATCAGCATTCGTGGGTTCGAATACAGGCTCAAAATGGCCAGAAACAAAGGACTTTCTTCTGAAACTCGTCAGTCTATTCTTGTTCTGTTGAAATGAAGGCTATTAATTTCCATTTGAGCCGACATGCAGTGTTTACAGTGAATGCAGTCTCCACTAACATGGGAACATTGCCTTTAAATTTAAATTATTCTGTAACTGATGTTTGAAGAAGTGGACCAAAGCGCAGCGTGGTAAGTGTTCATGATTTATTAATAGAACTGAACACTGAATAACAAAAACAACAAAGAGAACGACTGAAACCGAAACAGATCTGTCTGGTGCAGACACAAAAAACATAAAACAAATACCCACAAAACACAGGTGGGAAAAAGCTACCTAAGTATGGTTCTCAATCAGAGACAGCAGCCTCTGATTGAGAACCACACCTGGCCAAACACACAGAAATAGAAAACATAGAACACAAAACATAGAATGCCCACCCCAACCCACACCAAAATAGAGACATAAAAAGGATCTCTAAGGTCAGGGCGTAACAGTAACGCTGAACTATCGCTGAACTAACTCTAATCTACCAAATCCACAAGCTGCTTATATACTGCTTTTGAGGAGTTCACTATTGTAGTTCTATCATTATATCATTTTGTTTAACATAAACAGAGGGAAGACTGACATGTGGATACTCTTAGAAAGTGAATTTGATTTTCAACTTCAAACAGGTTTTACCCGTCACAGCCTGTGTCAGAGTTATTGTCCATCTCCTTTCACAACTGAGCTGTGCCTGTACATTGACTTGCTGCAGTGAAGCTCCCCACCCCACCTCATATGCAAGGTGTGACTTCACAGTGTGCTTCCGGTTTTACCCACCCCAAATGTAATGCAATGGTAAATACAGCAAAAGGTCAGGGAGGATGTATCGACCACCGAGGTATAATAAGAACTGGAGACAACGTGCAAGATGTCCGCATGTTGTTTTCAAGGTAATCTACTCACGTTTGCATACGCCAATTCATGGACCATCTATGTGCGGCTTATCTCTGGTTCAAATATGATGATTCATGGACCGTCTATATCTGGCTTGCATCCTGTACATACGGACCAACATCACATGTCACTAGCACTCAGTGCGCACAGAGAGCAGCGCGAGCAGTGACAACGTCATCACGTTATCCAAAAACATGGCAGACATTGGATAAATATAAAAAAATGTAACCTTCGGCTGTGAATGACAAATAACAACAGTGGCCTTATTTGAATAATTCCCATGGTGGTTTTGTGCACAAAGGTGATGACTAAAATGTTTAATTAGGTACTTTCAAATCTGACTTCTCTATGTGGGCATCTATGGAAATTGTCTAACTAGGTCAGAAATCAGCTGCAGTACCAAAAAAAACTGTAGGAACACTGGAAACTGTGCCTCTAGACCGAAGACCTGTCCCTTTGTTATTGATGGCCTCTGCTTAGGATGGTGACATTTGAGGTTAGCGCATGTGTTTTATTAAGTGTTTGATATTGCCCAGACATGACATGAATTAGGGCTTTTTGTCGTAGGTAGAGGATCTAGATGAGTTGTAAGGGATACTTAAAAAAATATCTTATCTATAATGACAGCCTTCCCCAGACTCCCCTAACCCAGATGACACTAGGGAAATTGTGCTCCACCTTATGGGACTCTCAATCACAGCCAGGATTGAACCAGGGTCTGCAGGGATGCCTCTAGCACTGAGAAGCAGTGCCTTAGACCGTTGCTCCACTCGGAGCAATAGGCTCTGTATATACATTACTTATTTTGTATCAAAGCTGGTAATGGATAGGCTCTTTGTGTAACACATTTTGGGAATAAACAGATTCATTTTCCAATTGTTAAAAGCTAAGCCTGTGCCCTTTACAACAGATCTTGACAAATGCGATGAGAGTTCAAGCTGACATAAAAACCTAAAATACAGATGCATGAGTTACAACAAAAACATAATGAATGTTGTGAAGTTCGGAAATATTACTGTCACATTACATTATATTATCAGCTGAGAATCATTCCTATTTATATTTAAGCATCACCGCTTAGTATGTCAAATGCACCACACTCGATCGCAAAGCGGTCCATCACTGAGGCCAAACTCCATGCCATCCAGGACATCCATATCAAACGGTGTCAGAGGAAGGTCAGAAAAAATGCCAAAGACTGTTCACTCTGCTACCATCCGGCAAACGGTTCTGGCACATCTGCACTTGGACCAACAGGCTCTGAGACAGCTTCTACCCCCAAGCCATAAGACTTTTTTATATGTTCATTGACTGGTTTGCTGGACTATCGGCATTGACCCTATCTTGCAATGACTTTATGTACACTCACAAGACTATACACACACACACACTCACTGACACACACTACACTGACACACACTACACTGACACTCACACAAAACTCAAACATTCGCATTCTGTAAATGACATATGCACGCACACACAACACACGCACATACTTTCACACTCATCATATGCTGCTGCTACCTTGTTTTTTATTTTACTGTTATTATTATCTATTCCAATGCTTAGTCACTATACCCTGCCTTCATGTACATATCTACCTCAAGTACCTTGCACATTGATCTGGTACTGGCACTCCCAGTATATAGCTTTATTCATGTGTATTTTATTCCTCGCGGTACATATTTTAAAAAATGTCTTACTGCATAGTTGGGAAGGGCTCATAAGCAAGCATTTCACGGAACAGTCTACAGCCGTTGTATTCATCACGTGACAAATACAGTTATATTGTTTTATAACATATAAATAAAATCTAATTGAAGTTGTCAGTTGATATCATTCATTTTGCCTTTATTTGGAAAGCATTATATGACAATCTACTGTGTGTTGCAATTTTTTTAAAGTCATCTCCAAAGGATACACATCTGCATCCTTGGCCAAAGTAGGGACACCACATACATCATCCTGTGTTTATTAAATGTTGAATCTTGTCATGGATGCTAGTCAGAGACTTCCAGGTGATCAATACCAACAACCCCTTGATGATTACATGTACCTTTGTGCATCTTCTTCTTTAGAGTAGCATAAACTATGAATGTTGTTTTCAATGAAAATTGAATTTATGCTGTATGTGCAGGTGAATTTGTGAATGCGGTACACATTTGGCCTCTGTGTATTGCAAATGCATTTAAGGAATACATCAAGAGCAACATTTCTTTAAAATGAGAAACACGTTGGTACACATCAAATAAAATTATATTTCAAATCAAATCAAATCAAATTTATATAGCCCTTCGTACATCAGCTGATATCTCAAAGTGCTGTACAGAAACCCAGCCTAAAACCTCAAACAGCAAGCAATGCAGGTGTAGAAGGACGGTGGCTAGGAAAAACTCCCTCGAAAGGCCAAAACCTAGAGAGGAACCAGGCTGTGAGGGGTGGCCAGTCCTCTTCTGGCTGTGCCAGGTGGAGATTATAACAGAACATGGCCAAGATGTTCAAATGTTCATAAATGACCAGCATGGTCAAATAATAACAATCTCAGGCAGAACAGTTGAAACTGGAGCAGCAGCACGGCCAGGTGGACTGGGGACAGCAAGGAGTTATCATGCCAGGTAGTCCTGAGGCATGGTCCTAGGGCTCAGGTCCTAGGACCATATATAACAAACTGTCCCTAGCCCCCTGACACATAAACTACTTCAGCATAAATACTAGAGGCTGAGACAGGAGGGGTCCAGGAGGGTGTTTTTAGATAACTCAATGAACGCATTAGAATTATTTATTTGATGCCTGCTGAGAGCATAATAAAATTACTTCATTTGTCAGATCATGGCTGATAAGTGTGATTTAATTGAGCAGTAATAAACGTCAAAATTATATCCAATAAGGGAATGTGGCACAAGGTCCCTTTATCACAAGCTTGACTGGTCAACTAAGATAAGGCACATGAGCTTTGGTTTAGTCAAATGTGTTATTTACAATGTGCACATCTTTACTGACCATATCCAATTAAGGGTCATTATTTGTCATGTACATGCCAATGCAGTGAAAGAGTACTTGCCCCCTTTCTATTTCTACTATCAGATCTTAAACCAAAACCTAATATAAGATCATGGAACCTGAGTTTACAATTTATAGAGTATATGCATATTTTATTTATTTAGTTAACAAAGTAACACAATACCAATACCCTGTGTGAAAAAAGTATTTTCCCCTTTACACTCAATAACTGTTTGGGCCACCTTTTAGCTACAATGACTGCAACCAAAAGCTTCCTGTAGTTGATCAGTCTCTCATATTACTGTGGAGGAATTTTGGCTCAATCTTGCATGCAGTACTGCTTTAACTCAGTGACATTTGATTGTTTTAAAGCAGGAACTGCTCGTTTCGAGTCCTGCCACATCATCTCCATTGGCCTTAGGTCTGGACTTTGACTAGGTCATTCGAAAACATCAAATCTGTTGCTTCTAAACCATTTTCATGTAGACTTGTGTTTGGATAATTGTCTTTCTGCATAACCCAGCTGTGCTACAGCCTGATATTCTCCTGATACATTGCAAAATGTATGGTTTCTTCTATGAAGGCAAGTCATCCAGGTCCTGAGGAAAGCATCCCCAAACCATCACACTACCACCACCATGCTTGACTGTTGGTATGAGGTTCTAACTGTGGAATGAAGTGGTTGGTTTTCACCAGATATAATGGGACCCATCTTGTGGAGGACCCAAATGAGCAGTTCATGTTTGAAAACCCACAAATGTTGCTGAGTTAAAGCAGTTCTGCATGCAAGAGTGGACCTAAATTCCTTCACAGTGATGTGAGATACTGATCAACTACAGGAAGCATTTGGTTGCAGTCATTGCAGCTAATGGTGGCCCAAACAATTATTGATTGGTTACTTATTGGTTACTTTTCACACAGCGGATTTGGGTGTTGCATAACTTTGTCAATTAAATAATTATGATAGGTATATCTTTTTTTGTTAGTTGTAAACGCAGGTTTGCTTTATCTAATATTAGGTTTTGGTTGAAGGTCTGACAACACTAAGTATAAAAAATATGCAAAAATTGAGAAAGTCTGAAAAGGGGCAAATACTTTTTCACTGCACTCTAGCTACTGACGAAGGCTGGTTGAATATAGCATAATTGGCAAAAGGTAGATATTTCAGCGTGTCTTGTAAATCTTTGCAAAGGGTCTATGCCAAAGGTTTGTAGCCAGTGTGGTTAACCTTTTCCTCTGCATTTATAAAGCCCAACTTGTTTTTTTTAATGAATAATATTACGCAGGTAGTACGGCGCTTAATCAATAGAAACATTCACACATACAACATTGTACAATTTTCAGTGTGGCTACAATCTCATACATAAAAAAATAACAGACCACCATGTTTCATTTCAGTCCACTACAGAACTATAATGGGGTTTTCCTCTCAATTCACGAAGAACAACATAAGCTGTTTTGCATTGTTCTATAACCTCTTTGTCATTTAGCAGATGTTCTTATCCAGAGCAACTTATCACATAAATGTTTTAAACTTTTTTCTACTGGTCCGCCGTGGGGGACGCACCATGCTCTACCAACTAAGCCACACGGAACCTCTATGATAATTTTGTTCAAACAATTTTTTGCTCCTCTCTAATCTGCATTCCAATGTTTGTGGGACATTTATGCATCTTGTGTTATATTGTGAAATCACATGGAATAGATCGAGTTGATTCTCTTCAGGGGCAAAGAGTAGAAATAACATTTATTCTATTGATGAAATGCCACTGGCTACCATATCAGACTCCAGTGAAACACACCATACAACGGCAGTCATTAGTCTCACAAAACAAAGGCACGTGGAGGAGACCAGCAGAGATTCTCATGGTTTAAAAATCTCAAATAGATTTTATGCGTCAGCTGTTGGTGCCTCATGGCCTTGTTTTGGTCCCAAATAAATACAACTCCATACATAGGCTCAGATGAAAAGAAAAAAGTAATTTCTCTGTTAAGGAAAAGCAGCTGCTCGCTAGCAAAGAGCAGGATGGCTAGTAATTAGACACAGCTACTGTAAGTAATTACATGTGTCCCCGAGACCTTTCACATTGTTGCCTTATTGGTTAATGACTTTGAATCACCAGGGGTGGAGGCTTAGCAAGGCCTAGCACCTTCTGTAATGTGATTGTTTGAGTGCAATGCGTCACGTACAGTGAAAAATCAACAACGGCTTAATGACATGCTCACTGACTAATGAATTCAACAAAGGAGGTAAATATTCATGACTGTCACGCCCTGATCTGTTTCACCTGTCCTTGTGATTGTCTCCACCCCCTCCAGGTGTCGCTTATTTTCCCCAGTGTATTTATCGCTGTGTTTCCTGTCTCTCTGTGCCAGTTCGTCTTGTCTGTTTCAAGTCAACCAGCGTGTTTTTCTCATGCACCTGCTTTTGCTCTTCTCTCTTTTGCTAGTCCTCCCAGTTTTGACCCTTGCCTGTTTTCTGGACTCTGTACCTGCCTGCCTGACCAGTCTGCCTGCCCTGACCTCGAGCATGCCTGCCACTCTGTACCTCCTGGACTCTGATCTGGTTTTGACCTTTTGCCTGTCCGCGACTATTCTCTTGCCTACCGCTTTTGGAGCTAATAAATATCAACCACTCAAACTATCTGCCTCCCGTATCTACATCTGGGTCTGGCCCTGAGCCCTTATACATGACCACAGAGCTGGCTGATTTTGCCATCAACTCCACAAGCTTGAATTAAAACCTATGGTTTGCTTGCTGTTGGTTTTTATTGATACCTACTCCCCTCATACAGTACATACATGCAAGCATACACACAGCACATTTTCCACTCCATGACTTTCACATTCTTGTTCTGAAGCGATTGCAGTGTTGCTTTGGTTGTATGCATGTCTAATCAAATCAAATTTTATTTGTCACATACACATGGTTAGCAGATGTTAATGCGAGTGTAGCGAAATGCTTGTGCTTCTAGTTCCGACAATGCAGTAATAACCAACGAGTAATCTAACCTAACAATTCCACAACTACTACCTTATGCACAAGTGTAAAGGGATAAAGAATATGTACATAAAGATATACGAATGACTGATGGTACAGAACGGCATAGGCAAGATGCAGTAGATGGTATAGAGTACAGTATATACATATGAGATGTGTAATGTAGGGTATATAAACAAAGTGGCATAGTGGCTAGTGATACATGTATTACATAGAGATGGCAAGATGCAACAAGATGCAGCAGTTTAAATGAGTACAGTATATACATATGAGATGAGTAATGTAGGGTATGTAAACATTATATTAAGTGGCTAGTGATACATTTTTACATCAATTTCCATCCATTTCCATTATTAAAGTGGCTGGAGTTAAGTCAGTATGTTGGAAGCAACCACTCATGTTAGTGGTGTCTTTCTAACAGTCCGATGACCTTGAGATAGAAGCTGTTTTTCAGTCTCTCGGTCCCTGCTTTGATGCACCTGTACTGACCTCGCCTTCTGGATGATAGCGGGATGAACAGGCAGTGGCTCGGAATACTTTTGTAAATGAGATATTTAATCCATTTTGAAATCAGGCATACAACAAATTGTGGAAAAGGTCAAGGGTTATGAATACTTTCTGAAGGCACTGTAGAAGAAAGTTAGGGGAATAAATGGATGGCGAGAGAGGGGGGCGAATGAAAGTGAGAGTGCGTTTTCCATCAGAGTCGACCCTGCCAGGCAATTTGGACCCCCATTTCAGAGGCCTAATGGGAGATGGACAGTGATGAACAGCACATGTGGGTAATTTATTAATCTGAGATAGGCAATTGGAGAACCTCCATTGACCTGCAGTAAATTAAATAAGGCCCTATCTTGAAATGGCGTTATTCTCCTTTAACTTTCCTTCTATTCTTTCTATTTTTGACAGTTTAGATGAAAGCAAATAGAAGTGGGACATTTGGGAGTTGGTAGATGATAATAGATGTTCATCACACGTGTACTAAAGGGGGAAGTTCATACACTAGGATTACTGAGGCGAAACGATTTAATCAATCATTCAGTAGTGGTAATAGCCGAATGGTGCACCCAGACAGTAAGGGTGGGATTATTGGACTCAGATTTAGCCTAGTCCTGGACTAAAACACGAATAGCTGCTGTATTCAGACTAGAGGTAGTTGTTGTAAGGACTAGTTGCAAGTCATTCACCTTTAAAGGTTCAGTCCATCCTCTTTAATTTAACTTAATTTCAATAAACAATTATCTTACTGTATCATCAAGCTGGTACGTGTCATTTTTTTCAATGATACTGTTCAACATAATTTATCAATGACCCAAGACCAGCTCAGTTAATCCCGACCATTGTGACAATTAGTCGTCATAATGTTGCATCAAATGTACATTATCCTAGCAGTGTTGGCAGACACAATGTAAGTAACTTAATTTATGTCCCCCTAATTGCCCTGAATACCTCTGTTGATCCTACAGCTATTGTATGCAGTAATAATGAGCCTATGAACCAGAGTTACACTGTTAGCATGGAGGTGGTGTGCCCTTGTAGGAAGACCACTTTGTGCAGCTCACCCTGCACTATCAGCTCCAATATAAATAAAGATAAAGGGAACACTAAAATAACGCTTTTTTCTTTACATAGTTGAATGTGCTGACAGGATCTGCCAGTCAGCCAGACTCTTCCAGATCCACCAGTCAGCCAGACTCTTCCAGATCTGCTAGTCAACCAGACTCTTCCAGATCTGCTAGTCAACCAGACTCTTCCATATCTGCCAGTCAACCAGACTCTTCCATATCTGCCAGTCAACCAGACTCTTCCAGTTCTGCCAGTCAACCAGACTCTTCCAGATCTGCCAGTCAACCAGACTCTTCCAGATCCGCCAGTCAACCAGACTCTTCCAGATCCGCCAGTCAGCCGGGATCTGCCAGAACCGCCAGCCAGTCAGGATCTGCCGGATACAGCTACCTGCCTGAGCTTCCCCTCGGTCCCGAGCTTCCCCTCGGTCCCGAGCTGCCCCTCGGTCCCGAGCTGCCCCTCGGTCCCGAGCTGCCCCTCGGTCCAGTGGGGTTCTGGGTGAGGACTACTAGGCCATGGTCGGCGGCGAGGGTGGACTATCCAAGGACGCGAGGAGAAGGGACTAAGACATTGATTGAGTGGGGTCCACGTCCCGTGCCGGAGCCACCACCATGGACAGACGCCCACCCGGACCCTCCCTATTGTTTTGAGGTGCGATCGGGAGTCCGCACCTTAGGGGGAGGGGGGGGGGGGGTCACGCCCTGGTCAAAGTATTTTGTGTTTATCTTCATTTATTTGGTCAGGCCAGGGTGTGGCATGGGTTTTTGTATGTGGTGTGTATGTATTGGGATTGTAGCTTAGTGGGGTGTTCTAGTTAAGTCTATGGCTGTCTGAAGTGGTTCTCAATCAGAGGCAGGTGTTTATCGTTGTCTCTGATTGGGAACCATATTTAGGCAGTCATATTCTTTGAGTGTGTCGTGGGTGATTGTCCTTAGTGTCCTTGTTCCTGTCTCTGTTAGTTTACACAAGTATAGGCTGTTTCGGTTTTCGTTACCTTCATTACGTTCTTTGTTTTGTAGTGTTTGTAATTGATTCGTGTTTTACGTTTGTTTATTAAACATGGATCGCAATCTACACGCCGCATTTTGGTCCGACTCTCCTTCACCACAAGAGAACTGTTGTTTCCCAAGCTATGGTTAATTGAAAATGTCAAAATGTATGTTCAAATTTAAAAACTGCAGTAGGTGCTTAACTGAGCCATGTGGGACACCTGTTTTGAGGAAACAAGGCAGACTGAAATAGCTCACTCATATAAAGAAGTACTTTTTTAAAGAATTAATGACTCAAGTATATCTACAAAGTCTATATTTGCCCCTGAATAAATTGCCCAGCCTATGATTCACTGAAAATGTCCAGATGTTACATTTTTAAAACAGCTTTATAGAGTTGTGAGACACCTATACTGGGATATACTTGCCTTACTGAAAATAACAAGCACTACAGGGCTAACAAAAGGTCTAGAATTACCATGCATTATAAATCACATTGTTTACATAATGTCAATTAGATTTTCACCCCACAGATTTGTTATGCACTGCTCTCACAGTACTAATGTTTGACAACAGAGAGTTATCTTAAACTATATTTAGACATATTATATTGTAGTATTATCTGAGATTAGCAGTACCTTTTCCCAAGGTCCATTCATATATAAAAATTCCTGGCCTAAAGATAATCATCTATCATTTAGGCCCAGGCCGTGTACGTACCCTGGAGAAACCAAATGTAGTTATGACTCCAAGTATTATTATGTCAATGTCACACCAATGTCCCAGAAAAGACTGATCTCGAGAGTGTTTTTCCAAAAGCAATAGAGCACATCACTGTTTCACTGTGAGGAAGATAAATCTTATTATTGGCTGAAGTGCTAATCACTAATTTTAGCCACTTATGGGCCCCTCTTCAAGGTCTCATCTCATCGGTTCCTTTGATGCACCAGTTATGAGAATAGTCCATCAAGAGATTGAGAAAATAGCCTCAAAGTCACCCTGAGTCAATTTTTTTGCCAGCTCTGTTGTGCATCTAACAGTCTACTGTCAGTTATTTAGGACAACTTTACCCTGAAGTCCTCATAGGACCTGAGGTAACAGCTGCCTTGGCACAGGCCCTCTCAACCTCTTCACCCACATACCTCATCTTTCACAAATAACATGGAGATTTTAGACAAAGTAGGTGAGACATATATCTAGACCATGTCTTAAATGACCACGTTAAGGCACAATAGCTGCTTATTGAGGCTGTACATTTTATGGTAACTGGACTGCACTCTTGCTCCATTACGAGACACATTTGAAAGTAGCTTGTTACACTAACAGTACAGCACCAGTTAAAAGTTTGGACACACCTACTCATTCAAGGGTTTTATTTATTTAGACTATTTTCTACATTGTAGAATAATACTTAAGACATCAAAACTATGAAATAACACATGTAATAACCAAAAATGTGTTAAACAAATCAACATATATTTTAGATTTATATTCTTCAAAGTAGCCAACCTTTGCCTTGATGAAAGCTTTGCACACTCTTGGCATTCTCTCAAACACCTTCACCTGGATGGATTTTCCAAAAGTCTTGGAGTTCCCACGTCTGCTGAACACTTGTTGGCTGCTTTCCCTTTACTATGCGGTCCAACTCATCCCAAACCATCTCAATTGGGTTGAGGTCAGGTGATTGTGGAGGCCAGGTTATCTGATGCAGCACTCCATCACTCTCCTTCTTGGTCAAATAGCACTTGCACAGCCTGGAGGTGTGTAGTGGTTTCTTTGCAGCAAATCGACCATAAAAGGCCTGATTCACGCAATCTCCTCAGAACAGTTGATGTTGAGATGTTGCTGTTTACTTGAACTCTGTGAAGCATTTATTCAGGCTGCAATCTGAGGTGCAGTTAACTCTAATGAATTTAACCTCTGCAGCAGAGGTAACTTTGAGTCTTCCTTTCCTGTGGCGGTCCTCATGAGTGACAGTTCATCATAGCGCTTGATGGTTTTTGCAACTGCACTTTCAAAGTTCTTGACATTTTCTGGATTGAATGACCTTCATATCTTAAAGTAATGATCGACTGTTGTTTCTCTTTGATTATTTGAGCTGTTCTTGCCATGATATGGACTTGGTATTTTACCCAATAGGGCTAACTTCTGTATACCACCCCTACCTTGTCACAACACAACTGATTGTTTTAAACACATTAACTTCTTGAGTGTAGGGGGCAGGATTTTCGTTTTTGGCAAAAAAACATACCAATTTGAAACTGCCTATTTCTCAGGCCCAGAAACAGGAATATGCATATAATTAATCAGATTGTGATAGAAAACACTAACGTTTCCAAAACTGTCAAAATATTGTCTGTGATTTTAACAGAACTGATACTGCAGGCGAAATCCTGAGGAAAATCAAACCAGGAAGTGCTGTTTTTACTGAAAGCTCTCTGTTCCATTGGGTGCCTTGCCTCCATTTAAAGGGATATCAACCAGATTCCTTTTCCTATGGCTTCCTCAACATAGTTTCAGGCTTTTAACATCGCGTCAGTGGATAGCTACGTGTTTCCAGAGTTTTGCTTGCGCAACAGAGTGGGGCCGCCATTGTCTCTCCCTCTCCTATTGAAAAAGCGACAGTCCCGGTTGATAAATTATCAATTATATATTTTAAAAACAACCTGAGGATTGATTATAAAAAGGTTTGACATGTTTCTGTGGACATTACAGATACTATTTGGAATTTCCGTCTGCGTGACCACTCGAGCCTGTGGATTTCTGAACATAACGCACCAAACAAATGGAGGTATTTTGGATATAAAAATAATCTTTATGGAACAAAAGGAACATTTATTGTGTAACTGGGAGTCTCTTGAGTGCAAACATCCGAAGATCAAAGGTAAGCGATTTAATCTATTGCTATTCTGACTTTCGTGACCAATCGACTTGGCTGCTAGTGTTTGTAATATTTTGTCTACTGAGAGCGATGTTCTTACATAAATGCTTGTTATGCTTTCACCAAAAAGCTGTATTGAAATCTGGCACACCAGGTGGATTAACAACAAGCTAAGCTGTGTTTTGCTATATTGCACTTGTAATTTCATGACAATTACATATTTTTAGTAATTTAATTTGAATTTGGCTCGCTGCAATTCAGCTGGTGTTGATGAAAATGATCCCGCTAAAGGGATGGGTGCGTCAAGAAATTCAACTAATTAACTTTTAACAAGGCCCACCTGTTAAATGAAATGCATTCCAGATGACTACCTCATGAAACTGGTTGAGAGAATGCCAAGAGTGTGCAAAGCTGTCATCAAGGCAAATGGTGGCTACTTTGAAGAATCTCAAATATAAAATATATTTTAATTTGTTTAACACTTTTTTAGTGTGTGTCATTTCATGGTTTTGATGTCTTCACTATTATTCTACAACATAGAAAATTAAATTTAGAAAATGAAAAACACTTTTTACTGGTACTGTATATCAGAACCGTTTCTATGAGGTCGTCTTCTTATTCATTGTGACAATAAATGCTGACCTCGAACAACACAACGCTCTGAGAGTGTAAAGCACTTCCTGGCCCTATAATTTAGCTTTCATAGCTTTTCATGAGATTTACTACAGTTATAATGCATGCCTAGCAAGGCAGTGCTCAGGGCACCTACTGCATGGTAGCCTAGGTGTGAGGAAATTGCCAATGGGAGAGAGCAAAGTGACATCTCTCCTCCTATTAGAGCCGAAGAAAAATAAGGAAAAACACACGAGCATCTGGTCAAGTTGCTCTGAAACACCCCCTGGAGAGTTCAGAGTCAGCGACAGCACAAGAGGAGAAAGCGAGAAGTCAGCAGCGGGAGGTGATATACAGTATAATCCCCCTGATTAAAACAGTATTGTGTTAAAATGTAGGGATGGGAAAGCAGATGGAGGGGGGGGGTGTTACTGGATTTACGGTGACAGTAAAATGGAGGGCAACCGCCCCTGTCAGCGTTCTCATTACTGCAACTCGCCGACTCCTTTGGGTGTGAGAGACCTCCCTGATGGTGCGCTCGATGGATCGATTAGCAGTACTGAACGTCCTAGAAAGGCAAGGAGAGAAGCACTCATGGGGACGCACTCATGCACGCCCACTCACATGCAGAAATATCAATAACAAAACACCACATATGTGCATAAATGTGCACATAGACTCACTCAAACGTATGCTATTTCATTCATTCAATCATCACCCTGGCTAGCCCTTAAAATCTGGTGAAGAAGTCCTCCAGACCCCAATGAACTCGGCTCTGACTAGGTCACAAATGGCCTTTCCCCTCCACACACACACTCCCTTCGGACGAGGTGACGCACACACCCAAGGTCCTTATGCAGAACAAAGTGTCTGACTAATGGATCATTCTTTACTTAAGTACTTTATTTGTTGCATCATCTGCATCATTTGCACAGCTTCTGTAGTCGGCAAGTTGGAAATGGCCACCTCTAGGGCCATGTAAAGATGCATGATGATGATAGGCTTTTATGTTGGTACGCACCAACACAATGAAACAAAGGCTGTGTTCTAGACTAGTCGTGCAAAATTAAGCACATTCAGTACATTGAGTCAGACAGAATTGAGGGCAGTTGCACACTTCCAGTCATGGATTCAAAAGCAATGGATTGGTGTAATCATTGGCTAGATGGGGTTTCCACCACTGTTAAATCCATTGCAATGAGTGTGGGAGGAGGATGGAGAATCAGTACAGAGACAAGGTCCTAAATTCCATACAACCCTGTGTGAGCGCTCTGCTCCCAACAAGCTGGTCTGTTAACAGTACCAAGATGCAGAGAGGTGAACCAAGGCTACATTTCCAATGTAGTTTTTAACATGCAATGCTATGTCTATGCCAGCTCAAAGTTGTACTACAAGAAGCTCAATGATTGTCATCCATAAAGTGGCATGTTGTTCATTAAACACGCACATGCAGCAACAATCCAGGGTTTGCCATGTCGTGTGGGCTTTCACTGGCATATGCTCACCACTTTATTATATAAGCTATCATGTTATCTATAAGTTCTTAACTCCTCGTTAGAGTGCTGTCATGCCCTCCCATATCCTGTATCCATCTGGCCCTGGCTCACAGCCATCCTTGAGCGTTTAGCCATCGGAGATGAGTTTAATCTTTATCTCAAAATAATCTTAATTGCAGTAATCTTCGGGCCTGGGTGATATCAATGGGTATACTCCGATGGTGCAGGTAGTCAATTCCATCAGATCTTCCTGATTCAAATTTTAAATCCTGTTGTTGGCGTGCATTGGAATATGATAAACTACCAGTAATCCAATAAAGGCATTAGCGTACCATTAGTGTGGCACTTCCTGGCTTGTGAGGGACTCACAGGGCCTTGTTTAGCCTAATAGAGCAGCCTTGTTAGTGTTTATTTATGGAAGCACTTAGGGTCAGAATGTGCCTTGTCCATTAAGGCCAACGGCCAATGATGTGCTGTGGAAAGCAAATCTTAGGCCTAGACTTAATCCAAGTCTTTAACCCCACCCCACCCCCTTTTCATATACATCTGATACACACACACACACACACACACACACACACACACACACTGTATACAGCAGTTGAATTTTTTTTACTCATTTATTTTCCCATATGTAATGATTTTCCAAAGGCAAATATTGTGTATTTGTGTGTTGCATTAGGCTATTATAAGACAGTAAAATGACTTAATGGCTTATTTAACATTAGACTGCATTGGGCTAAATCAGGGTCACAAAGAGTGATTCTTTGAAGCCTTAAACAAATCTACTCTGAAACAAAAGTATGCACCTCACACACATGGTTATGGGATAACAAAAAAGAAGACACCTGTACCATGAGTTTGCATCCCAATATTACACTTCATATACATCACAGAAGGCTGAAATATAACAAAACTGTTTGACATAGAAACACAGCATAATCTATATTTAATTATGAAAAATATGAATAACATTCCACCCATGAGGCCAAAGAGGGCTCTATTGGTAATTGACTGCAGGAAAGGGCTACTGTTGACAAATAACAAACTCCTAATGTACATCACAGCCATACTGATCTTGTACATGTCTTAGCAGATGTGCTTACATTCCATAGAGTAGTAGACAGTGGGTTAATCCTAAACCAAGGGCTGGAAAAAAGAGAAGACACTACTTGGGGCTGAAAACATTGTTTCACAGCCAACACAGACTTGTTGCAGTGGCTGGTTTGGTGAAGGGAGAATAACTAATATGTTTTATTCATGCTGCAAAAGGTTTCAGTGTAGTGCACACTCAGATGTGATGGCCATTTGTGCAGGAGCTAATGTACAACACACACACACACACACACACATACTTCGGGCTCACGCATGCACGCACACACACACGCATACACTTGGGGTCAAAGTCAGAGGGATGAATTACAAACATTTCTCCATAGGTGATGGAGGCTTTGGTTCCGACAGCTAATTGCTACAAGACTATTAGTTCCTCAGGGAAGAAGAGATCTAGAGATTGCGCCATGCTTGTGGAAACCTGCTAAGGCTCTGTATAATTATTGAACATCTGAATCCTTTTCTCTTTGTGTGAAATTATCCCCATTTAATAAATAGGCCATAGTTACCATATATTTAACCATATATTTACCAATGTACTGCAAATCCAATAAATGCAGAATGAAATGGTGGTTTGTGATACATACATTTCCAGTCAAAAGTTTGGACACACCATCTCATTCAAGGGATTTTCTTAATTTGTACTGTTTTCTATATTGTAGAATAATAGTGGAGACATCAAAACTATGAAACAACATATGGAATCATGTAGGAACAACAAAAGGATAAAACAAGATTCTTCAAAGTAGCCTTGTCTTGATGACAGCTTTGCACACTCTTGGCATTCTCTCAACCAGCTTCACCTGGAATTATTCTCCAACAGTCTTGAAGGAGTTCCCACATACACTGAGCAGTTGTTGGCTGCTTTTCCTTTATTCTGTGGTCCAACTCATCCCAAACCATCTCATTTGGGTTGAGGTCGGGTGATTGTGGAGACCAGGCCATCTGATTCAGCACTCCATCACTCTCCTTCTTGGAAGAATAGCCCTTACACAGCCTGGAGGTGTGCTCGGGGTTGTTGTCCTGTTGAAAAACAAATTATATTTCTACTAAGCGCAAACTAGATGGGATGGGGTATCACAGCAGAAAGTTGTGGTAGCAATGCTGGTTAAGTGTGGCTTGAATTCTAAATAAATAACTGACAGTGTCACCACTAAAGCACCCCTCATACCATCACACCTCCTCTTCATCCTTCTCACAAAAAACAAAAATCTCAAATTTGGACTCATCAGACCAAAAGGACAGATTTCCACCGTTCTTATGTTCAATGCTTATGTTTCTTGGCCCAATCAAGTCTCTTCTTCTTATTGGTGTCCTTTAGTAGTGGTTTCTTTGCAGCAATTCAACAATGAAGGACTGATTCATGCAGTCTCCTCTGAACAGTTGATGTTAAGATGTTTCTCTTGAACTCTGAAGCATTTATTTGGGCGGCAATTTGAACTTATCCTCTGCAACAGAGGTAACTCTGGGTCTTCCTTCCTGTGGCGGTCCTCATGAGAGCCAGCTTCATCATAGCGCTTGATGGTTTTTGAAACTGCACTTGAATAAACTTTAAAAGTTCTTGAAAATGTCCAGATTGACTGACCTTAAATATCTTAAAGTAATGATGGACTGTCATTTCTCTTTGCTTATTTGAGATGTTCTTGCCATAATATGGACTTTGCCGTACTTGGTAAAAGACCATCTTCCATATATCAACCCTACCACAACACACCTGATTGGCTCAAATGCATTAAGAAGGAAAGAAATTCAACTAATTAACTTTTAACATGTTACACCTGTTAATTGAAATGCACTCCAGGTGACTACCTCATGAAGCTGGTTGAGAATGTCAAAAGTGTGCAAAGCTGTCATCAAGGCAAAGGGTTGCTATACGAAGAATATCAAATATGAAATAAATATAGATTTTTGGTTACCATATGATTCCATATGTGTTATTTAATCGTTTTGATGCCTTTGCTGTTATACTACAATGTAGAAAACAGTAAAAATACAGAAAAACCCTTTAATGAACAAACTTTTGACTGGTACTGTATTATATATATATATATATATAAGAGAGATAGAGCGAGACCGTTTTTTTATATACAGTAACTTCAGAAAGTATTCAGATCCCTTGAATTTTTTCCACATGGTGTTACATTACAGACTAATTCTAAAATGGATTTAATTAATTTTATTCCCTCATCAATCTCCACACAATACCTCATTTTCGCAAAGTGAAAATATGTTTGTTGAAATGTTTGCAAATGTATTAAAAGTAAAAAAATGAAATACAATAATTAACTTAATATTTAAACTTTTTGCTTTGAGACTCAACATTGAGCTCAGGTGCCAACTGTTTCCATTGATCATCCTTAAGATGTTTCTACAATTTGAATGAGTCAAACTGTGGTAAATTCAATTGATTGGACATGATTTGGATAGGCACACACCTGTCTAAACAAGGTCCCACAGTTGACAGTGCATGTCAGAGCAAAAACCAAGCCATGATGTTCAAGAAATTGTCCAAAGAGCTCCTAGGTAGGAATGTGTCTAGGCTCAGATCTGGGGAAGGTTACTAAAAAAAGTATGTAGCATTGAAGGACCCCAAGAACACAGTGGCCTCCATCCTTCTTAAATGGAACAGGTTTGGAACTACCAAACTTCTAACTAGAGCTGGCCCGCCCAGTCAATCTGAGCAATCGGGGGAGAAGGGCCTTGGTCAGGGAGGTGACCAAGAACCTGATGGTCACTCTGACAGAGCTCCAGAGTTCATCTGTGGAGATGGAAGAACCTTCCAGAAGGACAACCATATCTGCAGCACTCCACCAATCAGGCCATTATGGTAGAGTTGCCAGACGGAAGCTACTCCTCAGTAAACGGCACATAACATCGCACTTGTTTGCCAAAAGTCACCTAAAGACTCTCAGACCATGAAAAACAAGATTCTCTGGTCTGATGAAACCAAGATTGAACTCTTTGACCTGAAAGCCAAACATCACTTCTGGAGGAAACCTGCCACCATCCCTAGTGAAGCACGGTGGTGGCAGCACGGTGGTTTTCACTTCTATTTAAACATAAAGCAATGCAATCAAAATGTGAAGATGTCTTTCTCCTTGTGTTGTTGACTGAGACCAGTTTTACTTTTTTGTATGAGAGCAGCTTGCTGCAAACTAAGGTTCACGTCAATTTGTCATCTAATGATTGGCATTATTACTGTTTTCACTTGTATCAAAACTATCAGCAATCAGCTGCCTTCATCCGTCTCCCATCTGCTGAATCCAATATTTGTCCTGCTCCTTCAAGAATTCTGTTGGAACCTCTGGGACTCAAGCAGTCTCTTGGACTAGTGTGGGGTTCTGCTTACTTACTAAATTACGCCATAATTACCAGTTACAGTTCTCAGAGTCAAGGAGAATTGATGAATGATTTAGTAACATCTAAGTTTTTCCCAACATACTCTCTTTCCTTGTGTTAGCCTTGCAAGTTACTCTGTTTTGAATAACTTTGTAATAACCACAACTCTATACATTCTAGGTTTATCCAGAAAAAGCCATTCTCAGAAGATAATATGGTGTTGTGGTCTGCTCTTGTGAGACTACCTATGTGGAAACACGATGGACACATATGTACACAAAAGCTCCTGTCTACAGACCATGGCTGAACCCTTTTAGCCCTAGCTGTAATGCCTCCATTCACTATGCAGTTAAGATGCAGGAAGGGAGCGTAAAGTAAATGCTTGACTCTTTATGATCTCTTTTAGGGAATGTTAGACCTTATAAGCTGTAGTCAACATGAGCACATCTAAGCCTTTCTACTTCACTTCAATGATTTCCTAGTTTTTGATCACCACAGGGTACTCAGTCCTTTGATGTCACAGTCAAGTGGAGCTTTTGTATTTACTGTCTGTGCTGCAGGTCTATGATATATTATTTAAAATAAATCATTTTTTCTAAAGCTATCAAGCATATTGATTGTGTGTATTTCAACGGAATGGGGGACTTAAAACTAGGCAACTTTATGATGACGAGTGTTATCTCAAAATTACACAGAATGTTTTCACCCGCTTGCTTCAAAAATAAGTATATTAAAAAGAGAATTTGATCTAAAATCCAGCCATGTCATATGTTGTAACTGGGACACATTGGGGTGATTGGGCCACAATACAATCCTATGTCATGTTAATTACTTTCACCCATGGGAAACCATGGCAGCAGCAAATAACCCAGTGGGCACACACTATTGACAGCACTTACATACCCCAACCAGAAGCCATGGATTACATCCATCCGCACTGAGCTAAAGGCTAGAGCTGCCACTTTCAAGGAGCGGTACTCTAACCCAGAAGCTTATAAGAACTCCCGCTATACCCTCCGATGAACCATTAAACAGGCAAAGCTTCAATACGGGACTAAGATCGAATCATACTACACTGGCTCTGGTGCTCGTTGGATGTGGCAGGGCTTGCAAACAAGTACAGACTAGAAATTGAAGCACAGCCGAGTGCTATCCTTCCAGATGAGCTTAACTACTTCTATGCTTTCTTCGAGGCAAATAACTCTGAAACATGTATGAGAGCACCAGCTGTTCTGAAGACTGTGTGATCACGCTCTCCACAGCCGATGTGACTAAGACCTTTAAAAAGGTCAGCATTCACGGACGCAGGGCCAGACAGATTACCAGGACGTGTACTGCGAGCATGCGCTGACCTACTGGCAAGTGTCTTCACTGACATGTTCAGCCTCTCCCTGAAGTGCTTCGAAAGGCTGGTCATGGCTCACATCAACAAACACCATTATCCCAGAAACCCTAGACCCACTCCAATTTCAATACCGCCCCAACAGATCCACAGATGATGAAATCTCTATTGCACTCCACACTTACCCACCTGGACAAAAGGAACACCTCAAAGCTCATCGATAAACTAAGGACCCTGGGACTAAACACCTCCCTCTGCAACTGGAACCTGGACTTCCTGATGGGCCGCCCCTAGGTGGTAAGGGTAGGTAACAACACATCTGCCTCGCTGATCCTCAACACAGAAGCCCATCGGGGGTGCGTGCTCAGTCCCCTCCTGTACTCCCCTGTTCACTCATGACTGCATGGCCAGGCCTGACTCCAACACCATCATTAACTTCTTGCGTCGAGCCATCCCGGATCCGGGATCGTGAATACAGCCTCAAGCTCATTACCATAACGCAACGTTAACTATTCATGAAAATTGCAAATGAAATGAAATGAATATGCTAGCTCTCAAGCTTAGCCTTTTGTTAACAACACTGTCATCTCAGATTTTCAAAATATGCTTCTCAACCATAGCAAAACAAGCATTTGTGTAACAGCTAGCGCAGCTAGCGTAGCATTTAGCGTTAGCATTAGCAGGCAACATTTTCACAAAAACCAGAAAATCATTCAAATAAAATCATTACCTTTGAAGAACTTCAGATGTTTTCAATGAGGAGACTCAGTTAGATAGCAAATGCTCAGTTTTTCCTGAAAGATGATTTGTTTAGGAGAAATTGCTCCGTTTGGTGCGTCACGTTTGGCTACCAAAAAAAACGAAAATTCAGTCTTCAAAACGCCAAACTTCTTTCCAAATTAACTCCATAATATCGACTGAAACATGGTAAACGTTGTTTAGAATCAATCCTCAAGGTGTTTTTCACATATCTCTTCATGATATATCGTTCGTTGAAAGCCTCCTCTCTCCTCTCAATCACTGGATGACTGCGTGCAGCTTGTAGATTACGCACCAATTTAGACAAAGGACACCGATCGGACCCCTGGTAAATGTAGTCTCTTATGGCCAATCTTCCAATGATATGCCTACAAATACGTCACAATGCTGCAGACACCTTGGAGAAACGATAGAAAGGGCAGGCTCATTCCCGGCGCATTCACAGCCATATATGGAGACAATGGAAAACAAAGCTTCAAAAATTCTGCCCATTTCCTGGTTGAAGTTTCATCTTGGTTTCGCCTGTAGCATGAGTTCTGTGGCAGGCACACATAATATCTTTGCAGTTTTGGAAACCTTAGAGTGTTTTCGTTCCAAAGCTGCCAATTATATGCATAGTCGAGCATCTTTTCGTGACAAAATATTGCGCTTAAAACGGGCACGTTTTTTTATCCATAAATTAAAAGAGCGCCCGCTATATCCAAGAAGTTAAGTTTGCCGATGACACAACAGTGGTAGGCCTGATCACCGACAACGATGAGCCTATAGGTCAATGTGCGGGGGCACCGGTTAGTTGAGGTAATATGTACATGTAAGGTGGAGTTATTAAAGTGACTATGCATAGATGTTAACATCAGAGAGTAGCAGCGGTATAAAAGAGGAGGTGGGGGGGGGGGGCAATGTAAATAGTCTGGGTAGCCATTTGATTAGGTGTTCAGGAGTCTCTTGGACCTAGACTTGGCGCTCCGGTACTGCTTGCCGTGCGGTAGCAGAGATAACAGTCTATGACTAGGGTGGCGGGAGTCTTTGACAGTTTTTATTACCTTCCTCTTAATTACTTGTTACTTTTATTTCTTATTACATTTCAATTTAAACTGCATTGTTGGTTTGGGGCTCGTAAGTAAGCATTTCACTGTAAGGTGAATTCGGCGCATGTGAATAATACCATTTGATTTGATTTGATTAAGTTGAATCAACGTTGTTTCCATGTAATTTCAATTCAATTACATTGAACCAACATGGACTTAGGTAGGGATTAATTTAGATCAGGCGGCAGGGAGCCTAGCAGTTAAGAACGTTGGGTCAGTAACCAAAGGTTGATGGTTTGAATCCCTGAGCCGACTAGGTGAAGAATCTAGTGATTTGAACTTGAACAAGACACTTAACTCTAATTGCTCCTGTAAGTCTTTCTGGATAAGAAAAAGCTTTGCACCTTAAATGGGCAATCAGTAGTTGAATCAATAACAAAAGCTTCTCCCTGCCACAGTGGCAAGAGAAATGAAACCACTCAAATATATAGACAAAGCTATGGATGCGAGGACTGACCATCCATGATGTCAAAATTATAGTTTTAACCTAGTTTGTATACTATAACGCTGTGTAAACATGGCTAACATTGTGTTCAGATTGGAATCCAGTTTTTGACTATGAAGTCAGCAAGGGTTATGCTTTATTACCTTTGTACTAGCTCATCTATAGCCTGACAGCATTTAAAAAACTAAACAGATACAACTTTAGCCACATGGAACAACATTACTGCAAACATAACTCAGTTAAATGTAGCCTATCTTGCCACTTACTATCCATAGCTGTGTAGACATTGTAACTTTAATCTTTTTCACCTCAAAGCTAGCAACAACATTGGCACACTGGCATTTTCCAATGTGAAAAGCCATGCATAACTTAAACAAAGCTTGTAAGTTCTGCTTTCCTGAGTGTGCTGAAACTTAATATATTGTACTTTCTCCTCTTAATGCTTAGGCTAAGGTAAATTACCCTGGCACTTTTAACTTTGAGTATCCTCACTTTCAATTCATTCACCTCTCTACAGCCCGTAGTGAGGCCCAGGCTTTGATTGGCCCATCTTGTTGCAAATTCATTACAGAGCTATCTAATGAAAAGGTCTAAAAGAAGGGGAGCTGTGAGCGGTTCCTATGTTTGTCGAGGAACCTGCGGAATTGTTAATGTTCTTGCAGATCCTCCAAGAGATCAAGCCATGTTGTGGCGAGGGGTAACGCTCCGGGACCATTTGTCCAACTAAATAAAGGCCTCACATTCACCAGATAACTGGCTGAAATTATGCATGGCATAACCAGCATGCTGACCCTGGAGAGTCAGCAAATGGCAGTGGTCTGGACCCAGAGGAGCCCGGGCCAATCAATTTAAACAGAAAGGAAAATTGTTTTTTCAAATCATAATAATAATTATTCTGAAAAGGGCCCTTTTTCTGAAATTAAATATGGAGATGGCGTCTTTTGAATTTTGGCCGTGGGGGGATATGTTCTCAGCTCGGAGAAGACTGCTGTGAACTAGCTAGTGTTAGTGTTCCATCAATATCAGATTTTCATTTGGAAAAACGTTGGTGTGTCGCGAGGGGGCCGGACTGGCAGGGCCATTTGATGGATGGCCTATTCATGATTAATGGTCAGTGGGGAAGTTATGCCATACCGTGTAAATATCAGAGCGGGTCGCCTCTCATCCGGAATCATTTCAGATAAGAGGTAAGTACGTTTGACAGTAGCAGCTCACTGTATGTTTGTAAGATGGAGGTAGTGAAAGGTACACTAATCATACCGGGACGCTGTTTGAAATGGGAAGTTTCTCTATAAGAGGTGGAATGAATCATCGGATAGAAAGGTCATCTTAGTAACTCTCATTATAGTTCCTCAATCTAATGGCAAGAGGGCTAGGTGTTATCATCCAAGTGAACACACACACACAATAAATGGCCATCGTAATTAGTCGTGGGCAGAGCCAGACTTAAGTGAGATTTGCAAAAGTTTTGCGTTTTCAAATTCACCTGGTGTAAGAAAATTGTTTCCATTTTTAAAGCAAGTTTTCTGCAATTCTACAGATTTTGCTTGGGAATATTTTGCAATTTTACAACAAATTTCATTAAAATTCGACTATTTTTGCCAAGGAGCAGAGATATGTTTTTTGCCGTTTTAAAGCAGATGTTATGCAATTTTAAACATGATTTAAAGCATGTTATGAAGATATTCGGCGTCAGAATGACTAACAAAATCAATGGGGGCCCCCTGGAGGTCAAGGCTCCCGTGCAAGTGCCCTGCATATCCGGAAAGAAATAAATGATCTCACTCCAATCAATTTTAATAGAAAGTTAGCAAAAAATAAGATCTTGCTACAATGGAAAGGAAAAAACCTGTCTCTTTGTGGAAAAATAATCCTGATTCATTATAAATATAATTATTTTTCAAACAAGTCATAGAAAGTTGGTTGCAATTTCAGTTTAATCCAGCAAAAAAGAACGAACAAATATTAAGGTTAAACTCAAATATACTAATTGATTAAAAAAGGTATACTATTTGGAAATGATATCATAAATGGGACTGGTGGAGTTACAGTGGGGCAAAAAAGTATTTAGTCAGCCACCAATTGTGCAAGTTCTCCCACTTAAAAAGATGAGAGAGGCCTGTAATTTTCATCATAGGTATACTTCAACTATGACAGGGAAAACGAGGAAAAGAAATCCAGAAAATCACATTGTAGGATTTTTAATGAATTTATTTGCAAAGGATGGTGGAAAATAAGTATTTGGTCACCTACAAACAAGCAAGATTTCTGGCTCTCACAGACCTGTAACCTCTTCTTTAAGAGGCTCCTCTGTCCTCCTCTCGTTACCTGTATTAATGGCACCTGTTTGAACTTGTTATCAGTATTAAAGACACCTGTCCACAACCTCAAACAGTCACACTCCAAACTCCACTATGGCCAAGACCAAAGAGCTGTCAAAGGACACCAGAAACAAAATTGTAGACCTGCACCAGGCTGGGAAGACTGAATCTGCAATAGGTAAGCAGCTGGGTTTGAAGAAATCAACTGTGGGAGCAATTATTAGGAAATGGAAGACATACAAGACCACTGATAATCTCCCTCGATCTGGGACTTCATGCAAGATCTCACCCCGTGGGGTAAAATTATCACAAGAACGGTGAGCAAAAATCCCAGAACCACACGGGGGGACCTAGGGAATGACCTGCAGAGAGCTGGGACCAAAGTAACAAAGCCTACCATCAGCAAGGGCATTGAAGATTAAATGTGGCTGGGTCTTTCAGCATGACAATGATCCCAAACACACCGCCCGGGCAACGAAGGAGTGGCTTCGTAAGAAGCATTTCAAGGTCCTGGAGGGGCCTAGCCAGTCTCCAGATCTCAACCCTATAGAAAATCTTTGGAGGGAGTTGAAAGTCCATGTTGCCCAGCAACAGCCCCAAAATATCCCTGCTCTAGAGGAGATCTGCATGGAGGAATGGGCCAAAATACCAGCAACAGTGTGTGAAAACCTTGTGAAGACTTACAGAAAACGTTTGACCTCTGTCATTGCCAACAAAGGGTATATAACAAAGTATTGAGAAACTTTTGTTATTGACCAAATACTTATGAATTTGCAAATAAATTCATTAAAAAAATCATACAAATGTGATTTTCTGGATTTTTTTTCTCATTTTGTCTGTCATAGTTGAAGTGTACCTATAATGAAAGGCCTCATCTTTTTAAGTGGGAGAACTTGCACAATTGGTGGCTGACTAAATACTTGTTTTGCCCCACTGTATGTCATGCATAAAGCTAAAACAAATATGCTCTGCTCTACCCAAAGTTACAACCAAAAACATTGAAGATTCAATTGGAAGGGGGAAAAGTCAGGAACTTGTCTGTCGGCCCTGACTTAAAGACAAAAATTGATTGAATAAAAATATATACTACTGTCAAATTACAGCTGTGCCACATACTGTAGATTGCAAAACAGTTGGGATGAGATTATCAATGTACCCAAGGCACATGGTTTATGATCTTACAGTATACGCAAAACAACGGCAGAATTAAAACTTAGTACTTTTGTTGCCGCTCTGATTAATGCCCTCCTTGCCTGGTCCGTGAGTTTTGGTGAGCGGCTCTCTCTTGGCAGGTTTGTTGTGGTGTCATATTCCAAAACAACCCTGATCTGTACTTCTCCACAACTTTGTTCCTGACCTGTTTGGGGAGCTCATTGGTCTTCAGTGCTGCTTGCTTGTTGGTGCCCCTTGCTTAATGGTGTTGCAGACTCTGGGGCCTTTCAGAACAGGTGTATATGTACTGAGATCATGTGACAGATCATGTGACACTTAGATTGTACACAGGTGGAATTTATTTAACAAATGTGTGCCGTCTGAAGGTAATTGGTTGCACCAGATCGTTTTTAGGAGTTTCATAGCAAAGAGAGTTACATATGCAAGCACCACTTTTCCGTTTCTTTTTTTAGAATGTTTTGAAACAAGTAATAAATAAAAAAATTCACTTCACCAATTTGGACTATTTTGCTTATGTCCATTACATAAAAATCCATTTAAATTACAGGTTGTAATGCAACAAAATAGGAAAAACACGAAGAGGGATGAAAACTTTTGCAAGGCACTGAAGCCACCATTTTCCTTCATGACAGCTTTGCACACACTTGTCATTCTCTTCACCAGCTTCACCTGGAATGCTTTTCCAAAAGTCTTGAAGGAGTTCTCACATATGCTGAGCACTTGATGGCGGCTTTTCATTCACTCTGCGATCCAACTCATCCAACACCATCTCAATTGGGTAGAGGTCGGTTGATTTTGGAAGCCAGGTCATCTGATGCAGACTCCATCACTCTCCATCTTGGTCAAATAGCCCTAACAAAGCCTGGATTTTGTTAGGGGGTCATTGTCCCGTTGAAAAACAAATGATAATCCCACTAAGCACAAACCAGATGGGATGGCGTATCGCTGCATAATGCTATGGTAGACATGCTGGTTAAGTTTGCATTGAATTCTAAATAAATCACCAACAATGTCACCAGCAAAGCACCCACACCATCACACCTCCTCCTCCAGGCTTCACGGTGGGAACCACTCGTGCAGAGATCATCCGTTCACCTACTCTGCATCTTACAAAAACACGGTGGTTGGAACCAAAAATGAGATTAGTAGGTAAATTGCCTCTAGTAAAGATGAGTTTCAAGTGTATTGCCTACCTTGTGAGTGGGAGGGGACTGGGAAAGGGTGAGGTAAAAAGAGGCAAGGAGCGGAAATAAATAATTGGAAAGAAAATAATCAAAGGCAGTCATAAGGAGGTTGAAGTCGCCCAGTACAGAGAGCATTGAGCCATTGTCAGGAAATTAGCTTATCAAGGTGTCACGCTCATTGAGGAACTCTAAGGCGACACGGCCACCTCTGAGAAAACAGGGGATACCGAAGTACTAACACTAATTGCTAGTTGCCTAGCAGAGGTGAAACCACTCCCCATCCAATATAGCCACTGAGTACGAAAACAACAACAGTCACAAATTGCCCTGTCCCTTAATCCTGGTTGATGTTTCAACAAGTTATGAGAAGTCAGCAGTTCACACACCAAGCAGGCTACTGGAAAGACAGCCAGTACTTCAAGTAGGCCATAGCTAGCAAAAATACTTCTAGATAACAAAAGAAAAGAAAAACTGTATATCAGTAATCTTCTAGCTATAGATTGAAGTACACTGAGATGGTGCTTGAAAAGCTGGTTATATACTCAGAAAATATCATTTTTTAAATTGTTTGAACTGCTTATTGCCCCTTTAAACCTGAACTACGTTATCACTGATTGAGTTGTTATGAAGATGAGCAAGATTACCTATCATTGATAGACTTCATCAAAGTCTCATTGTCCCAGTGTACTGAGGATGGTTACAATCGATGTCACATTTATCACCGAAGCATCTCTTACCTTCTAATCTAGAGCATACAGAAGTAGCATTCTAATTGACTCAGGGACGCCTGAATTAATCAACTCAACAAACCCTGAGAGTGAGAAACCTAGAATGTATTTTAAATGTTCAATTAGGAGTTTGTTTTGGGGCTGGATTCAAGGGCAAACCTTTTAATAAAACCAGTCATATTTATTTCTTGTCTAAAATGATAGGGGAAAAAAGGGATTTTAGAGTAAATCACCTTGGATTACATAGTGATGGATAAAGATGAAACTGACCCAATGAAATATTAATATGAAAGAAGATACCACGAAAAGGTTATAAAAACTGTTGAATGAAACATTTACAGGCACAACCATACAAAGTCATTTCCACATGCATGTACATGCATTCTTTAAAGTTTTCAAAACCATGAATAAATGTTTATACTTCATTAACACCTCTACACATGTCCATGGCCCACTTGTTCTTACAATACTACATCAATCATCTTCTAATTTGTCGAAGGGAAATGAGCCACATAGCAGATCCTATCACACACTTACGTTACCCTTCAGTTCATCATTGATCTGGGGGTCATAATTGAAATAATCTATTATGGGAGAATTTCACAGCCTGCCATATCAAAATTATATACATTATGTTAACTTAAAACATCCAATTACCTACTGCGATTTTGATGCCTCAATCTCGAAGGCGTGAAATACAGTGTGCTGACATCAAAGGTACTCCATTCCATTGATTCAAAATGAAATGTACAGTATGGGGAGCCAAACATGGGGACACCTTGCATAACACCCCTGATCAAATATGTCAGTTTTATGTTTCATTTCTATGTAACATGGCACATTTCCATAAGCCTTTTCCAGGATCACAAAAGAAAGACTGAGGTGGACTAGCTGCTAAACTTCGTAATAACAATTGGGGAGATAGGTGACATTGTGAATCTCTGTCTGCACCCAGGTTTCCAATTCAAAGATATGCACATAGCCACTCCTGTCATGGGCACAGCAGAGTTGATGAACGAGAGCGAAAGTGACGGTCCCCATCAGTGTGGATGATATAGACTGAAAAATCCTGCCAGCCAGCCCACCTCTGTCCCTGCACCCCCTCTCTCCATTTCTGACGTGCCTCTCGCCTGGTTCTCCGGGGATCGCTAGGAGAATATGAGATCACCACCAGGCACAGGGAACCGTAATGAATGGGAAGTGAGGGAAATGAAGAAAAGGAAAATTGATGAGAAATAGGAGGCAGTGAAGGAGGGGAATAAATAGGTGTGAGAGAGGAGAATGAGAAATAGATCGGGACAGAAAACGAGGGGTAACAATAGGGTCAGGTTCTTTCAATATGAAAGCCTTAAACTGCTGATTGTGGGCTTGTGTAAAGCCATTGACAAGTGATTCAACCAATGTGTTTTTTCCAATATAGGCTCTAATGGGGCACTTTGGGTATTTCACTGGCAGAATATAACTATGTTAAAGTAGCACAAAGCAGAAATAGTCAAAACAGGACAATCCGTACATTGTTGAATGGACTTAAATGTCAAAGATTAATGTCCAAATGCATTGCTCTTTGATTGATTCCACTAGACCAGCTTCATGTTAATAACATTGTGTGTGGTCAGATAGAATCACAACTCAGAGAGCACTCTACGCAACAGCTTGACTTGTCTTTAAATTAGTTAAAATTGCAGAGCATGTTTTGATTTTCACCTCTCCTGAGACCACTGGGGAGTTGCCGCACTGAGACAAGGTCTTTACCGTGAAATTGGGGAGAAAATTGGGTAAAAATGGATAAACAAAAAACAAATTATGAAAATTGTGTCATTTGGTGCTGTTGTTTATCCCAGAGTATGGGAGCCAAATATTTCCACAAGCTCCCAAAAACAAATTAAAGAGACTATGGCATTATTTCTAAAAACACTTCAAATATTGCTATAAAGCAGTAGAATAAATCTATTAGCATACATAGACTCAAATGTTCTTTCCAGGGGACTCTTTGTGAGGATAAGTAGATGTTGAAGCAGCCTGCATTTCCCAATAAATCCTGTCATTCTTCCACATTCTTCCTTTTGACTACCAGGTCTTCAGTTCAGATGTCATGGATTTATTTGGATATTTACACTGCATGTGATTAATTGTTTGTCGTAGGTGCACGTTCAGTTTGATTACACTGGCAGTATTCATTCTTTGTGGACCTGGAAAAGATTGAAAAGGTGTGTGGTCCAAATCCATAATAAAACTGGAACCTATGCCAACGTCTTGCTCTGTTCCTCCCATGGAAGAGCAACTTCTTCTGCCTGGCTGAGGCTACCTTGGCTATGCTTATCACTATAGGAATATGACGTTTGGAAGGAGGAGTAAACAAGTGACTCTAATGCTTGGATGTAAATGCAACCACATCCAAAGAGAAGAGAATTATACTTTGTTTTACAGAGAATGGGAATGTGTCTTTTTGATGTGAACTCAGTCCCCAAGACACAAACACCACCCAAGATGTTGGAAGCACAGGGTCAGCTGCAGTCAGGAAAGATGGATAGAGAAAGGAATACAGAAAGGTTCAAAGGGACATGAAGACAATCCAGAAATAGATCAACAGTTAGATAAGGGTAAAAGGGCAGGGAAGAAGAAGTGACAGAGAATGGGTGAAAGAAAGAGAGCATGATAAGAGAGACCCCCTCAGGGTGGGACAAATTTGATCCCACGCCTAGTCCCTCTCAAAACTGGTTTCAGGCGACTGTAGGGACAACCCCTGCTGGGCTCCAATCAGAATGTTCTGAATATAAATCCATGTCCCTCCACCCCGTGGCTACCTTTCTCCAATCTTCTTCTGCTCACAGTATGATGATAAAGAAGCTCTCGCCATGGCAGAGTGTGTGGGTAATGCGTCTCTAGCTACTCCCGGGCCATTAGCCACAGACCATGTGACTCTTACAATGGAGGCTGGCAGGAAGTAGAATTAACTGCTTAATATCAACACACAACCATATTCCAGCTACATCGGTACTCCCCTTCCAGCCTAATTTAATGGTATTAGAATGATAAATATAGATAATCCATGTGCTTTGACATAAGTAAATATCTCTAGTTGGACTGAGACAGGAGTATCACAACCTTGAGTTGACATGCGGTGTATCTCCATTAATGAAGAAGAGGACAGCAGTTTGCAGTGAGCCCCTTCTCTCTGAAATTAATTTAGGGACAGTTTCCCAGACACAGATTAAGCCTAGTACTGGACTAAAAAGCATGCGCAATGGCGCATGTGCAATCTCCATTGAAAGTGCTTCTTAGTTCAAGACTAGGCTGAATTCACACTGTCCCAGTGTCTCCACCCTATTTGGCAACAAAATATATCCCTTTATTTAAAAAGTTGTTGCAGATAGTAATGAGTGTAATTGGAGTCCACCTCTTGGAGTTGAAGAAAAATGGTCGCTCTGTGTCTGTGAAAAAGGTCAGATTCCCACCGTTTACTATCTCGCTGACACGGACTAGGAACACTTCACTTTGAACCATAGGGAGTTGTGGACATCACAGGGAGTACATTTTATTAACTGGGAAGGGAGCCAATATGCCCCTCAGTACTCTGTCCCCTTCATCTCTTTGTTTGTTGTCCATGCAAGGGCAAGAAACATATTTCTCTTTCTGTTAGACATGTCTTGTCCCACGTTTGAAACCCTGATAATGCATTGGTACACTTATTTATTCCAGGAATTTGTTTTTGCTTTTTCTGTTCTTTAACAATGGCTTATTTTCTGGCCACTCTTCCGTAAAGCCCAGCTCTGTGGAGTGTATGGCTTAGAGTGGTCCTATGGACAGATACTCCAATCTCCGCTGTGGAGCTTTGCAGCTCCTTCAGGGTTATCTTTGGTCTCTTTGTTGCCTCTCTGATTAATGCCCTCCTTGCCTCCTTGTGTTTTGGTGGGCGGCCCTCTCTAGGCAGGTTTGTTGTGGTGCCATATTCTTTCCATTTTTCAATAATGGATTGAATGGTGCTCTGTGGGATGTTCAAAGTTTGATATTTTTTATAACCCAAACCTGATCTGTACTTCTCCACAAGTCTGTCCCTGACCTTGCTTAGTGGTGCCCCTTGCTTAGTGGTGTTGCAGACTAAGGAGGCCATTCAGAACAGGTGTATATATTCTGAGCTCATGTGACAGATCATGTGACACTTAGATTTCACACAGTTGGACTTTAATTAACTAATTATGTGACTTCTGAAGGTATTGTTTGCACCAGATATTATTTAGGGGCTTTTACATGTTTTATTTCACCTTTATTTTACCAGGTAGTCCATTTGAGAACAAGTTCTCATTGAAAACTGCGACATGGCTAAGATAAAGCAAAGCAGTGCAACACAAACAACACAGAGTTACACATGGGATAAACAAACGTACAGTCAATAACACAATAGATAAATATATATACAGTGTGTGCAAATGTAGTAAGATTAGGGAGGTAAGGCAAAAAAATATGCCATAGTGTTGAAATAATTACAATTTATCTTCATAGCAAAGGGGTGAATACATATTCACACACCACTATTCTTTTATTTTTTAGAATGTGTTGAAACAAGTAATTTTTTCCATCTCACTTCACCAATTTGGACTATTTTGTTTATGTCCATTACATGAAATCCAACAAAATAGGAAAAACGCCAAAAGGGATGACTACTTTTGCAAGGCACTTTAAGTAGCTATTTAACTAGCTAACGTTTGCCAGCACCTCTGTCCTATCTAGCTAGCTAGGAAATGTTAGCTAACCAGCTAGTATTTGGTAAAACCTGGAACATATTTTTCAATATAGCTGGGTATCCCCTGTAATCTTTGGTAGGTAGTGATTAGTGTTAGCAAGTAATGTTAAATACTAACTAGCTATTATCATAGCAGTGAATAGCATAACTAGCTAAGCCTCAACAGTGATAATGATGATAGTACCAAGCTAGCAATGAGGAGTGTGCCCAGAAACAGCCCTCTCCCGGGGGGGGGAACTGATTTTATTCGGCCCGGAATTGGGTGTCGGACTCAACCCAGAATCAAAATGAATGACTGTCCAGAATCGGGCCAAGTACATCGGGCCATTTACCGTCTACCAGAATTCGGCCGACTTTGCCGGCGTCTTACCAAAATCACCCCAGAAGCTGCCCGATGCAAATGTAAATAAATGTATACAAAATTACCACATTTAGTCATAGTAAATATTACTATTATACATTTTATACATTCAAATTATACCATCCACAAACAAACACCATACACCTGGAGTCGCTACAGAGTGATGGGACAAGGACATAGCGGCCGGCCAAACCCTCCCCTAACTCGGACGACGCTGGGCCAATTGTGCATCGCCTTATGGGTCTCACGGTCCTGCCGGCACGGGTCTTCAACCAGCATCTGTAGAAACGCAGTTTGCACTAGGATGCACTGTCTTAGACCGCTGCGCCGCTCGGGAAGTTCCAACCACAACGTTTTTAATGCTTATCAATTGTCTTGCACAAAGTATCAAAATCCTAAATGACTACACAGGACTCTTAAATAATTTAATTTAAATGTTAATTGTATTTTTTGATGAGGAAAATATGGAAACATAAATAAATAATGAAATGTTAATTATATAAAGCAACCTGTGTAATCATCTACCAGAGAGTAGCCCCAATCGGCCAGAGCAAGTAATACATTTGGGCCAGATAACTCACACCGGTATCGGCCTGAGCTTAATCCCGAGTCCTAGTTATAAGTAATACTGCCGAAGGCGGCCCAGAATCGGGCTACATGACGTCGGCCGAGTCTGACTCTCAACTGAGTGCCCCGACTCTTGGCCGGAATCGGCTGGTGTGAGGAGCTGTAGGAGGACGGGCTCATGGAATAAATGGAATGGAATCAATGGAATGGAGTCAAACATCATACCGTTCCATTAACCATTCCAGCCTATTACAATGAGCCCGTCCTCCTATAGCTCCTCCCACCAGTCTCCTCTGGTAGAGTTATATATAGCTAGAGTGTCTGCTAAATTGTCATGAATTCTTTTTCTCTCTCACAGATTCCCAAAAGGTCTCAGACTCCAGGACGGGAAACTGTTTAACAAGAGGGAAGCAGATGAACACACAGAAGGGGGCCATGAGACCCTCTATGCTGTATTTTAAATAGTTAATCTGTTGTCAACTACTATTCTGACTTGTAATGTTAAAAAGAGGAGAAATAGAGCTCCCAGTTTAGAACCCCAAGTTAATCTGAATTACTCACTATACCAATGATAGGCTTCAGGTTAGACACTGCTATTAAAATTATATTCCCAATGTATCCTTCTATTAAATTACATTTTGATCTTACTATGTACAGTATCAGTCAAAAGTTTGGACACAGCTACTCATTCCAGGGTTTCTTTATTTTCACAATTTTCTACATTGTAGAATAATAGTGAAGTCACCAAAACTATGAAATAACACATATGTAGTCATGTAGTAACCAAAAAAGTGTTAAACAAATCAAAGTAGCCACCCTTTGCTTTGATGACAGCTTTGCACACTCTTGGCATTCTCTCAACCAGCTTCATGAGGTAGTCACCTGGAATGCATTTCAATTAGCAGGTGTGCCTTGTTTAAAGTTAATTTGTGAATTTCCTTCTTAATTCCTTTGAGCCAATCAGTTGTCTTGTGACAAGGTAGGGGTGGAATACAGGAGTTAGCCCTATTTGGTAAAAGACCAAATCCATATTATTTCAAGAACAGCTCAAATAAGCAAAGAGAAATGACAGTCCATCATTACTTTAAGACATGAAGGTCAGTTAATCCGGAAAATGTCAAGAACCTTGAAAATATCTTCATGTGCAGTCGCAAAAACAAAAGGAAAGGAAGACCCGAAGTTAATCCGAGTTACCAGCCTCACATAAAAAGTAACAGACAATTCTCAACATCAACTTTTCAGAGGAGACTGCGTGAATCTGCCTTTTATTGTCAAATTGCTGCAAAGAAACCACTACTAAAGGACACCCATAAGAAGAAGAGACTTGCTGGGGCCAAGAAACACGAGCAGTGGACATACATTAGACCGGTGGAAATCTGTCCTTTGGACAGATGAGTCTAAATGTGAGATTTTTGGTTCAAATCACTGTGTCTTTGTAAGATGCAGAGTAGGTGAACGGTGTGGTTCCCACCAAGAATAAAGATAATAGGAGATGTGAGGGTGCTTTGCTGGTGACACAGCTTTCTGCAGCGATACACAAAGGGTGGCTACATTGAACAATCAAAAATATAAAATACATTTTGATTTGTTTAACACTACATGATTCCATTCCTGACCTTCAAACTATCACGGTCACCTAATAATCCCCAGTTTACAATTGGCTCATTCATCTCCTCTCCCCTGTAACTATTCCCCAGGTCGTTGCTGCAAATGAGAACGTGTTCTCAGTCAACTTACCTGGTAAAATAATGGATAAATAAATAAATAAAATGTTATTTCATAGTTTTGATGTCTTCACTATTATTCTACAATGTATAAAATAATGAAGCATCTTTGAATGAATAGGTGTGTCCAAGCTTTGACTGGTACTGTATATTGCATGTTTGAGGAGATCATATGCTGTTATATATGTTTACAACTCATTAATAAATGGTCAGAAATTTTCCACAAGTTATAAATATTGGTAGGCCTAACACATTAATAAATGGCCAGCAGGTTTCCAGTTTCTTTAAATGTATCTTTTCAGCAGTTATACATGTTGCTAACTCTTGTTAATGGTCAGTTTATTGCCGCTTTAAAATATATTATCATTTTAGCGGATTGTTTTTTGTTGATAACTCAGTTATAAATGTTCATAGGTCTGTCACTTTAAAATAAGCTATAACCTCAGTTATAAAGGTTCATAGGTCTGTCATCTTGAAACAAGGTATACTTTTAGCAGTTTTAAATGTGGCTTAATAATTTATAGAGTTCACTCAGAGCTTAGAGATACTTATAGGCATTATGTGGTACTCATCATTATGTACATGAGAAAATATTCAACACTTTGTTAAACATGTTCAGTCAATGAATGGTGGGTATGATGACCAAAACATTCAATACTGAAAGAATACCTCCACTGTTTCACCAACTAAAGGTATTACAGTTTCCATTTCACACCAGAGCATTCACCATACTTAGACTATCATAGACAAGTGGTACGTGTGTTGATAATCTGGTAAGGGGTAATATGTTAGGAATGATGGTTAAATAATGTCCTGGATGTAAATTTGGCCAAGGCATCAGGGTTCAAAGATGGGTCAAGGCACATCATGAAAACCAACCTTGTGTTCCCATCACAAACAAATGTGGAAAAATAACTATTGTTCAACTGCGCAACTATTTAATAAGCATTTGTAAGTGCATTTATAAATGGTTAATAACTGGCAATATTTGGCAAACACTGACCAGTTATTGCACTATTTTGACCGATGTAACTGTTTATTAATGGTTTATAATCATGTTACAAATGTAATTATAAACCCTTTACAAACGGCACCTGACTGTTAACAAAACGGTACAGTATATTGTGTTTCCCTTACGGATTTACCTGTTAAAGCCTATTAGTCCCGAGACCCTAGCAAAAATCAGCCCTTACATTCAGTCTCACAAAGCATGTTGCCATTTTTTTTTCAGGACAACCAGGGCTCCTAGTAGAACACAAAGAATTTGACATTAACAGTTGCATTCATTAGTTTTATTGAGAAATGTCAAGAAAGGTCAGCCAAAGCAAAAAAAATGAAGAAGATCTATTTACATGAATACTGTATCTACCAACATTTTTTTCACAGTGGGAAATGAATATCCAACTTGTTAGTGACAACTCTGCTGCATTTTGACAGCAACTATGTGAGCTTATTACAGTATTATATACAATATGTCATGGGATTTGTATGTAGAAGAACCCCTTACCTTCTCACGACTTTGTAGCTCAAATCATTCTGAATCTACATATGTTTTTGTAAAAAGACCCCGCCCGGTGTTACGGTTTTCTTCTGGTGAAAGAGAGGCGGAACAAAACGCAGCGTGGTTATCTTTATACATCTTTAATGAAAAATGAAAATAGAACAATATACAAAACAAGAAATGTGAAAAAAATTAAACAGTCCTATCTGGTGCAACAAACACAAAGACAGGAAACAATCACACACGAAATACCCAAAGAATATGGCTGCCTAAATATGGTTCCCAATCAGAAACAACGATAAACACCTGCCTCTGATTGAGAACCACTCTAGGAAACCATAGACTTTCCTAGACAACTCTACTAAACACAACCCCATAAATCTAATAAACCCCTAGACAAGACAAGACACATAAATCACCCATGTCACACCCTGGCCTGACCAAAATAATAAAGAAAACACAAAAAACATAAGGCCAGGCCTGACACCCAGTCTCCTTTGGGATCCACCCTTGTCTCACAAACACACACTCTAGCTCAGCCCTCTTTAATCTTTAATATAAAAGAAATAGACAAATCCAATGTTACAACCCAGAAGTCTGTAGTTCAAAGACAGAATGTTTAAAAGTGGTTAGAAGTACTAAATCACACTGGCGCTACGCATTGATTTAAGGGCGTTGCATAGAGCCCCTCAACATTTTTGTTAGGTAATGGCATACTTAAAGGGTTTTACAGTAGTTTGAAGACATGCATGGCAAAATGAGTCTCTGGTTACCATGGAGATCAACTTCATACATAGCTAGCAGGTTGATGTTTTCCCATTGCAACCAGGGAAACGGAAAGCAACATTCACCAACATGCATTGATATCCATACAGAATGAAGCGCTTAAGGGACCTCATGGTGCACCCTTAACCTTTTCACTGAATTTAAGGGGGAAATTCGCCTTAAAATGTTTTGTGCAACTGACTTAAAGATAAGTGGAAAATGAACGTAGCCCTTTCCTGCAGTCAAATTACCTAGTGGTATCATGGGTGTGTAATGTAATATTTTTCATAATTAATAAACATTATTTCAAAAACGCACAGTTTTGTTATAATTCAGTCTTCTGTGATGTATATAAAGTGGCAAATTTATGCAAACTCAAAATGTAATACATTTCAACTCTCTATCTGACATGGTAATGGTGACTCACTTAACCATGTGTGTGAGGTGTATAATTTTGTTTCAAAGCAGATTTGTTTTATGCAATCAGCCTCAGAGCACAAAAAGCAGCACAAAAAGCAGTATTAAAATGTCACAGAAACTGTCTAACAAATATCTTGATAAGACATGCTATTTCATTCAAATAAAGATAACGCAGATTATGGATCGTACCTGGGTCATGTTAATCAGGGCACACACACACACAACGTAAAATGAAAAAGAGTGTTTGTTATTCGACAGGTTCAGATAGTACCTCCCCATTTTGGACAGTTTTCTTCGATTACATTTCTACTGAATGTGTGCCTGTTGTCCTCCTACCATATCTCTATCGGTGTCAGCCACTGACAAGAGTCAAAGAGCCACTAGAGGGCACTGTGAGGAGTGTCCCTTCCTTTCGCCAGATGGAATGTTATGTCATGGCGCATTAGGTGGCAGTTAAATTTCTAGTTGTAATTAATATCTTAATGTTCTCTCACTGGTACCCAGAGAAAACAGGCTTCTTTCTCACTCTCACCCTTTGCCATGGTTCGCCATTGCCAGTCTGTGGGGTCTCTGTGTCATGCTCACTTACTCAGTAACTGTAGCATAAACATGACTTTGATTGGAGGTCATCCACTCACTAGTCGTGGTGTGTGGGCTGTTTGAATTAAATGCACAATCCGTAATAGCTTCACCGTGTCTTAGCTTATCATAACCAAAAAACAAAGGACCTATTATGTTGATAGAAGACACTGTAAACAAATAAGGCATAGATTGAAGTCCTGATTTAAAAAAAAGTTATGTAATTTGATGTAAAGCGTGTTATAGCACATCAAACTATACAGCCTACTACAAGCATTTTAAAGGCCTTTTCCTCAGCGTTCGCATGAATCATATTCATGGTAAATGTGGCCTTGCTTGTTTAATTACCTTTGAAAGTTGTGTTTAATTATCTTTAAAAGTATGTTAGTGTGCCATGCTATAATGCGCACTGTAAACTTGGTGGTTCGAAGCCTGAATGCTGATTGGCTGTTAGCCGTGGTATATTGGACCATTTACCACGGGTACGACAAAACGTTTATTTTTACTGCTATAAATACATTGGTAACCAGTTTATAATAGCATTAAGGCATCCCGAGGGGGTTGTGGTATATTGCTAATATATGTATCCAGGCAATGCGCGTTGCATCGTGCATAAGAGCGGCCCTTATCCATGGTATATTGGCCATTTACCACACCCCCTCGGGCTTTATTGCTTATTATTTGGAATGAAACCTGCCCTTAGTCTTGTGGTATGTCCTTTGTTGAGCAAAACAGATACAGTATAGAATGGAATGGATATGTTATTTCTGTGTAAAATGCAATGGGATGCATTTGCTTCATTGTTTATGTCTTTGTTGGTGGCCCACTCTTTAATGGTACAGTCTAGAAGTTGAATTAAGGCACATGAAAAACTTCGTAGGGTGATAAGACTGACACACAGGGCCTGATGAAGAATTTAGAAATTGGGAGAGAGCGAAGCAAACAGAGCACTGTTGTATTAATTGCTGCTGTTTTCTTTGCCAGGTCTCCCTTGCTGAAGAAACCCTGTGTCTCAATGGGGTTTTTCTCTGTTAAATAAAGGTTAAATTAATAAAGCAAATTAACTGTAGCTGACATTGAGCACAGTCACATGCACACAATAATGTGATTATTGTGGATAGTTGGGTTGATGTAATAGTTTGCTTAAAACGTTTGCATGCTTTGCAAGAATAATCATTTCCCTCATAATCCTGTTTACATGGACACATCTGAAATCAGGCTACCAATGGGACTTGATATTTGCAGAAATTCGGCAATCAAAATAAACATTCTACCACAGTGACCATGTTATTTTTGAGTATTATTTTATAACATATAAAGTGTGTAGGTGTAAACTATTTATAAGATACATACAGTGCCTTGCGAAAGTATTTGGCCCCCTTGAACTTTGCGACCTTTTGCCACATTTCAGGCTTCAAACATAAAGATATAAAACTGTATTTTTTGTGAAGAATCAACAACAAGTGGGACACAATCATGAAGTGGAACGACATTTATTGGATATTTCAAACTTTTTTAACAAATCAAAAACTGAAAAATTGGGCGTGCAAAATTATTCAGCCCCTTTACTTTCAGTGCAGCGAACTCTCTCCAGAAGTTCAGTGAGGATCTCTGAATGATCCAATGTTGACCAATGATGATAAATACAATCCACATGTGTGTAATCAAGTCTCTGTATAAATGCCCCTGCACTGTGATAGTCTCAGAGGTCCGTTAAAAGCGCAGAGAGCATCATGAAGAACAAGGAACACACCAGGCAGGTCCGAGATACTGTTGTGAAGAAGTTTAAAGCCAGATTTGGATACAAAAATATTTCCCAAGCTTTAATCATCCCAAGGAGCACTGTGCAAGCGATAATATTGAAATGGAAGGAGTATCAGACCACTGCAAATCTGCCCCTGCAGCCATAAAAAGTTAAAATAAAATAAAAAAATGGAAAAGTGGGGCATATACTGAGATGTATACTGTATGTATTCCCCCCCTTTGCTACGAAGCCCCTAAATAAGATCTGGTTGAACCAACTACCTCCAGAAGTCACATAATCAGTTAAATAAAGTCCACCTGTGTACAATTCAAGTGGCTAATGATCTCAGTATATATACACCTGTTCTGAATGGCCGCAAAATCTGCAACACCACTAAGTAAGGGGCACCACCAAGGAAGCAGCACCATGAAGACCAAGTGGCTATCCGAAAAGGTCAGGGACAAAGAGGTGGAGAAGTACAGATCAGGGTTGGGTTATAAAAAATATCTGAAACTTTGAACCTCCCACGGAGCACCATTCAATCCATTATTAAAAAATGCATCGAAGATGGCACCACAACAAACCTGCCAAGAGAGGACCGCCCACCAAAACTCACGGACCAGGCAAGGAGGGCATTAATCAAGAGAGGCAACAAAGAGACCAAAGATAAACCTGAAGGAGCTGCAAAGCTCCACTTGGCGGATATTGGAGAATCTGTCCATAGGACCATCTTAAGCTGTACACTCCACAGAGCTGGGCTTTACGGAAGAGTGGCCTGAAAAAAGCCATGGTTAAAGAAGATAATAAGCAAACACATTTGGTGTTCGCAAAAGGCATGTGGGAGACTCCCCAAACATATGGAAGAAGGTACTCTGGTCAGATGAGACTAGAATTGAGCTTTTTGGCCATCAAGGAAAAAACTGTCTGGCGCAAACCCAATCACTTAGATCACTTAGTATGGTGGTGGCAGCATCATGCTGAGGGAATGTTTTTCATCAGCAGGAATTGGGAAACAGGTCAGATTTGAAGGAATGATGAATTGAGCTAAATACATGGAAATTCTTGAGGGAAACCTGCTTCAGTCTTCCAGGGATTTGAGACTGGGTTCGATGTTCACCTTCCAGCAGGACAATGACACTAGCATGCTGCTAAAGCAACAATTGAGTGGTTTAAGGAGAAAAAAGTAAATGTCTTGGCATGACTTAAATATTGCTGTACACCAGCAGAACCCATCCAACTGTAACGGAGTGAGTGACTGATTGCCAGGAAGTCAGGTATAGGAGAGCAGAGATGGGTGATAACAGGAGAACTTTAATATATACCCTGGCCCAAAGGCACAGAGCACAACCATGGTCACATGAACCGGATAAAACAGAACAAACAAACGTAGGTTTGAAACATAAATGTACCCCTGTCCCAGAGATTCCGTGACGTATGTCTTTATAGCCAACGTCTCCTCCTGCGACAATGGGTACATGTGACTCTTGGGAAGTGCAGCGTTTACCTGGAGATTTATCGCACAATTCCCCTGTCGATGAGGTGGTAATTTAGTCGCCCTCTTCTTACAGAAAGCGATTGCCAAGTCAGCATATTCAGGGGGAATGCGCCCAGTGGAAACCTGGTCTGGACTCTCCACCGACGTGGCACCGATGGAAGCTCCCATACACCTCCCTGATCACTCCTCGGACCAACCCTGGAGAACCCACTGTCTTCACGAAATCCTGGGAAAGCCAGGGAACCCCCAGCACCACTGGAAACGCAGGGGAATCGAGAAAGAAGACATGCGTTACCATGTCCAGTGGAACCATGGCCTCTCTGACCAACCCTGACCCTAATGGCCAACCCTGACCCTAATGGCCGGCTATCTAAGGAGTGCACGGGGAAGGAGGGGATCTATCGGCACTAGCGGAATTCCCAGCTTGATGGCGAGTCCGCGATCCATAAAGTTCCCAGCTGCACCTGAATCGACTAGCGCCTTATGCTGGGAAGAGGGAGAAAAGTCAAGGAAAAAAATACAAACATGTGGCCAGAGAAGTGTTCTGCCTGCCCTCTCGACTCCCAGACGGGCTCCTCCAGCACCGGTCAGCCGTGTGTCCTCCCCGACCACAGCTGGTGCAGGAGGAGCCTCCTCCTCCGGTACCCCTCGGCACGGCTCCCCCTAACTCCATAGGAATGGGAGCAGGAGTGCTAGGAGGTGGAACAGACAGGACCCTTTCCGAACGCCCGTGGGAAGCCAGCAGATTTTCCAGACGGTATGACATGTCTATCAGTTCGTCGAGGGAGAGAGTGCTAGCTCCCTGCGGACGTCCTCTCGGAGACTACACCGGTAGTGGTCTATCAGGGCCCTGTCGTTCCACCCAGCCCCAGCGACCAAGGTCCAGAACTCCAATGCGAAGTCCTGCACGCTCCTCGTCTCCTGCCTAAGATGGAATAGTCTCTGGATGAACTCTGGATAGTGCTCCTTTGACGAGTCTTGGCCTTTCCAGACCGCATTGGCCCACTCCAGAGCACGACCCGTCAGGCAGGAGACGAGGACACTCACACTCTCCTCCAGCCAGGTACAGCTCGAGTTGGAGCAAAAACTCCTGGCACCCAGCCGCCGCTCCATCGTACTCCCTCCGGAGCGCAAGACGAAGTGCGCCGGAGCCGGACGCAGGGGGAGGAGGAGGTGGACTCGTAGGAGGAACTGGAGGTGAAGAGAGGAGACCACTCCTCTCCCATCGGTCCATTCTCTCCATTATCTGATCCTTAGCCGATCCTATCCGATGGAGGACGGTGGTATGATGGAGAACGTGCTCCTCCATCGATGGAACGGGGGTGGCAGCTGCTCCTGCTGACTCCATTAGTATGGTGCGGGATTCTGTAACGCTCTGGGCGTAGTGGGAGCAAAGTCAGGCGCAGGAAGCAGAGAGTACAGGGTAGTGCTTTAATTGCAGACACGGCGAACATAAGCCACCCCGTGAAACAAAGGGCTCACACAAAACAAATGCCCCAAACACGGGGACTCAAACAGTCCGTAGAAAAGCCCACGAACTAAAACGCATCAACCTCAAACGTGCACAGTAGCAACACATAACAATCTCACACAAAGAGCAGAGTTAGCCTCTGAGTTAGCCTACTGGCTAACATAGCCCGACTAATCAACCTACACACAAAACAGGTGAAACCAATAAACAGAAAGGGGAAAAGGGATCAGTGGCAGCTAGTAGGCCGTTGACGACGACCGCCGAGCGCCACCCGAACAGGAAGGGGAGACACCTTCGATAGGAGTCGTGACACAACTCGAACCTTCAGCTCCCTCCACAGATTTCCTATGGGATTAAGGTCTGGAGACTGGCTAGGCCACTCCAGGACCTTAATGTGCTTCTTCTTGAGACACTCCTTTGTTGACTTGGCAGTGTGTTTTGGATCATTGTCATGCTGGAATACCCATACACGACCCATTTTCAATGCCCTGGCTGAGGGAAGGAGGTTCTCACCCAAGATTTGATGGTACATGGCCCCGTCCATCGTCCCTTTTATGCGGTGAAGTTGTCCTGTCCCCTTAGCAGAAAAACAATCCCAAAGCATAATGTTTCCACCTCCATGATTGACGATGGGGATGGTGTTCTAAAGGTCATAGGCAAAATTCCTCCTCCTTCACACACGGCGAGTTGAGTTGATGCCAAAAAGCTCCATTTTGGTCTCATCTGACCACAACACTTTGTTAGGGAAGATTCAGAATTTGTTGGTAACATATGTAAGATGTTTTATATTTATCTAATGTGTGTAAGTTACTTCTCATCAGAATGGTATTTTTGTATAATACTGTGGCGAGGTTGCAGTTATCTGTTCTATGTCAAGACTAAGTTGCATGGGCCGCTGGGAGGGGAGAGGTCAAAGTGTCATCATGTGTAAACATATCTTTTACTCCCTACCTTTTTCTAGTGGGGAAAGGAGGGTGGCAGTGTCTGGAATCATTCTCATGCTCCCTTTTATCTTAACCTATAGCCTCACTCTCCTCTCCGTGAGTTTGTATTTAGAGTGGGTTGTATCTAAATGACAATTTGATATATGCCTGTTGATATGGAGGATTGGTTTATGGTTCTGGGGTTTGGGAAAGGAGACAAAGCTGAACGATGAATTATGTCTATGCTGTCTGACTATGTGTGATCTTTGCTATAAAGGATCCCATTTTGCCATTGTGTGGGGACTCTCAACTTTTCATTAGAGATACTGAACTGTTGAAAGTCAAAATGCTATAGAGCTTATATAATTAAAGATGGACTTTTATAACTAACTCTGACTTGTGTGTTTGGTTTGCTCCCATGATTTGGTAAATAGAGGAAATTTCCACGACAACTTTCACCCTGTTGTCCTCTGAATCATTCAGATGTTCATTGACAAACATCAGACATATCTATATGTGCTTTCTTGAGCAGGGGGACCTTGCGGGCGCTGCAGGATTTCAGTCCTTCACGGCGTAGTGTGTTACAAATTGTTTTCTTGGTGACTATAGTCCCAGCTGCCTTGATCATTGACAAGATCCTCCCGTATAGTTCTGGGATGATGCCTCACCGTTCTCATGATCATTGCAACTCCACGAGGTGAGATCTTTCATGGAGCCCCAGGCCGAGGGAGATTGACAGTTCTTTTGTTTCTCTTCCATTTGCGAAAAATCGCACCAACTATTGTCACCTTCTCACGAGGCTGCTTGGCGACAGCCTTGTGTATGTCTAAAATCTTGTCCCTGACATCCTTGGAGAACTCTTTGGTCTTGGCCATGGTGGAGAGTTTGGAATCTGATTGATTGATTGCTTCTGTGGACAGGTGTCTTTTATACAGGTAACAAACTGAGAGTAGGAGCACTCCCTTTACTAGTGTGCTCCTAATCTCAGCTCGTTGCCTGTATAAAAGACACCGGGGAGCCAGAAATCTTTCTGATTGAAATGCGAATCAATTTCTCCTGATTGACAAAATATCTTGTTTAAAACGGGAACGTTTTTCATCCAAAAATGAAATACTGCCCCCAGAGGTTCAAGAAGTTAAGGACTCAGAATAGCCTAGAACATATCAATGGTAAAATAATATCGTACAACACCCAGTTAACAAAAATGGTCTCACTCCTACAGACATTAAGTCACATTGCCATGACTTGCTATATAAAGCAGACAGAGAGGCATTGAATCATTAATTTACTGTTCAATTGAACGTAAGAATGGGCAAAACGAGTGACCTAAGCTTTTTGAGTGTGGTATGATCGTCTGTGGCAGGCGCCGGATCCAGTTTCTCAAAAATGCCCACCCTCTTGGGCTCTTCACGCATGACCGTGTTTAGGGTTCACCGAGAATCGTGAGACAAACGAAAAACATCCAGTGGCAGTCCAGTGGGGGAAAAAAACTCAGCTCATTGATGAGAGAGGTCGAAGGAAAATGGCAAGAATCGTGCAACCTAACAGGCCGGCCACATACAGACAAATAATGGCACAGTACAAAGTGGTTTGCAGAACGGCATCTCGGAATGCACAACTCGTCAACTTGCCTGGTCCAGCGAATACTGTTGTGTCATGCTGATGGCAGATTCAGGATTTGGAGTGAGCAGCAGGAGTCCATGAACCTATCCTGCCTTTTGTCAATGGTACAGGCTGGTGGCGTTGGTGTACTTATGTGGGGAATGTTTTCCTGGTACATGTTCAGTCCCTTGCTACTAATTGAGCAATGAAAGTTTTCGAAACCTTGCAGAATCCATGCCCCGAAGAATTCATGCTATTCTGGAGGCAAAGATAGGCCCTACCCGGTACTAGATGGGTGTGCCTAATAAACTGACTGGTGAGTGTATGTCGAACACTTTATTCACAAAAACTATTGTGTATAGAACTGTTGCAAGGACTTGAGGAATTGTTTTAATGTGAATGTTTTGCTAAGGTTGTCAACCTCATAAACGCTAATTAATCATAAAACAGGGAGATGTGGCCTACACACAACAGCTGGCCGGACTGTCCAGTGACCCTTTTCAGGAAACTTGGCATATGTCGCGGGTCACTACTTCACAGAAGAGCCGTTTGAAAGTAAATTTTCTTTTGGCATGAATGCCTTCTCAAACATGTGAACTTGCATGTTCCTTTAATAACAAACTTCTATGCAAATAAAATAGATAAATTACTAGCCTGGTTGGTTTTGTCACGGAATAATACAGCGACCTTCCCGCTAGCCATGATTAGCTGAGATAATGAGTGGGCTGTAAATGTCAAGAGATGAGATTGGATTGGACTGAACCGTATAGTACGCTTCTGTCTATTTGAGCTGGTCAGTATGTCTAGGTAATCCTGTCTAACGTGGCTTTAAACATTTTTATCACGTAGTAAAACTGCATAAGTTTTGCTCTCCACTTTCTGGAAGACTGAGTTGTGAAATCAGTGAAAACTGAGTATGATAGCTAAGGAGTGATCATAACAACATACAGGAACATACTGGCCCTGAACAAACTTGATTTGACATATCCTGAGAATGCATTCATTGTAGCTGGGGATTTTACAAGGCTAATCTGAAAACAAGACTCCCTAAATTCTATCAGCATATCGATTGTGCAACCAGGGATGGGAAAACCCTGGATCATTGTTATTCTAACTTCTGCGACGCATGTAAGTGTTACGTCCTGACCTTAGTTCCTTTTTTATGTCTCTATTTTGGTTTGGTCAGGGCGTGAGTTGAGGTGGGAATTCTATGTTTTCATTCTGTTTTGTTCTGTGTGTTGTATTTCTATGTGTTTGTCCTGGTATGGTTCCCAGTCAGAGGCAGCTGTCAATCGTTGTCTCTGATTGAGAACCATACTTAGGTAGCCTGTTCCCACCTGTGTTTCTGGGTAGTTGTTTCCTGTTTTTTTCACCTTACAGGACTGTTTCGTGACGTTCACTCTCTTTGTTGTTTTTTGTCATTTAGTGTTCAGTTAATTTCATTAAATTTACTATGAACACTTACGCTGCGTGTTGGTCCGATGATTCCTATTCCTCATCATCAGACGAAGAGGAGAGCCATTAAAATAAGGCCCTCCCCCGCCCTCCTTTCGGGAAAGCTGACCACGACTCCATTTTGTTGCTCCATGCCTAAAGACAGAGACTAAAACAGGAAGCTCCCGCGCTCATGTCTGTTCAACGCTGGTCCGACAAATCTGATTCCACGCTTCAAGAGTGCTTCGATCACGTGGATTGGGATATGTTCCGCATATCCACTGCTTTTAACCAGGGCAAGGTGACCGGAAACATGACCGAATACAAACAATGTAGCTATTCCCTACGCAAGGCAATCAAACAAGCTAAGCGTCAGTATAGACACAAAGTAGAGTTGCAATTCAATGGCTCAGACACAAGAGGTATCTGGCATGGTCAACAGTCAATCACGGATTACAAAAAGAAACCCCATCGCGGACCAGGATGTCTTGCTCCCAGACAGACTAAACAACTTTGAGGACAATACAGTGCCACTGACACGGCCCGCTACCAAAACCTGCGGTCTCTCCTTCACTGCAGCCGACGTGAGGAAAACATTTAAACGTGTTAACCCTCGCAAGGCTGCAGGCCCAGACGGCATCCCCAGCCCCTTAGAGCATGCGCAGACCAGCTGGCTGGTGTGTTTACGGACATATTCAATCAATCCTTATCCCAGTATGCAGTTCCCACATGCTTCAAGAGGGTCACCATTGTTCCTGTTCCCAAGAAAGCTAAGGTAACTGAGCTAAACGACTACCGCCCCGTAGCACTCACTTCCGTCATCATGAAGTGCTTTGAGAGACTAGTCAAGGACCATATCACCTCCACCCTACCTGACACCCTAGACCCACTCCAATTTGCTTAACGCCCCAATAGGTCCACAGACGACGCAATCGCAACCACACTGCACACTGCCCTAACCCATCTGGACAAGAGGAATACCTACGTGAGAATGCTGTTAATTGACAACAGCTCAGCATTTAACACCATAGTACGTACCCTCCAAACTCGTCATTAAGCTAGACCCTGGGTCTCGACCCCGCCCTGTGCAACGGGGTACTGGACTTCCTGATGGGCCGCCCCGAGGTGGTGAGGGTAGGTAACATCTCCACCCTGCTGATCCTCAACACTGGCACCCCGCAAGGGTGCGTTCTGAGCCCTCTCATGTACTCCCTATTCACCCAAGACTGCGTGACAAGGCACACCTCCAACTCAATCATCAAGTTTGCTGACGACACTACAGTGGTAGGCTTGATTACCAACAACGACGAGACGGCCTACAGGGAGGAGGTCAGGGCCCTTGGAGTGTGGTGTCAGGTAAAAAATAACCTCACACTCAACGTCAACAAAACAAAGGAGATGATCGGGGACTTCAGGAAACAGCAGAGGGAGCACCCCCCTATCCACATCGACGGGACAGTAGTGGAGAGGGTAGTAAGTTTTAAGTTCCTCGGCGTACACATCACGGACAAACTGAATTGGTCCACCCACACAGACAGCGTGGTGAAGAAGGCGCAGCAGCGCTTCTTCAATCTCCAGAGGCTGAAGAAATTCAGCTCGTCACCAAAAGCACTCACAAACTTTTACAGATGCACAATCGAGAGCATCCTGTCGGGCTGTATCACCGCATGGTACGGCAACTGCTCCGCCCACAACTGTAAGGCTCTCCAGAGGGTAGTGAGGTCTGCACAACGCATCACCGGGGTAAAACTACCTGCCCTCCAGGACTTCTACACCACCCGATGTCACAGGAAGGTCATTAAGATCATCAAGGACAACAACCACCCGAGCCACTGCCTGTTCACCCCGCTATCATCCAGAAGGCGAGGTCAGTACAGGTGCATCAAAGCAGGGACAGAGAGATTGAAAAACAGCTTCTATCAAGGCCATCAGACTGTTAAACAGCCACCACTAACATTGAGTGGCTGCTGCCAACATACTGATTCAACTCCAGCCACTTAAAAAATGTATCACTAGCCACTTTAAACAATGCCACTTAATATAATGTTTACATACCCTACATTACTCATCTCAAATGTATATACTGTACTATATACCATCTACTGCATCTTGCCATCTTTATGTAATACATGTATCACTAGCCACTTTAAACAATGCCACATATGTATCCTTCCCCTTCATTACTCATATGTATATACTGTACTCTATACCATCTACTGCCTCTTGCCTATGCCGTTCTGTACCATCACTCATTCGTATATTTTTATGTACATATTCTTCATCCCTTTACACTTGTGTGCATAAGGTGGTTGTTGTGAAATTGTTAGGTTAGATTGCTCGTTGGTTATTACTGCATTGTCGGAACTAGAAGCACAAGCATTTTGCTACACTCGCATTAACTTATGCTAACCATGTGTATGTGCCAAATCAAATTGGATTTGATTTTGAGATGGAGAAAACACCTGTCTCCAGATGACATCTTCAAACTATGGGCAACCATGACATTTGTGACAGGAGACGCGTCCATCAATGATGTATTTGGGTAAGGTAGTCTAGCTAGCTATATTTTCAGATATTACACATCTCATTTTGAGAGAAAATTGTTTAATTTCAAGTTACAGTGTACTGTTAGCTATCTATATAACGTTATGTGTTTGATCTTAATATTCCTATGTCAGAGCCATTTGCTTGCCTATTTATAGCCGATTGTTAGCGAGCTAACATTGAACTTGGTTGGTTATTTGCGCCACCCGGGAGTCACAACTTGGTATGAATTTTTAACTGTTACTTGAACTTGTATTATATATACATCCTTGACGTCGAGTTATCAGGAAAGGACAGACAATCTCCTAAGAATGACAGCGTATTTCAACGTATCCACTCTACAACACTATGACCAGAAAGATTTTTCAAAGAACAATGGCAATCTCTGCTCGGCAAACCAGTCTTCCATCTTCGACCCATCAATCGCAGAGCAGCTCAGAGTAAATATATATCTTGCAATTTCCTTTTCCGAATGTGCGCTTATTATAATGTATAAGATGCTATATTTAAGGTAGCATAGCTTCTCTAGGTCCGATAGAGACCCAATCCCTTTGTCCCTCAGTCTTCCCGCACTTTCAAACCCAATCCCTTTCCTGTCTGTAACCAGCCGTCATATCAGCTTATATATATATATATATGTAGTTCTGTGTGATTATTTAAGTATTTAGTAAATAAATGGTTAAGCCAATTTGTGTATTGCTGATTGAACTTGTTAGCTTGGGTTTGTACAGATAACCAAGTACTTTATGACCATCAGAATGAGACTTATCGAGGTGATGAATAATAATTGACTGCTATTTATGCAAAACATCTTCAGATCTTTAAGAGAGTGAATTCGGGAGATCACCGCTCTATATCTATTAATGCTTCTGTGATGCCACAGGTTATTAATGGTTTAATTGTAGCATGGTTTAATTCAATCACGTATTCAATGAAACGTTAGGTCAACGATTTGATAAAATGGCATGTCATGTAATTTTATCATAGTCAGAGACACGACACCGTGTATATTCAGTTTACTGTCCGTCTGTAAATTGTGTTTATTGTGGCTGCACTATTTAACCAAATCAAATTCCTGTACATGCGAATGCATTTGGGGCATAAAAGTGATATTACTAAACACTTGTGATGTCCTGTCATATTAGTAATCTCATTTTGTCCCTTCTGGGGTGTTTGCCAGTACCTGTAGATCAGCTCCAGGCCACTCTCGTCACAGATAATTGTCTTGAAGGAGCCTGAATTACAGATCCAACCCAGCTCCTATCACAGTGAAGGAGAGGGAGGGAGAGAAAGACTGTCACCATACGGTCGTGGTTGCCAACAGTAAATAAACAGTTTGACATTCAGTGCCTTCAGAAAGTACTGACACCCCTTGACTTTTCCACATTTTGTTGTGTTAAAGCCTGAATTGAAAATGTATCAAATGTACATGTAGATTATTTTGTCACTGGCCTCCACACAATAGCCCATAATGTCAAAGTAAAATTACGTTTTTCAAAATTTGTACAAATGAATCAAAAATGAATAGATTGCATTTCTTGAGTCAATTAGTATTTAACCCCTTTGTTATGCCAAGCCTAAGTTCAGGAGTAAAAATGTGCTTTACAAGACACATGCAATAAGTTGCATGTACTCACTTGTGTGCAATAATAGTGTTTTTTGAATGACTAGTCCATCTCTGTTCCCCACACTTACAACTATCTATAAAGTTTCTCAGTCAAGCAGTGAATTTCAAACACAGATTCAACCACAATGACCAGGGATGTTTTCCAATCACTCGCAAATAAGGGCTCCTATTAGTAGATGGATAAAAAAAGCAAATATTGAATATACCTTTGAGTATGTGGAAGTAATTAATTACACTGGATAGTGAATCAATACACCCAGTCACTACAAAGATACAAGTATCTTTCCTAACTCAGTTGCTGGAGAGAAAGCAAACCACTCAGGGATTTCACCATGAGGCCAATGGTGACTTTAAAACAGTTACAGAGTTTAATGGCTGTGATAGGTGAAAACTGAGGATGGATCAACAACATTGTAGTTACTCGACAATACTAACCTGAAAAGAAGGAAGTCTGTGCAGAATAACATTTGCAACAAGGCACTGAAGGAATACTGCAAAGAAATGTGGCAAAGCAATTCACTTTTTTTCCTGAATACAAAGTCTTATGTTTTGGGCTAATCAAATACAAAACATTACTGAGTACCACTCTCCATATTATCCCATACAAACACATTGAATAACAGAGTCACTACATGGAACAAAAGGTAGCCCCCCCCAAAAAAAAATGTCTGAGAGAGAATTTTTTATTTTTTTAATAAGAATGATCATGTTTTTTAAATTGTATGTATTTAACCCCCCTTTTTTTACTGAACAGTGTCCATATATACACTGCTCAAAAAATAAAGCGAACACTTAAACAACACAATTTAACTCCAAGTCAATCACACTTCTGTGAAATCAAACTGTCCACTTAGGAAGCAACACTGATTGACAATACATTTCACATGCTGTTGTGCAAATGGAATAGACAACAGGTGGAAATTATAGACAATTAGCAAGACACCCCCAATAAAGGATTGGTTCTGCAGGTGGTGACTACAGACCACTTCTCAGTTCCTATTCTTACTGGCTGATGTTTTGGTCACTTTTGAATGCTGGCGGTGCTTTCACTCTAGTGGTAGCATGAGACGGAGTCTACAACCCACACAAGTAGCTCAGGTAATGCAGCTCATCCAGGATGGCACATCAATGCGAGCTGTGGCAATAAGATTTCCTGTGTCTGTCAGCGTAGTGTCCAGAGCATGGAGGTGCTACCAGGAGACAGGCCAGTACATCAGGAGACGTGGAGGAGGCCGTAGGAGGGCAACAACCCAGCAGCAGGAACGCTACCTCCGCCTTTGTGCAAGGAGGAGCAGGAGGAGCACTTGTGCTTACAGCCCAACACCGTGCAGGACGTTTGGCATTTGCCAGAGAACACCAAGATTGGCAAATTCGCCACTGGCGCCCTGTGCTCTTCACAGATGAAAGCAGGTTCACACTGAGCACATGTGACAGACGTGACAGAGTCTGGAGATGCTGTGGAGAACGTTATGCTGCCTGCAACACCTCCAGCATGACCGGTTTGGTGGTGGGTCAGTCATGGTGTGCACAGCCCTCCATGTGCTTTCCAGAGGTAGCCTGACTGCCATTAGGTACCGAGATGAGATCCTCAGACACCCTGTGAGACCATATGCTGGTGCAGTTGGCCCTGGCTTCCTCCTAATGCAAGACAATGCTAGACCTCATGTGGCTGGAGTGTGTCAGCAGTTCTTGCAAGAGGAAGGCATTGATGATATGGACTGGCCCGCCCATTCCCCAGACCTGAATCCAATTGAGCACATCTGGGACATCATGTCTCGCTCCATCCACCAACGCCACGTTGCACCACAGACTGTCCAGGAGTTAGGCATGCTCATCGGGAGCATGCCTAGGCGTTGTAGGGAGGTCATACAGCCACGTGGAGGCCACACACACTACTGAGCCTCATTTTGACTTGTTTTAAGGACATTACATCAAAGTTGGATCAGCCGGTAGTGTGGTTTTCCACTTTAATTTTGAGTGTGACTCCAAATCCAGACCTCCATGGGTTGATACATTTGATTTCCATTGATAATCTTTGTGTGATTTTGTTGTCAGCACATTCAACTATGTAAAGAAAAAAGTATTTAATAAAAATATTTCATTCATTCAGATCTAGGATGTGTTATTTTAGTGTTCCCTTTATTTTTTTGAGCAGTGTACTTCCATACATTTTTTCAACTGGTACCAGGGGACATTCAGACAAATGTTGTGAGGCCTGTGGGAGTAGCCCAAACTGTTCAGACACTATAGACAGAAGTTGGCAGATCGTCTGTACAGACGAGTCCCAAGACGCTTGTGCAGGTCATAGAGCAAAACAGAGAACACCATCTTGTGTCTCACCTTTCCATAGAGGGTCATAATAGTCTGTAGTCCAAACCGTTCGGATGCTACAGATGATTTTGTGAGAAGAACGATTTTCGGTATGTCTCATAGTCTGACAAACACCGCTCTAGCTATGTCACCTTTCACCAGAGATGTGGAAATGTGATATAGGCAAATGTGGTGGATTGAGATGCATCCAATGCTAAAAAAACAGATATCACTAATTTTTATGACAGATTTTTGGGGGGATTATTTATTAACTTAACCTCAGCTGCTCTAGTATACATTCAGTAGCATAAACATTCAACCTAACAAACCATACTTGGAAAATAGTATGTGTATCTACAGGCATTATTTGCTTGGGCTATGTCTTCACAGTTGCGGTTTGCATCACACTACTCACAGTAATAAACACAGTAATATTATTATTCAAAATCTGGGATACTTGTAAGGGCCCTTATTGGCTGGAGAGGAATGAAAGGGCCACAAAGTACAGCAGGTGTAAGCACTAGTAGAAGTGACTTTTTAATATAAAGTATTTGGACAGAAAAAAAAGATAATTGCCCACAAAAGTCCTTGCCTCTTATGTTTTCTCTATCACCTGTTGTTGGAGCCAGCCAGCCAGCAAGCGAACCAGCCAGAGGTAGTGCAAGGTAACCTTTCTGTAATTGATGTTTGTGTGTGCCCCGCGCTCCAGGTGGCCATAGTGTGTGGGACAACAGAGTTGTCTTCTCCTCAGCAGGGAGGTTTAATGCAGCATCACAGTTTGACTTATGGGGGCAGCCCCTCTCCATGCAATCAAATGTATTTATAAAGCCATCAGCTGATGTCACAAAGTGCTGTACAGAAACCCAGCCTAAAACCCCAAACAGCAAGCAATGCAGTTGTAGAAGCACAGTGGCTAGTAAAAACTCCCTAGAAAGGCCAGAACCTAGGAAGAACCCTAGAGAAGAACCAGGCAATGAGGGGTGGCCTGTCACGACTCTTGTCGTCGGTGGAAGAAGTGGACCAAAGCAGAGCGTGGTAAGTGTTCATGATTTATTGTCAAAACACTTGAACAAACCAACAATTCTCTCAGGTGCAGAAAACACAAAACAGAAAATAATCACCCACAAACACAGGTGGGAAAAGGCTGCCTACGTATGATTCTCAATCAGAGACAACGATAGACAGCTGTCCCTGATTGAGAACCATACCCGGCCAAAACATAGAAATACAAAACATAGAAATAAAGAACATAGAATGCCCACCAAAATCACACCCTGTCCAAACCAAAATAGAGACATAAAAAGCTCTCTACGGTCAGAGTGTGACATGACCAGTCCTCTTCTGGCTGTGCCGGGTGGAGATTATAACAGAACATGGCCAAGATGTTCAAATGTTCATAAATGGCCAGCATGGTCCAATAATAGTAATCACAGTGAACAGGTCAGGGTTCCATAGCCGCAGGCAGAACAGTTGAAACTGAAGTAGCAACATGGCCAGGTGGACTGGGCACAACAAGGAGTCATCATGCCAGGTAGTCCTGAGGCATGGTCCTAGGGCTGAGGTCCTCCAAGAGAGAGAAAGAAAGAGAGAATTAGAGAGATACTTAAATTCACACAGGACACCGGATAAGACAAGATAAATACTCCAGATATAACAGACTGACCCTAGCCCCCATAAACTACTGCAGCATAAATACTGGAGGCTGAGACAGGAGGGGTCGGGAGACACTGTGTCCCCATCCGACGATGTCCCCGGACAGGGCCAAACAGGCAGGATATAACCCCACCCACTTTGCCAAAGCACAGCCCCCACACCACTAGAGGGATATCTTCAACCACCAACTTACCACCCTGAGACAAGGCCACGGCACATCCCAGGAGGGGGGGGGGTCAACCCGGACAGGAAGATCACGTCAGTGAGTCATCCACTCAAACGACGCACCCCTCCTAGGGACGGCATGGAAGAGCACCAGTAAGCCAGTGACTCAGCACCTGTAATAGGGTTAGAGGAAGAGAATCCCAGTGGAGAGAGGGGAACCGGCCAGGCAGAGACAGCAAGGGCGGTTGGTTGCTCCAGTGCCTTTCCGTTCACCTTCACACTCCTGGGCCAGACTACACCCATTGACATTCTGCGATAAACTGACAGAATATGAAAGGAAGTTAAGGAACTTCTTTCATGCTGTGCTGCAATGATGCTTTTAAAGTAAGGGAAAATAAGTGAGAGAGAGTGTGTGTGTGTCTCTTTCATTAGCCTTTTGAAAGTCTGCATCTTTGTATTAAATCAAATGTTGTAACATGCGATGAATACAACAGGTGTAAACTCTACCATGAATTGCTTACTTACATGCCCTTTCCCAACAATGCAGAGTAAAAAAAATATAGAAAAAAATGTAAATAAAAAAGGAAATAGTTGCACAATAAAATAACAAGGCTATATTCATACATGTAATGTTCTATAAACAGGGTTTGATTGATTGCATTTATGGGATAATTAAAAGTACAACAACAATTTGTTGTACAAGGTAGACTTGTTTGTAACACTTAAAACCTCTTACAGCTACCCCCCTACTTTTTTCAATTTCCGCCTTAAGACATACCCAAATCTAACTGCCTGTAGCTCAGGCTCAGAACCAAGGATATGCATATTCTTGATTTCATTTGAAAGAAAACACTCTGAAGGTTGTGTAAATGTGAATTGAATGTAGGAGAATATAACACAATAGATCTGGTTTAGATAATACAATGAAAAAACCATACCTTTTTTCATTTTTATTGTTGTATCATCTTTAAAATGAACAAGACAAAACAAACATTCAGATAGGATGATGGGGACAATTTCAGTGAAAAACATAAGAGGGCATAAGTACTTGTGCAAAGTCAGAATGATAACTTCCAAAATGAGTGTGCTACATGACATTTATCATGAAGTCACCCAAGTGTCCCACACAAGTAGCCCAAATGTACACAAGTGGCCAAATTGGTGAAGTTATACATTTTGAATGGAATAACTATATACAAAATACCAAAATTATATTCTAACACCCCCCCCAAAAAATGGAGAAAAAACATGAAAAAAAAAAATACATTCACAAAATAACACTTTCAATATTTTGAAGACCCTCAGTCCTCTACACAATATTGTGCTGCTGATGCCAGGTGCCATAGCAGTCTCTTTCTGCTGTAAAGCAGAGGGGCACCAAGCATGTGGTGCAGGTGATGTGGGACTTCATTTTCCAAAGAACACAGCGACGCCTCCATGCTGTGCCCTTTTGGCCCTGAGGCACATCCATGCCCGCAGAAATATATTTGGGCAGATGAACACCACTTGTGGCAGGAGCTGGATGAACCAGCTAACAGTGGGGGATGGACACCTTGGCACTGGGGGCTCCCATTCGGAGTCAGTGTCCCCTTGAAAGAAAATGTTCAGTTAGAATAGTTTCACATATGAGCCCTGTATCAACAGGTATAATAAACAGATATACAGTGGGGCAAAAAAGTATTTAGTCAGCCACCAATTGTGCAAGTTCTCCCACTTAAAAAGATGAGAGAGGCATTTCATTATAGGTACACTTCAACTATGACAGACAAAATGAGAAAAAAAATCCAGAAAATCACATTGTAGGATTTTTTTATTAATTTATTTGAAAATTATGGTGGAAAATAAGTATTTGGTCAAAAAAAGTTTCTCAATACTTGTTATATACCCTTTGTTGGCAATGACAGAGGTCAAACGTTTTCTGTAAGTCTTCACAAGGTTTTCACACACTGTTGCTGGTATTTTGGCCCATTCCTCCATGCAGATCTCCTCTAGAGCAGGGATATTTTGGGGCTGTTGCTGGGCAACATGGACTTTCAACTCCCTCCAAAGATTTTCTATAGGGTTGAGATCTGGAGACTGGCTAGGCCCCTTCAGGACCTTGAAATGCTTCTTACGAAGCCACTCATTCGTTGCCCAGGCAGTGTGTTTGGGCTCATTGTCATGCTGAAAGACCCAGCCACGTTTCATCTTCAATGCCCTTGCTGATGGAAGGAGGTTTTCACTCAAAATCTTACGATACATGGCCCCATTCATTCTTTCCTTTACACAGATCAGTCGTGCTGGTCCCTTTGCAGAAAAAAGCCCCAAAGCATGATGTTTCCACCCCCATGCTTCACAGTAGGTATGGTGTTCTTTGGATGCAACTCACCAATCTTTGTCCTCCAAACATGACGAGTTGAGTTTTTACCAACAAGTTATATTTTGGTTTCATCTGACCATATGACATTCTCCCAATCTTCTTCTGGATCATCCAAATGCTCTCTAGCAGACTTCAGACGGGCCTGGACATGTTCTGGCTTAAGCAGGGGGACACGTCTGGCACTGCAGGATTTGAGTCCCTGGCGGCGTAGTGTGTTGCTCACCGTTCTTGTGATCATTTTGATCCCACAGGGTGAGATCTTGCGTGGAGCCCCAGATTGAGGGAGATTATCAGTGGTCTTGTATGTCTTCCATTTCCTATTAATTGCTCCCACAGTAGATTTCTTCAAACCCAGCTGCTTACCTATTACAGATTCAGTCTTCCCACTCTGGTGCAGGTCTACAATTTTGTTTCTGGTGTCCTTTGATAGCTCTTTGGTCTTGGCCATAGTGGAGTTTGGAGTGTGACTGTTTGAGGTTGTGGACAGGTGTCTTTAATACTGATAACAAGTTCAAACAGGTGCCATTAATACAGGTAACGAGTGGAGGACAGAGGAGCCTCTTAAAGAAGAAGTTACAGATCTGTGAGAGCCAGAAATCTTGCTTGTTTGTGACCAAATACTTATTTTCCACCATAATTTGCAAATAAATTCATTAAAAATCCTACAATGTGATTTTCTGGATTTCTGGCATCTCTTATCTTTTTAAGTGGGAGACCTTGCACAATTGGTGGCTGACTAAATACTTTTTTGCCCCACTGAATATAGAGTACAGGGAACATAAGGTTGAATATATTATTATAGACCTGTTAGAGCTACTGTCTCATTTATATTATGACAGACCAGCTAGATCTACTGTCTTTATTATATTACAACAGACCAGCTGTATCTAGTGTCTCCATTTCGCCTTGGCCATTGTTGTGGGCCTGCCCTCCCCTCAACAGTCTCAAATAGGCTATTTAATTTCACAAATAATATTTTATATTATTAATTTCAAACAACGGCATTGGCATGAGAAAAACTTACCAGTCCAAAACGATGTCCTCTCCATTCAAAATATATTCCTCCATTTGGGAATCGCTAAATTAATTGTCCTCCAACAATCTCTGTCTCACTTTCCCGATCAATTTCTTCTAAAATTGTGTGTACATCTGTATATCTAGACTTAGATTTAGCTTTCCCTGACTTAGTCGCCATACTGATTTGATATATAAACAGCTGACGATTTGCTTTACCAAAACAACGTTGTGCGTAACATGCGTTGCTCCTTCCGGTATGAAACTTCAATGGCGAATTACCCTCTTTACGCCGGAGTTTACTAGATCTTCCAACACATAACCGTTGCATATTGCCGTGTTCCTCTGCTCATTGTCTATCCACCCAGCTAGATTTTAAGACGATCAGTGGTCATTGGGTTAAAATACAGTCAATCAACGAAACAGTGGTCATATCATTGGTGCACAATGATGTCATTACTTGTTGTCTTCAAATCGGTTTCTTTCAGTCAATACATCCCGCGAAATGACCCATCTCGTTTGGTTGTGTTACAAACAAACCAGTTGTTTGCAATGAAGCCAAACATGACTGGAAAAGTCACAATTCGTGTGTGTATGTACATCGAATGTGTCGTCGAAAATGAAATGAGACGGAATTCACGACACAAGCAGTTCACAAAATGTTTTGTGTTAGGCTATAAAAATGGATTTTATCAAACAAAAGACCATTCATTGTGTAACAATGAGCATTGGGATTGCAAACAGAGGAAGATCATCAAAGGTAAACTATTTATTTTATTGCAGTTTGTGATGTTGTTACGCCTGTGCTGGTTGAAATAGTTGTTTTTTATGGGGCTCTATGCTCAGATAAAATATGCTTTACAGCCAACGCTAGACAAGCATTTGTGTAAGTTTATCATAGCCTAGCATAGCATTATGCCCTGCTAGCAGCAGGCAACATTTTCACAAAAATAAGAAAAGCTCCCGTTTGTTCTTCACGTTTGGCTGAGAAATCGACCGGAAAATGCGGTCACTACAACGTCGAACGCCAAACTCTTTTCCAAATTAGCTCCATAATATCGACAGAAACATGGCAAATGTGGTTTAGAATCAATCCTCAAGGTGTTTTTCACATATCTATTCGATAATATATCCGTCGGGGCAATTGGTTTCTCATTAGAAGCGATTGGAATATTGGCTACCTCAGTACTTTACGCAAGATTTTCTGCGGGAGCCATCATGTGACCACTTGCTCAATGTGAAAAAAAAACATGTTTTTTTTTCATTGTTTTATCTAAACCAGATCTATTGTATTATATTCTCCTACATTCAATTCACATTTACACAAACTTCAGAGTGTTATCTTTCAAATGGTACCAAGAATATGCATATCCTTGGTTCTGTGCCTGAGCTACAGGCTGTTAGATTTGGGTATGTCTTCAGGCGGGAATATTGCACAAGTAGGGGGGTAGCTGTAAGAGAAAAGTGGTGTGTGAATATGTATTCACCCCTTTGCTATGAAGCCCCTAAATAAGAAGTCACATAATTAGTTAACCTCTCTAGGGTAGGGGGCAGCATTCTGAATTTTGGATGAAAAGCATGCCCAGATTTAACGGCCTGCTACTCGGGCCCAGAAGATATGATATGCATATGACTTCTAGATTTGGAGAGAAAATACTCTAAAGTTTCCAAAACTGTTAAAATAGTGTCTGAGTATAACATAACTGATTTAGCAGGCGAAAACTTGAGAAAAATCTAGTCAGGAAGTAGTTTTCTTTTTGGTTTTGTAGGTTTCTATTCAATGCCATTACTGTATCCATTGACATATGACTCAATTTGCAGTTCCTATGCCTTCCACTAGATGTCAACAGTCTTTAGAAATGGTTTCAGGCTTGTATTCTTATAAATGAGGGTGTAAGATCAGTCTGAACGAGTGGACCCAAACATGATGCAGAGTTTTTTCAGGGGCATGTGCATTTCTTGTTTACCTTTTATATTGACAACGTTATTGTCCGGTTGAAATATTATAGATCATTTAGGCTAAAAAACAACCTTAAAGTCTATCTGTGTGCATTCTAAGTGTCAGATGATCTGTCACATGATCTCAGTAGATATACACCTAGTTGTGGTGAAGTACAGATCAGGGCTGGGTTATAAAAAAGTATCAAACTTTGAACATTCCACTGAGCATAATTAAATCCGTTTTTCATTTTAAGTACCAACACAGTGATCATTCTACAGTGGTCCCTGAGCGTACAATCAAACTTAGTTTAGAAAGTCCTGTTTCGGTATGATGCAACAAACAGCATTTGAGCTGGCCACACTTTTTTCAGAAACATTTTGCACAAACACAGTCCTTACAAAAGTTGTCCAGAATGTGAGAAGTTTATTTTTGAATGCAATGTTCAGACATTCACAGAAGTATCTTCAGCATAACACAATCATTCAAACCGGAAAAACATAGGCTACATTTGTCCTAGCGCTAATGTAAACTCACTCACTTTTGTACATCGCCTTGGTCCATACAATTGACCTTATTTTAGCGCCCCAAAAACGTAATACTTCCAGATCAACTGTAATGTCAATACCATTGTAAAGCACAATTTCTCCCCTTTCCAACAAAATTCATGCCGAGACCACCACACTGCCCGTTTCTGCATGATTCCAGAAGGCAATGATCTCCATCGGGTCTTTTTAAAAATGGCGAGTGGGGAAGCAAAACTAATGCGTGGTAGTGAGAAGGAGAGATGTCGTGTGGGAAGACGGCTCTTTTTCACTCGATCTGTCCAACTTATCACCTTATCGCCTCTAAAATGTAAATAAAACACTATAAATAGTTTATATAATGTGTCATTACATACCTACTTGAAAGATTGTGTCGAATTTGAATCTGATTTTTCGGGCGGTGCTAAAGTGATCTTCAGAAGTAAAGAGCGGCTTTGAGAGTCATGATTGCTTGCAGTGATGACGCAAAAAAATGACTAGGTATCCCCCTCTTACCCCCATCACTGTCCATTTCTTGTTTTTAAACGATGAGATAAGTGCAACACCTGGTGGAGAGAGATTATAAGACAGAAATAGTTGCTGTACGTTACGGCATGACACGTCACGATGTAACGGAGGGTCAGTTTTCTCAACTTTTCTCCAATACTATAGAGCCATTACCATGTCGATCAACGCATGAATAGAAACAAAGTTCACATCCCAGATTTTGAAGTCAACACAGTCGCTACAGTCCCATTAGTTTTCTTTGCAGCCTCGTTTGAACATTGCGGTTGCGCACATTTGTGCGGAAGGGGTGAGGGAGTTTACGTTAATTGAGGAAAGATTGACATAACACAAGTGGTCATATTTTTTTAACTCTCGGCTGACAGAAACGACCATATGAATTAGCTAATAGCAATTACTATTTATAGTTAATCAAATCACGGGTGAGCTCACCATTGATCAAAATAACTGAGTAAAACACTTTCAAGAAGTCGAAAGTAATCCGACAGTGGGTTGTTTCTGCGCGCCGCCAAGCTTGTTTTTCGCATTAACCAAAGATAAGAAGAGACAAGATGAGTTTGGTCTGTTTATAGTATGCATGTTGAAGGGGATGTGTCGTCTACAATCATCCACTTTCCTTCATTCACTTCCGGGAGTTTACCCGAAAGATGGGTGAACCATTTATTCTTCTCATTATAACATCTTTGGTATGACAGATTTGACACCCAGAATGCATTGTATAATGTCAAGAAACATGGCGCCACACATAGCTGGCAAATAGGTTAGTTCATTGTAATCAGTACAACCTTCAAAAAGGTATTTTACACACATCATAGGTGTCCATTACAATATATGCAAAATCAGAATGCATTATTTGTCACCAGTAATTGAAAACGTGAATAAAACTGTAAATACACTATGCTTCATACATACATACTATGTGCGCCTACAGTAGCATTGACAACATGATATACAGAAAATAAGGAAATTACTTTGATAGGAACACACACATGTCCAAAGTTATTATGTGTAAGGAAGACAAAAGCAAACTCCAGCAAGAAAATGTCCCAATTCTTGCAAGACTGCGCAAATATATGTATACTTGATCTGCAAACATGAGTGAACTGCTGTGGGGTCTAATCGAAGAAAAGTTTATCCGGCTCAGTAAAGCCTCAAACATAAATTGTCCTCAAAGCAGAAATGGGCTACTTCTATGTGAATTAATGAGGAGGCGGAACACACCTCAATTCAAACAGGTGTTGGAAAATACAACTTGTTAGAAAATATTTTTAAATTGACAAGTTGTAACATAACGTATAGATAATTAGCAGGCAGCGCGTGTTATTAACTGTCCTGTTAGGTAATAATCACATTTTGGAAAAGTGAGTGCATTCTGACTTCACGTGCATAAAACATCTCATACTGGTGCGACCATTAGAGATATTTGGAAGTCAGGTGTGAAAAGGTAAAAAAACGTAAAGAATATGGCATCACAACAAAATCTGCCAAGAGAGGGCCGGCCACCATAACTCACAGACCAGGCAAGGATTTTCTCTGACAAAAAAAATTAAACATTTGAGGCCAATGAAGGTAAGGGAGAGAGAAACAGCGTGTATGCATGAGTCTGAATGTGTGTTTGCGTGTGTGAGTAGATTGGGTGTTGAGGTCGACAGAGAGAACGTTGAGATTGTTGAGCTGCCACTGACAGCCAGGCGAAGAGCAAAAAGGAGCAGCTTGCACAAGACACTCTGCAGACGAAGGAGGAACTCAGGCCAGCCAGAGATAGGGGTGCTTTGGTAGACTTCAAGTAATGAAGTGCTGAGTTGAGGAGGACCTGTGATCATTACACCAACAAAAATAAAATTGTTTGCACTACACAACAAAGTTACGCAACCATATATAAATAGGTTATTAGTAGGTTAAAATGTACTAGTTACAGACAAACGACTTGACATGCTGCCATCTTGGATTTGAAGTTGATCGAGTGTATCGAGTCTAGCTCGACACTCAAGTGTTGCTTTAGCAGTATGCTTAGGGTCATTGTCCTGGTGGAAGGTGAACCTCCGTCCAAGTCTCAAATCTCTGGAAGACTGAAACAGGTTTCCCTCAACAATTTCCCTCTATTTAGCACCATCCATCATTCCTTCAATTCTGACCAGTTTCCCAGTCCCTGCCAGTGAAAAACATTGTGGTGTTCTTGGGGTGATGAGAGGTGTTGGGTTTGCGCCAGACATAGCATTTCCTTTGATGACCAAAAATATACATTTTTGTCTCATCTGAGCAGAGTACCTTCTTCCATATGTTTGGGGAGTCTCCCATATGCCTTTAGGCGAACACCAAACGTGTTTGCTTATTTTTTTCTTTAAGCAATGGCTTTTTTCTGGCCACCCTTCCGTAAATCCCAGCTCTGTGGAGTGTACGGCTTAAAGTGGTCCTATTGACAGATACTCCAATCTCCACTGTAGAGCTTTGAATCTCCTTCAGGGTTATCTTTGTTCTCTTTGTTGCCTCTCTGATTAATTCCCTCCTTGCCTGGTCCGTGAGTTTTGGTGGGCGGTCCTCTCTTGACAGGTTTGTTGTGGTGCCAATTTCTTTCCATTTTTTAATGGTGCTCGGTGGGATGTTCAAAGTTTCAGATATTTTTTTATTATCCAACCCTGATCTGTACTTCTACACATCTTTGTCCCTGACCTGTTTGGAGAGCTCCTTGGTCTTAATGATGCTGCTTGCTCAGTGGTGACCCTTGCTTACTGGTGTTGCAGACTCTGGGGTCTTTCATAACCGGTGTATATCTAATGAGATCATGTAACAGATCATGTGACACTTAGATTGCACACAGGTGGACTTTATTTAGTTGACTATGTGACTTCCGAAGTTAATTGGTTGCATACATCTTATTTAGGGACTTCATAGCACAGGGGGTGAATACATACCACTGTTCTGTTTTGTGTTGTTTTTCAAACACGTTCTTTTTTTTCATTTCACTTCCTCAATTTGGACTATTTTGTGTATGTCCATTACATGAAATCCAAATAAAAATATATTTAAATTGCAGGTTGTAAGCAAAAAAAATAGTTAAAATGCCAAGGGGGTGAATACTTTTGCAAGGCACTGTATGGCTTTCCAAATCATGTCCAATCAATTTAATTTACCGCATTTGTACTCCAATCAAGTTGTAGAAACATCTCAAGGATGGTCAATGGAAACAAGATTCACCTGAGCTCAATTTCGATTCTCATAGCAAAGTTGAATACTTATGTAAATAAGGTATTTCAGTTTTTTAATACATGTGAATCATTTTACAAAAAACGGTTTTCTCTTTGTCATTATAGGGTATTGTGTGGAATGAGGATTATTTATTTTTTTATCCATTTTAGATTTTATCCATTATTTTACCAGGGAAGTTAACTGAGAACACGTTCTCATTTGCAGCAACGACCTGGGGAATAGTTACAGGGGAGAGGGGGATTAATGAGTCAATCGTAAACTGGGGATTATTAGGTGACCGTGATGGTTTGAGGGCCAGATTGGGAATTTAGCCAGGACACCGGGGTTAAAACCTGTTAAGGCTGTTGCGAATTTTCGCAGCTTTTTGTTAAAAATCGCGCAACATTTCAGCGCCCTGCTACTCATGCCAGGAATATAGTATATGCATATGATTAGTGTGGATAGAAAACACTCAGACGTTTCTAAAACTGGTTAAATCACAGCTGTGACTATAACAGAACGTGCGTTACATCGAAAAGTGCAGGAAAATCTGATCACTGAAAATGGAAAAAAATATCCATGCGCTACTTCCAGGAATTGTTCAAAGTGAACCGGATTAAATGAGGTCAAGGTTGCAGTACCTACAGCTTCCACACGATGTCTAGAGTCTTGTCATTTGCTTCGGCTTTGTTTCTTGGTCAAACCGAAACTAGGGAGCCGATTTCCTCTGGTCTCCGACCGGATGTTTTGGTAGGGATTTCTCCGGACATTATTTCCAGACGGACAGCTAAAGAATATACTTCGCCTCGTGATCAATTTTATCGCTTATTAACGTGTACTAATACCTAAAGTTGCATTACAAAAGTATTTCGAAGTGTTTTGTGAAAGTTTATCGTCGACTTTTTTAATTTTAAAAAATGACGTTACGTTAGAAAACGCTATTTTTTTCCGTTGTTCACACAGTATTCATAGATCGATATCTAGGCTATATATGGACCGATTTAATCGAAAAAAAGACCCAATAGTGATTATGGGACATCTAGGAGTGCCAACAAAGAAGATGGTCAAAGGTAATGAATGTTTTATGTTTTATTTGTGCGGTTTGTGTAGCGACGACTATGCTAATTATTTTGTTTACGTCCCTGTGGGTCTTTTGGGGTGTTACATGCTATCAGATAATAGCTTCTCATGCTTTCGCCGAAAAGCATTTTACAAATTTGACTTGGTGGATAGATTCACAACGAGTGTAGCTTTAATTCACTACCTTGAATGTGTATTTTAATGAAAGTTTAATGACAGTTTGAGTTTTATCAAAAACTATAGGTGGCGCTCTGAACTCCGCTGAGTGCTGTTCCTGCCAGGGAACTGTATTCTGCTACATCCTTAAGAAGTTAACACGCCTACTCTTACGATAAGTGCCATGGGATCTTTAATGACCTCAGAGAGTCAGGACATCCATTTAAAATCCCATCTGAAAGACAGCACCCTACACAGGGCAGTGTCAATCACTGTCCTGGGGGATTGGGATAAAAATAATTATCCCAATCCCTACTGGCCCTCCAACAGCATCTGTTCTCCCATCCAGGAATTGACCAGAACCAACCCTGCTTAACTTCAGAAGCAAGCCAGCATTGCTATGCAGGGTGGTATGCTGCTGGCAGTTTAGAAAAAGGCTGTAATGTAACAAAATGTGGAAAAAGTAAACGTGTCTGAATACTCTCCGAATGCACTGTACATTAGATTTCGTTCATAAAAATGTATAGGAGTGCCAATATTTATTACATGGGTGTTTTTGAAAAAACCCATGACTGGCTGACAATTTTAACTCAATTATAGGTTAGATTCCTATTGTATTTTGAGTGTATGAAGTTGATAAGCAACAATTAGATTTTTCACTGCCGTTTTGTTCATATTTACCTAGGGTGCAAATAATTCAGGAGTGCACTATAGCAATATATATATTTTTTATTCACAGGATTATATATTCCATTAAGCAAAGATATAATCAAAGAATGGAAGCAAGAACAGGAATGCTTGTTCACTCTGGTGATATAGACCAACGTGGAGAATGTTTTATTTTTGTAATTCAGTTTATTTAACTAGGCAAGTCAGTTAAGAACACATTTTTATTTACAATGACTGCCTACCACGGCCAAACCCTTACGACGCTGGGCCAATTGTGCACTTTTTTTTTTACTTGGAAAAGAGAAGTGTAGTCCCTCAATTAATTCCATTGAAGCCACTGGCAGACATGTCAACACAGACCATTCAGATAGTTCAGGATTTCTGAAAAGAAATTAGGTTAGTAAATGTCATAGGAGGGCCCATTTATTCTATGGTTTGTTGGTGAGGTTTGTAACAAGCATTGGGTGAACAAAACACTACTTCGCTTCCACCCGGATGAAGCAAAACATAACTATTTTCTTAAGAACTCACGTCACTCCCGCTTGTAACACCTCGGGCAACCCACACCCTCCTAGAAGGATACTCCAGTTAGGCTGTAGTATACAATAAACACACTAGAAGCTTCAAAGTGTTGGATGAAGTACCTAACTGATGTCACTCCAATCATGCATGAGGCAGGAGTAGGTTCAATAGGCACCAAATTGAAAAAAGGACTGAAACCGGGAGAGACAAGCCTGACTTGTCCAATAACAAACGTTCATTTTCTTTCTGTTACAAAACGCTTCGTTTTTTTGTTGTATACCCAACTGAACACAACCTAGATCTAAAGCGACTCCCAGCCCTTTGTCAACAATGAATCGACATGAACACATTCATGGGCAGACAAGGAAAACCACCCTTTATAATGTTATGTTCTTGTTTTTCAGAGTAAATATCCCACAGACACCAGAGAAGCTTTAACCAAGTTTAATTCTTCCCAAAGGTTCTGAACAGCTGTAATCAGACAATCCAACATGTGTCCCATCCAGATATTTATATCCCACTTAATACACTCCTCCTTCTCTCCAATCCTTCTTATGGTTTAACAGGAACAGAGTAACAAGATCCCCAAACCCTTATTACTCCCTTCAGGTGACCTGTCCTCACCTCCTGACCTCAACCCCTCTATCTAATCCACAGATAAAACAGGAAAAACAGATTGACAACACGGTGCTCTTCTCCCTTCCCTCAACACATTCCACAGCCATCTGTCCTTACGGTCTATATACCGTGACACGATTGTTTTACCTTCCACAGGATTACCCTTTTCAGCACTTCCCCTCTCTCTCTTAGCTTTTACCCTCCACAGGCTTTATGCTCGGGACTTTACCTATGATATTCTACCCTCCACATATCTATTCTGCTCGGGACTTACTCGCTATAAGACTTACCCTCCACAGGATCCATTTTGTTCGGGGCTTACTCGCTATAAGACTTATCCTGCTCGGGACTTACTATATACGTATATGGTACTAGCATATACCACAAAGCTACGACCATTCGTCACACAATGGACCTACAGAATTAATCAGGCTCTCCAGGTCCGTATCCCATAATTAGTTCAGCCAATGATTCTCATCTCTCCAAGATGTCAAAATGAGTGGAAACAGATATATGAACTTAGCCTACCTTTTGTTTGTTGCCAGCCCTGCTCCACTGATCTAGACGCTTTTTGGAATGACTACAAATCGTGGTGAACTCCTGGCTTGCTCGCCATCTGTTAGGTTCTTATTTTTCAGTAAATAAGTAAATAACCCATGGACACTAGAAAGCTTTTACCAAGTTTAATTCTTCCCAAAGGTTCTGTACAGCTGTAATCAGACAACCCAACATTTGTCCCATCCAGATATTTATATCAAACTTAAAACACTCCTTCTCTTCAATCCTTCTTATGGTTTAACAGGAAAAGAGTAACAAGATCCCAAACCCTTATTACTCCCTTCAGGTGACCTGTCCTCACCTCCTGACCTCAACCCCTCCTTCATCTAATCCACCGATGTCCATCTGTCTTTCCTGTATCAACACGGTGCTCTGCTCCCGTCCCCCAACACATTCCACAGCTATCTGTCCTTCTACAGAGAACCCTTAACTGTCTACTTTGATTCTATGCTTCTTTTCTATGTTCAAAATGTCAAACCCAACAATAGGAAACCGGAGATGTCCAGCAATACAGAAGCGAACTTACTATTCACTTCCAAAAATAGAACTTAGAGGTTTTTTAAGCCTCCCTGCTGTTCCTGCTCCCGGGCCCACAATGATTTCCTAAATGTACTGTTGATTTCCTTCTCTGTTAAACTGATTAGGGATGAGTGGCAGAGATATGTGGAAGGCTATAGCTCATAGTACCAATTCTCAGAAAAATAGAATGTTATAGTCAAAGGATGAGTTGAAAGACGTAACGCTGGCAGTGGTTTGTGAAGGAACACATGATTACCATGTATCATCTTAAACCTCTCTGGGATAGGGTCCAGTTTCCTGATTTTCTGCCTGACATGCCCCAAGTAAACTGCCTGTTACTCAGGCCCAGGATATGCATATAATTGGTAGCATGGGATAGAAAACACTTAAGTTTTTAAAACTGTTAAACTAATGTCTGAGACTATAACATAATTGATATGGCATAATTTATTTGAGGTCCCAGGCTATTATAATGGAAACCTATTGTTCCTATGTAAATCCATCTCCCAGATTGCAATTCCTATGGCTTCCACTAGACTTCAGTCTTTATTTAAGGTTTCAGGCTTGTTTTCTGAAAAACAAGCAAGAATTTTGAGTTTTGGTTAGGAACCAAATATCAGTCTTTCGGAGCGCAAGGGAGAGGGCACTTACTAATTTGACTTTCCTACTGAACATACTATTTTCCGTATTAAATATTATAGTTTACATTTTAAATAGAAATGTCGTTTGACTTGTTTGGACGAAGTGTAGCGGTAGCTTTTTGGACTCCTTTATCTGCACGTTAAACGAGTGGATTACTGAAATCGATGACGCCAACTAAATAGACTTTTTGGGATATAAAGAAGGATTTTATCTAACAAAATGACCATTAATGTTCTAGCTGGGACCCTTGAGATTGCAAACAGAGGAAAATATTCAAAATTACGTGATTTATTAAATCGCTTTTTGTTTGAAAAATTTGTTTGAAAAATAAGTTGATATGGGGTGCCGTCCTCAGAAAATTGCATGGTATGCTTTTGCGTGAAGCCTATTGTAAATCGGGCAACGCAGTTAGATTAAGAATAATTTAAGCTTTTCAATTAATAAGATACTTGTATGTTCATGAATGTTTAATATTATGATTATTTATTTGAATTGCGTGCCCTCCAATTTCACCGGATGTTGTCGGGCTTGAATCCCACTAGCGGGACGCCTATCCTTATTAATTGCAAATTAGTTTAGAAATGTGTTAAAATTTACAATTCATGCATTTCCAAGGCATATTTTCTCTTTTTACTACTTTACAATATTTACTAGTTTGCCATTAGTTCAATGTTTTTTATTAGTGACCACTCATCAGTGGTATTCTATGAATGTGAGTTGCATTATGTGATTGTGGCTGAATTTTGTTGCTGTCCATTGTGCTGACCAATGCTCATAGGCTGTGGTGCTCTCTATCATCCTTAAATCAAAATCCTTCCTACATAGAAAGAACCAGCCATATTTCTCGACCTTGACTGTCACAGAGCCTGGAGGGGTGGGTGCGGAGTCAAACGCAGAGAGCAGAGGATAATGGGGAAACCGGACTTTATTACGGCCTCCAATATTAACCTCTCTGAACTACCGATACCGGATACGGGTTTGAATTCAACAACATGCGGTGTTCGCCACAAATAGTCATATTAAACATTCATGAAAATACAAGTGTCTCACATGCTTCAAAAGCCTAGAATCTTGCTAATCCAACTGCGTTGTCATCTTTAAAAAATAATTTATTGCGAAAGAAATAGCTGCGATTATCTGAGCATAGACCCCCATATCAAACTACTTATTCAACCAGCACTTGCGTAACAAAGTCACAGATTGCATTGAAATAAATTGTTTACCTTTGAAGATCTTGCTCTGGTTGCAATCCCAAGGCTCATTGTTACACAATGAATGGTCGTTTGTTCGGTTAAATCCATTTTTTATAGCCTAACACGAAACATTTTGTGAACGCTTATCTCGTTGAATTTCCTGTCATACAATTTTCAAAGTAACGTCCAACGTAAAGAGACTCTCTTTCCCTCGTCTTTTCCCTCTCTTTCCAGTCATGTTTGGTTTACTTGCAATCAACTCTTTGTTTGGAACACAATGAACCCTGATGGGCCATTTTGCGGGACCTATTGATATGGTAATTACCGATTGGAAGACAACACGTGAGGAGCCCATTGCGCACCAAGTATATGACCACTGTCTCTTTGATTGACTCTATTTTAACCCAATGACCACGGATCTTCTTGAAATCTAGCTGGGTAGATAGCCAATGAGCAGATGTAACTGGAAATATTCCATGATTCATTGTTGTAAGACAAACCTATACACTGGAGGCAGGCGTAAAGATCGTTCTTTCGCCATTGCCTATTGAACCGTGAAGGAGTGATTCTAATTACGCACAGACGTTTTTCAGTAATTTGCTACTTCAACTGTTTATTTCGCGACTAAAATGGCAAATAAGTCAAAGAAAGCTACCTCTAAGACTAGATACATGAATGTAGAAATTATTTTGGAAGAGATTGCCCGGGATAGTGAGACAGATTTGGCCGAGATGGAAGAGGACTCCATTAGCTCCCATAGTTTCAATTCTGAAGCTGAGGAATATTTTTTGAACGGAGAGGACATCGTTTTGGACTGGTAAGTTGCTCTCATGCTAATGCCGTTGTTTGACTTTAATATAAAATATTATTATTGATTGTTTTTACATTTTATTTGCAAAAATGGCTAAAGTACACGTTAGCTAGCCATTGTGAGTGAGGGCCTGTTTCTTTGAGAACGCATGGTCTACCCCAAATAGCCTATTTTGAGGTAAACCCATTTCACTTTGGCAATTGATGTGGAACAGCACTTTATATACATGTATATTATAGCTGTTTTTACATTTTATTAGCAATATATAGCGATGTAATGAAATGGCTAATGTGCACGTTAGCTTGCCATTGTGAGTGAGGGCCTGTTTCTTTGAGAACGCATGGTCTACCCCAAATAGCCTATTTTGAGGTAAACCCATTTCACTTTGGCAATTGATGTGGAACAGCACTTTATATACATGTATATTATAGCTGTTTTTACATTTTATTAGCAATACATAGCGATGTAATGAAATGGCTAAAGTGCACGTTAGCTTGTCATTGTGAGTGTGGGCCTGTTTCTTTGAGAACGCATGGTCTACCCAAATAGCCTATTTTGAGGCAGGCCCACATCAATTGCCAAAGTGATATGGAACAGCACTTTATGTTCCCTGTACTCTATATGCATGTTTATTATAGCTGTTGATACAGGGCTACTCCCTGTACTCTATGTATGTTTATTATAGCTGTTGATACAGGGCTACTCCCTGTACTCTATATGCATGTTTATTATAGCTGTTGATACAGGGCTACTCCCTGTACTCTATATGTATGTTTATTATAGCTGTTGATACAGGGCTACTCCCTGTACTCTATATGTATGTTTATTATAGCTGTTGATACAGGGCTCATATGTGAAACTATTCTAACTGAACATTTTCTTTCACAGTGGCACTGACTCCGACTGGGAGCCCCCAGTGCCAAGGTGTCCACCCCCCTCTGAAGCTGGTTCATCCAGCTGTACCCCTGCTGTCTCTGGCTCCACACCTCCCGGGCCATCTAGAGGTGTGAAGAGGAAGAGGGGAAGTGTGCCACCCACTAACAGAGGGACAGAAGGGCGTTGGCACACCGTCCTAGAAGATGATGTGGAGCCACCACAACCAACTTTTAGGCCGAAAAGGAAGCCAGGACCTCAGGTGAACCCGACCTCCACTTACACACCCTTTCAGCTTTTCCAACAGTTTTTTACACCATCTGTTGTAGGTTCGCTCGTGTCCAACACAAATAAGAACGGGAAGAAGAAACAAGCAGGCAAAAAGGTAGCATGGAAGCCCATATCCATGTCAGATCTATTTTGCTACCTTTCACTTGTTATCTACATTGGGCTGGTGAAGCTGAAGAACCTGAAGGACTACTGGAAAACGTCATATCTGTACCAACTGCCTTTCCCCATGACTGTTATGTCCTGCAAGAGGTTTATGATTATTTCACAGGCGCTTCACATCAGTGACCCAAAGGTTGATGAAGAGAATGAGAAGAAGAGGGGCACAGCAGCGTTTGATAGACTGTGCAAGATCAAGCCGCTCTACCACAGCATTGTTGAGGCCTGCAAGACGTATTTTCAGCGAGCCCAGAATGTGTCAATCGATGAGAGGATGGTATCCTCAAAAGGCAAGAATTGGCCTCAAACAATACATGAGAAACAAACCAACCAAGTGGGGTTACAAGCTGTTTGTTTTGGCTGATTCTATATGTGCCTACACATGCAATTTCTTTGTCTACGAGGGGAAGAACAGTTTTGCTACCGGCAAGGGACTCAGCTATGACTCTGTAATGGCGTTATTGGATTTTCAACTGCTAGGGAAGGGCTACAAACTGTTTGTGGATAGCTGAGAACACCAGTCTGCAGTCTAGCTGAGAACACCAGTCTGCAGTCTAGCTGAGAACACCAGTCTGCAGTCTAGCTGAGCTAGGGTCAGTATGTTATATCTGGAGTATTTTTCCTGTCTTACCTGGTGTCTTGTGTGAATTTAAGTCTGCTCTCTTTCTCTCCTTCTTTCTCTCGGTGGACTTGAACCCCTGGGACCATGCTTCAGGACTACCTGACATGATGACTCCTTGCTGTCCCCAGTCCACCTGGCCTTGCCGCTGTTCCAGTTTCAACTGTTCTGCCTGCTGCTATGGAACCCTACACTGTTAATATTTTTCTCCTGAGGTGCTGTCCTGTTGCACACTCTACAAAAACACTGTGATCTCCACCCGGCACAGCCAGAAGAGGACTGGCCACCCCTCATTGCCTTGTTTCTTCCTAGGTTTTTGCCTTTCTAGGTTGTTTTTCTTAGCCACCGTGCTTCTACACCTGCATTGCTTGCTGTTTGGGGTTTTAGGCTGGGGCTATGTAAATAGATTTGATAGAGGACTGAGGGTGTGTAAAAGTGTGTAAATAGTTACCCATGTTTATTTGTAAATGTATGTATACATTTTGTTTTTCATAACGTTTTTTTCCCAAAAAAATGTTGACAAAAAAGATTTCAATTTATTTTTATTTTTTTAATTGTTGATTTTTTGTGGGGGGTGTGTTAGAATACCACTTGGGTACATTTGGGCTACTTGTGTGGGACACCTGGGTGACTTCATAATAAATGTTATGTAGCACACTCATTTTTGAAGTTATCATTTTGAAATTTTGCACGGGTACTGTTGCCCTCTTAATTTTTGCACTAAAATTGTCCCCATCGTCTTATCTTAATTAAGATCTATTGTGTGTTATTCTCCTACATTCAATTCACATTTACACAAACTTCAGAGTGTTTTCTTTCAAATGGTACCAAGAATATGCATATACTTGGTTCTGTGCCTGAGCTACAGGCTGTTAGATTTGGGTATGTCTTCAGGCGGAAATTGCACAACTTTGTGCAATTTCCGCCTGTGCAAGTATATGCATATTCTTGGTACCATTTGAAAGAAAACACTCTGAAGTTTGTGTAAATGTGAATTGAATGTAGGAGAATAACACACAATAGATCTGGTTTAGATTAAACTATGGAAAAAAACATTCGTGTTTTCTATTTATTTTTGAATCATCATCTTTCAAATGAACAAGAAAAAACAAAAATAGGCTTTAACGCCCAAAATAACAGGCGAATAATAAAAAAATGTACAACCCAATACAGGGCACAAACAGACAGGAACACTACACACCACAACCTCGACTAACAGAAAACAAGCCCGCACAAAAACAGGTGGGCCTAACAGGCTTAAATAGTCCTGAATCAAAACAAAATAAGACAAGTGCAACCAATAAGTCATAAAAGGAAAAGGTGATCGGTGGCAGCTAGTAGACCGCCGAGCGAACAGGCAGGGGAGCCACCGTCGGTGGGAGTCGTGACAGCACCCCCCCTCCCCTTAAGCGCGGCTCCCGCAGCGCGCCGCCACCGGCCTCGAGAGCGACCCGGGGGGCGATGCGCAGGGCGATCCGGATGGATGCTGTGGAACTCCCTCAGTGGTGATGGAGCCAAGATGTCCCCCACCGTTACCCAGCACCTCTTCTCCGGACCGTACCCCTCCCAGTCCACGAGGTACTGTAGGCCCCTCGTACAGTGTACGCCGGGGACCCCTCGATGTCCAGAGAGGACGGAGGGACCTCCGGCACCTCACCTTCCTGCAGGGGACCAGCCACCACCAGCCTGAGGAGAGACATGAAACAAGGGGTTAATACGATACCCAGAAGGAAGCTGTAACCTATAACACCTTGTTTATCCTCCTCAGGACTTTAACCTCTGGGATATGTGGGACGCTAGCTTCCCACCTGGCGAAAAACCAGTGAAAATGCAGAGCACCAAATTCAAATAAACTACTATAAAATGTATCTTTCATGAAATCATACATTTAAGATACCACATTAAAGCTACACTTGTTGTGAATCCAGCCAACAGGTCAGATTTCAAAACGACTTTCCGGTGAAAGCAAACAATGCTATTATCTGAGGGTAGCACTTCCGTAAACAAAGAGAGAAAACATATTTCAACCCTGCAGGCGCGACAAGCAGAAATAAAAATATAAATCATGCCTTACCTTTGACGAGCTTCTTTTGGGCCAGGACCGGCTGGTAGCCCAACAGGCACGGGAACGGTGACATGTTTGTGGAGGAGTGGTGAAGGGAATTCTGAGCCACATCCGCCCATGGGACATACCTCGCCCATTCACCGGGCCGGTCCTGGCAATACGACCGCAGAAACCTACCCACGTACTGGTTCCATCTCTCCACCTGCCCATTACTCGCGAGGTGAAAACCCGAGGTCAGGCTGATCAAGACCCCCAGACGTTCCATGAATGCCCTCCAAACTCTGTACGTGAACTGGGGACCCCAATCAGAAACGTTGTCCTCAGGCACCCCATAGTGCCAGAAGACGTGGGTAAACAGGGCCTCCACAGTCCGTAGGGCCGTAGGGAGACAGGGCAACAGGATGAGACGGCAGGACTCATCCACAACGACCAAGATCGTGGTGTTTCCCTGAGACGGGGGAAGGTCGGTGAGAAAATCCACCGACAAATGCGACCACTGCCATTGTGGAACGGGGAGGGGCTGTAACTTCCCTCTAGGCAGCTGTCGAGGAGCCTTGCTCTGAGTGCACACTGAGCAGGAGGAGACATAAAACCTCACGTTCTTGGGCAAAGTGGGCCACCAGTAACTCCCTGTAAGACTCCGAAATGTCCTCTCAATACCAGGATGACCCAAAGAGGGTAGTGTATGGGCCCATCGAGTCAAACAATCACGAACACCAAGCGGCACGTACTGAACACCCGCTGGACACTGAGGTGCAGGTTCCAACCGTAACCCCCGCTCGATTTCCGCGTCCACCTCCCATACCACCGGTGCTACCAGACATGAAGCTGGAAGGATGGGAGTAGCATTGATGGACCGCTCCTCGGTGTCAGAGACGGGACAGCGCGTCAGCCTTAGTATTAAGGGAGCCTGGCCTATAGGAGATTGTGAACTGAAATCTGGTTTAAAAAAAAAACATGGCCCACCTGGCCTGACGCGGATTCAATATCTTCGCTGCCCGGATATACTCAAGATTACGATGGCCAATCCAGATGAGGAAAGGGTGCTTGTCCCTTTTGAGCCAATTTCTCCACACCTTCAGAGCTTTGACCACAGCTAACAACTCCCAGTCCCCCACGTCATAGTTCCGCTTCGGTGGCGAAAAGTGAGACTAAAAATCTAAAAGTTCCATTACAGTCTGTAGAAACATGTCAAACGATGTATAGAATCAATCTTTAGGTTGTTTTTAACATAAATCTTCAATAATGTTCCAACTGGAGAATTCCTTTGTCTGTATAATTGCAATGGAACTCAAGCTAACTCTCACGTGAACGTTCGTGGTCAGCTCATGCCTCTCTGGCAGACCTCTGACTCATTCCCCTCTAACTGGTCCCCACTTCACAGTAGAAGCATCAAACAAGGTTCTAAAAACTGTTGACATCTAGTGGAAGCCATACGAAGTGCAATATGACCCCATAGACACTATATATTCGATTCAGATTTTCCACTTCCTGGTGGATTTTTTCTCAGGTTTTTGCCTGCCATATGAATTATGTTATACTCACAGACATCATTCACACAGTTTTAGAAACTTCATAGTGTTTTCTATCCAAATCTACTAATAATATGCATATATTAGCAATTAGGCCTGAGTAGCAGACAGGGCACCTTATTCATCCAAGCTACTCAATACAGCCCCCAGCCATAGCAAGTTAATGTTAATTGCATAATAATAAAAGTTGATTCGCTACCACACCCAAAATGGGAGCACGATCATGGCCTTTGATTCACAGGTGGAGGACTTCTGTGAGAGGTCACCGTTATGCCTGAATTCAAGAAAGTCAACTGTAGTGTTGAGGGCGGATGTCTGTAACCAATCAGTGTGTCAAGCAAAGTTCTTATTAACCGTGCCAGTCCCCTCAATTTCGAATGATTTTGACTTGCCATGAATTTGCCGTTTGTGTGTTTCTGTGTGTGTGTTTGTGCCTCACATACTTGCTGTCCTCTCCCTGAGGTGAAATGCTGGCAGTTGCAATCAAGAGCAAATCAAGAAAAGAGCCTTTTGAGATGCAGCCCCTGGTGTGCCACGTGTGGTATTTATCTGTGTGTGTGTGTGTGTGCACATGCACGTAGTGGGAGGCTGAGACCTTTGATTGTGTTTTGGGAAATGCTTTTGGGAGTTAACCATGTTGTTGGAAGGTATGTAGGTGGCTCAGACGGCGAAGAGTTGGTGTGCTTGTGTGTGGGTTGACATTTGATTAGCCGACGCCAATGGCGACATATTCGTTATGTGTCGGGACCCAGTAAGACTAATACATTACAAAAAAAACTTTACAATTTGCATACATTTAAAAACATTAACATGTAGCTTGTGTGTGTGCATCTATCAGTGACACTTACACAACTGTTCAAAGGTTTGGGGTCACTTAGAAATGTCCTTGTTTTTGAAAGAAAAGTACATTTGTCGTCCATTGTTATTTTTGTAAATGACTATTGTAGCTGGAAATGGCAGATTTTTTTTATGGAATATCTACATAAAATCAGCAACCATCACACCTGAGATCCAATGGCTTGCTGTGTTAGCTAATCCAAGTTTATCATTTTAGAAGGCTAATTGATCATTAGAAAACCCTTTTGAAATTATGCTAGCATAGCTTAAAACTGTTGTCCTGATTAACTTCATATGGCTGCAGGGGCAATATTGAGTAGTTTGGATGAAAAGGTGCCCAATGTAAATGGCCAGCTCCTCAGTCTCAGTTGCTAATATATGCATATTATTAGTAGTATTCATAGAAAACTCCAAAACTGTCAAAATATTGTCTGTGAGTATAACATAACTGATATTGCAGGCGAAACCCTGAGGAAAATCAAAGCAGGAAGTGGCTTCTATTTTGAAATGCAGAGCGCCAGATTCAAATAAAATGCTATAAAATTCAAGCTTTCATTAAATCATACATGTAAGATACTCAATTAAAGCTACACTCGTTGTGAATCCAGCCAACATGTCAGATTTGAAAAATGCTTTTCGGCGAAAGCATAAGAAGCTATTATCTGATATCCTGGAACATCTGCACTAGGAGTAAACAAAGGAGCTAGCATAGCAGGTGCTGCACAAAACGCTGAAAGAAAATATAAAACATGTATTACCTTTGACGAGCTTCTTTTGTTGACACTCCTCCAATATGTCCCATAAACATCACAATTGGTCCTTTTGTTCGATTAATTCCGTCCATATATATCGAAAATGTCCATTTATAAAGCGCGTTTGATCCAGAAAAAACAGCTTACAGAAACTCAACGTCACTACAAAATATTTCAAAAGTTGCCTATAAACTTTGCCATAATATTTCAAACTACTTTTGTAATACAACGTTAGGTATTTTTAAACGTTAATAATCGATAAAATTGTAGACGGGGCAATCTGTATTCAATGAAGGAAAGAAAAGAAACCAGCACTGCTTCTCACGTCTTGCGCAACTCACAAAAGTGTCCCCAGTTCCGAGTTGGCCTACTTCTTCATAGCACAAAGGAATAACCTCAACCATATTCTAAAGACTGGCAACATCGTGTGGAAGCGGTAGGAACTGAAAATAGGTTCCTATTAAATATCCAATGGCAAAGACAATATAGTGAACAGAGGGGGAAAAAATAAAATTCTTAACTGTTAGTCCTCGGGGTATTGAGTGCTACATAAGTTCTGTTATACTCACAGACATGATTCAAACAGTTTTAGAAACGGCAGAGTGTTTTCTATCCAAATATATTAATAATATGCAGATCTTATGTTCTTGGCATGAGTAGCAGGAAGTTGAAATTGGGCATGCTATTTATCCAAAAGTGAAAATTCTGCCCCCTAGCTTTAAGAGGTTTTAAGACATAGTTTCAGGCTTTTATTTTGAAAAATGAGCCAGAACGTTACCACCAAGTCAAGTGGTCACATGAGCTTTGCTTGCGCAACAGAATTTGGACAGCCATTCTTTTCCCCTCTCCTACTGTGAAAGACATTTGCGGTTGATATATTATCGATTATATATTTTAAAAACAACCTGAGGATTGATTATAAAAAATGTTTGACTTGTTTCTGTGGACATGATGGAAACTATTTGGAATTTTCTGCGTTGTCGTTACCGCTCTTTCCTGAACATAACGCGATAAACAAACGGAGGTATTTTGGATATAAAATCATCTTTATGGAACAAACGGAACATTTGTTGTGTAACTGGGAGTCTTGTGAGTGAAAACATCCGAAGATCAAAGGTAAACAATTAATTTGATAGTTTTATTTGTGACCGAGCTACCTGGTGCTAAGTGTGCTTAATGTTTTATCATGCGATTGATAAACTTACACAAACGCTTGGATTGCTTTCGCTGTTAAGCATAATTTCAAATTCTGACAAGACAGGTGGATTAACAAAAGGCTGTGTTTTCCTATTTTGCACTTGTGATTTCATGAATATAAATATTTAGTCATATTTATTGTATGTAGCGCTATGCTATTCAGCAGTTGTTGATGACACTTATCCCAATAGCGGGATTGCAGCCAAAACAGGTTAAGGAAGCAATAAAACTGGCCTTCTTTAGACTAGTTGAGTATGTGGAGAATCAGCATTTGTGGGTTCGATTAAAGTCTTTCTTCTGAAACTTGTCAGTCCATTCTTGTTCAGAGAAATGAAGGCTATTCGATGCGAAAAATTGCCAAGAAACTTACGATCTTGTACAATGCTGTGTACTACTCCAAACGGGCTCTAACCAGAATAGAAAGAGGAGTGGGAGGCGCCGATGCACAACTGAGCAAGAGGACAAGTTCATCAGAGTATCTAGTTTGAGAAACAGACGCATCACAAGTCCTCAACTGGCAGCTTCATTAAATAGTACGCAAAAACACTTGCTTTGTCAAAAAAAGCAGAGCATCTCTGTATTACGGAAAGACCTCTCGCCATCTTTACAACCATTCAATCTTTATGTTTTGACAATGACAGTTTACAATTTATGATAACACCAAGTTATTTAGTCTCCTCAACTTGTTCAACAGCCTCAACTGAATCTGGTAATGACTGGTGAGGTCTAGAACATAGGGAATGATTCGTACCAAATACAATGTTCTTAGTCTTAGAGATGTTCCCATTCCAAAACAGACTGCAACTCTTTAAGGGTTTCATTGACTTCCTTAGCTGTGGTTGCTGATGCATAAATGGATGAATAAGCATACATGGATACATTCTTTGTTTAATGCCAGATCATTGGTAAAAAAATTGAAAAGCATAGAAGGTATATAGAGCTGCCCTGCGGTACACCACATGTTTGACATTATAGAAACTTCCATTAAAGAAAACCCTTTGAGTTCTACTAGATAGATAGCTCTGAATCCACAATATGGCAGAGGTTGAAAAGTCATAACAAATTTGTTTTCTCAACAGGTTATGGTCAATACAATCAAAGGCTGCACTTAAATCTAACAGTACAGCTCTCAATCTTATTATCAATTTCTTTCAACCAAACAGTAATTTGTGTCAGTGAAGTACATGTTGAAAGTCTGTTGCTATTTCTCTGTGAACAAATTGACATTGTGTTTAGTCAAACACAATTTGTTCCAACAGTTTGCTAAGAGCTGGCAGCAAGCTTATAGGTCTGCTGTTTGAACCAGTAAAGGCTGCTTTACCACTCTTGGGGAGCGAAATTATTTTGGCTTCCTTCCAGACCTGAGGACAAAGACTTACCTCTAGATTCAGATTAAAGATATGACAGATAGGAGTGGCTATAGAGTCAGCTACCATCATCAGTAGCTTTACAAAATTCAAAAATGCAATGATTCTCTTTCATTCATTTTTTATGCATGAGTACGATGGCTCACTGTCCGTTGTTGGCATTTTCTGCATCATTAACAGAATTGGCAACGTCAAATGGTTTTGTGATGAATAAGCCATCCGATTCAATCAAAGATGGAGTTGAATACATTTTCTTTCTGCCCATAATTTCTTCATAGGGATAGGCGTCAGTTATAAATCATGCAGCATCTTGTCACAGTCGCAGATTTTAGAGAAGCAAGAAATGTCGGTACATATAAGTGTCTTATCGGTCGAAAGCTTAACTTTTTGGCGCACCCATCCCATTAGCAGGATCATTTTCGTCAACATCCACTTAATTGCAGAGCGCTAAATTCAAATTAAATTATTAAAACTATTTAATTTATGAAATCACAAGTGCAATATAGCAAAACACACCTTAGCTTGTTGTTAATCCACCTAGCGTGTCAGATTTAAAAAAGCTTTAGAGCAAAAGCTATCCAAGCGTTTATGTTAGGACATCTCGCTCAGCAGACAAAACATTACAAACAGCTAGCAGCAAAGTAGATTGGTCACAAAAGTCAGAAAAGCAATAACATGAATCGCTTACCTTTGATGATCTTCGGATGTTTGCACTCACGAGACTCCCAGTTACACAATAAATGTTCCTTTTGTTCCATAAAGATTATTTTTATATCCAAAATACCTCCATTTGGTTGGCGAGTTTTGTTCAGAAATCCACAGGCTCGAGCGGTCACGACGGGATAGACAAATTCCAAATAGTATCCGTAAAGTTCGTAGAAACATGTCAAACGTTTTTTATAATCAATCCTCAGGTTGTTTTTACAATAAATAATCGATAATATTTCAACCGGACGATAGCTTTTTCAATAGGAGAGAGAGAGAAAATATCTGCTCCAAGCTGTTGCGCATGCAAAACTCTGCTGGCACCTAGCCATCCACTGACGCAATGTCATCGTTCTCGCTAATTTTTCAGAATAAAAGCCTGAAACTATGTCTAAAGACTTCTCACCATGTGGAAGCCATAGGGAAATTAATCTGGTTGATATCCCTTTAAATGGAGGGAAGGCATGTGTCACGTTCGTCGTAACGAGGAGACCAAGGCGCAGCGTCATATGAATACATTCCTGTTTAATAAAAGAGAACACTGAACAAACTTTACAAAACTCGACCGTGACGCTCTATGTAACGAGTGCTGACATGCAACTACACATAGACAATAACCAACAAAACCAAAATTGAAAATGGTAACCTAAATAGGATCCCCAATCAGAGACAACGATAAATAGCTGTCTCTGATTGGGAACCAATTCAGGCCACCATAGACCTACATACAAAAAACTCTAGACAAGAAAAAACACTCACACCACCCTCGTCACACCCTGACCTAACCAAAATAACAAAGAAAATAAAGATAACTAAGGTCAGGGCGTGACAGCATGCAATGGTTGGATTTTCCTCAGGTTTTCGCCTGCAATATCAGTTCTGTTATACTCACATACAATATTTTGACAGTTTTGGAAACTTTAGAGGATTTTCTATCCTAACCAAATCTAACTGCCAAATCTATGCTTATCTAACTGCCAAATCTATGCTACGATGCTCAGACAATCGCATCGTATTCTTTCGCAGTAAATCCTTTTTTAAATCTGACAACGCAGTTGGATTAGCAAGATTCTAGGCTTTCCTGGATATAGCCACTATATTGTCATCACTGTATCCAATGGGAACGGATACAGCTTTAATGATCATGTATGCTGTGCATATGTGTGGGTGCAGATGGAGGGGGAGCAGAATCAGCAGGCCTTGCCATCAATGTAACAGCATGGAAGAGTATTATCTACACAGTATGGTGTTTGAGTGTGTGTATCAGGGAACTCTTCTGTATGTGTAAAAGTGGACTCAGCAGGCCTTCCAACTCTGTAACTCTCCACTCTACCACGACCACCCAGTCCAGCAAGCATAGGCAATGCAGGGCCTGCACCCATGGAGCAGTGTGTGCGTGTGTGTGTTTAAAGGGGGTAGATGCTGCCACCAGAAACTACAGGGAAGAGGGCCTCCCTCCCTAGTGCGGTTAAATATTCTGTAATGGCTTCCTCTTAAAGCAAAACATCCCCCACAAGACCCTGCTGGTGGGCTACTGTTGTTAGGAGGGTAATTTACTGTTAAGAACAAGCCCCATCCTACCCCCTCCTTCTGCCCTTTACAAACCTCCCGTCGGTTAAGGCTGCTCTGCTTTTTCGGCTCAACGGGCATGCACAATGTTGCTGATAGGTAGAAACAAACAAGCAGGGAGCACTGGCTACGCTCTTTGACCACCAATTTTGTTTACCAAGTGGGAGCTTCAGTCATGAACCACCACAGCACAAACCTGCCACTTCACAGTTGGCCTGACAACAGAAAGGGTATCTACATTATTCCCATGTTTCTTTTCTTTTTATCTGTCAATGCATTTTGATATTAATATCACAACCTTTTATTGTAGAGCACTTACAGGTTGAGGGTCACTTTTGAAGTAAACAAAGGGTTGTTGTCTGGATAAAAACATGAACAAATAGGTTACAATAAAAAAAACATGGTAGGCTGAAGATCAATTTGTAAAGTTTTTAGACTTCAACGTAAACAAATAAAGTACACTTTGGGTAGAAGTAAAAAAAAATAAAAAATAATAATAATAATTGAATTCTTCTTCAGTACTGTATACCTTTCGTATATCTTCAACATACTCCACATAAAGAGGCATTACAGTGTCCTGAAAAATACTTATTTATTTAAACCTCCCATTTTGGACTCTGACGTGTCACTGTATGGTCCATACATGCAATTATATACCATCTGTAGTCATCTCCCTCATAAGAAGAATCCTTTGAAGAACCCTTTTTTGAAACAAAAAGGGTTCTCCTACAGGAATAGCCAAAGAAACCTTTTGGATAACAGTTTTTTCATGAGAGTGTAGCATATAAAGCCACAACATCCTTACATTCAATACTTACAAGATTTAGTGCACATTATAGCTACATGTGTTACTTCATTTAGAGGTGCGCACTCTGTAAGACGGAGTTGCCTGCATGGATGATTTTGATGACAGCGTGAATAAATAGAAGATAACAATTATATGAATGCATCAGAAGTTAGAAGACCTTGTCAGTGTAAGGCAGTGTGTATACTTATTACTTAGGGCACCAGTTCTTTCTTGGACAAAACTTGTCTGAAAAAGTTCCAGACGCAAAAATATCATACACCCCAAAAATGCTAACCTCCCCTGTTATTGTAATGGTGAGAGGTTAGCATGTCTTGGGGCTATGCTATTTGTGCGTCTGGAACTTTTTCACTCATCATCATTATGGAAAATCCTGAATTAATCATTAATCATGTTTGCATCCACATTAATGTAGAAGTGTGGTCATTTCAATGTATTTTTTTTAAACTGTTCACCCAATACGGATGATAATACCCTCGAATTTAAGCTGACAGTCTGCACTTTAACCTCATAGTCATTGTATTATTTTAATTCCAAAATGCTGGAGTACAGACCCAAAACAACAAACATGAGTCACTGTCTCAATACTTTGAGCTTACTGTATAACCTTTTCATCGTACAAAATTACATTATTACAAGTCCAGGTCACTGTTTTGCTGCCTCGAGGAAGGTTTTGCCCTGGTTTGGAAACAACATCTCTTGCATTATCTAAAATGATTAAACTGTTAGTCATTTAATCTAACGAGTGACACATTTGAAAATGTTTGCTCTAAATGTAGGCTAATAATATATTAACCCCCAACCCAAAATTGGACAGCGAGCATTAATCGCATTTCATTAGCTGAAGGCATTGTAGGCTATTTATCATCTGGAACAGAGATATTATTTTAATAATTAGGGTAATACATTCATTTAATAAATAAGAATTCCTTTTATGAGTCAATCCTATGAAATCTATTTGAATTTATTATATTTTTCCATAGTCATGCTACAATAATTAGAGGGTTCCCACTAGATAACATAGCCAGAAAGTCTAAATTGGCTATGTCGTATAAACTCGTGAAAACAACAATTAGCTTTTTTGGTCTTGATTTAAGATAATGGTTAGACATATAAGGTAAGCAGTGTGGTTAAGGTTACATTTTGAGAAGAGAAATTGTAAAAATAGTCAGGGTTAATGACTTTGTGGCTGTTTAACCTCCCTGAGCACGGAACCCGCTAGCGGGCTGAAATTCCACAACATACGGTGATCGCTACATAAATAGTCATATTAAACATTCATGAAAATACAAGTGTCTCACATGTATCGAAAGCCTAGAATCTTGCTAATCCAACTGCATTGTCAGATTTAAAAAAGGATTTACTCCGAAAGAATACGATGCGATTGTCTGAGCATAGAGCCCCATAAAAAACAAAGATTTTAACCAGCACAGGCGTAACATAATCACAAACTGCATTGAAATAAATCGTTTACCTTTGACGATCTTGGTCTGTTTGCAATTCCAATGCTCATTGTTACACAATGAATGATCTTTTGTTTGATAAAATCAGTTTTTATAGCCTAACACGAAACATTTTGTGAACCGCTTGTGTCGTGAATTCCGTCTCATTCCATTTTTGACGACACATTCCTGGTAAATAACCCACACAGAACGTGACTTTTCCAGTCATGTTTGGTTTCACTGCAATCAACTGGTTTGTTTGTAACACAATCAAACCTGATCGGTCATTTCCCGGGACGTATTGACTGAAAGAAACCGATTTAAAGACAACAACTCATGACATCATTGTGCACCAATGATTTTCCCGCTGTTTCGTTGATTGACTGTATTTTAACCCAATGACCACTGATCGATCTTGAAATCTAGCTGGGTAGACAGACAATGAGCTGAGGTAAACGGCAATGGGTCATGTTTATGTGTTGCAAGACCAACCCATGTAGTAAGCTCCAGCGTAAAGAGAGTAATCCGCTATTGAAGTTTCATACCGGAAGGAGAAACACATGTTACGCACAACGTTGTTTTGGTAAAGCAAATCGTCAGCTGTTTCTATATCAAATCAGTATGGCGGCTAAGTCAGGGAAAGCTAAATCTAAGTCTAGGTATACAGACGTACACACAATTTTTGAATAAATTGATTGGGAAAGTGAGACAGAGATTGTTGTAGGACGATTCATTTAGCGATTGTGGAGGAATATCTTTTGAACGGGAGAGGACATCGTTGTGGACTGGTAAGTTCTTATCATGCTAATGCCCTTGTTTGAAATTAATAATATAAAACATTATTTGTGATTTTCTTTTTACATTTTAGAAGCAATATATAAACATGTAATGTTATGAAATGTGAGATGCGTGTGTGCCGCCCCACTCCAACCCACATGAAATAGCCTATTTGAGGCTGTTGAGGGGAGGGCGGGCCCGCAACAATGGACAAAGTGAAATGGAGACAGTAGATATAGCTGGTCTGTTGTAATATAAAAGAGACAGTAGATCTAGCTGAAATGTCATAATATAAAAGAGACAGTAGATCTAGCAGGTCATAATAATATATTCAACCTTATGTTCCCTGTACACTATATATATATATATATATATATATATATATATATATATATATATATATATATGTTTATTATATCTGTTGATACAGGGCTCATATGTGAAACTATTCTAACTGAACATTTTCTTTCACAGTGACACTGACTCCGAATGGCAGCCCCCAGGGCCAAGGTTTCCATCCCCCACTGAAGCTGGTTCATCCAGCTCCTGCCACAAGTGGTGTTCATCTGCCCAAATTTATTTATGCAGGCATGGATGTGCCTCAGGGCCAAACGGGCACAGCATGGAGGCGTCGCTGTGTTCTTTGCAAAATTAAGTCCCCCATCACTTGTGCCACATGCTTGGTGACCCTCTGCTTTACAGCAGAAAGAGACTGCTATGGCACCTGGCATCAGCAGCACAATATTGTGTAGGGCTTTGGCAAAGTGGGTGGGGTTATATCCTTTCTCTTTGGCCCTGTCCGGGGCTCTCATCGGATGGGGCCACAGTGTCTCCTGACCCCTCCTGTCTCAGCCTCCAGTATTTATGCTGCAGTAGTTTGTGTCGTGGGGCTAGGGTCAGTTTGTTATATCTGGAGTAGTTCTTCCTTTGTATCCGGTGTCCTGTGTGAATTTAAGTATGCTCTCTCTAATTCTCTCTCTCTTGGAGGAGGACTTGAGCCCTAGGACCATGCGTCAGGACTACCTGGCATACTGACTCCTTGCTGTCCCCAGTTCACCTGGCCTTGCTGCTGTTCCAGTTTCAACTGTTCTGCCTGCGGCTATGGAACCCTAAACTGTTAATATTTACTCTTGAGGTGCTGTTCTGTTGCATCCTCTACAACTACTGTGATTATTATTATTTGACCCTGCTGGTCATCTATGCACGTTTGAAAATCTTGGCCATGTTCTGTTATAATCTCCACCCGGCACAGCCAGAAGAGGACTGGCCACCCCTCATAGCCTGGTTCCTCTCTAGGTTTCCTTTCTAGGGAGTTTTTCCTAGCCACCGTGCTTCTACACCTGCATTGCTTGCTGTTTGGGGTTTTAGGCTGGGTTTCTGTACAGCACTTTGAGATATTAGCTCATGTACGAAGGGCTATATTAATACATTTGATTTGATAGAGGACTGAGGGTCTTCCAAATATTGAAAGTGTGTAAATAGTTACCCATGTTATTTTGTAAATGTATATATTTATTTCTTCATATTTTTTTGTAAATTTTTTTGGGGGGTGTGTTAGAATACCCTTTTGGTATAGTTATTTGTTTCAAAATGTATACCTTCACCAATTTGGCCATTTGGGTACATTTGGTCTACTTGTGTGGGACACCTGGGTGACTTCATGATAAATATCATGTAGCACACTCATTTTGGAAGTTTTCATTCTGAAACTTGCACAAGTACTGTTGCCCTCATGTTTTTCAATGAAATTGTCCCCATCATCCTATCTGAATGTTTGTTTTATCTTGTTCATTTTAAAGATGATGATACAAAAATAAAAATAAAAAACATGTTTTTTTCCATTGTATTATCTAAACCAGATCTATTGTGTTATATTCTCCTAAATTCAATTCACATTTACATAAACATCAGAGTGTTTTCCTTCAAATTAAATCAAGAATATGCATATCCTTGGTTATGTGCCTGAGCTACAGGCTGTTAGATTTGAGTATGTCTTCAGGCGGAAATTGAAAAAAGTAGGGGGGGTAGCTGTAAGAGGTTTTAACTAGTGATGACCAATATGTAGACATTCAGTAGCCTAAAACAACCTAACCTGATGGACAATGTTGATTGGCAGGAGAAATTATGTCCTATGAGGTTGCAAAGTCAAAGTGGGAGGCGAGGTCAGGTTGGCCCAGTATTGTCCAATAATGTTGCAAGGAGGGCCTAAGTCGATTCTGGAACCCTGATGCACATGCGCACAACAGAACAATGAAGTGATACACGTGACGTTGTATAACATTTGAGGACCCATTTTGGTTCTTGAGCTCTACTTTCAAAACTGCTGTCTGAAATTATAGAAAACCTTCAAAATCACTTTGAGTACAGTCGTTTATGGAACCTTTCACATTGTTGGCAATAAAACTTTTCTGTGAAGGCTCAGTTAATGGTGCTATAAATTTGATCATAGAGCTTAGGTTTTTCTATTTAAATGTGGCATATAATATAGCAATATTATTCCTTATTGATTATGTGGTAAGTCAAGCCACCTGATATCTTGCATGTCTAAATCAGTGGCAAATTTCAAGATAACTAGGGTGTCCTAAAATGTACAGCGTACTAAATACCCAAAGCTGCCCCTAGATGCTGATCTAGGGTCAGTTTTGCATTTCCCCTACTAATGGCTAAGAGAGTAAACTGATCCTAGATTTGTACTTAGGGGAAGAAAATCTTCCTGTAGTTCTCTATGGCCCTTTTACCCAACCTTCACCTATTGATTTTGGTTGTTTTTATTTTGCTTTCTTAACTTAGTATGTGTTATAGGATCCAATGCTTGGTATAAAACAGTCTGTATTTGGTGCTTTTTCTAGAGGAATGGGAGAAAATGTCAAGACTCAAAGCGGGGTTAATCCTTTAATAATGGATGACTTGGCTTTCGTACACACACACACTACACCGATAAACACACTCCAGGCCGACACCTACACATCTGCACAAAACACACCAGGGCGACAAATACACATACACACAATAGACCGACAAGCACACAAACACAAGACATACACACAGGGTGAAACAAAAGACAAAATGAAAATGCTGTCTTCTCTTTAGGCACAACATCACAGAGGAAGGCGGCATCAATATTCATTCTTGCTCCTGATAAAAGATCAACCACCATAGACAGTTAAGCACTACAGAGAGAGCGAGAGGGGGGAATGGTACTGTATCTTTTAACGAAGTCTGTCAGCGTCCAGAGCGCTACTTTGATTTAAACAGATGAATCACTTTGAAAATGCCTAAAAGATCAAAAACCCAATGAAATGGGTGAATGAAAATATGACCTGCTGATGTGGGCTAAAGCATTGAACCAGCTGCCAACAGAGGTTCGCTTGTCTTTTTTTCTTGTACGCAGATGTGAGGAGCAACGCAGGGAGAGTAGGTGGATGTGATAGAAGAACAACATCAAAGTCAATCCATTTTGGAAAAGTGGCCCCAAATCGTAAAAGCCGATCCATGAAGTCACAGCTGAAAATGATTTAGGGTGACATTTATTGTCGTGAGTCTTGGCCTAGAGGCAGAACTGAGAAATACATCCTTAGATGAGTGCACAAACCTTCTACCAATATCCCACTACACACCTCTTCCAGGGTTCTGAAGTAAAGGGTATGCTTTACCTTGCTGTGAAATGTTGACTTATCAGATTAACTTTTTAGGGATAGGGGGCAGCATTTTCACTTTGGATGAATAATCTGAGTATGGTGCTCAGACATAAAAACTGTCACGCCCTGACCATAGAGAGCCATTGTTTCTGTATGGTGTAGTAGGTCAGGGCGTGACTAGGGGGTTTTCTAGTTTAATTCTTCTATGTTGGTGTGTTGTATGATTCCCAAATAGAGGCAGCTGGTAATCATTGACTCTAATTGGGGATCATTTTTAAGTAGCTATTTTTACCCACCTGTGTTTGTGGGATATTATTTTGTTTTTGTGCATGTGCACCACGTAGTCACGTTTCGTTGTTCGTTTCTTGTTTAAAATAAAGTTTCACTTTATATTAAAGATGTGGAACTCTACGTACGCTGCACCTTGGTCCAGTTATTACGACAACCGTGACAGAATATCCCACCAAAAGAGGACCAAGCAGCGTATCCGCGAGGTAAAGGAGTTTTGGACATGGGAAGAAGTGATGGGTGGATGCGAAACCCTTCCAAGGAGGCAGACGAAAGGTAATAATGGTGGATAGCGACGACTCCAGGGTTCGCAGCCACAGAAAGCCCAAGGACAACCTAGATGGGGTTTTTTTGGGGGGGGGGCAAAGGGAGTGGCCGGCTGAGCCGTGGGAAGAGCCAGAGCACATGGAGCAGGCGATAGAGAGGTGGTCGGTCCACCCAAGGAGAGAGCCAGAGCCCGCCTGGGAGTCGATGGAGCAGTGTGAAGAGGGATATCGGAGAATGATGTCAGCGAAGAGTAGGCTGCAGCTCAGGCGGGCTGAAGATCGGGTCATCAGTCCGGTGCCATCTGTGCTGGCTCCACTCACCAGATCTCCAGTGCGCCTTCCCAGCCCGGTACGTTATGTGCCTGCTCCCTGTACTCGCCCTGAAGAGCCAGAGACCGTCAGGGAGGCAATGGGGAAGTTGGAGGAGAGAGATGTTGTGCAAGTGTGTTCTGCTCAACATCTGACAGGAGGATACGGTTAGCAGTCTGGTGCAACCTCCAGACCAGCTCCAAGGCCGGAGCCTTCCTCTGTGCCAATGTCTAGTCCAGGCACGGTGTCCAGTCCCGCTCCAAGGTCGGAGTCTTCCTTGGCGCCGGTGTCCAGTCAAGTCACGGTGTCCAGTTCTGCTTCAGGGCAGGAGCCTTCCTCTGCGCCGATGTCCAGTCCAGGCACGGCATCCAATCCAGTTCCAGAGCCAGAGCCCTCCTCTGCGCCGGTGCCCAGTCCAGGCACAGCATTTAGCTGGGCGTGATGGCCGCATCCGGGGTCTGGTCGGGGGGTACGACCTACACCGTAACCGCCACCTCCACTAATCACCCACCCTCCCCATTTGGTCTCAGGTTTTGCGGTCCGCACCTTTGGGGGGGGGGGGGGGGGTACTGTCACGCCCTGATTGTTTTTGTTTGGCTTACGATTCACTTTATATTACATTTGTGGAACTCTACGTACGATGCGCCTTGGTCCAGTTCTTACGACAACTGTGACACTGATCTACACACAATACCCCATAATGTCAAAGTGGAATTATGTTCTTCTAAATTTGTACAAATTAATTAATGAAATGGAAAGCTGAAATGTCTGAAGCCAATAAGTATTCAACCCCTTTGTTATGGCAAGTCTAAGTTTAGGAGAAGAAAATTGCTTATGTTAAACATGATTTTTGAATTACTGCCTCATCTCTGTACCCACACATCCCTCAGTTGAGCAGTGAAATTCAAACACAGATTCAACCACAAAGACCAGGGAGATTTTCCAATGACTCCCGAAGAAGTGCACCTACTGGTAGATGAGTAAAAGCAACATTGATTATCCCCTTGATCATGGTGAAGTTATTAATTATACTTTGGATGGTGTATCACTACACCCAGTCACTACAAAGATACAGGCATCCTTCCTAATTCAGTTGTTGGAGAGGAAGGGCAATGTTGACGCTAAAACAGTAACAGAAGAAAACTGAGGATGGATCAACAATATTGTAGTTACTCCACAATACTAACATAAATGACAGAATGAAAGAAGGAAGCCTGTACAGAATTGTTTTATTCCGAAACATGCTTCTTCTTTGCAAATAAGGTACTAAAGTAAAACTGCAAAGAATGTGGCAAATAATGAACTTAATGTCCTGAATACAAATCGTTAAGTTTGGGGCAAATCCAACACATCACTGAATAACACTCTTCATATTTTCAAACATGGTGGTGGCTGCATCCTGTTATGGGTATGCTTGTCATTGACAAGGACTATGGAGTTTTGGGGGCTAAAAATACATGGAATTGAGTTAAGCAGTGGCAAATCCTAGAGAAAAACCTGGTTTCGTCTGCTTCCCATCAGACACTGGGAGACAAATTCACCTTTCAGCTGGACAATAGCCTAAAACACAAGGCCAAATATACACTGGAGTTGCTTACCAAGATGACATTGAATGTTCCTAAGTGTCCTAGTTACAATTTTGACTTAAGTCAGCTTGAACATTTATGGCAAGACTTGAAAATGGCTGTCTAGCAATGATCAACAACCTACTTGACAGAGTTTGAAGAGATTCAGAAATAATAATGTACAAATATTACACACTGCATGTTTGCAAAGCTCTTAGAGATGTACCCAGAAAGACTCACAGCTGTAATCACTGCCAAAGGTGATTCTGACATGTATTGACTTAGTAGGAGTGTGTATACGTAAATTAGATATTTCTGTATTTTATTTTCAATACATTTAAAAAAAATCTTAAAACGTGTTTTCACTTTGTAATTATGGAGTATTGTGTATCAGTGGTGTACAAATACTTTAAAGTACTACTTAAGCAGTATCTGTACATTATTATATTTTTTGACCACTTTTACTTTTACTTCACTACATTACTAAAGAAAATAATATACTTTTACCCTTACATTTTCAACAGGACAGGAAAATGGTCGAATTTACACACTCAAGAGAACATCCCTGGTCATCCTTACAGCCTCTGATCTGGCAGACTCAATAAACACAAATGCTTAATTTGTAAATTATGTCTGAGTGTGGGAGCGTGCCCCTGGCTATCCATACATTTTTTTAAACAAGAAAATGGTGCCGTCTGGTTTCCTTAATTATAAGGAATGTGAAATGATTTACACTTTTAGTTTTAACACTTAAGTATATTTTAGCAATTACAGTTACTTTTGACACTTACGTATATTTAAAACCAAACATGAATACTTTCTGAAGGCACTGTAGCTTTCATAATACACTGGCTAGATATTCCAAAGCATATTAATGTAATAAGCCAACTGCTGCCTTGCTACAGTGGGACAAAAAAGTATTTAGTCAGCCACCAATTGTGCAGGTTCTCCCACTTAAAAAGATGAGAGAGGCCTGTAATTTTCATCATAGGTACACTTCGACTATGACAGACAAAATTAGAAAAAAAATCCAGAAAATCACATTGTAGGATTTTGAATTTATTTATTTGCAAATTATGGTGGAAAATAAGAATTTAGTCACCTACAAACAAGCAAGATTTCTGTCTCTCACAGACCTGTAACTTCTTTTTTAAGAGGCTCCTCTGTCCTCCACTCATTACCTGTATTAATGGCACCTGTTTGAACTTGTTATCAGTATAAAAGACACCTGTCCACAACCTCAAACAGTCACATTCCAAACTCCACTATGGCCAAGACCAAAGAGCTGTCAAAGGACACCAGAAACAAAATTGTAGACCTGCACCAGGCTGGGAAGACTGAATCTGCAATAGGTAAGCAGCTGGGTTTGAAGAAATCAACTGTGGGAGCAATTATTAGGAAATGGAAGACATACAAGACCACTGATAATCTCCCTCGATCTGGGGCTCCACGCAAGATCTCACCCCGTGGGGTCAAAGGCCTCTCTCATCTTTTTAAGTGGGAGTACTTGCACAATTGGTTGCTGACTAAATACTTTTTGCCCCACTGTATGTGATATTTAACTTTGGAAGCTACCATTAGCTTCGTTAGGTTACGTTCGCTAACTACTGCAGATGCTAATGTGACTGTGTACTATTTAGAGTCGAATCCCGTCAACATCTGCAGAGGCATCAACATCAGGCTCAGCACCAGGAACTAGTCTGTCTCCTTCAAAAATCATATTAAAATGGGCTAAATCTCTCCATGACTCCATGATGAGCAAGTACATATACTGGAGCTAGGTATAAACGTGGTCTGTGACTTATCATAGTTGGGGTGTTTACAAGTCGACTACAACTTCTACTTTAGTTTTTTTCTGTATTATGGAGGCTTAGTTGATTTTTCATGCAAGGCTTCAAGTCTAAATTGGAGAAAACTAGTTATTAGTAAGGAGGGGTTGGTGTGGGTGACTGGTGTCTGTTGAGGGTGGGTACTGTGTGTGAACGTTAGTATGCATGATCTATTGACATGAGTGGGGTGGGTGGATATAGTGCCTTGTTTGAGTGTGTATTGATGGGGACAAAGTAGTAAAATGTTGGCTAATCACTGACTACTGTGTGTCTTACAGACTAATCCTGCTGCTGATGACGATGACCTTGACAACAGCTTTAGTAGTACAGAGCATGTAGATAAAAGCTTTCAGCCTGGAATAAGCTCAAGCTCAACATCTGACTTTGAAAAAAGCCAGGACAGCCAAAGGTATTTATGAAATCACAATACCCTCTACAGAAAACAAAATCACCAAGACAAGTCCTCCTCAAACTTTTCTCATCCTTGCTGTCATTTCTTTAGCATTTGGGAGAAGGGCTGTTAGTATACTCTTCTAGCCTATTCACTCTTTTGGTGGCTGTGCATGTCTACTGAACAGCACAACTGTAGGTGCTCATACACAACAATACACGACTAGACAGTCTACAAGTCAAGCCCCTCTCAAACTTTTCACATCTTTGCTAACAACCAATCCCAATATCCCATTACTGACTCTGAGTGGAACAAGACATATACCAGTCTACTGTACCATTTTCTGTTTACATATGGACATGGATATTGTATGATTACACATCCACGATCAGTCTTCATGATTTATACATCCTCATGATCCGTCTTCATGTCTTTCCAGGTGACTTGCAGTACAAACAAATCTTCTGGAAGAGGTTGAAGCAGTGGTTGGTGAAGAAAGTGTTCGAGAGGCTTATCCACCTGGCTGTGGAGTGCAGAAAGGACCAGACGGTTGTCTACAAGGAGCCTGAGTCACAGCTCCCCAAACCCAACATCGTCACAGCGCCAAAGCCTGTTAAACCAGCTGCCATTAAACAACAAAAGAAGTGCACCAGCCGAAGAACATTCTGGAACCTGCATGGAACATTCAACCAGCATTGACATTCAGTTAGACTGATGTTGTAGTATAATATTGAATGCCTAGCATGCATTGTGGTATAGATTTTGCTAGCTGTTATATGTATGTAATGGTGTTTGCTACTATACTTTTTACAAGTGCACTGACAAGTGACTAAATGATTCCAGATGCATCAGAAACCAAAACATTTATGACTTGGATAAACTGGCTTCGGTCTCACTGCCAAAACTAAGGATGTACGGAGATGGTGTATCATTTAAACATGTTTAAATGAAACAGTACATTAGTCTGTCAATATAGCAATAACCCAGACAGCACACATACATCTCGCCGACATCAGCCTGATGTAAACCTTAGATCGCATTTGCCCTTCAGACGATGCATGTCAAAGCTGTGTGCTAACTAGCCGCTCTACAGACAACATTAAAAATACCTTTGTTTGGGGTCAGATCCAACAGAAAATAATGTTTCAATACACAATTTGAATTACCCTTACCAAATGAGTGTAAACATCGAATTTGAATGGAAAATATAAGAAAGCTTATTAGCAAAACTATACTGGCAATAATAAAAAACAACATGCTTCATGTTTTTGTAGACATATATTTTCATTTTATTCCCCCATACTGGTCCAACATGGGAATCAAACCCACAACCCTAGCGTTGCAAGCACCATGCTCTACAAACTGAGCTACATGACACTATACTCTCCTATAAGGAATTTTGTTTATGGGTAAAATGAAGAGCGAAGATTTTAATTATTGTCAAGTTCTTAGGAAAGAACTCCAGCACAAAGAACACAGAAACATCACTTTTAACATGAATATAGCTTTTGCAGAGGGTGTACAGTTAGTTCAATAAAGATGGAACATTTTATTACAGGCTAAGAGCAGTGAATATATTTACAAAAAAATGGAACATTTGAGGCATGTGGTGAAAATAATGCTTGGGGCTAGTACAGTTATCAGAACATGCACTTTTATTCATTTATTTAAGCCTTACACATAGTTTGCCAACCATGAACCAAAAATGTTTGACTGTCTATTGGTAGGCTATACCTAAAAGATGTAAAATGTGCCCCTCTCGGGTGAGGAATGATTATGCATCGAGAGAAGGCAGCATTTGGCCAACCTATCAAAATGCATAGGGAATACTGTATGTAGTTTGGAGAGCATTTGTACATTGGCAAGACGATGCTGAGATATCAGAATAAAATGTTGATTCCTGGCCGATGTAGAAACGATGTAGAACTGTAGAACATAGATAGTAGGCATTCTAAATACATCTGCAAGACATATTGCCAATGTGCTAACGCTCTCCACACTACATCTTCTCAATATAGTATACATCATTGGGCAGACATATGTGAGCTTATCTGGGTCCCAATTTCGATGTCTACACGATCTACGGCTGACTTTGTGATGCTAAGTGTCCATGTGACTGTGCAGTGCGTATGTATTTTGACCTCCCACACTCACAGCCGCCCTCCCGCCAACCTTCTAAATATAACGTGATCTACTAATGATATACTGTTGTCAGGCCGACGTCTACAAGATGTGTGCTATATGGAGAGTACACATGGCAAAGTTGATTTGCTCTGGAGACTGAGGTGAGTTTACACAGCAGTATGCAGGAACAGTTATGGCAATGTATGACATACACTGAGTGTACAAAACATTTAAGAACACCAGCTCTTTCCATGACATAGACTAAACAGGTGAATCAGGGTGAAAGCTATGATCTGTCATTGATGTCACGTGTTCAATCAGTGTAGATGAAGGGTTAAAGAAGGATTTTTAAGCCTTGAGACATGGATTGTGTATGTGTGCCATTCAGAGGGTGAATGGGCATGACAAAAAAATGTAAGTGCCTTTGAACATGGTATGTTAGTAGGTGCCAGGCACACTGGTTTGAGTGTGTCAAGAACTGCATATGTATATGTATATATATGTTGCAGAGGCTATATTAAGTTCTCAGCAGAGAAGTTATTCTCAAATTAGTTGAGAAATTGCTGCCAGACCTTATAACACTTTTGGGAGGAGCCACAGGTGGAATATGGGCCATAACATCCCTAACCCAGTGAGCATGTGATGGCGGGGTACCTGACTTCCACTTAAAAATAATAAGTCGACGTGCCACAAGTGACGGGAAGGCTATGGCGTCTGCTTGGGTGTTAGAAAAGAGTAAGCTCTTCGGGGGCTACCCGGAAATAGTGACAGAGGGATCGGGGGATTTTCCTTACAGCATATATATGAGAAAGTCTCAAAAATAGAGGACCTGTGTCGGGTATGACCAGTACCTGTGATATAGATCAGATGGCATCTAGAGCAGGTTGAGTCTATTTCTGGATACAATTTGGCAAGTCTACTCTTGCAAAAGTGTAGGCGATTAAATACTTTAAACTGTAGTAACCTATGTCAAATGTAAATAGAGGATGAGTGTATCCTGTCAATTACAGAATGCCAGGTGATATCGGAAATCTCGCTTCCAAACTCTCCCTCCCATGAATGCTTTACATGGTCAAGAGTGGGGCATGCAATATTCTTAATAATGTCACATAGCTTAGAAATGTGTCCCTTTACAAAGGGATTCAGGTTCAGAAATGCATCAAGCCAGCTGATGGGTGGGAGTGATAGGAATGTGGGGAAAATCTTTCTTGTAAAGTTACGAATCTGCAGGTAACTGAAGAAGTGAGTCTGGAATATATTATCCGAATACACAGTGTCTTTGGGGTCATTTTGCACTTCCTAAGGCTTCCACTAGATGTCAAGTCTTTAGAACCTTGTTTGATGCTTCTACTATAAAAAAGGGGGGAATGAGAGGGGAATGAGCTGGTCACGCGCATTCACATGAGAGGTAGCTTGCGTTCCATTGCATTTCTGAAGACAAAGGAATTCTCTGGTTGGAACATTATTGAAGATTTTATGTTAAAAACATCCAAAGATTGATTCTATACTTTGTTTGACATGTTTCTACGAACTGTAATATGACTTTTCGTCCGAACTATTGCCTAGACCTGCCTGTGCGTCGTGAAATTGTGTACTGAACGCGCAAACAAAAAGGAGTTATTTGGACATAAATCATGGACTTTATGGAACATATCAAGCATTTATTGTGGAACTGGGATTCCTGGGAGTGCACTCTGATGAAGATCATCAAAGATAAGTTAATATTTATAATGCTATTTCTGACTTATGCTGAATCTAAACGTGAAAATGCTGCCCCCTAGCCATAAGAAGTTAAACCACTCGAGTGTTGCTTTCGCAGTATGCTTAGGGTCATTGTCCTGGTGGAAGGTGACTAGACTCTGTCCTAGTCTCAAATCTCTGGAAGACTGAAACAGGTTTCCCTCGACAATTTCCCTGTATTTATCATTCCATCATTCCTTCAATTCTGACCAGTTTCCCAGTCCCTGCTGATAAAAACCTCCATCCTTCATGATGCTGCCACCACCATGCTTCACTATGGGGATAGTATTCTCGGGGTGATGGGGATGCGGGTTTGCGCCAGACATAGCGCATTTGAAAAGAGTACCATCTTCCATGTTTGGGAGTGTCCCACATGCCTTTTGGTGAACACCAAATGTGTTTGCTGATTTTTTTTTCTTTAAGCAATGGCTTTTTTCTGTCCACTCTTCCCTAAAGCCCAGCTCTGTAGAGTGTACAGATATTCAAATCTCTGCTGTGAAGCATTGCAGCACCTTCAGGGTTATCTTTTGTCTCTTTGATGTCTCTCTAATTAATGCCCTCCTTGCCTGCTCTGTGAGTTCTGGTGGTCGGCCCTCTCTTGGCAGGTTTGTTGTGGTGCCATATTTATTCCATTTGTTAATAACGGATTTAATGGTTCTCTGTGGGATGTTCAAAGTTTCAGATATGTTTTTATGACCCAACCCTGATCTGTTCTTCTCCACAACTTTGTCTCTGACCTGTTTGGAGAGCGCCTCGGTCTTCATGGTGCAGCTTGCTTGGTGGTGCCCCTTGCTTATTGGCGTTGCAGACACTGGGGTCTTTCAGAACAGGTATATACAGTGGGGAGAAAAAGTATTTGATACACTGCCGATTTTTCAGGTTTTCCTACTTACAAAGCATGTAGAGGCCTCTCATCTTTTTAAGTGGGAGAACTTGCACAATTGGTGGCTGACTAAATACTTTTTTGCCCCACTGTATGTGTTAAATTCTTCATCTGAGAAGAGACATGAATTGAGTCGCCAAGTGCGTTGTGGGAGAGAACCTTATCAGGAAAACACAGTACCATTACCACTGGGCTGTGGTCTGAGATGACAATACCCTCATAATCAGTGGACTTTAGTATCGGGAGAAACTTGTTGTCTAGGAGAAAAAGATCGATTTTGGAGTATGTCTGACGGACTGGGGATAAGAAAGAATATTGTTTAGATGGATGGTTTTTAAATCGCCAGAGGTCTGTTACACCATATGCCTGGTTAAAATAATTAATAACACATGCTGATTTATAAAGGGAACCTAATACCACTTTAGAACGGTCTAATGTGAGGTGAAGGACACAGTTAAAATACCAAGCTAGTATAAGTTGGTGAGTGTTCAGATCTGGGAGGAGTGAGAAAAACTCAGAGAAAAACTGGTCACTGTCCCAATTAGGGGCATAAATACGCCCTAATACCACTGGCATGTTGAATAGTTTGCCCTGCACAATAAAACAACTGCCATCTTTGTGTCGATATCACCTTTGGCTCTACGAACTGAACATCTCTGAATCAAATTAGCAGAGCCAAAACATTTTTCATGAAACTTGGAATGGAATATCTGGGAGAATCCTCCCTGTTTTAGTCAAGAATGATCCGTCATGCATAAATGTGTTTCCTGGAGAGATATATAATATATATATATATATATATATATATACATACAGTGCCTTGCGAAAGTATTCGGCCCCCTTGAACTTTGCGACCTTTTGCCACATTTTAGGCTTCAAACATAAAGATATAAAACTGTATTTTTTTGTGATCAATCAACAACAAGTGGGACACAATCATGAAGTGGAATGACATTTATTGGATATTTCAAACTTTTTTAACAAATCAAAAACTGAAAAATTGGGCGTGCAAAATTATTCAGCCTCCTTAAGTTAATACTTTGCTGCGATTACAGCTGTAAGTAGCTTGGGGTATGTCTCTATCAGTTTTGATGGGCCTCTCCTAGGTGGTAAGGGTAGGTAACAGCACATCCGCCACGCGGCGGATCCTCAACACTGGGGCCCCCCCTCTTGGTGTACACATCAAACTAACATGGTCCAAGCACACTATGACAGTCGTGAAGCAGGCACGACAAAACCTATTCCCTCTGAGGAGACTGAAAAGATTTGGCATGGGTCTTCAGATCCTCAAAAAGTTATACAGCTGCACCATCGATTGCATTCTGACTGGTTGCATTACTGCCTGGTATGGCAACTGCTCGGCCTCCGACCGCAAGGCACTACAGAGGGTAGTGTGAATGGCCCAGTACATCACCTTGGCCAAGCATCCTGCCATCCAGGACCTCTATACCAGGCAGTGTCAGAGGAAGGCCCTAAAAATTGTCAAAGACTCCAGCCACCCTAGTCACAGACTGTTCTCTCTGCTACCATACGGCAAGCGGTACCGGAGCGCCAGTCTAGGTCCAAGAGGCTTCTATAAATAGCTTCTACCCCCAAGCCATAAGACTCCTGAACATCTAGTCAAATAGCTACACAGTATTTGCATTGCCACCCCCCTCTCCACACCACTGCCACTCTCTGTTGTCATCAATGCATAGTCACTTTAATTAACTCTACCTACGTGTACATACTATCTCAACAAAGCTGTGCCACCGCACATTGACTCTGTACCGGCACCCCCCCTGTATATATTGTTATTTTTTACTGCTGCCCTTTAATTACTTGTTACTTTTATCTCTTATTCTTGTCTGTATTTTTTAAACTGCACTGTTGGTTAGGGGCTCGTAGTAAGCTTTTCACTGTAAGGTCTACACCTGTTATATCCGGCGCATGTTACTAATACGATTTTATTTGAACACCTCTGTATCAATCCATCACCCAGCCCCCAATCCTGGCACACTCTGTCCGCTATCTCATTTATGCCATGTTGTTCTTTTTTATGTGATATGACTAGTTTCCCTGACCGGTCATGATTAATCTTATTTTAACACCCTCAGGGTCCATTAAACACCATACCAATTGCTGCCAGCCAGTTGGGTGAAAGCAGAGTACTGCAGTTTAGTTGTTCATGTTAATTAGTTTAACAGGCTGGATAGTATCCCATTTCAATGTGGCGTTGGAGTCTGCTCCATGCCATGTATGCTACTATTCTCCATTGAATATTACTTTTTGCCCACCACAATGAAATTGGGGAGGGGACTATGGATCTGTCTCCATCCATATGCTATGTCATACACTAGTTTTTGACAAAACTTGGGGGAATGATGCAACTTGCCAATGATATCCGACATTGACAAAATTACACTGATTGGCCCAAGGAGGATGCTTTATTAATATAATTGAAAGTCATTAGTCACACGTGATATCTCAGACACCACTGGCCTGATTTGAAAGAAATGTGGGTAAATGATGCAACTTGCCATATAGATCCGGGATTTACAAAATGCACTGATTCGACCGGTATTCAACTAAAATTCATTAGTCACATGCAATATCTCAGACACTACTGGTTAGATTTTTTTTTTAAACTTGGATGAATGATGCCTCTTGCATCACTTATCTGTATCTGTATCCACAACCCAATTCCTTCACTCAACAGCTTGTCGTGACAAATGGTCACATATAGTCAGGAAAAGACCTCAGGGTTACAGTCTTATTGAAGTTCTCATTCATTTCCATTCTGGACTCATTGAAATTGCTTCGCAGTTGGCAAACCATATGCAACGAACACAAACAATGTGCGGAGTCTCTGATTTAAAACAGATATGGTGTACAGGAAAATGTCCTCCAAAGGAAGAGGAGGAGGCAACATGCTCGTAACTTCTTGGTGACGGGCAGTATTTTCACGTCCGGATTAAATGCATGCCTAAATTCAACTGCCTGCTACTCATCCTCAGAAGATAAGATATGCATATTATTAGTAGATTTGGATAGAACACTCTGAAGTTTCTAAAACTATTTGAATCATGTCTGTGGGTATAACATAACTTATTTAGCAGGTGAAAGTCCGAGGACAAACCATTCTGATTTTGTTTTTGAGGTCACTTTTTTCAATGATTTTTCATTGGGAATCCAGATTTCCAAGGGACCTTCTTGCAGTTGCTACTGCTTCCACTGGATGTCACCAGTCTTTAGAATTTGGTTGAGGTTTTTCCTTTGTGTAATGAAGAAGTAGCCTTGTTCAAAACGAGGGTGACTTCAAGTGTACTGTTAGATAGAGGCGCCTGACCAGAAAGCTAGCTTCAGTTTGTTTTCCTCCTGTTTTGAACACAGATCATCCCGTCCCCAATTTGATCGATTATTTACGTAAAAAAATACCTAAAGTTGTATTACAAAAGTAGTTTGAAATGTTTTGGCAAAGTTTACAGGTAACTTTTGAGGTATTTTGTAGTCACGTTGCGCAAGTTGGAACCAGTGTTTTTCTGGATCAAACGCGCCAAATGAAATGGACATCTTGGATATATCGATGGAATTAATCGAACAAAAGGACCATTTGTGATGTTTGTGGGACATATTGGAGTACCAACAAAATAAGCTTGTCAAAGGTAAGGCATTATTTATATTTTTATTTCTCCGTTTTTGTGTCCCGCCTGCAGGGTTGAAATATGTTGTTTTCTCTTTGTTTACAGAGGTGCTCCCCTCAGATAATAGTATCGTTAACTTTCGCCGAAAAGCATTTTTGAAATCTGTCATGTTGTAATGGTTTTCTAGGTGGGAAGGAGAGTCGGACCAAAATGCGGCGCGGAGATTACGATTCATGTTTAATGAAAAAACACACTAAACACTACAAAACAATAAACGTAATGAACATAACGAAAACCGAAACAGCCTATACTTGTGTAAACTAACACAGAACAAGGACATCAGGACACTAAGGACAATCACCCACGAAACACTCAAAGAATATGGCTGCCTAAATATGGTTCCCAATCAGAGACAACGATAAACACCTGCCTCTGATTAAGAAACACTTCAGACAGCCATAGACTTAACTAGAACACCCCACTAAGCTACAATCCCAATACCAGCACACCACATACAAAAACCCATACCACACCCTGGCCTGACCAAATAAATGAAGATAAACACAATATATTTCGACCACGGTGTGACACATGTTGGCTGGAGTCACAACAAGTGTAGATTTAATTTGGTATCGTACATGTGTGATTTCATGAAAGTTAGATTTTTATAGTAATTTACTTGAATTTGGTGCTCTGCATTTTCCCTGACTTTTGAAAAGAGGCCACGCTAGCGTCCCACATATCCCAGTTAACCACTCTTCACATTCCCTTTCCTTGAGTTTCCACAATAATTTAGTAACTGAAGCGTTTTGCTTTCGTTTGGCAGGCCAACCAATATTGTCAGTAGTCGTCTTGTGTGCTCTCCTGCAGCACCCCATTGCGAAAGCAGCCCTGGTGCTTCCAAACCAAGCATAAAACATCAATGAGAATGAGACTGACCAGCTGCACACAGCTGTTCCAACCCCCAGCTGTCTCTTCACTTTCATCCCATCAGACCTCATTTCAAATACTATTCAGAATGTTAATACTTTGAGCAACTGTTTTAGCCTGGCTGGAGTGCCAGATAGGCGTGGTTTCCTGTTTTGGTACAATTATATTGTTTACATTAAGCTAGACAAGCTCAATCAAGCACCGGTACAGTATTTGAAATGGTTTCAGTAATATTTGAAGCCAGGTTTGCATCCCAGAGCCACAAGTGTGCAGCCAAATCTTAAATAATCCGGTGTGTGGATGTTTTCAACAAACTACGTTGACAGTGTCCAACATTTGATGGCTACACAGGAAGAGAGCCCATAATCGATGGGAACATAACCCAAGTCACACACACACACACATGTTAACCAAATATTGTGTTTTGAGTGTCGGCCCTGATATTAAAAGGTTGGGAGTTCCATCCCTATCAAACACAGTAAAAATGGATCCCGGTGCGCCTCTGCTTGGCAGATAGATTGATAGTTTGGGGGAAAGGCCCTGTGATCGACTAGTGTCCTGTCCAGAGGGTGTAATTGTACAGTACTCGTGCCGCATAGCGTCACAGTCGTGTTGTATAGTTTGTTCAGTGTTTATTCTTCATTAAAAGAAGTATGTATTATTATCAAGCTGTGCCTTGGTCTCCTCGTTATGACGAACGTGACAATTACTGCATGGTTGAAACTAGAACCACAAGCATTTTGCGACACTCGCATTAACATCTGCTAGCCATGTGTATGTGACAAATACAATTTGATTTGATTTGATTTAGAACTGGCAGGACCATCGTGTATCAGACAGTTTCTTGAGTTCAATGGGCTGCTGTGAAGGCTCAAGGTCCCTTTTGCTTTTTTTATGGAATTAGCGTCCTGTCAATGGGACAGTTGTAAATCATGCAGCGCCTTTTGTCACCATCGTAGATTTTAGAGAAACAACACGTTGGAACATATACAGTAAGTGTCTTCTATTGGCTGAAAGCTTAAATTCTTGTTAATATGACTTCACTGTCCAATTTACAGTAGCTATTACTGTGAAGAATTGTTTGAGGAGAGCTCCTAACAACAATCCACTTTTTTCACCGCAACAGGTTTGATAAATTCACCTCCGAAGGTGAAATGTGCACTGAAATCTTGCTCTGATTTATCATCCAAAGGGTCCCAGAAACAACATGAAGTGATGTTTTGTTAGATAAAATCATTTTTCATATTCTAAAAAGGTCCATATAGCATGCACGATCGATTTTGTACTTTGCACTCGTTCAATTTGCAAAGAAAATCTCACCCTAAATGTTGTTTCAACCAGTCAAATCGCATTCGTATGTATTCCTCAGAGATCCTAGAATGTAACGAGACTCCACTATATCATTAGGGGTGCAGTATATCCTATAGGACACCAAATTTGATCAGAGAGCAATGCCTTAATGGCACGCCGATGACTCGGCCCGTCTTCATTTGATCAACTCTAACTTTGTCAAATAAGCACTAATCGGGGTCAAACAAAGCTAGCTTGATAGCCAATGAGCTGGGCTTTACGGGAGTATCGGGAAACCCTGTGTTTGTCACAAAATGTAGGTGTTAACCTTTTGCAACAGCAAGCCTTTTCCTTTTGGACAAGTTATGAAGTTATGAAAACTGGTTGTTTTGCAAATGTTGAACTTATAATATGGCTACTAATACTGGAAAAGCTAAATCAAAGTCCAAGTATTCAGATTTCATGATATTCTTGCAGAAAAAAATGAATGCAAATGTCTCTTTCACGATTTGCCCATATGTACCTGGGTGACTTCACACTAAAATGACATGTAGCTCGCTCATACTTCAAGTTATACTTCAAGCACATACACTGCTGGCATCTTGTGGACAACATCGGGATTACAACCAGAGGGATTGGGACCTTTCTTGCATTTCAAAGATGGTCGAGGAAAAAAAAGGTTGTTTTTTCTTTATATTTTCTTCTATCAGCTCTATTGTGTTACATTCTCCTACATTCAATTCACAATTCCACAAACTTCAAAGTGTTTTCTTTCAAATGGTACCAAGAATATGCATATCCTTGCTACAGGCAGTTAGATTTAGTAATGTCATTTTGGTGAAAATGGAAAATAAGGGGGCTATCCCTAAGATGTTTTAATGAAATGGGCATGGACAAATGAGCCTTAGAAAAATGTATACATGTCTTGCACAATAACAAAAAAATCCAGATGGCTTCACGTTTGACACAGTCAACCAAAACAAGATTGAGACGGTGTGCGTGGCAATGAATGTAGATTGCCTGAGGGACCTCTTAACTGAATTTCCCCTGGACCCGTTGTGAACACTGGACATGATGGCTGTGCCGTCATAACACTGAACAATATAGGCAGTGTGATCAATGTTGCATTTACTAAGAATCTCTTTGATCGTAGCGAAAAGCTATTCGGCATCTAATTCGTCGGTGGCAGTGAAATTTAGAAATTCCTCCACCACACACACACACTTGTTCCGTTTTACTGAGATCCTAACTGTCATCTACCATCAATGCATATGGTGCAGAATCTTGTATTTCACCGCTTATCTGATCCCTAATCATATGCCATAATGTCTAGTATTTCATTCTGTATATCATGATGTGTGTAATTAGCATTTCTGAGATTGTCTGTGCAACAGTTTTGCCGAATTTGCTTATGACCTGTAAAAGCTCAAGGAAATTTCCCTGGTTGACAGCCATGTAGTTTTCTATGTCTCCTCTCTGTGAAAGTCCCAGGTATGCAGTGTAACGCAATGACTCCACAACTGCTCTCAAATATGGTCTATTCTCTCAGAGCATTGCATATTGTTGAGATAGTCTTTCTGAATAGTCCACTCATTCCACGCTGTCATTGCATTTTTATGCTACACACTAGCATTGTATGTCTTGAATGAACTTGTCGCCTTCTTCCAGTTGGTAGCCATCATGGTTTCCTGGACATTGAAAGTGGTGGCATGCAAACTAGAAAGCACAGTCCTTTGAAAAATAATTTCCCAGACATTTGTAATCCTCATACCATCTACGATTGAAGTAGTGATCCTGCTGTAAAATTTTTGTGGCTGGATAATGTATAACATAGTGAAATAATTCCATGCTATTGTTTGAGGAGAGTGTGTTAGACAGGATTACCTAGACATACTGACCAGCTCAAATAGACATAAGTGTGTTATATGGCAGACCAATCCAAACTTTCGCTGCATTTCCATCCCACTCATTATCTCAGCCAATCATGGCTAGTGGAAAGGTTGCTGACTTGCTCTGTGGCTAAACCAATTAGGCTCATGGTATGAATGTTCACATGTTCGAGAAGTCATTTCTGCCCAAAAAATGAATTTTGTTAAAAAAAAAGTTATCTTCAAACCACTCTCTTGAAGTAGTGACCCGCGACATACACCTAGTTTACTTAAACGTGTCGCATATTTGATCAGAGTTGCTTAGGTCATTACTAGCGTTTTTTTTGTTTTGTTTTTGCTGCTGTCATATTCTCTCAGATATGTCTCTGAGGATGACTCTGCACATGTCGGGGGTCTCTCCATTTGACGGCCACCAAAGGCAAAGATGGATGCATCCATACACAGAGCAGCACCACTGGGCTGCAGGCCAGATCCATCTCCATCACCCCAAGCAGGCAGGAAAGGGGGATAAACGAAGGGGAACAATGGAAAAGGGAGAGAAGGAAATAACAGACATCTGAAAGGTGAAGAAGAGAAGACAGTGAGCATTTGGACAGATGCAAAAACAAGAACATTGGACAGATGTAAAACGAGAAAATTTGACACATGCAAATAGAAAAGGGTAGATAAAGAGGTAGGGAAGAACAAAGATTGGCACAAAAAAAGAGACAGAGCGGAGATAGCAACAGAAGCAGAGTAGGAGAGAGGAAGTGGTGTCTCTCATGGGGTGTAACTGACTAAAGCAAAGGAACCATTGAGGACGATGATCACGATCAAAATAGAAGAGAAGGGATGATGGAAGCGAGCTCTCTGAGGACTACCATGTGTGCGCCGGAGGGAGACAAAAGACCAGAGCCACTCTGATGGAGCATGGAGGCAAGAGAATAGAAAGATGCTGTCTATTCCATTTCTGCGCCACTAGATACAACGGTGCCTCTACTTGACATTGGAAAGACAGAACAGTGGACAACTTCCTGATTGTTCTAGAAATTAAAAGTCTAGATTGGTTTGATGCGCTTTGTAAAAATGCAGGTGTCTAACAAAAGTGTTATAAAACCAAAAATTTATTTATTTGAAATTAAGAGGGTTAAATCTCTTGAGATGCAATCTCCTTTATCTTATAGCAACATCACCTATATTAAATTGCTCTGTGTTGGCACCACTCCACTCCAGTGTATTTCAGTAATCACAATCACTCTTTGCAACTTGTTGACTTACGTCACATGGCTTCTGATCTTTTCGTGACTGCATTGAACATCCATTTTCAAATGTTCCCTTAGTGATTGTCCAGTAGTGAGACCTGCTGACATGTTTAGTCTTTTATTGCTATCTTTTTCCTGTGTGTCACAGCTTTTGTGGGTGGCCAAATAGCATAACCTCATCACATTAATGTTGCGACTTATTTCCACACGCAGGTTGCCATACACAAGGATGCTGGCTTAAATCCCAACTCCTAACTCTAAAAATAAAAGTTGTAATGCCTTCATGGACTTGATTTTGTGTATAGAGCACACTTCTGTCAAAACAGAATAACGTTTTCATTCCAGGTTTTCTAAAATGTTCTGCAATGTTGCAAACTAGCATATTCAACAACTATGTAAAAATTGTCCTACCTGGTCGCAAAACTGTGACAATCATAACAAACACACAACAGCATTCTACGGCATGGGGGAGGGTTCTTGAAATGTAATATCCAATCAAAATGTAGCCACTGGAATCCAGCACTCTATTCTATCGGTTTCAGCTACCACACAATTTTCCAGACCTCCGAAGGCGTGAAAACAACATGATTTTGAAGGTATGGCTACACAAGACTATGCTGTGGTAAGTTGGGAGACGTACTGTCATGTTGCACAGTAGACCACATTTGGTCCACATGTATCCGTCTCTTGCCCCTTGAGAAAGCCAAGCCCAGGAAGAAGTTTTCAGGTGACTGAACTGGTGTAGGTATTGCATGTAGGAATTCAGTTCAATCCCCATGGTACTTGACAGAGTTGACTTGTTTGTATGTGTTTTGATTCCCTGTTATGGACATATTTTTCCTATGTGTCTCAGCTTAATACCATAACCTCATCACATTAATGTTGAGATTGCCACACGCAGGTAGCCAAACACAAGGATGGTTCAAATCCCACCCTAACTCCTAATCCTAAAAATCTAATTCCTTACCTAAACCAATCACATGTATTTCTGCCCTCTAAGCAGAGCTGCATTTAGAACAGAATGTTGTGTACAAACTGGGCAGTGAGTGAGTACGAACTGGGATTTAAACTTGCTGCTTGTTGCTTACACTTCTCTCCTTCTCATCATTATTTGTATTTATTTCTCCCATTGCTCTACATAACACCAAGAGAGAAAACAGACCAACAAACACGAAAGACCCAGCCCTCAAAATTGTCCCTGAAGGGACAGCTGTCAATCAAACGTCTCCCAGGCAGCACGTAGACTGATTCATTTTCCCCCAAACGGAGCACAGACGACACAGATGAGGGACAAATTGGCCATTTATCCTCATGCTGTGTTATAAATTAGTCACGAGTCATTTGTCATTGTATCTCGGCAGATAGTTATAGTATTTATTGATCTTTGTTGAGGTGAAATGAAAGAAAAATCGAGCTCAGTGAGAAAATAGAGAAGAAAGAGAGAATGATTCTCTCTGGTGATTTGATTTCAGACAGGCTTCTTTCAGACATGCTCTGTTCTTTTCAGCTATGGCTGTCCGCATTGAAGCCCTGGAGGCATTCTTAGTGGGATTGCCCGGCGTAGCTTGTAGTGCTGAGAGAGAAAAAATTATTTGAAACCCCTTCAATTATCATTGGGATGATCATTATAGTTGGGTGTGTTTTCTGAGAGAATTGGATGAAGGGTTTGTCCTACGACACCAAAGTTGTTTCTGCTTCATTTTAAATGAATTAGAAAAGGAAAATAAATAGAACATTGGTTTCTGCTGATTGTGACATGTTGAATTCTCAAAACACTCATACATTGCGTTTAGTTAGATTTTGAAGATGTTGCCTCAGTCTTGAGATCCCCTAAAGTTGCATGCTGTTAGCAATTCCTTTTATTCAGCCATTTTGATATACGGTTGTGGCTCTGAATTGGACTATCAGAGAGCGTTTTAAATTGAGTGTAGTCAACTGACAGGTATCGACTATAATCGAAACCAACTTTGGTGAAAGTGTAGTAGTGCTAGCTAGTATAGGTAGAGGGCTTGAGGGTGTGTGTATGTGAGAGAAAGAGGACAACGTTTGCCTCTGTCCCCGTTCCCGGTGATGCTATAAGACCTATTACTGCTGTAGGAAACAGCTGGATGTTAATAATTGAAGGTAGATTCGACGGTACAGCACTAGGTGCTGCCAGTGTTAGAGAGTTCAGATCCAGGCAATGTCCCAGTTTCCCAGCCCTGCTGTTGGCTTCTGTTAGCTTCAGAACTACAGGCAGCGACAGGCAATAGTTCAATCTGCTAAAGAGCATAACCACCAGACAATTCTCCAGTTAGAGTTGGGCGCATTACTAACTGCTTTTCTTGGCTCGTTCACAACAGAGGTGTGCCATTTATGTCCTATTGGGCTGCAGTTTCTAGATTGATGTTTTCTTATCTGTCATTGGGCTGCTGGGTTACAGCATTGAGCCCACATGATTAAATCACACTGCTTAAACCATGCATTAGGCCTACCTTTCACTTAACCAAATCAAACTTTGTGTCACATGCGCCGAATACAACAAATAATTAAATGCTTACTTACAAGCCCTTAACCAACAGTGCAGTATAAGAAGAGTTAAGAAAATATTTACCAAGTAGACTAAAATAAAAAGGAACAATAAAAAAGTAACACAATAAGAACAACAATAATGAGGTTATATACAGAGGGCACTGGTACCGACTCAGTATGCTGGGATACAGGTTAGTTGAGGTAATTGGTCAATGTAAATTGTCTGGTGGCGATTTTATTAATTGTTCAGCAGTCTTATGGCTTGGAAGTAGTAGATGTTGAGGAGTCTCTTGGTCCTAGACTTGGCTCTCCGGTATCAATTGCCATGCGGTGGCATAGAAAACCGTCTATAACTTGGGTGATTGGAGTCTCTGACATGTTCATGTGCTTTCCTCTGACACTGCATATTACATAGGTCCAGGATGGCAGGAAGCTTGGCCCCAGTGATGTACTGGGACATTCGCACTACCATCTGTAGCATCTTACGGTCAGATGCCGAGCAGTTGCCATAACAGGCGGTGATGCAAATGGTTAGGATTCTCTCGATGGTGTAGCTTTAGAACCTTTTGTGGATCTGGGGACCCATGCCAAATCTTTTAAGTCTCCTGAGGGGGAAAAGGTTTTGTAGTACCCTCTTCACGACTGTCTTGGTATGTTTGGACCATGATAGTTAATTGGTGATGTGGACACCAAGGAACTTGAAACTCTTGACCCGCTCCACTACAGCCACATCAATGTCAATGGGGACCCGTTCAGCCCACCTTTTCCTGTAGTCCACGATCAGCTCCTTAGTCTTGCTCACATTGAGGGAGAGGTTGTTGTCCTGGAACCACACTGCCAGTTATCTGACCTCCTCCTTATAGGCCGTCTCATTGTTTTCGGTGATCAGGCCTACCACTGTTTTGTCTTCAGCAAACTTAATGATGGCGTTGGAGTCGTGTTTGGACACGCAGTTGTAGGTGAACAGGGAATATAGGAGGGGACTAAGTACACACCACTGAGAGGCCACAGTGTTAAGGATCAGCGTGGCAGACATTATGTTGCCTACTCTTACCACCTGGGAGTGGCACCATTGGCACCATGATGTTGAACGCTGGGCTGTAGTCAATGAACAGCATTCTCATATAGGTGTTCCTTTTCTCCAGGTAAGAAAAGGCAGTGTGGAGTGCGATTGCACCAGCTGTGAATCTGTTGGGGAGGTATGCAAATTGGAGTGGGTCTAGGGGTCCTGGGATAATGGAGTTGATGTGAGCCATTACCAGCCTTTCAAAGCACTTCATGGCTATGGACGTGAGTGCTATGAGTCTGTAGTCATTTAGGCAGGTTGCCTTTGTGTTCTTGGGCACAGGGAATATGGTGGTCTGCTTGAAACATGTTGGTATTACAGACTCAATCAGGGACATGTTGAAAATGTCAGTGAAGACACCTGCCAGTTGGTCAGCACATGCCTGGAGCACATGTCCTGGTAATCCGTCGGAACCCGCAGCCTTGTGTATGTTGACCTGTTTAAAGGTCTTACTCCCGTGGCTACGGAGAGTGTGATCACACAGTCGTCCGGAACAGCTGATGCTCTCATGCATGCCTCAGTGTTGCTTGCCTCGAAGCGAGCATAGAAGTGATTTAGCTCGTCTGGTAGGCTAGTGTCACTGGGCAGCTCACGGCTATGTTTTCCCTTTGTAGTCTGTAATAGTTTGCAAGCCCTGCCACGAGCGTCGGAGCCGGTGTAGTATGATTCAATCCTAGCCCTGTATTGACGCTTTGCCTGTTTGAGGGTTTGTCGCAGGGCAGAGCGGGATTTCTTGTGAGTTTCTGGGTTAGAGTCTCGCACCTTGAAAGCGGCAGCTCTATCCATTAGCTCAGTGCGAATGTTGCCTGTAATCCATGGCGTCTGGTTGGGGTATTACTGTTGCAGGAATTCAATTCCTCTGTTTTAATACCCAATTCAAATCAAACACTCTGTCAATTCATAAGGATTTGTATGACCCTTATTTGTATAAAATGGACAGAGCCCAGTCTTAAAGTCAACCAGCAGCTTTTATTCACAAGAGTACTGCTCATTACACATTTTACCACAGGTTATAAACTGAAAATGACGTCATTAGTTTTAGTACCAGCCCGTGCCATCTCCGCTCTAGTACAATGGCTGTATGGTTCTCACATAGTCTCTCCCTATTAAGATGATATATGACCGAGCTTAGGCCAGCTGGTGTAGATAAGCCTTCTAGCCAGTCTGGCTATAAGTTCATTAATTTCTAACATGATACAGACAGTCATTGTTCTAATTCTTGATTATATTTGCACACATTATATTCAGTACTAAGATTAAAAAGAAAATTCATACATATACAGTACCATAATAGTATTCTGATTAGTCAGTCCTGATTGAAATGTATACGTAATTAGTCATCATTGATAAAAATTCCCTTAACATATCCACCCTTTGATTAAATATTATACATCCAATCACACATGTAGTTATATTGTAATATTAAAAAGCCTATTTCTATTTTTATTAGAAATATTTCTTGGCATCAAAACATCACCTAAACATAACCCACTACTTGCATTCACACTGACTGTTTCAGAATTCTTCTTATCAGGATTTTCATTACAATCTTCATAAAACAACAGTCTAATATTGAAACAAGATACAACCTAACCTCCCTAAATATCAAAAATGGTCTCATCAAATATAAATCCCCCGCAAATGAAGGATCCAGATTCGTCCACTTGTTCTGTAGACATGAATTCAGCACTCCACGGGTCAGAACCTGGAATCGGCTGGTACCTCACCATCTATTGTCATCGATTTCTCCAGAGTCCTGTAAATAAGGCCTTGTACACAGGGAATTAGACAACAGCCCCATGAAACTAAAACAGTCACACGTGAATGTAGCCCATACTACAGTGATCATATTATTTTTCCATTTTCCAAACGTACTATCAAATCAATTAGTCAGATAACTCTGGGGTGGATACTTTTCTGCCAAACCGTGAGCCAGGGTGGTCAAACCAGCTGAGGCTTCGGTCACTGATTCATCCGGAGCGGTGTTATTTGGGATGTAAGCACAAACATGGTCCTGAAAATCACGCATAACCCTCCCTTTTCAGCCAATAACATATCTAATGCAATTATATTCTGCCAAGCCATTAGGATCTTCAGTTTGTTCTGCCATGTAGTTAGAGACCCCATTTGATCTACATAAAACTCCATTGAGAGATCCTTCCCAACCTCTACTCTAACTTCCTGTCTACACAGATCTAGGGATCTCTTATGCTTGTTTTGAACAAAATCCTCATTGTCTAAACCATGGGTCAAATTTACCACTCTCCGCATACTCAGGTAGGAAGTGCTGTATCAGGAATATGGCACCCATGATAAGACAGCTCAGACGAACAGCGCCCATGTGAAGCCCCACCCTCTCCCCAAGAACACATCATTAGCAAGAGCCAGACACACCTTCACTTCTATGAACAAAAACATTCATTCGAGAGATGGCCCCTGGAATTCTGTTAATTCCAGTTCTCCTCTCGAACACTATTTATTGTTCGACAGTGTCACTGTGTCTTATCCTCCCGCCGTGTGATATGAATCCGGGTAGCTCTTTCAGCTAGCTGTCACCAGGAGTCCTTGGTATGGTCCCCCCAACAAGCCTCAGGGACTGGATTGAGTGACTACACCTGTAGTTCACCTGTAATGCATAAAATCCTGGACATACAGGCTTGGTTAACAAACAGTTTCTCATATGTTTTATCTGATTATATCTTCAACTTCTATGCCCATTTGTTAGCTAAACATTTTTTGTATTATTAGTTTATTATCCAATAGGCCACTAACTTACCCATCCCCCTTTTGATACCTGGCTCTGCCCAGGTAACAACCTTATCTACCCTAAATAATGACTTAGGTAGGATTAGTAAATTATCCTTATATTTTGACATTATCTTGTATGTCCAATTCTCCCTTGGGCATCCATTCATATCAATCCTGTATCAATTCTCTGTCAAGTGTCTTATCTAGTTTAAAAAGTATCTGTGCTATTTATATATGTTCTTTAAATATATATATTTACAGATTTAAACAGTAACCCCTTTCTCTCCGATCTCTCAAATACCACTAAGCGTCTCACTGTTTGACTTTATCTAAAATCATTGATTTTAGAAAAAACATGTCTATAAGTGGCAATCTCTAAAGTCCTTACATTTCCTTAACTTCTTCGATATAGGGGGCGCTCTTTTAATTTTTGGATAAAAAAACGTTCCCGTTTTAAACAAGATATTTTGTCACGAAAAGATGCTCGACTATGCATATAATTGACAGCTTTGGAAAGAAAACACTCTGACGTTTCCAAAACTGCAAATATATTATCTGTGAGTGCTACAGAACTGATGCTACAGGCGAAACCAAGATGAAATTTCAAATAGGAAATGGCCCAGATTTTGAAGGCGCTGTGTTCCAATGTCTCCTTATATGGCTGTGAATGCGCAAGGAATGAGCCTACACTTTCTGTCGTTTCCCCAAGGTGTCTGCAGCATTGTGACATATTTGTAGGCATATCATTGGAAGATTGACCATAAGAGACTACATTTACCAGGTGCCCGCTTGGTGTCCTCCGTCAAAATTATTGCGTAATCTCCAGCTGCGTGCATTTTTCCATTTGCTCCAGAGGAGAAACCCAACTGCCACGAATTATTTATCATCGAATAGATATGTGAAAAACACCTTAAGGATTGATTCTAAACAACATTTGCCATGTTTCTGTCGATATTATGGAGTTAATTTGTAAAAAGGTTCGGCGTTGTAATGACTGAATTTTCGTTTTTTTTCTTAGCCAAACGTGATGAACAAAACGGAGCGATTTCTCCTACATAAATAATCTTTTTGAAAAAACTGAACATTTGCTATCTAACTGAGAGTCTCCTCATTGAAAACATCTGAAGTTCTTCAAAGGTAAATGATTTTATTTGAATGCTTTTCTTGTTTTTGTGAAAATGTTGCCTGCTGAATGCTAGGCTTAATGCTATGCTAGCTATCAATACTCTTACACAAATGCTTGTGTAGCTATGGTTGAAAAGCATATTTTGAAAATCTGAGATGACAGTGTTGTTAACAAAAGGCTAAGCTTGCTTCATTTCATTTGCGATTTTCATGAATAGTTAACGTTGCGTTATGGTAATGAGCTTGAGGCTATGATTACGCTCCCGGATACGGGATTGCTCGACGCAAGAAGTTAGTCAATCTATCTTAATCCTTACAATAATCCTAAATCATCACAGATGTCATATATTCCTGTCAAATTTAATACTATTTAATTAAAAACCTCCTAATAGTCAAACAAAGCCTAAATTAATGCTAAATATATCAAATCCTTCCTACACTAATAAGCTTTTTCCTTCAGGGATCCACAGTATTTTATCTGACAATAACATGAATTAACCTTAAAATCAGTTTCATCAATAATTTAATATATGTTGCATAGTGTGTGGAATACCTTATCTACAGTAATTTATCACCCCTAAGAACTGAAACGTATTTTTCTATGTAATTTCCTGCCCTATTGGCTTAATACGGTGTCCTGTCCAAACCTCAAAGGACCATGTTTTATCTCCCGCTATTTATTCTCAATGATAAATAGGATTATTTTCTGTTGTAATACCTAATCAATAATAGCCAATTCAAAAAACTCCACAGCTAATATTGTAAAACAGAATCCTGAAACACTTTCTCATCAGTGATTCAAACAATAATTCTAACCCCAAACTAAAACTCCATTATAATTAATTTACCTTAAAATTAGTAACCCAAATGACCACAAATTCATTGTACAAATGGCTCTCCCTTGAGGCTGATCAGACCCCAAAAGATAGCCATGATAAGGTCAATAGGTCATTCCACCCTTTTATAGTTATGTTCCATACTACATTAGACATTAAAGTACTCTTTATCCTTAAAATAAATAAAGAATTCACCTGTGTAATTAAAACTCATAAAATAAAAACTCATAATGTTCCATATGTGAGAGTGCCTCTTTAAAATACTTTTGCACTAAAACAAATAGTCCTAACAAATGTTTTACGTGTATATATTTGCAAACCTTAATGAATAAACACTTCCAGGTCTTTTTCAATTTGGTCATTTATGGCCTCAATCTCACCCACTCTCCCCAAGATTATAATCCCAGGAAACATCTAAAAGTGAGACATGTTAGAAATTAGATATGTAGAAGGGTGAGCCGGTCAAGGATCGATTCAGACAAGGTGGTAAATTGTATGACAAGCGACAGTTTATTCAGAGTGAAGATATCTAGTACAGCGTAATTACGGCTCCTCCGTTAGTTCGTATGGAACAGCAGGCAAAGAGACCGTTACAATCAGTACACCACTAATATACAGAACAGAAAGTAGGTTGATTCTGGAAGATCGGATCTTTGGATTGGTTCAGCTGGGGTGTAGTCTGTAGTCTTCCGCCATTGGCTCAGTTGTCTGTCCGTCATCGTAGAATCCTCTTCGGGCACACAATGTTCAGCTACAAAGGAGATTATGTGTGTGCGCTGGTTTTGGCAGTTAGTGTAATGCGGGAGCTATCCTGTAGGGGATTCTTATGCAGGTGACCCCACAGGCTTTACTTTGAGTTGTAGCCCTGTATTAGCAATAGGTTGGTCACCTGCATAAGAAATAGCATTTCTCTACAGACACCTAAACATCAATTTTCCCAGAAGAACTCAAAACGCCTAACTAGCATTCACTATGCTACTTCGTTTCAGAAACTCAAAAGTGAACTATAAACTAAACCTAATGATAATTCCCCTTTAACTCAAATCATTAATCATACATTTTAAACAACGTCAATGTATATGTTTACTCAAATGAACATGCTACCCTTAGATACAATTAACCAGATAACATTATTATCCAATGTATTACTTATTCCCTCTGCCGCAAATGTTGTACATTTCTCAGTGTAAGAAATCCGTAATTTAATCCCAGATATTTAATAAAAATGTAAACGCATTCTCCCATGGCTCCTTCAACTATTTTAGATAACTTCCATCCGTCCCGGAATAAGGAATCCTACTTTAACACACCAGAATACAATGTTTAATTAAGTGAAATCAAACCCAAAAATAGACCATAACCAGTAACCAAATAAACCAAACACTTTTATCAGCAAACAATTTTCTCCGTTACCCCCAGTCACAACATAATTTCCATGGCGACAAAAGTGCCTTGCGAGTGATGTCATCAACAAGCGCTCAACCTAGAGCCGATCCGCAACGACTTTCAATGAATAGTAAATAATTGTTGGCTGTCTGCAGCAACAGTACGGGTTCGATAAGCCAAACCTAATTTATTATATCTGTTGAATCCTGAATTAGAATTTACAACATCAATCAACATCTCTCATCTCTCAATTCGCTAAATTTATAAGAACATTTCGATGGGGATAAATCTATCGTAATTGTCTCTTCGTTATTATTTAGAATTGTCAATAATATGGTCATATGGATAACAATGAATGGTCAAATAGGATTGTATTTGTGATTGAGATCAACCGTCAAGCACATTAAAACAGAGATAAGGTGCAGGCAAAGTTAATTTAATGGCATAAAGACAATATTAAAACTCCTAATATTCCATATGTGAGTGTACCCCTTTAAGATATCTTGTCTCTGGGAACAGGGAAATCCCCTTAACCCAAAAGTTTACTACAACAACGAAACCTAATAATTATGATAATCTCTTCACATCATTCATTTTAAATCCCTCGATGTTTCATGTAACTCATTCAGTCTATCGCCAAATTGTCGCCCCAAAATATTTTATACACTGCCATACACTCAAACCACTGTGATAAACGTGTACTGTCCCTTTAAGATAAGACATTTACTTGTTCCCCGTAATGAAAACAGATAATGTTTTTAGAATAGGTTAACTTCTTGTTCAAATTCACTGGCATTACCTAACCAAAAATCAATACTCGGGAAAACAATCACAACTTTTTACGATTCAACTATTCTTACCTATTTTATAGTCCAATATAGCCCAATGGAATGCCTAGCAATTCCGTTGCTAGCTGTAGCATCTTTTAAGACTATCCTTACGATATTCAGCTCCTTTAAACAAAATGTATTTGGAACTTTTAGCCACTTTTGAAAAGTAACTCAAAGCTATAATGCACGCATTTTCCCTCTAAATGCCACAACCCATTTTCTCTGTTTAAATTTGAGGAACGGTGTTGTCAACGTAAAATGACGCCGCAAGTCAGCCTGCCTCTGTAAAATATATATTCCCTATTCAGATTGAGGTCTGCTTTAAATTCTATCAACAAAGTAAAACCAACCAAACTTCTCAACTTTCTATACCCTAACATTTAAACGTACCATGTTCTGTGCTAAATTTATCGTATGTCAGTCGATTCATTAAAAAAAAATATCATCCTGGTGGCACAAAACTGTATCGTATCTCTCCGTTATTCCCTACATTTAACCAGGTTTAGGTGACTCTCTTCTATGATACATTTATTTAAATACGACTCCCATCTCAATACATTATTCTAGCAGATCATTTTGGGCAAAATAGCGTACTACATCGAAATTGTCTCGCCATTATTTTGAATGAATTCTTCTTTCAATTCAATCTAAACAATTATTAAACGTTCAGTTCATATCTTATACAAACACTAGCGACCGTATTTTTTCAGACAAAACATACAAATAGATGAATTACAATCTAAAATCTATTTTAGTCTATCGGTTTCAAAGCTGAAATACGAACCTTTAGTGTCCCGCTATCGAAATGATTGAGTTTCCCCGCCAATAACTATATTATTATAATTGTCTGTAGTCGCAAACTTCGACACCGAGACTTCTCAGAAAATCGATTTTGGACGCCTCCCTTCCATTCTCTTTGTTCTCCTATAACGGTAATCTCCCATTAGTTCCGGGACCTCTTTGGATTTCTATTTGTGTTTTCTCCTTTATGGAAACCTTATCAATAGCTTTGACTGTTGAATCAGATATTAGGTCTTACCTATACAACTATAAGCCCAGGGGTCGTAAATCCCTAGTTAATCATATTTTCCGGTTGTGTCAGAGGGCTTTTAAAGAACGCTAATAATCGTTATCTCATGCCACAATTTTTTAGGCTTCCCTCTCGCATGGAACCTCTTGTCTATAGATTTGGCTTTTATCCCATTTCTATAGATTTTGGTTTTCACTCTCCTCCTCATTTGGATATTTCAGTACTATTTGTTGAATCGGAACGATGATCAATCAATTTAAATGACCATTCCAGTTATCTTGTCCGCATAGCATTCCCTTCCTGTCTCCCCACGCCTAGTTAATATCCCGTCTTAATATGCCTCTCATGATTGTCTGTGTATATATTTCTATGACCTATTTAAGTGTATTTATCGTTACACAGTTATTTTAGTTGCTCTTCTGTCTGACTATGTGTGTGTCTCTTTAATGATAATCAATGTGTATGGGATTCTATATGTATTTCTCCTTTCTGGAAACTTCGTCAATAGATTTGACTTTTGATCGGACTTTACATTTCACCCGTATGATATTCTCCTTGGGACTTACAACGTTAATATCTCATATCTCACTACTCTAGACTAAGTTTCCCTCTCCTCCTCTTTGGACATTAATTTCTTTCAGCATTGTACAGGTTAAATTTTTCTGTTCACCTAGAATTACCCTGCCTTCTCACCAAGCCTAATTTATCCTCACCTGTTTTAATATTTCTATCTGCTACTTCTTCATAGTCAGACTACTTCTCATATACAGGTAGACTACTCAGGTTAAAACTTTATTTAGGTATGTCTTTTGAATTAATGGCTATCCTATTTGTACAGAACGACCGTCCTATCATCCAATACGTACTATATCCCTCCTTAATAACCTTCCGGCTTGCAAAACCAGGATTTATTAAGCTCTAGTTTATTTATGGTAGTGCACCTTACCACAGGTCAATTTCAGACCTTTCAGACCTTTCAGATATTCAAGCACCTATCATTGATTAAATCCAAACTCCTTTAGAACATTTAATAAAAAATATCCCAAATAATTCCTCCCAAATTCGAGAATAAAGGCTACTGACCTTGCAGCCGACTGGGAAAAGCACTGTTCGTTGGATCTAGTCACCGTCCCTGTCGGTCTGGGGTGTACACCGGCCTGGTCTTTTCACCCTCAATTTAGAGGTCAAGGTCTTAAATAACGGGACCCGGCCCGCTCGTGCACGATTTTTCGCCGTACGACCTTCAGATGGCAGGGACGGATATTTAGATCCGGCGTTCGAAGGACCAATTGTTGCAGGAATTAAATTTCTCTGTTTTAATACCCAATTCAAATCAAACACTAAGTCAATTCATAAGGATTTGTATGATCCTTATTTGTATAAAATGGACAGAGCCCAGTCTTAAAGTCAACCAGCAGCTTTTATTCACGAGAGTACTGCTCATTTTACCACAGGTTATAAACTGAAAATGACGTCATTAGTTTTAGTACCAGCCCGTGTCATCTCCGCTCTAGTACAATGGCTGTATGGTTCTCACATCGTCTCACCCTATTAAGATGATATATGACCGAGCCTAGGCCAGCTGGTGTAGATAAGCCTTCTAGCCAGTTTGGCTATAAGTTCATTAATTTCTACCATGGTACACAGTCATTGTTCTAATTCTTGATTATATTTGCACACATTATATTCAGTACTAAGATTAAAAAGAAAATGCATGCATATACAGTAACATAATAGCATTCTGATTAGTACATATACAGTAACATAATAGTATTCTGATTAGTCAGTCCTGATTGAAATGTATACATAATTAGTCATCATTGATAAAAATTCCCTTAACAATTACGTAGTCACTGTGGGGACGACGTCCTCGATGCACTTATTGATAAAGCCAGTGACTGATGTGGTGTACTCCTCAATGCCAATATGATGCATGGACTCACTCTGTGTGCAATAGTATAGTTTAAAATGAATTTGAATTACAGATTCAACCACAAAGACCAGGGAGGTTTTCCAATGCGTCGCAAAGGAGGGCACCTATTGGTCGATCACTTTGAGCATGGTGATGTTATTAATTACACTTTGAATGGTGCATCAATATTCTCAGTCACAGCCTCCCGAGTGGCGCAGCGGTCTAAGGCACTGCATCGGTGTGCTAGCTGTGTCACTACAGATCCTAGTTCGATTGCAGGCTTTCGCGCAGCCAGCCACGACCGGGAGACCCTTAAGGTGGTGCAAAATTGGCCCAGCATTGTCCGGGTTAGGAGAGTGTTTTGCCGGCCGAAATGTCCTTGTCCCATTGCCTTCTAGCAACTCCTGTGGTGGGCCAGGCACATGCACGCTGACACGGCCTCTGGGTGTACGGTGTTTCCTCCGACTCATTGGTGCGGCTGGCTTCCAGCTTGGTGGGGTCGTGTTTCGGAGGACTCACGGCTCTCGATCTTTGCCTCTCCCAAGTCCGTACGGGAGTTACAGCGTTGGGAGAAGACTAACTACCAATTGGATACCACGAAAAAGGGGTAATAAATAAAAAAATATGTACGCAGTCACTACAAAGATACAGGCGTCCTTCCTAATGCAATTGCTGGAGAGGAAGGAAACCGCTCAGAGATTTCACCATGAGCCCAATTGTGACTTTAAAACAGTTAGAATTGAGGATGGATCAACAACACTGTAGTTACTCCACAATACTAACCTAATTGACAGAGCAAAAAGAAGGATATTTTCAAGCATAGTGGTGGCTGCATTATGTTATGGGTATGTTTGTAATTGTTAAGGCCTGGGTAGCACAGACAAAATCCTAGAGGAAATCCTGGTTCAGTTTGCTTTACAACAGACACTGGGAGAATAATTCACTTTTCAGCAGGACAATAACCTAAACCACAATGCCAAATCTACACTGGTGTTGCTTACCAAGAAGACAGTGAATGTGGCCAAGTTACCATTTTTAATTAACCTCTTTGAAATCTCCTAGGAAATCTATGGCAAGACCCGGAAATGGTTGTCTAGCAATGATCAACAACCAATTTGACCGAGCTTGACATTTTTTTATAGAATTAAAATGGGCAAATGCTTCACAATCATGGTGTGGAAAGCTCTTAGAGACTTACCGAGAAAGACTCACAGCTGTAATCTGGCACGACCACGGACAGCTCAGGGGAAAACTTCTAGACTACAGCAGAGCAGCCACACCTGTCTCCAGTTGTAATCAGAGCCAAACTGCAGCCAGGTGAAACCAATCAGTGCCTCTACTTAACCACGCCCTGGGTTTTCTTTCTTTGGCTTGTCTTTGACCCCAGCAGGTGAAGGGGTATTGGAGAGACAGAGCATACGGTGACGAAGGAGGTTTTAAGAAGAACATTTTGATTTCAACAAGCATTGGAGGACATTCCACTGCTGACGGAAGTGTTTACTCTTTGTTTTGAGTTTTGTATATCAGGAATGTGGCCGACACGTAATAGTAATAAACCGGTTTAACCCTTCACTTGGACTGGTTGTGTGTATTTGCATGTGTAAACACTGCCTCACAAAGATCTTGGTGCCGAAACCGCCACAATATTTAAAAGATCTTAAAACATATTTTTAGCTTTACTTTTCCTTAGGGTGCTTTTTAGTCTTTCAGTTATTGTTATTTGTTTCTTATCCTCTTATGTTTGAATATTTTTTTTTTTTTAAGCACATTTTGTTGCATTCCAAGTCTGAAATGTGCTGTATAAATAAAGCTTGATTTGATAGTAGATGAAAGAGTTAAAGAAAGACCACTATCCAATGCTTGGTTAGACTATTTACAAAATGCGTGAACACTGCACATTGAGTTTCAAATAAAGCAACATACACTAATTTCAGAGTTGGAAAGAAATCTAGACTAAACAGATTGCCAAGAAAAGGCCTTAAGTGCTAAATATTTGATTGGAACTTTAAATACTTGCATTATCATAACATTTCCTGGTGCTTCTTTTGTTGGCCGACGTCCCAGAGAGGGTCCTGACAGATTTCCCTGCGGTGATAGAACATAGCTTAAGAAAAAAAGTGTGAGAAAGTCAAGTCACTTATTGAAAATCACGGTGGTAGGCTAAAGCCGCCCACTCCAAAATGAATCTGAGGATGAGTCTGATTGCATAGGCTATAAGCAGAGGTGCATATGACCCCTTGAGTTCAAAATAAATGTAGAATTATTATGGGATGAAACCACTCTCAGACAATGTTGGCTATTTTTTTGTTGTCATAACAGAATTGCAATCGAAGGAATGCACTTGCACAGAATATTTTGCCAACAGCTATTAACTACTCTGCATCCATTGTACATTGAATACTGTTGTTAGATTATTATAATTATTTTGCTTTGACACATGTATGTTCTCAAACTCAATCAATTATAGCACATTATGGCCGCTACTAAATAACTCTCCATCAGTGTCGTAAAAAAACACATCTATCCAAAAGACGCAAACAAATAATCACCTTGAAACCAGTACCTCTCCAAACCTGCAGGTATTCCCAAACTCTTTTTTTAATCACATTTTCAAACAGTACATTTGTTTTCCAACGGAGCTATACGTTTGGGTGAGTAGCCTCGTTTCACTGCTAAAAATACAATTTAACCATCTAGCGAAAAAACACTGTCAAATAATGAACATCCAATCACATTAACTGTTACGCAGACAATAATCCACGGGAGTTTGAGTGTGAATAAAGATTACTTTCGAGTAGTAAGACATGTGTAAAAGCAACAGATACATTAAGAAGTGGCTAGAAGTGTCTCATGGTGAGCTACCGAGTGGCTAGGACAGGCAAGCCCCATACCATTGTGGAAGACGTCATTCTTCCTGCTGCCGCGGATATAGCTGGGACAATGCTGGGGGAAAAGGCAAAAAAAAACTGCACAGACAATGACTTCATCAAACACTTTCACGATGCATCAGTGGCATGGCAGGAGTTTTGTTTTGAAACAATAATTGCTTCACATACAAGCCAGTGAATTATGTGTTACAGCTGGATTAGTCAACAGACGTGGTGGGCCTGGCTCAGCTCCTGGTACATGTCCGTTACGTTTATGGCGGGTCAATTAACTTCTCTACGGTAGGGGGCAGCATTTGGAATTTTGGATGAAAAGCATGCCCAAATTAAACTGCCGGCTACTCAGGCTCAGAAGATAGGATATGCATATAATTAGTAGATTTGGATAGAAAACACCCTAAAGCTTAAACTATTAAAATAATGTCTGTGAGTAAAACAGAACTGATTTGGCAGGCGAAAACCTGAGAAAAATCCATTCAGGAAGTAGGACTTTTTTGTTTGTAGTTTACTATTCAATGCCATTACAGGATCAGTTGACTTAAAACTCAAATTGCAGTTCCTATGCCTTCCACTATATGTCAACAGTCTTTCGAATTTGTTTCAGGCTTGTTTTCTGAAAATTTTGGGAGTAAGAGCAGTCTGAATTAGTGGACCCTGCCGTGTCCCAGAGCTTTATCATGTGCGTGACTAGAGTGCCTTTTCTTGTTTACCTTTTATATTGACCACGTTATTGTCCGGTTGAAATACTATTGATTATTTAGGCAAAAAACAACCTGAGGATTGAATATAAACATTGTTTGACATGTTTCTATTAACTTATCGGATACCATTTTGATTTTTTGTCTGCCTGTTGTGACTGCGTTTGAGCCTGTGGATTACTGAAGAAACGTGTGAACAAAACTGAGGTTTTCGGATATAAAGAGAGACTTTATCGAACAAAAGGAACATCTTCTGAGTGCAAACATATGAAGATCATCAAAGATATGTGATTAATTTTATCTCTATTTCTGACTTGTGTAACTCTTCTACTTGGCTGGTTACTGTTTGTAATGATTTGTCTGCTGGGCTATGTTCTCAAATAATTGTAAGGTATGCTTTCGCTGTAAAGCATTTTTTTATTCTGACACCGTGGTTTGATTCACAAGAAGTTCATCTTTAAACAAATGTAAAATAGTAAATTTTCAATTTTTTTTATAATGAGATTTCTGCATTTGAATTTGGCGCTCTGCAATCTCATTGGATGTTGGCCAGGTGGGACGCTAGCGTCAATATGTGTTCTTATCTGTACTGGTGGCACAAAAGCCATGACAGGGAGACATATTCGAGCAGTTGCTCCCGACGCCATTTGGGCACACTGCAGGATCCACCAAGAGGCTCTTGCGGCCAAGGGAATGCCTGACAGCTTGAAAGACGTTTTTGGACACTACAGTGAAAATGGTTAAAGCAAGGGCCCCTGAACTCTTGTATATTTTCTGCATTATGCAATGATATGGGCAGTGACCATGTAACACTTTTACAACATACAGAAGTGTGATGGATGTCAAGGGACAAAGTATTGAGAAATTGTTTTGAATTGAGAGACGAGCTTAAAACCTTTCTGGTGCATACATCAGAAAAAAGCTTTTCTTGTTAGCTCAGCTGCTGTGTCAGATTTCAAAAATGCTTTACAGCAAAAGCACACCATGCGATTATCTGGGGACATCGCCCCGCATACAAAAGCATTGAAATAATTTTTGAACCAGAAAGGTGCGCCACGAAAGTCAGAAATAGCGATACAATGAATGCCTTAACTTTGAAGATCTTCTTCTGTTGGCACTTCAAAAGGTCCCAGCTACATCACAAATGGTCCTTTTGTTCGATAAAGTCCTTTATATCCCCCAAAACACAGCTTAGCTTGCACACTTCATTCAATAATCCACCAGTTTCCCTCCTTCAAAATGCATACAAAATGACTCCCAAAAGTTACCAATAAACTTCTCCAAACAAGTCAAACAACGTTTATAATCAAACCTCTGATACCCTAATACGTAACTAAATGATACAATTTAAGACGGAAAATTGTTATTGTCTTTACCGGAGATAAACAACAGAGAACATGCTCTCATCCACACGCATGAAAACACTACAGCCAAGATGGGAGCCACTTCGAAAAACTACAAATTCTAGGTCATTTTTACAAAAACTCTTTCTGAACACTTGACATCTGGTGGAAGCCCTAGGAACTGCAATCTGGGAGGTTTTCACCTCATATTAAAAATGACAGCCATTGGAAACAGTTCTAGGCTGAACATTTTTCTTTTATGGAGGGTTTGTCCTCAGGTTTTCACCTGCCATATCAGTTCTGTTATACTCACAGACATTATTTTAACCTCTTGAGTGTAGGGGGCAGTATTTTGATGTTTGGATGAAAAACGTATCCATATGAAACTGCCTATTTCTCAGGCCCAGAATCTAGAATATGCATATAATTGTCAGATTAGGATAGAAAGCACTCTAAACTTTCCAAAACTGTCCAAATAATGTCTGTGAGTATAGCAGAACTGATATTGCAGGCGAAAACCTGAGAAAAATCCAACCTGGAAGTGCTGTTTTTCCTGAAAGCTCTCTGTTCCATTGCATGCCTTCCCTCCATTTAAAGGGATATTAAGCTTCCACATGGTGTGAACAGTCTCTAGACTTTTATTCTGCAAAATGAGCGAGAAAGATTACATTGCGCCATTGGATGGCTGGGTGCCAGCAGAGTTTTGCATGCGTGAGCAGCTTGGAGCAGACATTTTCTCACTCCTATTGAAAAAGCTACGGTCCGGTTGAAATATTATCAATAATTTATTGTAAAAACAACCCGAGGATTGATTATAAAAAACGTTTGACATGTTTCTACGAACTTTACAGATACTATTTGTAATTTTCGTCTGTCCCATCTTGACCGCTCGAGCCTGTGGATTTCTGAACATAACCCGCCAACCAAATGGAGGTTTTTGGATTTAAAAATAATCTTTATGGAACAAAAGGAACATTTATTGTGTAACTGGGAGTCTCGCGAGTGCAAACATCCGAAGATCATCAAAGGTAAATGATTCATTTTATTGCTTTCGTGACCAATCTACTTTGCTGCTAGCTGTTTGTAATGTTTTGTCTGCTGAGAGAGATGTCCTAACATAAACCCTTGGATAGCTTTCGCCTAAAAGCTTTTTTGAAATCTGACACGCCAGCTGGATGAACAACAAGCTAAGCTGTGTTTTGCTATATTGCACTTGTGATTTCATGAAAATTAGGCGCTCTGCAATTCAGTGGATGTTGATGAAAATGATCCCGCTAACGGGATGGGTGCGCCAAGAAGTTAACAGTGTTAGAAATGTTAGTGTTTTCTATCCAAATCTACCAATTATATGCATATCCTAGATTCTGGGCCTGAGTAACAGGCAGTTTACTTTGGGCACACTTTTCATCCAGACGTCAAAATACTTCCCTCTAGCCAAAGAGGTTAAAGTTTTCTTTACTGATAATTTTCACTTGTCTGACCGCTTCCATGATGATGAGTTTCTCACATGACTGGCCTATCTGGGTGATGTTTTTTCTTGCCTGAATGATATGAATCTAGGATTACAAGGACTCTGGGCAACTATATTCAATGTGCAGGACAAAATTGAGGCTATGATTAAGAAGTTGGCGCTATTTTCTGTCTGAATTAAAAGGACAACACAGGTCTTTCCGTCATTGTATGATTTTTGGTGTGAAAATGAACTCAAGCTTAAGGACAATGTCAATTGTAATATAGATAAGCACCTGAGTGAGCTGGGTGCATAATTACGCAGGTACTTTCGCGAAACGGACGACACAAACAACTGAATTCGTTATCCTGTTCATGCCATGCTTCCAGTCCACATACAGATATCTGCAGAGAGCCTCATCAAAATTGCAACAAACGGTTCTGTGAAAATTGAATGTAATCAGAGGCCACTGCCAGATTTCTAGATAGGGCTGCGATCAGAGTTTCTTGCCTTGGCAAATCGCGCTGTTAAGACTGATGCTCTTTGCAACCACGTACCTATGTGAGTGGATTCTCGGCCCTCATTAGCATGAAAACTAAATACAGTCACAGACTGTTTGGAAAATGTTTTAAGACAGACTCTCTCCAATACAACCCAACATTGCGGAGTTATGTGCATCCTTTCAAGCACACCCTTCTCATTAACATGTGGTGAGTCATTCACATTTTTGATGAACTAATAATATTTATATGTAAGATGGTTAAATAAAAAGCAACATTATTGATTATTATATTATTATTTGTGCCCTGGTCCTATAAGAGCTCTTTGTCACTTCCCACGAGCAAGGTTGTGACACAAACTCACACTCATTCTTATGTTTAATAAATGTATCGTAGAGTGTGTGTGTGGCAAGCTTACAATGATGGGAAAAAAACATTTGAGAGTACACTGACCCTGGTGCTAGAGAGGGTACGCAGCAGGAGGTTAAATGTTTGAAGGGGTACGGGACTATAAAAAGTTTGGGAGCCACTGCTCTAGAGCAAAGTGAGTTTCTCTCCTGTGGTTAAGAGGAAAGGTGTGCTGCAGCACTGTTGATTTCCCTGATCTGTACATACCTTTGTCACTGTGGAACATGCTAAGAGTCATACTGTGGTATTGATTCAATCTGATCCAAGAATAGCTCTCTCCACAGCAAGAGAAATGTCAGTAGGCTTTTGCCACTTTCATAGAAGGGGGGTGAAAGTGCCTATGTTTATTCATTCAAGGAATCCGGGAGACACAGGATATTTGGATGAAAGTCTAACATAAAACTAGACCCTTTAGTCTTCAAAATTATTGCGATGCCAAAAATGTGATTCACACTTATTGGTGGTGTTGGATCTGTTCTAATGTGATAGGAACGCAGTGTAACAATGCCACCTCAATCAGTGAGAGTGACTGATTATTTCTAGGAAGAAAAAAAACTGTCATGCAAAGTTTACGAACCACTTTTTTTAATGAAAGCAAATATGTCTTGTGTTCATGTCACGAGATCACTTTTGATTTGCAAATGCCATTAACAGAAAATGAACTTTTCAGATCTGCTTGTCTCCATGCAGGACTCCCAGCATATAACGATTGGCCTGATGCCATTTAAAGATGCTTCTGCAATCAGACTTGTTCTGACGCATTAACTTGTCACCAACACATAAACGCTGTCACCCACCTACTATCTAGCAGTTAGGGGGTATCAACATGCCTCAGTAAAGGATACTGCTACCATTTCTCCAGCGCTTTGCAGGTGCTATTTGCAAGGGTTAAAGTGGAAACAATACAGGCCTAAGGGCAAGCTCTACTGCAAGATGAAACTAGGCCAACACAGTCGTCACTGAGATGGCAGTAACCCGTGGGAATGCCTGTCCAAAAACCAGGCAGGCGAGAGAGCAATGCTCGCATTAAGTCATTGTTCCACCCTACTCTGCACGTTGCCAGCCGCCTCCTCCGGGAGAGCGTGACAGCGCAGCACGCCGCTTCCGCTTAATGGCATCTCCTCTTGAGTTTGTCTTTTATTTCTAAAATGCACATAGACAGGCCTCAGGCCGTGTATCTTGAAAAGTGAAGGCATTGGCGGGAACATTAGGCACAGGGGGCCTGGGGAGTTGTTGTGTGTGTGTGCATGTGTGTAGCAGCAAATTTAAAGAGCTACTGGAGTTTGTGGGACAGGGGCATTGGGGGGGTAAAGTATGTGTTTGAGAAATGCATAATGTATGGGTTGTGGTAATTACGGAGTCTGAGAGAGCCGAATCTCAGTCATGGAAGAGCACAGCATAGGTTCTCTACTGAAATACAGACACATTCACACAGTTGGGAAAATCATTAACAATGGACTGTTCCACACAGTGACAGCAAGGTATATCCAAAAACACACAGTGTGAACCTCCTAAATGTAAGCCACCATTACATTATTGATGGATGCCTCGTGTCAGTTAGGGCATAACAGGCTGACTACACCACTTGCGTCGCATGTGCGAGCGTTGCAAAATACATTTTCAAATCTATATTTTATATCATTGCACCCACACTGCTAAAATAAAAGTCTGTTCTATTTGTGACGGAGATTGCGCTGCAAGTCCTGCCTCTCCCATCTCCTCATTCGTCTATAGAAGCAGGTACCCACGTGCCATCTCCTCATTGGTTATACCCACGTGGGTGACTGAAAGACGAGAAGGAGGAGAGATGACTAGAAAATATTCAGTTGACCGTTTTATGTGTGGATTAGTTGTCGGAGTAGAGGACCTTGTGAATATCAGGTAAAATAACAACCCAATGTTTATATTCCAGGACAAATTAGCTAGCAACAGCAAGCTTGCTAAATAGGACAAATTTGCTAGCAAGTGCAAGTTAGCTAGCTAAAGTGCCATACATGTTTAATGCTTTTCGACCTGTCCCCAAATTAATGTAATTGGTTCAGAGTTTGTTTTGATATTTTAACCTGTGTGTTGTGATCGCGTTTGGTGTGGGGGGACAAAATACATTTATACGCGAGCACAGCCGGTTTGGGTTCCGGGTAAAGCTTACCCTATTATTACCCAAAATCTAGCATTGTTTTACTGTTCTGAATTATTCAATACCAGTACAACCATGAATGAAGTGCCTAAGCAAAATGGCAGACAAATCAGTTGACAGGTCAGGTGGTTGACAGCTAACCATATCAAGGAAATGGATGCAGTTTCTAGAAGCTGGGCGATTTGGCATCCCCTTTGACCTTTTTAAACGTGTTGGCTGGAGTTTTACTGTTCTCTACTGCCAGGGAAGGAGAATTGTGACAGGTCGAGTGGGACTCTGGCAAATAGTATATATAGTTTCATAACATTGCCTTTTGGATGGTAAACTCAAAATAACATTACTGATATGGAACAATGTCAAAGAAAGTTAGACTGTTAACAATACAGCCAAATGGATGCACAGCGATGGGATTGGTACGCCAAACAATTAATTGCATGGCAGCCATTAGCCCTTGGAAAACGGAAAGAAAACGATGCACTCTGCTGCTCATGCTCTCAGATTATTTTATTTATAACAACGTTTCGACCCTTTGATCTTCAACAGGCATCCATATCTCAGGTGTGGGTGGAAGGTCCTATATATAGGAGCAGTACTCATTGACATCTCTTCCTGAAACAGGAGGTAAAAATATGTATATTAGCCCTTCTCATTCCATGTCCGCTTTAATTAGCTGAGGGCAGATGGACCGACACTTTGATGCTGAAAGCTCTTTCTAAATATTGATGCACCCGGTTCTTGATACGGGTTTGGATACATTTGGACCTTATCTTTCATATCAGTGAGAAATAATTGTCCAAAAATAAAAGGTTAAATTACTCAATCAGACTGACAGCGTCATTGCATCATTATGTATTCACATTTTTTACTGGATATGTAAAGTTCAGCATTCACCTTTTGCTACTATTTTTGTCAAGTCAACGCATACAATTTGATGCCTACGTTGGATATACCACACAGAACACTGCCTTTGCAATGCAAGACTGCAAAGCAAACACAGCGTTCCATTGGAAATTAATGTTATTACCAATGTGCTATCGTGACAATGATTATTGAGAGACCTCTTAATAACTAAACTAAATATTCACTGTTGCTATCGAAGTCATGCCAAAGGGTAGGTTTAAAGTCATATACTATTTAGGCCTATGTATCATTCGTAAAGTCATCAACAGCTGTTGTTTCAATTCAACCCAGGGTTCAACAAAAAAACATTTTTTATTTTACCTGGGAAGTCAGATAACAACAAATTCTTATTTACAATGATGGCCTAGGTACAGTGGGTTAACTAGCTTGTTCAGAGGCAGAAAAACAGATTTTTACCTTGGCAGCTCGGGATTTGATCTAGCAACATTTCAGTTAATGGCCCAATGCTCTAACCACTAGGCTACCTGCCACGTAATGTTCTAAGATGTCTCCATCTCAAACAAAATGCTAAAGAATAGAACCAAATCAAATCAAACTTTATTTAATGTGCATTCTAAGTTTGATTAGATTTAGTCCTATTCTTTAACTTATATTTTTGGTTGAGATGGAATGTGAATCCAAACATCCAATATACTTGCAGGGAAGCTGCTCAACAACTACATCATATCAGTCATCCAACAGACTCCCATTCAGAATGACACACGGAAGCATCCAGGGTCAATACCCTTCTCAAGGGCACGTTGATAGATCTCCCACTAGGCCAAAAAACGTGAACCCGAACCCTCCAAGATCCCACCACAGTTCCCCAATAGCGGTCCCTCAACCATTCGAGACCCCTCCCACAGTCACCCCCAAGAATAAAAAATACAATTCATTACATTCCTCACCCCAAATAACCCCCCAATTCATCAACAACTAAGAAAATAAGAAAAGAGAAAAAAGACAAATAGCAAACAATAAAAAAAACATTTAACAAAATAAAATAAAAACAAAAGGACATCAAGGACAACTAAAATCATAACAGCAATGCCAACCATATGCATGTCTGGCAGTATTACATGTACTGTATGTTAGCACAGGTGAAAACTGTTGTCCTGATTAAAGAAGAAATACAACTGGCCTTCTTTAGACTAGTTGAGTATCTAGAGCATCAGCATTTGTGGGTTCGATTACAGGCTCAAAATGTCCATAAAAAATAACTTTCTTCTGAAACTTATGAAGGCTATTCCATGCGAGAAATTGCCAAGAAACTGAAGATCCCATACAACGCTGTGTACTACTCCCTTCATAGAACAGCGCAAATTGGCTTTAACCAGAATAGAAAGAGGAGTGGGAGGCCCTGGTGCACAACTGAGCAAGAGGACAAGTACATTAGTGTCTAGTTTGAGAAACAGACGCCTCACAAGTCCTCAACTGTCAAAACACCAGTCTCAACGTCAACAGTGAAGAGGCGACGCTGGCCTGGTCAGCAAACCAGGCCAAAGACCCCTCAGACACACCAATACGTCCACAAGAATGGAATGGTCTACCGTATCAAAAGCTTTGGCCAAATCAATAAAAATAGCAGCACAACATTGCTTAGAATCAAAGGCAATGGTGACATCATTGAGGACCTTTAAGGTTGCAGTGACATAACTTGAGTGGAAACCAGATTGCATACCAGAGAGAATACTATAGACATCACGAAAGCCAGTCAGTTGATTATTGACAAGTTTTTCCAACATTTTTGATAAACAGGGTAAAATATAAATAGGCCTATAACAATTAGGATCAGCTCTTTAAATAAAGTATGAACTGTGGCTGCCTTCCAAGCAATGGGAACCTCCCCAGCATGGAGAGACAGGCTTGGCGATAAGAAGGGCAGCAACCTTAAAACCTGTTAAGGCTAGGGCAGAATACTGCCCCCGTTGGTGAAATGCGTGCCCATAGTAAACAGAAAAAAAATCTGTAAAAAATTGCTAATATATGCATATAATAAATATTATTGAATAGAAAACACTCTAAAGCTTCTAAAACCGTTTAAATTATGTCTGTAAGTAAAGCAGAACTCTCAGGGCACTCATTCTCCCAAACTTGTCATCCAAAAAGTTGGCCCAACTTTGACGTCATCGCCCCCACCCTTCCCAAGCACCTACGGTCCTGGGAACACTTCCTATGCCTTCAGCGCGGTGTCCGCTTTCAATGGGGCTTCTCATTGTGTGAATTGCGCGCTCACGAGATTAATGACGTACCGAATCCTTTCGGTCGCGCGAGATCTCACGCGCATTCTGCGCCTGTGGTGTCTTTCTTTCAAGATTGATTAAACGATGCGTGTGTTTCTCTTTGTCCTGAGAATTGCGGTGAAGCTATATAGCATGCTAACGCTGTGTTCTGAACCAAGTTTGACAAGTTTAGTCGACACATAATATGTAATTTCGACGTTTTGGTGCGAACTAACTTAACTTTTTGGCTGCATTTCAACCGAAATATGTCGTGTTTGATAACCGAAAGACACAGACTTCAAAACTAAAGCTGTTTTTGGTAAGTATAAACCCTTCCAGGTCTTCTGATGGAAGAACAGCAAAGGTAAGGGAACATTTATGTGTTAAATTTGGGTTTCTGTGGAGGAGCCAAAATGCTAATTCCTGAGCGCCGACTCACATTATAGCCTAGTGAACGAAATCTGTAAAGTTAAAAATAAATGTAACACAGCTGTTTTATTAAGAAGAAGTGTATCTTTCTAAGTATATGTAGAACATGTATATTTAGTCAACGTTTATGATGTGTATTTCTGTTATCTGGCAGAGTTACCATAATTTCTCCAGGCATTGTTGTAGCATTTTTTAGCCATGACCTTCTATGTAAACCGTGATTTATGGATATAAATAGCATATTATTGAAAAAAACATAAATGTACTGTATAACATGTCCTATTCCTGTCATCTGATGAAGACTTTCAAAAGGTTAGTGAATTATTTTACTTTTAATCCTGCTTTTGTGATTGCATCTATTGTTCTACAAAATGGCTATGTAAATTAGCCTATCTTTGGTGGTGGTTTGACATAAATATGTGCTATGTTTTCGCCGTAAAACATTTTAGAAATCTGACTTGGTGGCTAGATGAACAAGGTGTTTATCTTTCATTTGAGCTATTGGACTTGTTAATGTGTGGAGGTTAAATATTTCTAAGAATATGTTTTGCGTTCTGTGTGCTACTGTGTCAGTTGAGCAGTGGGGGGAGGTGCCCTAGCGGGACGTGTGGTGCCAAGTAGTTTTAAAGAAGAAAGGGTCTAAACCATCTGACCCAGATTATTTTTGGGGGTCAAGTTTCAAGACCTCCTTTAGCACCTCTGACTCAGTGACTGCTGGCAGGGAGAATTTATGTTGCGGGGCAGGGGAAAAGAGAGAGAAGCGCCAGGGATAGTCCCACCCATTAGAATGGGTGGGAGATGAAGAAATGTTGGACGGGCAAGGAGGCATGGCTGAGTCAGACAGGAATCCTGACTTAATTAAATGTTGATTAAAGTGCTCAGCCATGTGCTTCCTGTCAGTGACAACCATATCATCATCTTTAAGGAACATGGGCAGCTGTGAGGAGGAGGGTTTATTCTCCAGGTCTTTAACTGTTTTCCAGAACTTCTTGGGGTTAAAGTAACTAACTTTGGCCTTCCGGATAGCCTGAGTGCACTTATTTCAAATTTTCCTGAATGAGAGCCAGTCAGCCTGAGTATGCGTGTACCAAGCCTTTCGCCAAATTCTATTCTGGAGGTGTAGTAATTCTGCAAGATCATGGTCGAACCAGGGGCTGAACCTGTTTTTAATTCTAATTTTCTTTATGGGAGCTTTTCTGTTAACAATACCACTGGAAATATCAAAAAAAGAAGGTCCAAGCTTCTTCGACAGAGGGGATCAAGCTGATTCTTCTATACCATTTCACAGAGGCCAGTTCATGAAGGATGGCTTGTTCATTAAGGTTTTTAGCAAGCGTCTATGACAAATCAGGTCAGGTCATTTCACTGAGCAGCCATTTCGAACACAGGCTGTAAATCAGTGATCACTAAGGTCATTGCAGAAAACACTAGACTGATACCTATCAGGATTATTTGTGAGGAGAACATCAGGAAGAGTAGCCTTTTCTGGGTGTTTGGAGTCATACCTTGTGGGACTGGTAATAATCTGAGAAAGATTTAGGGAGTCCCATTGCTTTAGGACTTGGTCAGGTTGTTTAAGCATGACCCAGTTTAGGTCACCTAGCAGAACAAATTCAGACTTAGTGTAAGGGGCCAGGAGATATCTTAGGGCAGGTAGGGTACAGGCCGGTGCTGATGGAGTACGATAGCACCCAACAACAGTTAAAAAATAGCTATTTCATAGTTAAAACCAGCAAATCAAATTGTTTGGGGACAGACTTGATGGAGACAACAGAGCACTGTAAAGATTGCCACTACCCCACCTTTGGAAGATCTGTATTGCCAAAAAAATTGGGCAAGACAGAATTGGGGCTAGCAACTGTCGATTGGCCAGGGTGTACATGCACATTTCCAGATATCATCAACAGTAATACAATCAAGGCATATCATAGGACAGGGAGAGCTCTGCAGTGCCGATTTTTGCCATCATATTGTACAGCAACTTCATCAGGTGACATAAATACAAATCCGGCGAGAGGTGCTTAGAATGGGATGGGAGGCCAAAAGTCCATGTAACCAATAGAGAGTCAAAGTCCCGAGTGTGGGAACAAACAGTCTGTCCCATGGTTGGGTAAAGGAAGTAGTCAACAAAGCATGCAGGAGTCATTAGACAAATAGCAAAATTATATATAATAACGACTTGGGGCTAGCCATTGTAAGTTCAGAGTCAATCGACCCAACAGTGCCTGTGTGCTGGAGGCAAGTGAAAGCTCAGGAAAGATGAGGGGGGAGGAGTGTGGTGGGGTACCTGTACCAGACAGGTGGACATAACCAGGGCAGACGATGAACAGATCGCCAGGTGGAATTCAAGCAGCAGTGCAGCAGGCAACGGGAGTAGGTGTCACACCCACTAGGGAGGAGCTTTTTTTTCTGGAGACAGATTTCTTGTAGAAAATGCCAGTCTCTGAACAGTAGGAAGGGACTTCAAGGCCTCCGGGTTTGGATGGGATAGTCTGCCATTTGTTGGGCTCAAAGGCTTCAACACCTCTCACTTCACACATCAGTACTACAGTGCCCTGCAAAAGTATTCATCCCCCATGGTGTTTCTCCTCTTTTTTTGCATTACAACCTGTAATTTAACTTCTCTAGGGGCCGCATTCAGAATTTTGGATGAAAAGCATGCCCAAATTAAACTGCCTGCTACTCGGGCCCAGAAGATATGATATGCATATAACTGGTAGATTTGGATAGACTCAAATTGCAGTTCCTATGCCTTCCACTAGATGTCAAGTCTTTAGAAATAGTTTCAGGCTTGTATTCTGATAAATGAGGGAGTAAGACCAGTCTGACTGAGTGGACCCTGCCGTGTCAGAGCTTTTTCATGCGCAATTAGGCTAAAAACAACATGAGGCTTGAATATAAACATCGTTTAACATGTTTCTATGAACTTTACAGATACAATTTGGATTTTTTTGTCTGCCTGTTTTGACTGCGTTTGAGCCTGTGGATTACTGAAGAAAACTGAGGTTTTTGGATATAAAGAGACTTTATCGAACAAAAGGAACATTTATTCAGTAAATTAATGTCTTCTGAGTGCAACCATATGAAGATCATCAAAAGTAAGAGATTCATTTTATCTCTATTTCTGACTTATGTAACTCTTCTACTTCGCTGGTTACTGTTTATAATGATTTGTCTGCTGGGTTATGTTCTCAAATAATCGTAAGGTATGCTTTTGCCGTAAAGCATTTTCTAAATCTGACACCGTGGTTGGTTTCATAAGAAGTTAATCTTTAAACCTATTTAAAATATATTTTGTTTTCTGAATTTTTATAATGTGTATTTCTGTATTTGAATTTGGCGCTCTGCAATCTCACTGGATGTTAACCCTGGACATACACAAAATAGTACAAATTGGCAAACTGCTCAAGGATAAACTGCTCCAGCTTCTTCAAGTTGGATTGTTTCCGCTGGTGTACAGAGATCTTTAAGTCATACCAAAGATTCTCAATTGTAAGGGAATAACCCCCTGAAATGTACAAAATGGCAATCCAAGTCAACATCCAAAAGCAACATTTTGTAAAAATGATTTCTTTCTCAAACTTATCACCCCTTAAAAAAGTGCTTTCTGGACCGTTTTTCGAAACTCTTTCGATTTTTTTTTGTCAATTACACATGTGTAAGAACTGTATGAATATACTTTTGTCCAATTTTATTATCATAATTTCTTTATTTATTTTACATGCGCATAAGAAATATGTTTTGTCCATTTGCAATATGATTTCATAGGAAGTCAAAAGTCAAAAGTCAAAAATGTCAACATTTTGTAAAAAACTCCACACACCCTTAAAGTGCTTTCTGGACCGTTTTTCAAAATTATTTCGATTTTTGTGTCAATTACACATGTATAAGAACTGTATCAACATACTTTAGTCATATTTTATTATCATTTTCATTTTTTTACTTGTGCATAAGGCATATGTTTTGTCCATTTGCAATATGATTTTATAGGAAGTCAAAAGTCGAAAATGTGAACTTAAAAAAAATAAAAACGTATCACCCTCGTAAAAAAGTGCTTTCTGGACCGTTTTTCGAAATTGTTTTGATTTTATGTCAATTCATCATGTGTAAGAACTGTATGAATATACTTTTGTAAAATTTTATTATCATTTTTTTTAACTTGTGCATAAGGAATATGATTTGTCCATTTGCAATATGATTTCATAGGAAGTCAAAAGTCACTTTTTTTGGGGCCAGATGCCATAAGAAATTTGACATGCTCAAAAATCCTTCAGAAATGCAAAATTGACTGGCCTGGTGAACTCGGGATGGCCGGGCAGTGATCGTTGTTCCTTTCCATCACTCGTTGTGTTGATTTCATCATGTCCATTTGGTGATGTTTTTTCACTATAGAATCATATTGCAAATGCACGTGCATTGTTGTGCAACTGGTAACCCAAAAATAAAAATATGGTTGTAAATGCATTTACCGGGACTCCTATTGTACATGCCCGCTATGGGAGTACCCTACTACGGCCCTCTATCCATGGGGGCCGTCCTGAGTGCTTTATGGACTGTTTAAAATAGGCACCTGGTAACCCAAAAAAAAAAATATGGTGATTTCATTATGTCCATTTGTTTATGTTTTCTTACTTTTGCAAAGTCACCGTGCATTTGCAATATGGTTCAATGGGCAGGTACCATCACGAATTTGTCATGATATAAAAATCCTGCAGGAATGTGAAATTGACTGGCCCAATGAACTCGGGATGGCTGGGCAGTGATTCTGGTTCATCTCAATCGCTCGTTAGGGTTGATTTCAGAATGTCCATTTGGTGATGTTTTTTCACTATAGAATCATATTGCAAATGCACGTGCATTGTTGTGCAACTGGTAACCCCCCCCAAAAAATATGGCGATTTCATTATGTCCATTTGTTTATGTTTTCTTACTTTTGCAAAGTCACTGTGCATTTGCAATATGGTTCAATGGGCAGGTACCATCACGAATTTGTCATGCTATAACAATCCTGCAGGAATGTGAAATTGACTGGCCTGATGAACTCGGGATGGCTGGGCAGTGATTCTGGTTCATCTCAATGGCTCATTAGGGTTGATTTCAGAATGTCACTTTGGTGATGGTACCTCACTGTTTAAACATATTGCAAATGGACAAGAGTCCATCAGTCAATTAGATATCATTCTGACACCAAACTTATACAAACTGACACCAAACCCACTTTTTCCAACTCGTTTAGTAGCCAACTATTTCATACTTCAGAGCTGGCCCAAAATTCACAACGCCTTCGGTTCAAACCATAAAAAAAACATAAAACACGTAGTTACGTTCTAGCTGCGGGTCCATTTCTTATGTTATGTGTTGGCCTAGCTGAGGCGACCCCGAATCCCAAGTTTTGGCCATTTGGTGTCTGAGCAAAACCCTAATTGGTGCTGAAAATCCACTTTTTTCCATGACTTGCTACGGGGTCCTTGAATGAGCTATCGGACAGAAACATTGGGGTCCGTCTCTATGGGCCGAGCCGGTTTCAATGCACCTAGTCTTGCGTCTCTGAGAATTTTCTAAATGTTGTCATTGTTGTAATGGTCAAAATTAATTGAAGTCATTGCAAATGTACGAGGCTGTTTCTCGGTCCGAGAACCTTCTAGAGCCACGTAACTCACCACGCACTATCGACCGGAGGTCTAGAACAGGTTTCTAAAGTTTCGGAATTCTAGGTCTGACGGTTCTTTTTTAGCTCGAACAAAGCTAACTATTGCAGCCACTGTCTGTCTCTACACACCCCAATTGATTTAGATTTAGTTTTCCTTTGAAATTTTATGGGAAAAATCACTGATTTACAGTTCATGGGGGTTGCCTAATCACATATGAAGTTTTGGAAAGATCTGACTTTTTTAACCCCTCAAAACAGCCCTTGAGACACCAATTATGGCACTTCCGGTTGGCACAGGAAGCTAGCTATAAGTCAACACACATCCTCATTGGCGTATGCTTTTACAGAATCCTGAGTTGTAAGTCTTTACGTTAAGAACTGACTGATTTACACTGGTTGAATGCACTATTTCTATCAAACTGCAGGCAGGGTATTTTAGGGGGATTTTAACCACTTCCGGTTGCTCCAGGAAGCTTAGAATCGACACAGGTAGACCTCATAGTGGCTTGATGGACTGTTACCGAAGACAGGTTCATACGGCATTCATAACCCATATAGGCTTCAGGTTGAATTTAGAGGTGCAGGCAATGTATTCCTATGGGGAGAGAAGTCAATGCAAACACCTTCTTTTAACTGTTAAGGGTTAATGCCACACGGTCAAGGTTATGCTTGCACGGATCGGGAGGACCTTAGGAACGTACCTGAGGTCGAATTGTGTTTCTCACCCTAACGGTTCACTCACTGTCACCCAAAAGCAAATGACATTGTGGGGCAGGCTTCATTTTGGGCCCACTTTTCTAATGGTCGCTGCGCTTAGACCGAGCGAGCTACGGTCAAGCGGGATATCTCGTTGAACTTGGCACGGCCTAGGGATTATGGTAATGGCATTGCCTGCTCTCTGTGTCTTTAAGCACCGTACTTTGTCACTCCATCCTCTGTGTGTGTGTGAGAGCTTTTCTTTGACATCTGTTGGGAGAAATGACTGACTTACAGTTTATGGGGGTTGCCTAATCACACATATTAAGTTTTGAAAAGATCTGACCTTTTTAACCCTTGGAAACTGCCACTGTGACACCATTTAAGGCACTTCCGGTTGGCACAGGAAGCTATAAATAAACTCATATCCTGATTGGGGTATGCCTTTACAGAATCCTGAGTTTTAAGTCTTTACGTTAAGAACTGAGTTATTTACGGAGGGTTTAGTGAGTGTGTGTTATTTCAGAATATCACAGAAATCTCGCAGAGCTCCGCAGCACACTTTAAAAAGATTTGTATGAACACCCTGCAACTGGATCTGTAACTCTTGAAAAAAAACACCTATCTTTGAACATCACCAATCTGTCATTGTACGATTTCTCTTAAATGACGATAGATAAATGGCTGGTTCTTTTTTTATTGACACCGGAGGCTCCTTGAGTTTGACGTGAAGTGGAAAAATAATTTCTCTATTTTCATTTTGGACCTTTAATCCCAGAGAAATGGCCATAACTCAAAAACCGTTGAGGCCTAGACGCCATCTTGTTCAGGGCCAACTGCCCATTATGCCAAACCTACGCTCACCGAGTTTCGGCTTCGAAATATTTTCAGTTTTTGAGATAAGGCCCCGTCGTGATTCGTGATGTTTTGTCCAATAGCAATATGATTGCTTATGCCCTCTTGTGGGATTTTCCGGGACAGCGGAAAAATGACAAATTTTATTATTTTATAAAACGGAAACCGAATGTCCGACAAAGTTCATTTGATGACTTCCCGGTAGGTCTGGCCCTACCGCACGGCCCGACGCCGACCGCGAATTTTACAAACGTTTTCGGACGTCTAGTAAGGGACCGTACATTTCCAATATGGACTTTCTCACTAACCGTACACGAAATGTCAAAATGTTCCCTTAAGGTATGGAAGGCCTCCCGGGTGGGGCAGTGGTTAAGGGCACGAACCCAGTCTGGTGGCACAGCTCTGTTGAAACCGGCCGCGACCGGGAGGTCCATGGGGCAACACACAATTGGCCTAGCGTCGTCCGGGTTAGTGAGGGCTTGGCCGGTAGGGATATTCTTGTCTCATCGCGCACCAGCGACACCGGTGTTGGGCCAGGCGCAGTGAGCGCTAACCAAGGTTTCCAGGTGCACGGTGTTTCCTCCGACACATTGGTGCGGCTGGCTTCCGGGTTGGATGCTGTTCGACCTTCATCTCTCCCGAGCCCGTACAGGAGTTGTAGCGATGAGACAAAATAGTAGCTACTAAAACAATTGGATACCACGAAATTGGGGTGAAAAAGGGCTAAAAATAAAAAAATTAAAAAGATTCTCAATTTGATTGAGGTTTGGGCTTTGACTAGGCCATTCCAAGACATTGAAATGTTTTCCCTTAAACCACTCAAGTGTTGGAAAGCCTGCAATATCAGTGACTCTTATTGACTCTTATTTTGAAACCCCTGTGTTCCAAAGCAGCCCTATTGCTCATTGAAAGGGATATCAACCAGATACCTTTTTCTATGGCTTCCCTAAGGTGTCTACAGCCACTAGACATAGTTTCAGGCTTTTATTTTGAAAAATGAGCGTGAACGACAACATTGCGTCAGTGGTCAGGTGGTGGCTCTCAGAGTGATTTGTGCGAAATAGACAAAGGCGGCCATTGTTCCTCTCGCTCCTAGTGAAAAGTAAATTGTCCCGGTTTATATATTATCTAATAGATATTTGAAAAACACATTGAGGATTGATTATAAGAAACGTTTGCCATGTTTCTGTCGATTATTATGGATCAAATTTTGAGTTCTTTTCGGCGTTGTCGTGACCGCAATTTCCGGTGGATTTCTCTGGCCTAGCCAGTCTCCAGACCTGAACCCAATAGAACATCTTTGGAGGGAGCTGAAAGTCTGTATTGCCCAGCGACAGCCCCGAAACCTGAAGGATCTGGAGATGGTCTGTATGGAGGTGTGGGCCAAAATCCCTGCTGCAGTGTTTGCAAACACCTGGTCAAGAACTACAGGAAACATATGATCTCTGTAGTTGCAAACAAAGGTTTCTGTACCAAATATTAAGTTCTGCTTTTCTGATGTATCAAATACTTACAGTATGTCATGCAATAAAATGCAAATTAATTACTTAAAAATCATACAATGTGATTTTCTGGATTTTGGTTTTAGATTCCGTCTCTCACAGTTGAAGTGTACCTATGATACAATTTACAGACCTCTCCATGCTTTGTAAGTAGGAAAACCTGCAAAATCGGCAGTGTATCAAATACTTGTTCTCCCTACTGTAAATGCAAATATTTCAATGATTTTACTGAGTTACAGGTCATATAAGTCAATTGAAATAAATTCCTTAGGCCTGAATCTACAGATTTCACATGACTGGACAGGGGTGCAGCCATGGGTGGGCCTGAGAGGACATAGGCCCACCCACTGGGAAGCCAGGCCCAGCCAATCAGAAAGTTTTTCCCCACAAAAGGAAATTATCCTCAATTTCATCAGCTGTCCGGTTGGCTGGTCTCAGACAATCCCACAGGTAAAGAAGCCGGATGTAGAGTTCCTGGGCTGGTGTGGTTACAGGTGGTCTGAGGTTGTGAGGTCAGTTGGACGTACTGCCAAATTCTCTAAAATGATGTTGGAGGCGGCTTATGGTAGAGAAATGTATGTTAAATTATCTGGCAACTGTTCTGATGGATAATCCTGCACCTGTGTAATGATCATGCTGTATAATCAGTTTATTGATATGCCACACCTGTTAGGTGGATGGATTATCTTGGCAAATGAGAAAATCGCTAATAGGGATATAAACTAATTTGTGCACAACATTTAAGAGGAATAAGCTTTGTGTTCTTAAGGAACATTTCTCAAATCTTTTATTTCAGACCCCTCAACTTTTTCCACATTTTGTTATGTTACAGCTGTCATGACTGGCCTTTGAGGATCAGCTCTACAGAGATATCTTTCCCTCCCGCAGAGAGGGAGAAGTATGGAGGTGGAGGGTTTTATGACCTCATGCCCATTGTAAATCGTAAGGCAGCAGACCAACTCCTTTCTGGTATCTACTGTGAGAGATCGGAATGGCTGTGTGCCTAAAGAGTTTACAGCCCCAAACTAAAACATCAAATAAATGGACTTTGGGACAATATATTTGATCAGCCAAATGGGTGGGAATAATGGATGGAATATGAAAATGAATGTCTATTTTACAGTTGTATGAAAAAGTTTGGGCACCCCTCTGAGGCTGCATAATAATTTACTCTGTTGTCACAGAAAATGATCACAGTGGCATGCATTTTCTAATAATCTGAGTACTGGGGTATTGTCCAGTCAAATATTTTTAGTGTAGCAATATTAGGTTGTATGAAAATAAATCAGATGTGAAAAATAGGCTATGCAAAATGTGGGCACCCTTGTCATTCTGTTGATTTGAATACCTGTAACTACTTAGCACTGATTAATTGGAACACGCAATTGGTTTGGTGAGCTCATTAAGCCTTGAACTTCATAGACAAGTGCATCCAATCATGAGAAAAGGTATTTAAGGTGGCCAATTGCAAGTTGTTGGTCTCTTTGACTCTCCTCTGAAAAGTGGCAACATGGGGGCCTTAAAACAACTCTCAAATGAGAGCAAAGATTGTTCAACATTACAGTTTAGAGGAAGGCTACAAAGGCTACAAAAAGCTTTCGCAGAGATTTAAGCTGTCAGTGTCCACTGTGAGGAACATAGTGAGGAAATGGAAGACCACCGGCACAGTTCTTGTTAAGGCCAGAAGTGGCAGGCCAAGTAAAATATCGGAGGCAAAGGCGAAGGATGGTGACAATGGTCAAAAACAGCCCACAGACAACCTCCAAAGACCTACAACATCATCTTGCTGCAGATGGCTTCACTGTGCATCGTTCAACAATTCAGTGCACTTTGCACAAGGTGAAACTGTATGGGAGAGTGATGTGGAAGAAGCCTTTTCTGCACACACGCCACAAACGGAGTTGCTTGAGGTATGCAAACGCACATTTGGACAAGCCAGCTTCATTTAGGAATAAGGTGCTGTGGACTGATGAAACACAGATTGAGTTATTTGGTCATAACAAGGGACGTTATGCATGGCGGCAAAAGAACACAGCGTTCCAAGAAAAACACTTGCTACCCACAGTAAAATTTGGTGGAGGTTCCATCATGCCGTGGGGCTGTGTGGCCAGTGCCAGTACTGGGAATCTTGTTAAAGTTGAGAGTCGCATGGATTCCATTCAATATCAGCAGATTCTTGGGAATAATGTTAAAGAATCAGTCACAAAGTTGAAGTTACGCCGGGGCTGGATATTTCAATAAGACAACGACCCAAAACACTGCTCAAAATCTACCCGGGCATTTATGCAGAAGAACAAGTACAATGTTCTGGAATGGCCATCCCAGTCTCCAGACCTGAATATCATTGAGAATCTGTGGGATGATTTCAAGCGGGCTGTCCATGCTCGGCAACCATCAAACCTAACTCAACTGGAGATGTTTTGTAAGGTGGAATGGTCCAAAATACCTTCATCCAGAATCCAGACACTTATTAGAGACTATGGGAAGCATCTAGGGGCTGTTATTTTAGCAAAAGGAGGCTCGACTAAATTATATATATATATATATTTCACCTTTATTTAACCAGGTAGGCTAGTTGAGAACAAGTTCTCATTTGCAACTGCGACCTGGCCAAGATACAACATACAACAACACAGACTTACATGGAATAAACAAAACATACAGTCAATAATACAGTAGAAAAGAGAAAACAAAAAGTCTATATACAGTGAGTGCAAATGAGGGAGTTAAGACAAATAGGCCATGGTGGCGAAGTAATTACAATATACCAATTAAACACTAGAATGGTAGATGTGCAGAAGATGAATGTGGAAGTAGAGATACTGTGGTGCAAAGCAAGATAAATACATAAATACAGTATGGGAATGAGGTAGTTGGATGCGCTGCTTACAGATGGCCTATGTTCAGGTGCAGTGATCTGTGAGCTGCTCTGACAGCTGGTGCATAAAGCTAATGTGGGAGATATGTGTCTCCAGCCTCAGTGTTTCTTGCAGATCGTTCCAGTCATTGGCAGCAGAGAACTGGAAGGAAAGGCGACCAAAGGAGGAATTGGCTTTGGGGGTGACCAGTGAGATATACCTTCTGGAGCGTGTGCTACGAGTGGGTGCTGCTATGATGACCAGTGAGCTGAGATAAGGCTGGGCTTTACCTATCAGGGACTTGTAGATAACCTGTAGCCAGTGGGTTTGGTGATGAGTATGAAGCGAGGGCCAACCAACAAAGAGCGTACAGGTCACGGTGGTGGGTAGTGTATGGGGCTTTGGTGACAAAACGTATAGCACTGTGATAGACTGTATCCATTTTGTTGAATAGAAAGTTGGGGGCTATTTTATAAATGACATCGCCGAAGTCGAGGATCTGTAGAATGGTCAGTTTTACAAGGGTATGTTTGGCAGCATGAGTGAAGGCTGCTTTGTTGCGAAATAGGAAGCCAATTCTAGATGTCATTTTGGATTGGAGATGCTTAATGTGAGTCTGGAAGGAGAGCTTACAGTTTAACCAGACACCTAGGTATTTGTAGTTGTCCACATATTCTAAGTCAGAGCCGTCCAGAGTAGTGATGCTGGAAGGGCGAGCAGGTGCAGGCAATGATCGATTGAATAGCATGCATTTAGTTTTACTTGCATTTAAGAGCAGTTGGAGGCCACGGAAGGATAGTTCTATGGCATTTAAGCTCGTCTGGAGATTAGTATCCAAAGAGTGGCCAGAAGTATACAGAATGGCGTCATCTGCGTAGAGGTGGATCAGAGAATCACCAGCAGCAAGAGCGACATCATTGCTGTGTACAGAGAAGAGAGTCGGCCCGAGAATTGAACCCTGTGGCACCCCCATAGACTGACAGAGGTCCGGACAACAGGCCCTCCGATTTGACACACTGAACTCTATCAGAGTGGTGGTGAACCAGGCGAGGGAATCATTTGAGAAACCAAGTCTGTCGAGTCTGCCAATAAGAATGAGGTGATTGACAGAGTCGAAAGCCTTGGCCAGGTCGATAAATACGGCTAAACAGTAATGTCTCTTATCGATGGCGGTTATGATGTTGTTTAGGACCTTGAGCGTGGCTGAGGTGCACCCACGACCAGCTCTGAAACCAGGTTGCATAGCAGAGAAGGTACGGTGGGATTCGAAATGGTTGATAATCTGTTTGTTAACTTGTCATTCGAAGACCTTAGAAAGACAGGGTAGAATAGATATAGGTCTGTAGCAGTTTGGGTCTAGAGTATCACCTCCTTTGAAGAGGATGATGACCGCGGCAGCTTTCCAATCTTTGGGAATCTCAGACAATACAAAAGAGAGGTTGAACAGGCTAGTAATAGGGGTTGCAACAATTATAAAACATGTGAGTTGAATATTAACATGTTAGACTAGAGGACCACGCACTGCAAACGAGTTCCACAAGTAGTCAGGAACCTCTTAACAATCATTGCTACAATTGAGTACTATTTCTCAGAAGGTGAATTCAAGAAAGGACCACTCGGTTATTCTCTTCAAGTCATCGGTTGTCTACAGTGCTTTCATTCCCAAGCTGGGAGTATCGACACGGATGATTAGCCTCCTCAGAAGACCACTCTCACAGAACGAGTGCAAGGAAACAGACAACTAAGAGAAAGGACATTGTGACATCTTGTGGATAATCAAAGACTTACACCTGAGAACGAAGGAGATGGCCATGAAAGAACAAGGCGTTGGTCGAACCTATCCCACTAAGTTGAACTCGGCCCGCGAAGAGATACCCAACGGAGACCTTCAACACGTAAATACATACATTACAATTCTTACCCATAAGAGCAGCAGTTTGGGGCAAGGTGTTAGGGCTAAACTTAGCATAGTTTACAAATGTATCCAAGTGTTGCTTTTATTCTCTTGCTCTCTCTCTCGCTATAAATCTCCATCTTCTGTAACACGTGTCATATTGCCTTCTAATCAATAACCTAGACTGTGCGTGTGTGTCTTATTTTATAATTTAATTTGTTCTTAAATGAATAAATCATCTCAATTTGTGTGGTACGGCATGATTAGTGAGATTGTGGTTTGTGTAGATTTAAAGGACTATGCAACGTCCAGAATGAATGAGGAAATGATAGACTGCTATGAATAGAGGGAAATGGTAACTCATTAAACACATTTTCTGCCCCTGCCACACCCTCTACTCATCTTGTGTCTCCCTAACCTGCTGCCACTCCCCCAGTGCTCTCTCCCTCTCTGTGTGTGGGTGTATCTGATCATGTGAGTGGAGACAGGTGTGCTGGAGTCAGAGCAAATCCCCACCAGCTGCAACCTGTTCCATAATCAAGACCTCCACATTTACTCAGCCCTGCCAATTCCACGCTGCCAGATCGTAGCCTGTGCTCAGTCAGTCTGCAATTCAAACCATTTTTTCCTGCATAGATCTTGTTACCTGTGGTGCCAGTTTTCCCTAGCCTGACGCTGCTTTTCTCACCGCTAAAGTTCCGTCCGCTCTGACTCTGGTCCCTGTCGCCAGTCCCTCATCTCGTCAGTCCTGCTTCCCTGCCCTGGACCCCGGCTCTACTGCTTCCTTGTATTCCGCTTCGGACCTGCTTACCCTGCCCCTACTCCCCTTGCCGCAGTCTCAGTTCCTGGTTCCCTGCTACCGGCCCGAGCTCCCCCTGGCCTGCACCCCATCTCCCCCCGCTTTCAATAAATACCTTGGTTACCTTATCCCTGTCTCCTCGTCTGAGTTTGCACTTGGGTTCACCTGCTCCACCCCACATAACACTTTTCTTGTGGTGCCCCAGGTTACTAATGAGTTGATTGTTATATTATTAATTTAATCACGTAATGATCAAACAGTTAATTATTCGATAAATAGCATGTTATCATATTAATGATTGCAATGTCTCTACACACAATACACATTAATGTTCAGGCTTTTAGATTTTTTTGGAAATGCATTAAAAATAAAAACAGATACCTTGTTTTCAAAAGTATTCAGACCGTTTGCTATGAAACTCAAAATTGAGCTCAGGTGCATCCTGTTTCCATTGATCATCCTTGAGATGATTCTACAACTTGATGGAGTCCATCTGTCATAAATTCAATTGATTGGATATGATTTGGAATCGCACGCACCCATCTATATAAGGTCCCACAATTGGAAGTGCATGTCAGAGTAAAAACCAAGCCATGAGGTAGAAGGAATTGTACTTAGAGCTCCAAGGCAGCATTGTATCAAGAAACAGAAGGGTACCAAAAACCATCTGCACCATTGAAAGTCCACAAGAACAAAGTGGGGTCCATCATTCCTAAATAGAAGAAGTTTGGAACCACCAAGACTCTTCCTAAAGCTGGCTGCCCTGCAAAGCTGAGCAATCAGGGGAGAAGGGCCTTGGTCAGGGAGGTGACCAAGAACCCGATGGTCACTGACAGAGCTCTAGAGTTCCTCTGTGGAGATGGGCGAACCGTTGAGAAGGACAACCATCTCTGCAGCACGCCACCAAACAGGCATTTATGGAAGAGTGTCCAGACGCAAGCTACTCCTCAGTAAACTGCATATGACAGCCCACTTGGAGTTTGCCAACAGGCACCTAAAGACTCTGACCATGACAAACAAGATTCTCTGGTCTGGTGAAACCAAGATTGAACTCTTTGGCATGAATGCTAACCGTCATGTCTGGAAGAAACCTGGCACCATCCCTACGGTTAGGCATGGTGGTGGCAGCATCATGCTGTTGGGATGTTTTTCAGCAACAGGACCTGGGAGACAAGTCAGGATCGAGGCAAAGATTACCTGAGCAAAGTACACAGAGATCCTTGATGAAAACCTGCTCCAGAGTGCTCAGGACCTTAGACTGGGGCGAAGGTTCACCTTTCAACAGGACAACGACCCTTAGCAAACAGCCAAGACAACGCAGGACAAGTCTCTGAATATCCTTGAGTGGCCCAACCAGAGCCTGAACTTGAAACCGATCTAACATCTCTGGAGAGACGTGAAAACAGATTTTCACTTATAATTTACTCTATCACAATTCTAGTGGGTCAGAAGTTTACATGCACTAAGTTGACTGTGCCTTTAAACGGCTTGGAAAATTCCAGAAAATGTCATGGCTTTATAAGCTTCTGATAGGCTAATTGACATAATTTGAGTCAATAGGAGGTGTACCTGTGGATGTATTTCAAGGCCTATCTTCAAACTCAGTGCCTTTTTGCTTGACATGTTCGGAAAATCAAACAAAATCATCCAAGACCTCAAAAAACTCATTGTAGACCTAGACAAGTCTGGTTCATCCTTGGGAGCAATTTCTAAAGGCCTGAAGATACCACGTTCATCTGTACAAACAATAGTAAGCAAGTATAAACACCATGGGACCACCAACTGTCATACCGCTCAGGAAGGAGACGCATTCTGTCTCCTAGAGATGAACGTACTTTGGTCCGAAAAGTGCAAACAATCCCAGAACAATAGCAAAGGACCTTGTGAAGATGCTGGAGGAAACGGGTACAAAAGTATCTATATTCACAGTAAAACGAGTCCTATATCGACAGAACCTGAAAGGCCACTGAGCAAGGAAGAAGACACTGCTCCAAAGCCGCCATAAAAAAGCCAGACTACGGTTTGCAACTGCACATGGCGACAAAGAACATACTTTTTGGAGAAATGTCCTCTGGTCTGATGAAACAAAAATAGAACTGTTTGACCATCGTTATGTTTGGAGGAAGAAGAGAGAGGCTTGCAAGCCAAAGAACACCATCCCAATCGTGAAGCAAAGGGGTGACAGCATCATGTTTTGGGGGTGCTTTGCTGCAGGAGGGACTGATGCACTTCACAATATAGATGTCATCATGAGCGTGGAAAATTACGTGGATATATTGAAGTAACATCTCTAGACATCAGTGAGGAAGTCAAAGCTTAGTCGCAAATGACCCCAAGAATACTTCCAAAGTTGTGGCGAAATGGCTTAAGGATAACATAGTCAAGGTATTGGAGTGGACATCTCACAGCCCTGACCTCAATCGTATAGACAATTTGTAGGAAGAACTGAAAAAGTGTGTGCGAGCAAGGAGGCCAACAAACCTGACTGAAGTTACACCAGCTCTGTCAGGAAGAATGGGATACAATTCACTCAATTTATTGTGGGAAGCTTGTTTAAGACTATCCGAAACGTTTGACCCAAGTTAAACAATTTAAAAGCAATGCTACCAAATACTAATTGAGTGTATGTAAACTTCTGACCCACTGGTCGAACCTTCAGCTCCCTCCACAGATGTTCTATGGGATTAAGGTCTGGAGACTGGCTAGGCCACTCCAGGACCTTAATGTGCTTCTTCTTGAGCCACTCCTTTGTTGACTTGGCCATGTGCTTTGGGTCATTGTCATGCTGGAATACCCATCCACGACCCATTTTCAATGCCCTGGCTGAGGGAAGGAGGTTCTCACCCAAGATTTGACGGTACATGGCCCTGTCCATCGTCCCTTTGATGCGGTGAAGTTGTCCTGTCCCCTCAGCAGAAAAACACCCTCAAAGAATAATGTTTCCACCTCCATGTTTGACGGTGGAGATGGTGTTCTAAAGGTCATAGGCAGCAGATGTTTTGCAGAGGGGTCAAATACTTATTTCCCTCATTAAAATGCAAATAAATGTATAACATTTTTGACATGCTTTTTCCTGGATTTTGTTGTTATTCTGTCTCTCAGTGTTCAAATAAACCTACAATTACAATGATAGACTGAGGAGACATGTTAAATAATGATTTTTTAAGCCTTGAGACAATTGTGACATGGATTGTTTATGTGTTACATTCAGAGGGTGAATGGGCAAGACAAAATACTTAAGTGCCTTTGAATGGGGTATGGTAGTCGGTGCAAATCTCACCGGTTTGTGTCAAGAACTGCAATGCTGCTGGGTTTTTAAACGCTCAGCAGTTTCCCCTGTGTATCAAGAACTGTCCACCACCCAAAGGACATCCTGAAAACTTGACTCAATTGTGGGAAGCATTGGAGTCAACATTGGTCAGCATCCCTGTGGAACGCTTTCGACACCTTGTAGAGTCCATGCCGAATTAAGGCGAAAAAGGGACAAGAATGAGAAAGTCTTTGAGTGGCCCAGCCAAAGCCCAGACTTGGAATCCCACTGAAAATCTGTTGAAAGTCTTGAAGATTGCTGGTATTACCTCGGGTGTGAATACTAAATGTAACTTAGAAATTTCCATATTTAATTTGCAATACATATTTCTTCAAACTAGAAACATGTTTTCACTTTGTTATTATGTGTAGATGGGTGAGAATTATTATTTTAATCCATTTGAATTCAGGTTGTAACAACAAAATATGGAATAAGTCAAGGGGTGTGAATAATTCCTGAAGGCATTGTACAGTATGTGATATCAATATTAGTCACAAACATTTATTCCAGTGGCAAAATTGCCTAAAAAGTGCATTCATTTAAGATGAATTTTGGTCATAAAATAAGTATCGTCCAGATTCCTTCTGACAATTTTGCTTAATTGATACTTGTTTCATTGGGGGACAAACACAAGATTGAAATAGCCTTTTTCTTAAACCTCTTAAGGATTGGCCCATTTTTTTTATTATCGCATAAAATGACATACCCAAATCGAACTGCTGTAGCTCAGGCCCGGAAGCAAGGATATGCATTTTTTTGGTTCCATTTGAAAGCAAAAACTTTGAAGTTTGTGGAATTGTGAATGGAATGTAGGAGAATATAACATATTAGATCTGGTAAAAGATCATACAAAGAAAAAGTCAACCATTTTTTTGCAACATCATCTTTGAAATGCAAGAGAAAGGCCATAATGTGTTATTCCAGCCCATGTGCAATTTATATTTTGGCCTCTAGATGGCAGCGGTGTATGTGCAATGTTTTAGACTGATCCACTGAACCATTTGCAATTCTGTAGAAACCCAAACAAAAGAGCGAGGAGTACCTCGATTAAATAACACACGGGACGAGACCCGTAATCATCTGCGCAATCCACAATGGCACGAAAGCCAAAACACAGAGCACAGGTACTCACACGAACCAACGGACATTGTAACAATAATAAACAGGACAATGTAAACCAAGGACAGACTTATACAATTACTAATCACTAGGAATAGGGGCCAGGTGTGCGTAATGAATGTTCCGGAGTGATCCGTGACAGTAACCTGTTGTATAAAAGTGTTATATTAAATAACAACTGACATACAGTGCATTCAGAAAGTATTCAGAACCCTGGACTTTTACACACTTTGTTACGTTACAGCCTTATTCTAAAATGATTTTTTTTCTCTCATCAATCTACACACAATACCCCATAATGACAAGCAAAAACATGGTTTAAGAAATGTCTGCAAATTCATAAAAAATACCAAAATAAAATATTACATTTACATAAGTATTCAGACCAGAGCAAGGGTGTGCAAACATTTTGGCTCGAGGACCTTCTTGTTGGAAGGTGAACCTTCGCCCCAGTCCGAGGTCCTGAGTGCTCTGGAGCAGAATTTCATCAAGGATCATTCTGTTCCTTCCTTCGTAAATCTTTCCCTCAATCCTGATTAGTCTCCCACTGAAAAACATCCCCACAACATGATGCTGCCACCATCATGCTTAATGGTGCCAGGTTTCCTCCAGACGTGATGCTTGGCATTCAGGCCAAAGAGTTCGATCTTGGTTTTATCAGACAAGACAATTCCTTGGACCTCAAAGGCTTGGTTTTTGCATGAGGTCAGTCACATGTCATTGAGATGTCAAACCTAAGACTATACACGTCATGCCTACTGTAGTGTAACACTGAACTCCCTCTCAACATTAAACAAAAAATTGTGGTGATTGTTACACAATTTTACTCATGTTGGCTTAGAAGTAGAGCTGAGCGATGAAGCGTAATTTGTTATTTTATATTTATTAAACAACTAATTGATCAATGTTTTTTTCTGTGAGCTCAGTGCGCACATTGCACAGTATCTCTAGAGATAAATCAGATCAAGCCAGAACTGTGTGATGTATTAGGGAGTTGTAATTTCCAACATGCCAATAATGAACATAGTATACCACAATAAACGTGGTAATTAACTACAGTGGCCATAATCAATTGAGAGCCTACTTTTCTGTCTGTTTCTTTTATGCCTGTTACGTAAAAGAGAGAAGATTGCACGATCGAGGGGGGTGGAGATTAGTTCCTTAGCGAGGTATCGCTACTTGAAAAGACATGATCTAAATGATTGATAGTCGGTATCCAGCAGTCATAAATATAGGCCCCATTTACTTTGAAGACCTACTAAAATAGTGATTGTCAGACAGCATAGGTAGCAGCTCTATAGAGATGAGATGACTAGAAATTAAAGAAAGTCATCAAATAAAACAAATGTAACCATTTATTCAAATGTCTTAAATATTTTAAAGTCATGTGAATAAATGGTTAATAAGCTATTAGCAGTAATGGGCAATCACTACCATCATTGGACTTTTAGTTTTAGTCTGTGTGACAGCATTCAATCCAAAATACATAATTTAACCGAAATACTGTGATTTAAAAAAATTATCGAACAAAAAACAGACCTCGAAAAGCACTACATTTTTCAACACTACTTAGAATAACAAACAGAATAATCAAGTATAGTCTAGTGCTCCATAATAACACTTATCAAGGTTAACAAAAATCAGAGGGACCACTGCTAACCATGAAAGGAAAAGGGGATACCTAGTCAGTTGTACAACATTCATTCAACTGAAATGGGTCTTCTGCATTTAACCCAACCCCTCTAAATCAGATAGCTGTGGAGGGCAACCTTAAAACGGCCCAGTAAGCACTCAAATAGCGAATGAAGGCCACTTTCCTGCTGGTTCGTTTCACTCATGTTAGGTGGGCTACTACGGTTATTTTGCTGATTGACAAGGTGATATTCGGGCCAAACTCTGTATGCCATACAGCTCTCCAAAGCTTAATTATGCAGCTAATGATAATGTGTCAGGCTATTAGTTATGACATTTTTTTTAAATGACATGACTAGGATAATCAAACTCAAATAAAAAACATTTTTTAGGCTAGACCAATTATGAACCAAAGATATCTTAAATCAGTAGCATATATATATATTTATTGTATAACAGCAAAATATGAATATGGATCATTTTAAATAATCATCACCTATGAAAGCACTGTCCATTTCATTGTGTTATGCTTTGAAAAAACATCCACAACAACCATGTTTTCCACTTAGTTTCATCCTGTTGAACTTTCTTCAAATTGATCAATCACAGTGAGGTGAAAAAAATGACATACTTGTTTGATAATAAGTGTTTGTGGTTTTCGATTGCATTTGTATTGATGACAGAGTGGTGAGAGGGACAATAGAGTCCTTAGTACCAGGCCATTAGTAGTACCCAAGTCGTTAATTATCATCAGGTTGCTAACACATGTCCGGAGTGCATAAGAGGAGATTACAGTGACCGTTGAATTTTACTGAGGTAATGACTCATGACTTCCAGTGTGGCGGTAATACGGTCACTGCAACAGCCCAAAATGGGATTCGTTACTCTGCAGGGCCAAAGTGCCTTGATTTAGATAATTGAGAGTACTGTCTGGGAAAAGTCTAATTAAATCAACTCAATACAGTCAGTGCCCTTGCTAACAGGATATGAAGAGTGGGTGAGAAACACACACACACACACACACACACACACACACAACACACTAAAGCCCTGAAGGCAATAGTTTTCAAACTGAATGGAAAATGGTTGACAAAAAAATGAAAGTTGAGCATAGCCAAGATTTTTCAGATTTCAGGGACTTACAGAAATAGTACAGAAATACATGCACCACTGCTGTAGCTACAACCCAGGTTCAGAGACTGGTCAACCATAACGGGCAGTTTTTAGGCCTGCTACAGGAGTTAAGAGGAGTTATAAAAAAAATACATCAGTGCACAATACTGAACAATATATATGTTTTTTTGTTGCCAGAGACAGCAGTAATGCAAAAATGACCTGACTGCAACATTACCTCCTATGCAAAAATGGGTCTCTATCTCCAAAGCTGTGAACTCAGTCTTTCCATCCAATCTACCATCCATCCATCTATCGCTTTAATGACGTGTCCATTTAGCTTTCTTTATCCATCCATCTGCCCTGACACAGGATGAGTCACTTGTTTATAGGCTGATTCATGACATGGAATATGACTGTGCGTGTCCACATGACTGGATGATGGTGATAACAGGGCAGCATGCTGGACGTGGCTGACGTGTGTGTGTGTGAGTGAGTGTGTGATACATGTGAGTATGTGTGCATTTCTGTGACTAAGAAAGCATTATGAGTCCTAAATGTGATTACAAACCAATTATAATTGTACTGTGTCGTTGTCATGTACTGTTTAGTGTAGTTCATATACCATGTACATAAGACATTTACTCAAGTCCGGACCAATAATTCAGCAATTGTGAGGATCGTGAACAGCATGGTGTCCAACTTCATTATCTTTTACATGTACTTCAATGTCTAGGACTTACTTCCTGAGTCCAATATCTAGCATCACTGCAAAAAACTCAGTCAAGAAGCTACTACTACCCCAACATCCACCTACATAATAGTGACGAAATAGTACCTGCAAAATGACCAGATTAACGATTGCATATTGTTCAGAGGCACACCTTCATATGGGCCTTTTGCCAAGCTGAAACGTGTTAATAATGGAAGTGTATTAAATAGGCCAGGAGGAGCCTGGATTTGATTGTCTGTAATGAACTCCATGACATTACTTATTGTTCTGGCTAATGAAAAGAGAGATGACAGTCGGGTGGCATAGGCACGGAATAGATGGATAGATCACACAGAATTTAACTCAATTTTGGGAGTCAAAATGAACTGTCAGGTTTACTGTTCCAAACCAGTGTGAGTTTTTTACTTTTGCATTCAGGTTTGAGGGCAGCTGGGAGAAATGGGTTGGATAAGAAAAATGGCGGCAGAGAACATTTTTCAAAAGACCGACGAGAAGTGAAGATAATTTAAAGAGCATTATAGTTGCATTGAATACGACGGCGACCAGTTAACAAGGTAATTAGTTGTAAGCAGTCTAGGCAAGACATTACTTTTCATCCTAGCTATACCTTTTACTACAGACAATTTGTAGGGACACCTAAAAAAATATTGGCTTGATTCTGAGCCAATCATCTTGGTTGACTAAACCATTTTTTAAATGATCCGTCCATGTCACCACTGTCACACAGTAATTGTTGAGAATTTAACAATTTTAAAAGGGCATTTGTTTGATACAAGTGATAAAGATGTGTAGTTGGTTGGTGTTGCTGGTTCAAGTCCTGGGATGGATGACTGATTCAAAACTGGGTGGTCTAATCTTGACTCCACCATTGTAAACCGCAGTCTGCTTTCAAATGAGTGATGTGTAAAATGAGAAGTCACCTTGGAGAAGGGCATCGGCTAAGAACATAATTTATGTAATGTAATTTATCCCCTTTGAGGGTAGCCAAGGCCTAATTCAACCAAGTAGTCTCTTCACCAGAGGGGTAAAGGTCTATGATTGCCTCTTCTCATTCCGGAGATAACTGGGAAAATCTGAATGTCCAATACACACCTCGCTCAAATACCTTGTCTTGCTAAGGTTTGGGAGTCCTCCCGTGCTATACCACCTTGTGGTGTACCACCACCCTTGCTCGTCACCAGGAATTCTATGTGAAGCTCACAAACATCCTCCCATATGAAATGGTATTCAAATATGTTTATTAGCATGTGTAAAGGAAGCACTTACAATTACATTACAATACAATGAATTTATGAAATAATACACGTTTTTCATTTTTCACCTCCCCAGGAGTTGCATACACACATGTACTGTACCTACATTTCAGCCTGTATTGTCAACCATCTGCCAAGGGGATCTGTAAAATATGTAAATTATTAGATCTGATGATGTTATTGGCAGACTAGCAGAACTCTTGGGTGTTTTTCTTGTCTGAGGGGAACACATAACTTGGTGTTGGTTGTAGTTGTCATGATATCTCAACTCTGCTTTTCTCATTTCACTGAAATATCAGTCAAGCGGATGAAGTGTGGCCTAATCAGTGATTTATTCTCAGGCTCAAGTGGGAGAAGGTTTGTGGAGGTTGGTGGCAAATTTCACACATTACTAAGTAAAACTATGACAGTGACAGTCACAGCCAACAAATGGGGCACATTGTACAAGTGTTGTTTTGCAAAGCACTTAGCATGAGCAATTAGCTTCCGTTGCCCACAGAGCAAGACCTTTAAAGAGCGACTGAACTCACAGATTCAATGTTTTTTCTGTTGCTCTTTAATTGACATCCATGTCTTCAGTGCCCGGGGTTAACTGCCTTGCTCAGGCAGAATGACCTCGTTTAACCTTGTCAGCTCAGGGATTCGATCCAGCAAGCTTTCGGTTACTTACACAATGCTCCTACCACCAGGCTACCTGCCCCCTCATGCTATGCATGCATATAATTGTGAGTCGTTTGAAATCGAATAGAATAATTTAATCACATGTCTGGCATCAAACCCCACGTGTAGCTTCTTTTTTTTACATGAGGTAAGGTCCTTAGGACTAAAGCTAACTCATAGGCTCAGGGGTGGAGCATGGGAATGAAAGGCAAAGAAGTGTAGCAATCAACACTAATATATTTTCCTACTGAGTTACAATGTACAACAATGTTTGTCTTCAGCTCCAGGTACTTAGTTTCCAAGTAGGTATAGTACATCATCCCTATCACAGGGCAGATTCAAACTTTAGAAGCAGTTTCCATATCGATAAAGAATTCAATCACATCAATAAAATGTAACTCAGATGAAAAGTATTGCGCAACCCTCACATAACAGGAGGGTGTGTCCAGGGAGAAGGAGAGCGGGTCAATGGCACACACAACATACACACAATCAAAATGCCACTTCTTCCAAGATGGACTAGGTGACCATGACCACTACTCCTGTCATCCCTGCACATGCCAACCTCGGTGCAACAATGGGAAATCTCCTAAACGACAGAAACAGCCAGGTTATATACAGAAGGTTACGCCCTTAATTACAATGACCTACACCTGGCACTGAGAAAGAGGCTGCGTTCAAAACAGCAACAGTTCCACCCTGTTACACACGTTTTAGAAACACTGTCAAGTGACTAAGGAAATAATAGCAATGGCTGTTGTGTCAAATAGCACCCAGATCAGCTTCACCGTCAACCTCAGGAACACTAAGTGAAAAAATGAATTTATCCCGGAGTAGTATATCTCCATATTATATCCATTAACAGAGTCATTTCCAATCCAGGGACTCCATATCAATTCATTGGATTGTTAAATGCAATTGTGCATTATGCAAAGGATTAATTGAAAAGGGCAAATGCAATAAGGAGGTACTAAGAATCAAAAGAGGATTTCCTAATTGTTCTTTCAGGCTCAAGATACTGGCAAATTAATTCAATGGTGGGTGAGGTGGGGTTTTTATGAGATGAGAACCGAGTTGCTTTGTCCTTAAGATATCCACTATACATTGAATTTGGAAAGTATTCCAGACCCCTTGACTTTTTCCACATTTTGTTATGTAACAGCTTTAATCTAAAATGGATTTAAAAAAATTTACACTCATCAATCTACACATAATATTTACATAGCAAAAACATGTTTTTAGAAGATTTTACTAATTAATTTCAAATAAAAAACTGAAATATCACATATTCATATGTTTTCAGACCCTTTACTCATTAGTTTGTTGAAGCACCTTTGACAGCGAAAACAGCCTCAAGTCTTCTTGGGTATGACATCCAACCCTAGGTGGCATAGCAGTTCAGACGTCTTTTGTCCTCGTCTTGTCGTGTCCTGTATATATATATATATATATGTACAACTTTTTCACATACATTTTATTTTTATTTTCCATCAACTCATCTTCAAAACACTCTCCTGCAACCCGCCTCACCAATGTATATTTATAAAAAAGTATTATTTACCTCAGATCTGTAATCCTCCAAGAAGCTAGCCAGAAACTCCAAGAAGCTAGCCTGAAACTAGCCAGAAGCTAATCCAGAAGCTAGTTCAGAAGCTAGTTAGCTCCTTTACTGGCAAATCGTTAGTATTCAGCTAACCACGGTTTGTGGTCATCAGCTATCCTTTAGCTCGAAAATCTATCGCCAGTTCTGTACGGCGCAGCGCGGCTCGGAACGGAACATACCGGACCAATTTTTCTCTCCATGTCCCTGGATTTCGACTGCTCTCTGGACATTCATACCCGGATCTCACAGCTAGCTAGCTGCTATCCGTGTGACTATCGGCCTTCGTCGATTCCGGAGCAAACATCAATTATTCCGGAGCTAGGAAGCTCCGTCAATCACTCCTGAGTTCCATCAATCACACCTGGGCTGCAGTCACCTATCCGGACCCGTTTTACTGCCTTCGCGGAGCCCCACCGGGCCTTCACAACTGGACTGCCGACGTTATCTACCCGAAGGAGTTATTCGGCTGGCTCCTCCGTCGCGACGTTACCTGAACGCCCATCTGCGGCCTGCTAACCGTTAGCTGTCTTACCGGCTGCTATCTGAATAGACAATCGGACAATTTTATTTTATTTTATTATTATTATGATGTTTTCTTCTTGGGCCTCTATAACTATATCTATTGTTTTTATTTTTGTTGTTGTTGTGTGATTTGGATTAATCCCCTCTACCACACGGAACCCCACTAATCTACTGACGGAACGCAAGAGGTGGCTAACAACAGACCTCCATCCTATGCTAGCTTGCTACCGATGCCCTGGCTAGCTGTCTAAATCACCAACCAACCTCTCCACTCACCGGACCCTTTTGATCACTCGACTAAGCATGCCTCTCCTTAATGTCAATATGTCTTGTCCATTGCTGTTCTGGTTAGTGTTTATTGGCTTATTTCACTGTAGAGCCTCTAGTCCTGCTCACTATACCTTATCCAACCTATTAGTTCCACCACCCACACATGCAATGACATCTCCTGGTTTCAACGATGTTTCTAGAGACAATATCTCTCTCTTCATCACTCAATACCTAGGTTTACCTCCACTGTATTCACATCCTACCATACATTTGTCTGTACATTATACCTTGATGCTATTTTATCGCCCCCAGAAACCTCCTTTTACTCTATGTTCCAGACGTTCTAGACGACCAATTCTCATAGCTTTTAGCCGTACCCTTATTCTACTCCTCCTATGTTCCTCTGGCGATGTAGAGGTGAATCCAGGCCCTGCAGTGCCTAGCTCCACTCCTATTCCCCAGGCGCTCTCTTTTGACGACTTCTGTAACCGTAATAGCCTTGGTTTCATGCATGTTAACATTAGAAGCCTCCTCCCTAAGTTTGTTCTATTCGCTGCTTTAGCACACTCTGCCAACCCGGATGTTCTAGCTGTGTCTGAATCCTGGCTTAGGAAGACCACCAAAAATTCAGACATTTTAATTCCAAACTACAACATTTTCAGACTAGATAGAACTGCCAAAGGGGGCGGTGTTGCAATCTACTGCAAAGATAGCCTGCAGAGTTCTGTCCTACTATCCAGGTCTGTACCCAAACAATTTGAACTTCTACTTTTAAAAATCCACCTCTCTAAAAACAAGTCTCTCACCGTTGCCGCCTGCTATAGACCACCCTCTGCCCCCAGCTGTGCTCTGGACACCATATGTGAACTGATTGCCCCCCATCTATCTTCAGAGTTCGTGCTGCTAGGCGACCTAAACTGGAACATGCTTAACACCCCAGCCATCCTACAATCTAAACTTGATGCCCTCAATCTCACACAAATTATCAATGAACCTACCAGGTACCTCCCCAAAGCCTTAAACACGGGCACCCTCATAGATATCATCCTAACCAACTTCCCCTCTAAATACACCTCTGCTGTCTTCAACCAAGATCTCAGCGATCACTGCCTCATTGCCTGCATCCGTAATGGGTCAGCGGTCAAACGACCTCCACTCATCACTGTAAAACGCTCCCTGAAACACTTCTGTGAGCAGGCCTTTCTAATTGACCTGACCGGGGTATCCTGGAAGGATATTGATCTCATCCCGTCAGTAGAGGATGCCTGGATATTTTTTTTAAATGCCTTCCTAACCATCTTAAATAAACATGCCCCATTCAAGAAATTTAGAACCAGGAACAGATATAGCCCTTGGTTCTCCCCAGACCTGACTGCCCTTAACCAACACAAAAACATCCTATGGCGTTCTGCATTAGCATCGAACAGCCCCCGTGATATGCAGCTGTTCAGGGAAGCTAGAAACCATTATACACAGGCAGTTAGAAAAGCCAAGGCTAGCTTTTTCAAGCAGAAATTTGCTTCCTGCAACACTAACTCAAAAAAGTTCTGGGACACTGTAAAGTCCATGGAGAATAAGAACACCTCCTCCCAGCTGCCCACTGCACTGAAGATAGGAAACACTGTCACCACTGATAAATCCACCATAATTGAGAATTTCAATAAGCATTTTTCTACGGCTGGCCATGCTTTCCACCTGGCTACTCCTACCCCGGACAACAGCACTGCACCCCCAACAGCAACTCGCCCAAGCCTTCCCCATTTCTCCTTCTCCCAAATCCATTCAGCTGATGTTCTGAAAGAGCTGCAAAATCTGGACCCCTACAAATCAGCCGGGCTAGACAATCTGGACCCTTTCTTTCTAAAATTATCTGCCGAAATTGTTGCCACCCCTATTACTATCCTGTTCAACCTCTCTTTCGTGTCGTCTGAGATTCCCAAAGATTGGAAAGCAGCTGCGGTCATCCCCCTCTTCAAAGGGGGGGACACTCTTGACCCAAACTGCTACAGACCTATATCTATCCTACCGTGCCTTTCTAATGTCTTCGAAAGCCAAGTCAACAAACAGATTACCGACCATTTCGAATCTCACCATACCTTCTCTGCTATGCAATCTGGTTTCAGAGCTGGTCATGGGTGCACCTCAGCCACGCTCAAGGTCCTAAACGATATCTTAACCGCCATCGATAAGAAACATTACTGTGCAGCCGTATTCATTGATCTGGCCAAGGCTTTCGACTCTGTCATTCACCATATCCTCATCGGCAGACTCGACAGCCTTGGTTTCTCAAATGATTGCCTCGCCTGGTTCACCAACTACTTCTCTGATAGAGTTCAGTGTGTAAAATCGGAGGGTCTGCTGTCCGGACCTCTGGCAGTCTCTATGGGGGTGCCACCTGGTTCAATTCTTGGACCGACTCTCTTCTCTGTATACATCAATGAGGTCGCTCTTGCTGCTGGTGAGTCCCTGATCCACCTCTACGCAGACGACACCATTCTGTATACTTCCGGCCCTTCTTTGGACACTGTGTTAACAACCCTCCAGGCAAGCTTCAATGCCATACAACTCTCCTTCCGTGGCCTCCAATTGCTCTTAAATACAAGTAAAACTAAATGCATGCTCTTCAACCGATCGCTACCTGCACCTACCCGCCTGTCCAACATCACTACTCTGGACGGCTCTGACTTAGAATACGTGGACAACTACAAATACTTAGGTGTCTGGTTAGACCGTAAACTCTGCTTCCAGACCCATATCAAACATCTCCAATCCAAAGTTAAATCTAGAATTGGCTTCCTATTTCGCAACAAAGCATCCTTCACTCATGCTGCCAAACATACCCTTGTAAAACTGACCATCCTACCAATCCTCGACTTTGGCGATGTCATTTACAAAATAGCCTCCAATACCCTACTCAACAAATTGGATGCAGTCTATCACAGTGCAATCCGTTTTATCACCAAAGCCCCATATACTACCCACCATTGTGACCTGTACGCTCTCGTTGGCTGGCCCTCGCTTCATACTCGTCGCCAAACCCACTGGCTCCATGTCATCTACAAGACCCTGCTAGGTAAAGTCCCCCCTTATCTCAGCTCGCTGGTCACCATAGCATCTCCCACCTGTAGCACACGCTCCAGCAGGTATATCTCTCTAGTCACCCCCAAAACCAATTCTTTCTTTGGCCGCCTCTCCTTCCAGTTCTCTGCTGCCAATGACTGGAACGAACTACAAAAATCTCTGAAACTGGAAACACTTATCTCCCTCACTAGCTTTAAGCACCAACTGTCAGAGCAGCTCACAGATTACTGCACCTGTACATAGCCCACCTATAATTTAGCCCAAACAACTACCTCTTTCCCAACTGTATTTAATTTTTATTTATTTATTTATTTTGCTCCTTTGCACCCCATTATTTTTATTTCTACTTTGCACATTCTTCCATTGCAAAACTACCATTCCAGTATTTTACTTGCTATATTGTATTTACTTTGCCATCATGGCCTTTTTTGCCTTTACCTCCCTTCTCACCTCATTTGCTCACATTGTATATAGACTTGTTTATACTGCATTATTGACTGTATGTTTGTTTTTACTCCATGTGTAACTCTGTGTCGTTTTATCTGTCAAACTGCTTTGCTTTATCTTGGCCAGGTCGCAATTGTAAATGAGAACTTGTTCTCAACTTGCCTACCTGGTTAAATAAAGGTCAAATAAAATAAAATAAATGACGCTACGTATTTGGGGAGTTTCTCCCATTCTTCTCTGCAGATCCTCTCAAACACTGTTAGGTTGGATGGTGAGCGTCGCCGCACAGCTATTTTCAGGCCTCTCCAGAGATGTTAAATTGGGTTCAACTCCGGGCTCTGGCTGGGCCACTCAAGGACATTCAGAAACTTATCCAGGAGCCACCCCTGCATTGTCTTGTCTGTGTGCTTAGGGTTTTTGTCCTGTTGGAAGATGAACCTTGTCCCCAGTCTGAGGTCCTGAGCGCTCTGGATCAGGTTTTTATCAAGTATCTTTTCCTCAATCCTAACTAGTCTCCCAGTTCATGCCACTAAATATCATCCCCACAGCAGGATGCTGACACCACTATGCTTCGCTGTAGGGATGGTGCCAGGTTTCATCCAGACATGGCGCTTGGCATTCATCCAGACATGGCGCTTGGTTTCATCAGACCACAGAATCTTGTTTGTCATGGTCTAAGAGTCTTTAGGTGCCTTTTTGCAAACTCCACGCGGGCTGTCATGTGCCTTTCACTGAGGAGTGACTTCTGTCTGGCCACTCTACCATAAAGGCCTATTTGGTGGAGTGCTGCAGATATGGTTGTCCTCCTGGAAAGTTCTCCCATCTCCACAGAGGAACACTGGTGCTCTGTCAGAGTTCCCATCGCGTTCTTGGTCACCTCCCTGACATAGACCCTTCTCCTCCGATTGCTCAGCTTGGCCTCGACACAATTCTGTCTCTGAGCTCTATGGACAATTCCTTTTGCCTCTAGGCTTGGTTTTTGCTCTGACATGCACTGTCAATTGTGGGACGTTATATAGACAGGTGTGTGCCTTTTTTTCTCCATACATTTCAGAGTAAGGCTGCAACGTAACAAAATGTGGAAAAAGTCAAAGGGTCTGAATACTTTCCGGATGCACTGTCTATCTCAAAAGCAGTGTGGTTGTTCATAATATCTTCAGTGTTAGAATGCTTAGACTATGAACGCACCTTCAACTAAAGCCTTTAGTGTGTGTCATAAGGCTAACAATGTATCGACCTATAGCTGTTGACAGCGTCCTCTATGCACTTGTAAATAGCATCATGTATCTGTTTTGTACAGTAAAATATCTTTATAAAATTCCACTGAAGCCCAAGCTTTAGCGAGCCATCCATCCCTCATTTAAAAAAAAATTTTGGCCCTCCGTGTCCCCACCCTTTGGTGCCATTTCTCATTCTGCCTGGATCTATTACCATAACACATCCTCCTAAAGACAGACAGGACATGTCCTGACCCGGGTGACCCTTGGTATAATTTAAATGACAAAAGCCATCCAGGGGACACCAGATTAATTTTCTTTGCAGCCAATTAAAATGACCGCAAAATACTTTACTTTTCTGTAACCATCTTTGTCTCTCCCACCGAACAGGCAGCGAGGGGAGCAGGAGGTAACGTTCCCCTAGACCTGCTTACTATAATGATTCTGGGAGCAGCGAGGGTAATGACTTTGTCTTTCTTTAAAACCAGAGGATTCATGGAGCTGAATAACACCTCTCAGAGGAAAGAGTATTGGTACAGGTGATTGTTTTTTATGTCATTTAAAATCAGTCAAGTTTGTTTGTTATCGTGTGGAACTGATCTGTTTGACCCATCAAACATGTAAATCCATATTGTCCAACATATCAAATTAGGGACAATTTCCAAAACTCAAATCAACTGAAACTGTCACACCCTGACCATAGAGAGACTTTTTTATTCTCTATTTTGGTTAGGTCGGGGTGTGACTAGGGTGGGTAATCTAGGTTGTTTATTTATATGTTGGCCTGGTATTGGTTGCCAATCAGAGGCAGCTGTTTATCGTTGTCTCTGATTGGGGATCATATTTAGGCAGCAATTTCCCCACTGTGTTTTGGGGGATCTTGTTTTTGTGTAGTTGCCTGTAAGCACCTCATCGACATCACGTTTCGTTTGCTCAATATTGTTTTGTGAGGTTCACTTCAATAAATATGTGGAACCCATATCACACTGCGCTTTGGGATCGAATGTTCTTAAGACGATCGTGACAGAAGATCCCACTACAACTGGACCAAGCAGCGTTTCCAGGAGGAGAAGGTATCTTGGACTTGGGAGGAGATCTTGGATGGGAAGGGATCCTGGACTTGGGAGGAAATCCTGGCAGGACAGGATAGCCTTCCATGGTGGCAGAAGCAAGGAGAGAAGGGAGGACAGCGACGACACGGAGGTTCGCGGCCACAGTGAAAGCCCAAAAAACAGCCCAAATGTATTTTTGGGCGGGGGCACAAGGGGTGTTCGGTGAAGCCGAGGATTGAAACAGAGCCAGTCTGGGAGAAGATGGAGAAATTGGAGGAGAGTGAAATGAGAGAGTTGTTGTGATGGTGAATGATGCACGACATTCGCCCTAAGGAGTGTGTAATCAGTCACCTGAGTCAGCTCTCTGCACTCGTCCTGAGGAGCGTGCTATCAGTCTGGTAAATACTGTGCCGGCTCCACGCACCAGGTCTTCAGTACGCCTCCCCAGCCATGTACATCCTGTGCCAGCTCTCTGCACTCGCCTTGTAGTGCGTGACACCAGTCCTGTATGTCCTGTGCCTGCTCCTCGCACTCGCCCTGAAGTGCGTGTTACCAGTCCGGTGCAACCTGTGCCGGCTCCATGCATCAGGCCTCCAGTGCACCTACCCAGTCCGGTACGTCCTGTGCCTGCTCCCCGCACTCGCCCTGAAGTGCATGTCTGCAGTCCGGTACCATGTTTTTGTGCAGTTGCCTGTGAGCACTTCATTGACATCACATTTCGTATGTTCTTTATGTTTTTGTGCGGTTCACTTCAATAAATATGTGCAACCCATATCACCCTGTGCTTTGGTCCGAATGTTCTTACGATGATCGTGACAGAAACACCTTAAATGATATGGATATCAAGTGAGGATGTGTTGACGTGTGAGCCAAATATAAATTTTGTTCTCACTGAAGTTGCGTGGAAGTGAATAGGGGGGGGGGGGGGGGGACCAGGGCCTGTATTCAGTAAGCATCTCAGAGTAGGAGTGCCTGTCCCCCCATCCCATGTAATATTATTCAGTATCATTTTAAAGGGGTGTCATGACTTTACTTTCATTAATCTGATGACAGTTATTTATCTAATCAACTAACTATGTTTAATTGTTACCCGATTAAATTAATCATTTAACAATTAACTCATTAGGATTTGGGGCACCACGGGAGCGGTTCTTTGAAGATTTACCAACTCCTGATTTAAACTCTAAAGGTCTTGACCTATCACATCTATAAATGACATCGCCAAAGTCAAGGAACGGTAGGATAGTCAGTTTTACGAGGGTATGTTTGGCAGCATGAGTGAAGGGGGTTAAGAAATAGGAAGACAATTCTAGATTTAATTTTGGATTGGAGATGCTTAAACTACTTGGCACCACACGTCCCGCTAGGGCACCTCCCCCCACTGCTCAACTGACACAGTAGCACACAGAACGCAAAAAATATTCTTAGAAATATTTAACCTCCACACATTAACAAGTCCAATAGCTCAAATGAAAGATAAACACCTTGTTCATCTAGCCACCAAGTCAGATTTCTAAAATGTTTTAAGGCGAAAACATAGCACATATTTATGTCAAACCACCACCAAAGATAGGCTAATTTACATAGCCATTTTGTAGAACAATAGATGCAATCACAAAAGCAGGATTAAAAGTAAAATAATTCACTAACCTTTTGAAAGTCTTCATCAGATGACAGGAATAGGACATGTTATACAGTACATTTATGTTTTTTTCAATAATATGCTAATTATATCCATAAATCACGGTTTACATAGAAGGTCATGGCTAAAAAATGCTACAACAATGCCTGGAGAAATTATGGTAACTCTGCCAGATAACAGAAATGCACATCATAAACATTGACTAAATATACATGTTCTACATATACTTAGAAAGATACACTTCTTCTTAATAAAACAGCTGTGTTACATTTATTTTTAACTTTACAGATTTCGTTCACTAGGCTATAATGTGAGTCAGCGCTCAGGAATTAGCATTTTGGCTCCTCCACAGAAACCCAAATTTAACACATAAATGTTCCCTTACCTTTGCTGTTCTTCCATCAGAAGACCTGGAAGGGTTTATACTTACCAAAAACAGCTTTAGTTTTGAAGTCTGTGTCTTTCGGTTATCAAACACGACATATTTCGGTTGAAATGCAGCCAAAAAGTAAAGTTAGTTCGCACCAAAACGTCGAAATTACATATTATATGTCGACTAAACTTGTCAAACTTGGTTCAGAACACAGCGTTAGCATGCTACATAGCTTCACCGCAATTCTCAGGACAAAGAGAAACACACGCATCGTTTAATCAATCTTGAAAGAAAGACAGCACAGGCGCAGATTGCGCGTGAGAATAACCTGTATTCTCGCGCGACCGAAAGGATTCGGCCCGTCATTAATCTCGTGAACGCTCGAATCACACAATGAGAAGCCCCATTGAAAGCGGACACCGCGCTGAAGGCATAGGAAGTGTTCCCAGGACCGTAGGTGCTTGGGAAGGGTGGGGGCGATGAAAAAGTTGGGCCAACTTTTTGGATGACAAGAGAGAGTTTGGGAGAATGAGTGCCCTGAGAGTTCTGCTTTACTTACAGACATAATTTAAACGGTTTTAGAAGCTTTAGAGTGTTTTCTATTCAATAATATTTATTATATGCATATATTAGCAATTTATTACAGATTTTTTTTCTGTTTACTATGGGCACGCATTTCACCAACGGGGGCAGTATTCTGCCCTAGCCTTAACAGGTTTTAACGTGAGTCTGGAAGGAGATTTTACAGTCTAACCAGACACCTAGGTATTTGTAGTTGTCCACATATTCTAGGTCAGAACCGTCTAGAGGTGTGATGCTCGTCGGGTGGGCGAGTGCAGGCAGCAATCGGTTGAAGAGCATGCATTTAGTTTTACTAGCATTTAAAAGCAGTTTGAGGCCACGGAAGGAGTGTTGTGTGGCGTAGAATCTTGTTTGGAGGTTTGTTAGCACAGTGTCTAAAGAATGGTTTTGTCTGTGTAGAGGTGGATCAGAGAATCACCATCAGCAAGAGCGACATCATTGACATATACAGAGAAAAGAGTCTGCCCGAGAATTGAACGCTGTGGCACCCCCATAGAGACTGCCAGAGGTCCGGGCAACAGGCCCTCCAATTTTACACACTGAACTCTATTTGAGAAGGATTTGGTAAACCAGGCGAGGCAGTCATTTGAGAAGCCAAGGTTCTTGATTCTGCCGATGAGAATGCGATGACTGACAGAGTCGAAAGCCTTGGCCAGATTGAAAAAGACGGCTGCACAGTACTGTCTTTTATCGATGAAGGTTATGAAATCGTTTAGGACCTTGAGCGTGGCTGAGGTGCACCAATAACCAGCTCGGAAACCAGATTGCGTAGCGGATATGGTATGGTGGGATTCGAAATGGTCGGTGATCTGTTTAACTTCACTAGGGTAGGGGGCAGCATTCGGAATTTGGGGTGAAAAGCGTTCCCAAATTCCTGCTATTCAGTCCCGGAAGATAGGATATGCATATAATTAGTAGATCTGGATAGAAAACACTCTAAAGTTTCCAAAACTGTTCAAATAATGTCTGTGAGTATAACAGAACTGATATGGCAGGTGAAAACCCGAGGAAAATCCAACCAGGAAGAACTATTATTTTGACTAACTATTTCCATTGAAAGCCTATCAACCATACAAAGACTTAGGACCCAGTTCACAAGCTCTGTGCCTTCTTCTACACGTGACCAATCTTTAAGCATTGTTTCAGGCTTTTACTCTGAAAAATAAGGGAGATACAGCACTGTCAATCAGTGGCCAGTGGAATTTTCCAAACATCAGCCATGCGCCCTGATCGCAAACACGCCTTTCTTGTTTCTCCTTTCCTATTGACGAAGCTTTTGTCCGGTTGAAATATTATTGATTATTTATGACAAAAACAACCGGTAGATTGATTTTAAACATCGCTTTGCATGTTTCAACTATCTTTTATTGTACTTTTCTTTTTACTTTTCGTCCTGGAATTAGTGCACGCGCCTTCTGCACAAAATGCGTGAACAAAAAGGAGGTTTTTGCTCATAAAGAGGGACATTAAAGAACAAAACTAACATGTATTGTCTAACATGGAGACCTGGGAGTGCATTCTGATGAAGATCATCAAAGGTAAGTGATTAATTTTAATGCTATTTCTGACTTTTGTGACACCTCTCCTTGTTTGGAAAATGGCAGATTGTTTTTCTGTGACTTGGCACTTACCTAAAATAATCAAAAAGCATTTTTGAAATCTGACTCAGCGGTTGCATTAACCTTTCTGGGATGTGTGGGACGCCCACCTGTCCAAAAGCAATCAAACTTTCATTAAATCAGACATGCAAGATAGCAAATTAAAGCTACACTTGTTGTGAATCCAGCCAACATGTCAGATTTATAAAAGGCTTTTCGGCGAAGGCAAACGATGCTATTATCTGAGGATAGCACCTCCGTAATCAAAGAGGAAAAACATATTTCAACCCTGCAGGCACGACACAAAATGCACAAATAAAAATATAATTCATGCCTTTGACGAGCTTCTTTTGTTGGCACTCCAATATGTCCCATAAACATCACAAATGGTTCTTTTGTTCGATTAATTCCGTCGATATATATCCAAAATGCCCATTAATTTAGCGCGTTTGATCCAGAAAAACACTGGTTCCATCTTGCTTGACGTTGGAACAAGTTACCTGTAAACTTTGCCAAAACATTGCAAACTACTTTTGTAATACAACTTTAGGTATTTTTTATGCAAATAATCACAAAATTAAAGACGGGATGATCTGTGTTCAATAGAGGAAGAAAACAAACTGTAGCATGCTTTCTGGTCACCCGCCTCTATCTAACAGTACACTTCAAGTGACCCTCGTTCAAGATGGCCGTACTTCTTCATTACACAAAGGAATAACCTCAACCAATTTCTAAAGACTGTTGACATCCAGTGGAAGCGATAGGAACTGCAAGAAGGTCCCTTAGAAATATGGATTCCCAATGAAAACCCATTGAAAAGAGAGTGACTTAAAAAAAAGGATCTGAATGGTTTGTCCTCTGGGTTTCGCCTGCTAAATAAGTTCTGTTATACTCATGATTCAAACCATTTTAGAAACTTCAGTGTTTTCTCTCCAAATCTACTAATAATATGCATATCTTATCTTCTGGCGATGAGTAGCAGGCATTTGAATTTGGCATGCATTTCATCCGGACGTGATAATACTGCCCCCTGTCACCAAGAAGTTAACCTTTTGCGTGTAGGTGGCAGTATTTTTGGCTAAAAAACATACCCATTTGAAACTGCCTATTTCTCAGCCCCAGAAACTAGAATATGCATATAATTATCAGATTAGGATAGAAAACACTCTAAAGTTTCCAAAACTGTAAAAATATTGTCTGTGAGTAGAACAGAACTGATATTGCAGGCAAAAACCTGAGGAAAATCCAATCAGGAAGTGTCTCTTATTTTGAAACCTCTCTGTTCCTATGCATTCCTATCCTCCATTTTAAAGGGATATCAACCAGATTCCTTTTTCTATGGCTTCCCTAAGGTGTCAACGGTCTTTAGACATAGTTTCAGGCTTTTATTTTGAAAAATGATCATGAAACATCACATTTCGTAAGTGGATAGGTGGGGGCTCTCAGAGTGAGTTTTGCGCTACAGAGTAAAGCGGCCATTGTTCCACCCGGTGTTATTGGAAAACCCACACACCTGGTTGATATATTATCGAAGATATATTTTAAAAATAACCTGAGGAATGATTATAAAAAACATGTTTCTGTGGACATTATGGAGACTATTTGGAATTTCCGTCTGCGTTGTCGTGACCGCTCTTACCTGTGGATTTCTGAACATAACGCGACAAACAGACGTAGGTATTTTGGGTATAAAAAGTATCTTTATGGAACAAAAGGAACATTTGTTGTGTTACTGGGAGTCTCGTAAGTGAAAACATCCGAAGATCATCAAAGTTAAATGGTTAATTTGATTGCTTTTCTGATTTTCGTGACCAAGCTTCCTGATGCTAAGCGTACATAATGCTATGCTAGGCTACAGAGAGTAAAAGGAACAGATTTCTGGGCACGGAAGAATAGATTCAAGGCATAATGTACAGACAAAGGTTTGGTAGGATGTGAGTACAGTGGAGGTAAACTAGGCATTGAGTGACGATGAGAGAGGTTTTGTCTCTAGAGGAACTATTTAAGCCAGGTGAGGTCACTGCATGTGTTGGGGTGGAACAAAATGGCTAGCTAAAGCTTATTGAGCAGGGCTGGAGGCTCTACAGTGAAATAGGACAATAATCAATAAGCAATCAGCAGTAGACAAGGCATATTGACATTAGGGAGAGGCATGTGTATCCGAGTGATCATAGGGTCCAGTGAGTAGCTAGGTGAGCTGGAGACACGGCAATTCAGACAGCTAGCAGGCAGCTAGAAGGGGATGTCACAACGGAAGAGCCTGTAGAAACCCCCTCAGATGGTTACGTTGGCAGACCAGTCACGATGGATCGGCGGGGCTCTGTGTCGACAGTAAAGGGGTCCAGGCCAATAGGCAAAAGAGGTATTGTAGCCCAGGCTGATGGATCTCTGCGGTTAGCCGGGAGATGGGCCTAGAGCTTGCGGTAGGAATCCGGAGATGTGGTAGAGAAAAAGCAGTCAGATATGCTCTGGGTTGATATTGCGCTGTGCAGACTGGCAAGAGTTGACCGGACTGAGGCTGGCTGATGTCCGAGTTAACGGTGATGATCACTAGCAATGACTAACTGACTACTAGCTTGTAGCTAGTTAGCTGGCTAACTTCTGAAGTATAAAAAATAGATAAAAAGTCCAAAGGTATAAAAAAATGGCAGATCCGTAACACATTGGGTGAGGAGGGTTGCAGGAGAGTATGTTCAGTCCGTAGATGGAAATTGAGATTAAAAATATTAATAAAGAAAAATATATACAATGGACGGGACAAGACAAAACAAAAACAGACGTTCGACTGCTACGCCATCTTCGAATTGTGATTCTTTGGACATTCCACTTTCAATAAGTTTCAACAGTGATGAATGAACAGAAAATGGACATGCTGAAATCAACACTGAAAGTGTTAGCAAATGGCATCACCGTAGTCTCTAGGCTGTGTCGAGGTCAACGAGGTGCCCCACTTGACAGTAGCTCGCTCGAAAAGTAGGTCCGGAATGAAGAATGACTAATAGTGATTTCAACATGCTTTCAACATATTGCGGCCTCTGGATCAACATAGACATGCCGTTTTCGATGGGCTCATTGGGGGGAGAATGATGGATAAGCCACAGAGTTATTCAAGCTGCATGCATCGGTTCATGTAGTCGGACAAATCTGAGTTTGTCCCTAATGATAAAATGGGTTTACAGGTTAACTCTGCTTCTGTGCAGGCCATTTTCAAAATTCCTCTTGCCACGTGTTCAGGGTCACCTGTACGTTAAAGATATCAACATGAAAATATTGAATTGTCCCCTTCATATCCTAAAGGGGAAATGTTAACTTTACCATCAAATAGGGCTGAAATCCCAAAATGGGGAGGCATAAATCATCACAGAAAGGGAAACAAATGGCATCACCATAGTCTCTAGGCCGTGCCGAGTTCAACTAGATGTCCAACTTGACCGTAGCTCGCTCAGTCTGACCGCAGCGACCGCGCAAATAAGTAGGCCCAAAAGGAAGCCTGACCTAAATTTCAGTTGCTTTTGGGTGACAGCGGCAGAACCGTTAAGGCTAGAAACGTTCCTAAGGTCCTCCCGATCTGTCTGATCAAATCTAACCTTGACCGTGTGGAATTAACCATTAACAGTGAAAACAGGGTGTTTTCATCTAACAGTTTACAATGACATAGGAATACATTGCATGCTCCCCTAAATTCAACCTGAAGCCTATGTGTTGCCTATGTCTTCAATGACAATCCATCAGGCCACTATGGGGACAACCTGTGTTGATTCTAAGATTCCTGGAGCAACCGGAAGTGGTTAAATTCACCCTAAAAGTGGTTTTGATTTCACAACCTGCATTTAGGTAAAAACACTGCATTCAACCCTCTATAAATCAGTCAGTTCTTAGTGTAATGACTTCAAACTCAAGATTCTGTAAAAGCCTACCCCAATGAGGATATGTGTTTTACTTTCATCTTCCTGTGACAACCGAAAGTTCCTTAAATTGGGGTCATAGGAGCTGTTTTGAAGGGTTAAAAAGATCACATCCTTCCAAAATGTCATTTCTGTGATTAGGCAACCCTCATGAACTGTAAATCATTAATCGCCCATCAGATGCCCAAGAAAAACTCACACACACAGCAAGGATGGAGTAACACAGTGTGTTGCTTACAGACACATAGAACCGCGTTCGAACTATCAAAGAACCATCAGACCTAGAACTGAAGCTGGGAAACAGCCTCGTCCATTTGCAATGACCTCAATTAATTTTGAACGTTGTGAAAATTTGATACATTCCAGAATCACAAGACTAGGTGCATTGAAAGACGGATCCAAAAGTTTCTGTTCAATAGGTCATTCGGGGACCCCGTAGCAACCCCCGGAAAAAGTGCATTTTCAGCACTAATTAAGATCGCTGTTTGGGCACCGAATGACCTATCAGGCCAAAACTCTGAATTTGGAGTCGCCTCAGATAGGTCGACACATAATGTCAGAACTGGACCAACAGCTAAAACATAACAATGTCTTTTAAGTTTTTATTATTGTTTAAAAAGGCGCTGTGAATTTTGGGCCTGCTCTGGAATATGTGATAGTTGGCTTCTAAATGAGTTGGACAAAGTGGGTTTGGTGTCAGAATGATATCTTATTGACTGATGGACACTGACTTGATGGCTGACTTTGTCCGTTTACAATTAAGTTTAAATAGTGATGAAGCATCACCAAAGGGACAGACTGAAATCAACACCAACGTGCGATGGAGAGGAACCACTATCACTGCACGGCCATCCTGAGTTCAACGGGCCAGTCAATTGGGCATTTCTGCAGTATATTAGAGCTTGTCCAATTATTGATGGTAAATGCCCATTGTAAGACATTGCAAATGGACAGCCGTGCCCCTGGTAATTTGAACGGGTTACCCAGAGCAAATTTTAAAATGGTTTTTAATGCCTTTAAAACCTTTTTGGGATAGGGGGCTGAATTTTCACTTTTGGATGAAAAGCGTGCCCAGAGTGAACTGCCTCCTACTCTGTCCCAGATGCTAATATATGCATGTGATTATTAGTATTGGATAGAACACACTGAAGTTTCAAAAAATGTTTGAATGATGTCTGTGAGTATAACAGAACTCATATGGCAGGCGAAAACCTGAGAAAAATCCAACCAGGAAGTGGGAAATCTGAGGTTTGTAGTTTTTCAAAGCTTGGCCTACACAGTCCCTATTGAGTCAAGTGGCACTGCCTACGGCTTCCACTAGATGTCAACCGACTTTAGAAACTTGTTTCAGGCTTCTGCTATAAAGGAGGGGGGAATGGGAGCTGAATGAGTCATGGATCTGGCAGAGTGTCTCAGGCTCCTGACGCGCGCTCCCGACAGAGTTAGCTCTTGTTTCAGTGCTTTTCTACAGGCAATGAAATTCTCCGGTTGGAACCTTATTGACGATTTATGTTAAAAACATCCTAAAGATTGATTCCATACATCGTTTGACTTGTTTCTACGAACTGTAACGAAACTTTTCGAGTTTTTGTCTGGACTCAAGCCTCATGAAGATGGATTACCGGGCTGAACACGCTAACAAGTGGCTATTTGGACATAAATTATGGACTTTATTGAACAAATCAGTCATTTATTGTCGAACTGGGATTCCTGGGAGTGCCTCCTGATGAAGATCATCAAAGGTAAGTGAATATTTATAGTGTTATTTCTAACTTCTGTTGACTCCAACATGGCAGATATTTATTTGGTTGGATTGGGCTCTGAGCACCGTTCTCAGATTATGCTTTTTCCGTGAAGTTTTTTTGAAATCTGACACAGTGGTTGCATTGAGGAGAAGTCTATCTTTAATTCTGTGAATAACACTTTATCACTGTTTATCACTGTTTATTATGAGTATTTATGCAAAATCACCGGATGTTTTGGAATCAAAACATTACTGCATGTAACGCGCCAATGTAAACTGAGATTTTTGGATATAAATATGCACATTAATCGAACAAAACATACATGTATTGTGTAACATGATGTCCTATGAGCGTCATCTGATGAAGATCATCAAAGGTTAGTGATTCGTTTTATCTACACTGCTCAAAAAAATAAAGGGAACACTTTAACAACACAATGTAACTCCAAGTCAATCACACTTCTGTGAAATCAAACTGTCCACTTAGGAAGCAACACTGTTTGACAATACATTTCACATGCTGTTATGCAAATGGAATAGACAACAGGTGGAAATTATAGGCAATTAGCAAGACACCCCCAATAAAGGAGTGGTTCTGCATGTGATAACCACAGACCACTTCTCAGTTCCTATGCTTCCTGGCTGATGTTTTGGTCACTTTTGAATGCTGGCGGTGCTTTCACTCTAGCATGAGACGGAGTCTACAACCCACACAAGTGGCTCAGGTAGTGCAGCTCATCCAGGATGGCACGTCAATGCGAGTTGTGGCAAGAAGGTTTGCTGTGTCTGTCAGCGTAGTGTGCATCTACCAGGAGACAGACCAGTACATCAGGAGACGTGGAGGAGGCCGTAGGAGGGCAACAATCCAGCAGCAGGACCGCTACCTCCACCTTTGTGGAAAGAGGAGCAGGAGGAACACTGCCAGAGCCCTGCAAAATGACCTCCAGCAGGCCACAAATGTGCATGTGTCTGCTCAAGCGGTCAGAAACAGACTCCATGAGGGTGGTATGAGGGCCCGACGTCCACATTTGGGGGTTGTGCTGACAGCCGAACACCAAGATTGGCAAATTCGCCACTGGCGCCCTGTGCTCTTCACAGATGAAAGCAGGTTCACACTGAGCACATGTGACAGACGTGACATTGTCTGGAGACGCCGTGCGATATTTGTAAATTATTTTGTATATAATGTTTCTGCAACCGTGTCTTATGGAAGAAAAGAGCTTCTGGATATCAGGACAGCGATCACTCACCTCAGATTAGACAAAGATATTTTCAACAACAGCAGCAAGCAGGACACGATATTCTCCAAACACCCCACAGGGCAGACAATTATTCACAAAAGGAAGCGACGCAGAGGACGAAGAGCCGGATGCCTCGTCCGGACACACAGAAGACAACTAGGAAAGCTGCCGTTACCATCAATATTACTCATTGGACAGTAAACTAGATAAGGTAAGATCACACCAACGGGACATCAAAAACTGTAATATTCTATGCTTCTCGGAATCGTGGCTGAATAACGACATGGATATTCAGCTAGCGGGATAAACGCTGCACCGGCAGGATAGAACAGCACACTCCAGTAAGACGAGGGGGGGCGGTCTGTGCATATTTGTTAACAACAGCTGGTGCACGAAATCTAAGGAAGTCTCTAGATTTCTTGCCTGAGGTAGAGTTTATTGTGTTAAACTGCAGGCCACACTACTTGCCTAGAGAGTTCTCAGCTATACTTTTCTTGGCTGTTTATTTATCACCATAGACAGATGCTGGGACTAAGACCACACTCAGTCAGCTGTATAAGGAAATAAGCAAACAGGAAACCACCCACCAAGAGGTGGCGCTCCCAGTGGCCGGAGTTTTTAATGCAGGGAAAATCAGATCTACCAAATCTCTATCAACATGTTAACCAGAGGGAAAAGAATTCTCGGTCACCTGTACTCCACACACAGAGACACGTACAAAGCTCTCCCTCGCCCTACATTTGGTTAATCCGACCACAACTCTATCCTCCTGATTCCTGCTTACAAGCAAAAATTAAAGCACCAGTGACTCGGTCTATATCGGTCTGACTCGGTCTATATAAAAAATTGACAGATGAAGCAGTTGCTGAACTACAGGACTGCTTTGCTATCACAGACTGAAACATGTTCCGGGATTCTTCCGATGACATTGAGGAATACATCACATCAGTCACTGGCTTTATCAATAAGTACATTGAGGACGCACTGGATCACCGCTGCTACCGATTGGCTATAGTGGATGATGCCACTGCCACGAAGCTAGCACCAGTTAGCCGTGAGCCAGGCACATCTCACGGCTAGCAAACAAATTCTACAATACCTCTTTCGCCATCTGGCTTGGATTCTCTGTCGACGCGGCGCCCCGCCGCACCACCACGTCTGGTCTGCCGACAAAAACTCCATCTGCTGTGCCTTCAACCGGCCTCCGTCTGAGCAGACCCCCTACCACCCCCGGGCTACTAACTTTAAACGCTGTGTCGTCCGTGTGCTAGCGTAGTGGCGGCTTCCCTGTTCCATCTACTGCTTCACCCTGGCCACTATGATCACTTGGCTACATAGCTGATGCCTGCTGGACTGTCCATTAATCAAGGTACTCAATTCTGTTTATTTATGTTTTATCTGTCGGCCCCAGCCGCAAACTCAGGCTCTGTGTGTAGTTAATCCGACCCTCTCTGCCTAGTCATCACCATTTTACCTGCTGTTGTTGTGTTAGCTGACTAGCTGTCGTTGTCTCACCTGTTGTTTTACCTAGCTCTCCCAATTAAGACCTGCGATTACTTTATGCCTTGCTGTATGTCTCTCTCAAATATCAATATGCCTTGTATACTGTTGTTCAGGTTAGTTATCATTGTTTTAGTTTACAATGGAGCCCCTAGTTCCACTCCTCATACCTCTGATACCTCCTTTGTCCCACCTCCCACACATGCGGTGACCTCACCCATTATAACCACTATGACCAGAGATACAACCTCTCTTATCATCACCCAGTGCCTGAGCTTACCTCCGCTGTACCCGCACCCCACCATACCCGTCTGCACATTATGCCCTAAATATATTCTACCACGCCCATAAATCTGCTCCTTTTATTCCTTGTCCCCAAAGCCCTAGGCGACCAGTTCTGATAGCCTTTAGCCACACCTCATCCTACTCCTCTGTTCCTCGGGTGATGTGGAGGTAAACCCAGGCCCTGCATATCCCCAGGCAACCTCATTTGTTGACTTCTGTAATCGAAAACGCCTTGATTTCATGCATGTCAACATCTGAAGCCTACTCCCTAAGTTTGTTTTACTCACTGCTTTAGCACACTCTGCCAACCCTGACATCCTTGCCGTGTCTATTTTGTCAGTGACCAAACCCCCAAAAAATACATGCATTGATGGTCGGAAGATTTTCAAAAATAACTTAATTTAGTACAAGATGTAATATGAAAGAAAGGAAAGACTTTTATTAAAGCTGTGCATGTGAAAACAATGGTGACGGAAGAGACTGTGACCAGTTCTCCTTCAAGCACAGGAAAGGTAATGCAAGCTTTGTTTATCCCGGATGTTGGAGGTGGCAATCTACAGAAACTCTGCCTCGAGCTTGAGGAAACATTCAGTGGTGTAAAAAGTACCCAAAAGTTAAGATACCATAATAGAAAATGACTCAAGTAAAAGTGAAAGTCACCAAATAAAATTCACTTGAGTAAAAGTCTAAAAGTACTTGTTTTTAAATATACTTAAGTATAAAACATAAACGTAATTGCTAAAATATACTTAAGTATCAAAAGTACAAAAACAAGTATAAATTATATTTCAAATTGCTTATATTAATAACCTCTTGGGGCTAGGAGGCAGAATTTTCACTTTTGGATAAATAGCGTGCCTAATTTCAACTTCCTGCTACTTATGCCAAGAATATGGTTGACCAGCATTTGCCTCATGCAGCAGCACGACACATCTCCTTCGCATAGAGTGGATCAGGCTGTTGATTGTGGTCTGTGCCTGAGGGGAGGGGAGGGGGGAGAGCCTAATTAATTAATTACAATTGATTGATTTCTTTAAATGAAATGTGACTCAGTAAAATCTTTGAAATTCTTGCATGTTGCGTTTATCTTTTTGTTCAGTGTCGTTTAAAAGTTTTGAAGGATAAGAGAACAATACACTTTTCAGTGAGAAAAAATAAGGTAAACATTCTATTTTCACATACTGAGAATGTGCCATGCGTGATTGCGTCTTTTCATTAATTTCAGTAGCACTTCCCCTATTCTAATTAATCAGCTGTTGTCAAAGCTGAAATGAGTATGACATCCGGTATTTAAAGTATACTACATTTTCTAAATGTTGTATTCTATTGAACTTTCCATTTTTTTCATATACTCAAACAGCCTACTATTTAGGATACAAGTATGGTTATTCGGACCCGGCCACTGAGTCTCTGACAAAGTTCACAGATAAAGTACATAGCAAAAAATTGTAGGTCTCTAAATACTGTATGTCATGACCAATATTAGTATAGTATATTAGCTAGCTAGTTCACTCACTTGCTGAAGTTAGCCTAATGTTGTTAGCTAACCTTGGTTACTTGCATGGCTTGCCAGCCACCACCACACATAGACAGACTAGCCATAATGGCTATCATGATCAGGTGGTGGTTAGCCATGCAGCCAACTAGCTAACTTAGCTGCAAGGACAGCTTGCTAATAATATCATGCTATATAACTAGGCTAATGCTAACATATGTGAGTTGGACCATTAGATAGCTAGCTATAATAGCTGCTAAAGCCATCCATAGTGAAATGTTTCATCATTCATAGCTAGCTATCTTACCTCTACAATGTTTCCAGTGATGTAAAGTACCACTTAAGTAGTTTTTTGGGATATCTGTACTTTACTATTTATATTTTTTACTATGTTTACTTCACAACATTCCTAAAGAAAAGTGTATTTTTTACTCAATTTTTTTCCCCTGACACCCAAAAGTACTCATTGCATTTTGAATGCTTAGCAGGACAGGAAATGGTATGTTTCACACCCTTATCAAGAGAACATCCCTGGTCATCCCTACTGCTTCTAATCTGGCAGAATAACTAAACACATGCTTAGTTTCTAAATGATGTGTAAGTGTGGAGCGCGACCCTGGCTATTCGTAAAAATGTAAAAAATTAAATATAAAAATACTTTTTAAATTAATGCTGTCTGGTTTGCTTAATTAACATGGGTTGGTCCCCCATTTGCTGATAAACCAGCCTCCACTCTTCTGGGAAGTCTTTCCACTAGATGTTATATGATTGCTGCTGGGACTTGCTTCCATTCAGCCAAAAGAGCATTAGTGAGGTCGGGCACTGACGTTGGGCGATTAGGCCTGGTTGGCAGTCGGCATTCCAATTCATCCCAATGGTGTTCAGAGGTCAGGGCTCTGTGCAGGCCAGTCAAGTTCTTCCACACTGATCGACAAACCATTTCTTTATGGGTCTCGCTTTGTGCACGAGGGCATTGTCATGCTGAAACAGGAAAGGGTGTTCCCCAAACTGTTGCCACAAAGTTGGAAGCACAGTATCTTCTAGAATGTCATTGTATGCTGGAGCGCTAAGATTTCCCTCCACTGGAACTAAGAAGCCGAGCCCGAACCATGGAAAACAGCCCCAGACCATTATTCCTATTCCAATCTTTACAGTTGGTACTATGAATTCGGGCAGGTAGCGTTCTCCTGGCATCCGCCAAACCAAGGTTCCATTCATCGGTCTGCCAGATGGTGAAGCATGATTCATCACTACAGAGAACGCGTTTTCACTGCTCCAGAGTCCAATGGCGGCGAACTGTACACCACTACAGCCGACGCTTGGCATTGCACATGGTGATCTTAGGCTTGCGTGCGGCTGCTCGGCCATGGAAACCCATTTCATGAAGCAAACAGTTTGTGTGCTGACGTTGCTTCCAAAGGCAGTTTGGAACTCGGTAGTGAGTGTTGCATCTGAGGACAAACGTGCGCTACGCACTTCTGCGGTTCCATTCTGTGAGCTTGTGTGGCCTACCACTTCGCGGCTGAGCCATTGTTGCTCCTAGAGGTTTCAACTTCACAATAACAGCACTTATAGTTGTCGGGGGGGGGGGGGGGGGGGGGCTCTAGCTTGGCAGAAATTTGTCGAACTGACTTGTTGACAAATTGGCCTGGACCCTTTATTGTCGACACAGAGCCCCGCTGATCCATCACGACTGGACTGCCAACGTGATTCCACGATGTGGTCTACTAGCCCCGGCCCGTTAGCTTTTCTGAACGCTGTGTCCCCTTCTTGCCTAGCGTAGGAGTGACTACCGAACGGCACCCTGAATCACCTGTTGATGCTCTTTTGACCCTATGATCACTCGGCTACACAGCTGATGCCCCCTGGACTCTTTCAATATCACGGTACCTCATTTTGTTTACCTGTTGGCCCCAGCCTCGAACTCAGGTTCTGTATGTACCTAACGGACCTGTTCTGCCCATTCATCGCCATTTACCTGTTGTTGTCTTAGCTCTCCTGATCAAAACATGTGATTGCTTTATGCCTCTCTCTAATGTCAATATACATTGTCTACTGCTGTCTTGGCTAGATCTTATTGTTTTATTTCATTGTAGAGCCATCAGTCCCACTCAAAATGCCTTAGATAGCTCTTTTGTCCCACCCCACACAAATGTGCAGACCTCACCTGGTGCCTCCAGAGACAAAACCTCTCATCATCACGCAAGGTTAACCTCCACTGTACTCACATGCTACCATATCCTTGTCTGTACATGATTCCTTTAATCTATTCTACCACACCCAGAAATCTGCTTGATGACCAGTTCTTATACCCTTATCCTACTGCTCCTCTGTTCCTCTGGTGATGTAGAGGTTAACCCAGAACCTGTAGCTCTCAGTTCCACTCCTATTCCCCAGGCGCTATCATTTGTTGACTCCTGTAACCGTAAAAGCCTTGGTTTCATACATGTTATAAGAAGCCTCCTCCCTAAGTTTGTTTTACTCAATGCTTTAGCAGACTCCGCCAACCCTGATGTCCTTGCCGTGTCTGAATCCTGGCTTAGGAAGGCCACCAAAAATTCAGAGATTTCCATACCCAACTGTAACACTTTCCGTCAAGATAGAACTGCCAAAGGGGGAGGAGTTGCAATCTACTGCAGAGATTGACAGAACTTTGCAGGCTATCACCATATTCTTATCGGCAGACTCAGTAGGCTCGGTTTTTCTAATGACTGCCTTGCCTGGTTCACCAACCACCTTGCAGACAGAGTTCAGTGTGTCAAATCGGAGGGCATGTTGTCCGGTCCTCTGGCAGTCTCTATGGGGGTACCACAGGGTTCAATTCTCGGGCCGACTCTTTTCTCTGTATACATCAATGATGTTGCTCTTGCTGCGGGCGATTCCCTGATCCACCTCTACGCAGATGACACCATTCTGTATACTTCTGGCCCTTCCTTGGACACTGTGCTATCTAACCTCCAAACGAGCTTCAATGCCATACAACACTCCTTCCGTGGCCTCCACCTGCTCTTAAACGCTAGTAGAACCAAATGCATGCTTTTCAACCGTTCGCTGCCTGCACGCGCTCGCCCGACTAGCATCACCACCCTGGATGGCTCCGACCTAGAATATGTGGACATCTATAAGTACCTAGGTGTCTGGCTAGACTGCAAACTCTCCTTCCAGACTCATATCAAACATCTCCAATCCAAAATCAAATCTAGAGTCGGCTTTCTATTTCGCAATAAAGCCTCCTTCACTCACGGCGCCAAACTTACCCTTGTAAAACTGACTATCCTACCGATCCTCGACTTCGGCGATGTCATCTACAAAATAGCTTCCAATACTCTACTCAGCAAACTGGTGGCAGTTTATCACAGTGCCATCCGTTTGTTACTAAAGCACCTTATACCTCCCACCACTGCGACCTGTATGCTCTAGTCAGCTGGCCCTCGCTACATGTTCGTTGCCAGACCCACTGGCTCCAGGTCATCTACAACTCTATGCTAGATAAAGCTCCGCCTTATCTCAGTTCACTGGTCACGATGGCAACACCCACCCGTAGCACGCGCTCCAGCAGGTGTATCTCACTGATAATCCCTAAAGCCAAAACCTCATTTGGCCGCCTTTCCTTCCAGTTCTCTGCTGCCTGCGACTGGAACGAATTGTAAAAATCTCTGAAGTTGGAGACTTTTATCTCCCTCACCAACTTCAAACATCTGCTATCTGAGCAGCTAACCGATCGCTGCAGCTGTAATAGTCCATCGCTATATAGCCAACCCAATTTACCTCTCAGCCCCATACTGTTTTTATTTTATTTACTTTCCTGCTCTTTTGCACACCAGTATCTCTACCTGCACATGTTCATCTGATCATTTATAACTCCAGTGTTAATCTGCAAAATTGTAATCTGAAAGAGCTGCAAAACCTGGACCCATACAAATCAGCTGGGCTTGACAATCTGGACCCTCTATTATTCACTCCTATGGCCTATTTATTGCCTACCTCCTCATTTTTCACTATGTCATTGACTTGTTTATCGTTTACTGCATGTGTACCACTGTGCTGTTGTCTGTTCACACTGCTATGCTTTATCTTGGCCAGGTCGCAGTTGCAAATGAGAACTTGTTCTCAACTAGCCTACCTGGTTAAATAAAGGTGAAATTAAAAAAATAAACAAACATACCCCAACCAGAAGCCATGGATTACAGGCAACATTCGCACTGAGCTAATGGATAGAGCTGCCACTTTCAAGGTGCGGGGCTCTAACCCGGAAGCTTACAAGCAATCCTGCTATGCCTGCGACGAACCATCAAACATGCAAAGCATCAATACAGGGCTAAGATTGAATCATACTACACCGGCTCCGACGCTCGTCGGATGTGGCAGGGCTTGCAAACTATTACAGACTATAAAGGGAAGCACAGCCGCGAGCTGCCCAGTGACACAAGCCTACCAGATGAACTAAATCACTTCTATGCTCGCTTCGAGTCAAGCAACACTGAGACATGCATGAGAGCATCAGCTGTTCCAGATGACTGTGTGATCACGCTCTCCATAGCCGACGTGAGTAAGGCCTTTAAACAGGTGAACATACACAAGGCTGCGGGGCCAGACGGATTACCAGGACGTTTGCTCCGGGCATGTGCTGACCAACTGGCAGGTGTCTTCACTGACATTTTCAACATGTCCCTGATTGAGTCTGTAATACCAACATGCTTCAAGCAGACCACCATAGTGCCTGTGCCCAAGAACACAAAGGCAACCTGCCTAAATGGCACTAACGTCCGTAGCTTTGAAAGGCTGGTAATGGCTCACATCAACACCATTATCCCAGAAACCCTAGACCCACTCCAATTTGCATACTGCGAAAAACAGATCCACAGATGATGCAATCTCTATTAACCTCCACACTGCCCTTTCCCACCTGGACAAAAGGAACACATATGTGAGAATGCTGCTCTTTGACTACAGCTCAGCATTCAACACCATAGTACCCTCAAATCGCATCACTAAGCTAAGGATCCTGGGACTATACACCTCCCTCTGCAACTGGATCCTGGACTTCTTGACAGGCCGCCCACAGGTAGTGAGGGTAGGTAGCAACACATCTGCCACGCTGATCCCCCATCCTGCCTGGTATGGCAATTGCTCGGCCGACCACACTTCAGAGGGAAGTGCGTACGGCCCAGTACATCACCTGGTGTAGAGGTCCTGGATGGCAGGCAGCTTTGCCCCAGTGGTGTCAGGGGAAGGCCCTAAAAATTGTCAAAGAACCCAGCCACCCCAGTCATAGACTGTTCTCTCTACTACCGCATGGCAAGCGGTTCCGGAGTGCCAAGTCTAGGGCAAAAAGGCTTCTCAACAGTTTTTACCCCCAAGCCATAAGACTCCTGAACAGGTAACCAAATGGTTACCCGGACTATTTGCATTGTGTGCAACCCCCCAATCCCTCTTTTACGCTGCTGCTACTCTCTGTTTTATCTTATATGCATAGTCACTTTAACTATACATTCATGTACATACTACCTAAATTGGCCCGACCAACCAGTGCTCCCGCACATTGGCTAACCGCATTGTGTCCCAACCCCTGCCAACCCCTCTTTTTACGCTTCTGCTACTCTCTGTTCATCATATATGCATAGTCACTTTAACGATACCTACATGTACATACTACCTCAATACGCCTGACTAACAGGTGCCTGTATGTAGCCTTGCTACTCTTTTTCAAATGTATTTTTAAAGTTGTTTTATTTCTTTTACTTACCTACACACACACACACACACACACACATATACCTTTTTTTTCGCACCATTGGTTAGAGACTGTATGTAAGCATTTCACTGTAAGGTCTACACCTGTTGTATTCAGCGCACGTGACAAATAAACTTTGATTTAAGATGCCAGCTCATGCCATCTGCCTTTCCTTTACTCTCTGTTAATTAAAACTTGTTAAAACTTCTTAAGTATGAGGTCCCTGTGTCGGGATCAAAATCGGCTGGATATTTTAGAGCGCCACCTATTGTTTTCGATAAAACTCAAACTTTCATTAAAACACAAATGCAAGGTAGTGAATCTAGCCACCAAGTCAGATTTGTAAAATGCTTTTCGGCGAAAGCATGAGAAGCTATTATCTGATAGCAATCACCCCCCCAAAATACCAGACCGTCAACAAAACAACAGATTTTGCGGTAGCCGGCGCTACCCAAAACGCAGAAATAAAACATAAAACATTCATTACCTTTGACGAGCTTCTTTTTGGCACTCCTATATGTCACATAAACATCACAATTGGGTCTTTTTCCCGATTAAATCCGTCATTGTATACCCAAAATGTGATTTGCTGAAGACCGGTCTGATCCAGAAAAATGCCCCTTTACAAGACGCAACGTCACTTTTTAAAATGACAAAAGTTGCCTATATACTTTTACAAATCACTTCAAACTACTTTTCTAAACCAACTTTAGGTATTAATAAACGTTAATAATCTATTAAATTGATCACGGGGCGATCTGTATTCGATAGCAGCAAGTCTTGAAATCATCGTCCATGTTTTCACAATCATAACATCCTGTGGTGAGCCTCAAGAAAGGAAATGCCTAAACGTAACCAAACCAAGGATAAAGCAGGCCCAAAATGCAAGCACTGGCGACAGTGCGACATCGTGTGGAAGCTGTAGGCATTTACAGGGGATTCCCATGTATTTTTTTCAGCCTTAGACAATACATTGACTGGCGGATGGATATTTTTTTTGTGTTTCGGTGAACAGTTTTTCGACGCATTTTGACGCCTAAACACGTTATGTTATAGCCACAGACACGATTTAACCAGTTTTAGAGACTTCAGAGTGTTTTCTATACACACACACTTATCATATGCATATACTATATTCCTGGCATGAGTAGCAGGACGCTGAAATGTTGCGCGTTTTTTTACAAAATGCTGCGAAAATTCGCATCATCCCTAAGAGGTGGCCTTTTTTCTGAATTTCCACCTGACTGACGTGTCCAAAGTAAACTGCCTGTTACTCTGGTCCAGAAGCCAGGATATGCATATAATTGGTACCATTGGATAGAAGTTCTTAGAAATTTTAAAATAATGTATGAGACTATAACACAATAGACATGGTAGGAGAAAATTCCCCCAAAAAACAACAGATTTGTTTTTGAGAGCCCATGCTCTTACAATGGAAAGTATAGGGACATTTCCAAATCCAGCTCCCAGATTGTAATTCCTATGGCTTCCAGTAGCTGTCAACAGTCTTTGTTCAGGGTTTCAGGCTTGCTTCTTCCCAAACGAGGAAGAATTTTGAGTCTTAGTACTGGAACTCAGAGTTGGAAATCAGTCTGTGTGTGCGCAATGAAGAGGCCATGCACCTGCTAATATCGTTTTCCTATTGAACTTCTTTCCATATGAAATATTATAGTTTAATTACATTTTAGGGTACCTGAGGATTGAATAGAAACGTATTTTGACACATTTTAACAACGTTTAGTGGTAGCTTTTTGGATTCCTTTCTCTGCATGTTGAACAAGTGGATTACTCAAATCGATGGTACCAACTATACAGACTTTTTGGGATGCAAAGAAGGATTTTATCGAACAAAACAACACTACATGTTGTAGCTGGGACCCTTTGGGTTGCAAATCAGAGAAAGATTTTCAAAAAGTAAGTGAATATTTAATCACTATTTGTGATTTTATGATGCCTGTGCAGGTGGAAAAATATTTTGATGTGGGGAGCCGTCCTCAAACAATCGCATGGCATGCTTTCGCTATAAAGCCTATTGTAAATAGGACATTGCAGTTAGATTAACAAAAATGTTAGCTTTTAACTGATATAAGACACTTGCATGTACCTAAATGTTTAATATCCATGATTTTGATGATTATTTATTTGAATTGCGCGCGCTCCAATTTCACCAGAAGTTGTCGAGGGACACCTAGCCCTAAGATGTTTAAAAAGGGGTGGGTGGCAGTCTCAATGTCATTTATACTGCATCCTTCCCATTTGGATTGTTTTGAAGCAATCATTACCATTAAACGGCTTGTTGCCATACTAAGCCAATTTGATGAAGCTCGAAAAACATGTCTGAAGTCAAAATGCTGTTCAAAAACTTGGTCTGACTTACTCCAAGGCAGAGTTGGTTTGACACGTTGGCAGGTTGGCACTCTACAATATATAGCTGTAGCCCTCACATTCAGCTTTGTCAAAACAAAGACCTTGTCTACACAGTGTTCACCATGTAAATCTGAATGCTGAATCTGAAGATGGCAGCGCTGAAGAGGACGCATGTATTGCCGGTTCCTGCTCGATTGAGCTTTTTTTATGGCTATTCTTGCATTCATTATTACTTTGTTTGCCCATAATGTCCGTGCAATAAGTTCCTACAACCGGCAAAAACGTATGGATCATGAATCGGAAGCTTCTCTCTCAGCCTCCCAGATCTGGAAACATTTACTCCTTTGTTTCACGCACAGCGGGCTGCTGACCATGATGACCGAAGGCAACGCCGGCGACGACGAAGAGGAAGGAAAGGGGGCCTCCTCTTCCTAGTATCCCTATGGCTAATGTCTATTCACTGGAAGAAAAAAATGGATCAAGTCTTCAATTGCAGAGGGACATTGGGGAGTTATGTGTCTCTTTTTACAGAGACATGGCTCACGGACAATGCACTCGACTCTGCTATTCAACCAGACGGCTTTTCCATTTTCGGTATGGGTCGAACGTCAGCTTCTAGTAAAAGTAGGGGGACTTCATCAACAGTCACAGGCTTCATTAGGAAATGTGTTGATGATGTACACACAATAACAATCTGGACATACCCCAACCAAAAAACCTGGATGAATGGAGATATCCATACCAGTGGAAGTCGGTGCTGTTTAACAAACTATAGTTTGGCAAGTTGGTTAGGACATCTACTTTGTGCCTGACACAAGTAATGTTTCCAGCAATTATTTACAGACAGATTATTTCACTTATAATTCACTGTAGCACAATTCCAGTGGGTCAGAAGTTTACATATACTAAGTTGACTATGCCTTTGGAAAATTCCAGAAAATGTCATGGCTTTAGAAGCTTCTGATAGGCTAATTGACATAATTTGAGTCAATTGGAGGTGTACCTATAATGTATTTCAAGGCTTACGCTTCAAACAAAATGCCTCTTTGCTTGACCTCATGGGAAAATCAAAAGAACTCAGCCAAGATGTCAGAAAAAACATTGTTGACCTCCACAAGTCTGGTTCATCCTTGGGAGCAATTTCCAAACTTATGAAGGTACCACGTTCATCTGTAAAAACAATAGTACGCAAGTATAAACACCATGGAACCGCGCACATGTCATACCGCTCAGGAAGGAGATGCATTCTGTGTCCTAGAGATTAATGTACTTTGGTGCGAAAAGTGCAAATCAATCCCAGAACAACAGCAAAGTATCTTGTGAAGATGCTGGAGGAAACGGGTACAAAAGTATCTATATCCACAGTAAAACGAGTCCTGTATTGACATAACCAGAGGCCGCTCAGCAAGGAAGAAGCCACTGCTCCAAAACCACCATAAAAAGCCAGACTACGGTTTGCAACTGCACATGGGGACAAATATCGTACTTTTTGGAGAAATGTCCTCTGTTAAGGACTTGTGAGGCGTCTGTTTCTCAAACTAGACACTCTAATGTACTTGTACTCTTCCTCAGTTGTGCACCGGGGTCTCCCACTCCTTTCTATTCTGGTTAGGGCCAGTTCGCACTGTCCTGTGAAGGGAGTATTACACAGTGTTGTATGAGATCTTCAGTTTCTTATCAATTTCTTGCATGGAATAGCCTTCGTTTCTCAAACAGGTAGAGACTGAGGAGTTTCAGAAGAAAGTTATTCTTCTCTGGACATTTTGAGCCTGTAATCGAACCCACAAATGCTGATGCTCCAGATACTCAACTAGTCTAAAGAAGGACAGTTTTATTGCCTCTTTCATCAGGACAACATTTTTCATCTGTGCTAACATAATTATAAAAGGGTTTTCTAATGATCAATTAGCCTTTTAAAATGATACACTTGGATTTGCTAAAACAACGTGCCATTGAAACACAGGAGTGATGGTTGCTGATAATGGGCCCCTGTACGCCTATGTAGATATTCCATTAAAAATCGTCCGTTTCCAGCTATAATAGTAATTTATAACCTTAAATTATGTCTGTAAGTAAAGCAGAACTCTCAGGGCACTCATTCTCCCAAACTCTCTCTTGTCATCCAAAAAGTTGGCCCAACTTTGACGTCATCGCCCCCACCCTTCCCAAGCACCTACGGTCCTGGGAACACTTCCTATGCCTTCAGCGCGGTGTCCGCTTTCAATGGGGCTTCTCATTGTTTGAATCGCGCGCTCACGAGATTAACCTGTTCACACCACCAAGTACCTCTAGGGGCACAGAACGCTAAAATATTCTTAGAAATATTTAACCTCCACACATTAACAAGTCCAACAAGTCCAACAAGTCCAATAGCTCAAATGAAAGATAAACACCTTGTTCATCTAGCCAGCAAGTCAGATTTCTAAAATGTTTTACGGCGGAAACATAGCACATATTTATGTCAAACCACCACCAAAAGATAGGCTAATTTACATAGCCATATTTGTAGAACAATAGATGCAATCACAAAAGCAGGATTAAAAGAAAAATAATTCACTAACCTTTTGAAAATCTTCATCAGATGACAGGAATAGGACATGTTATACAGTACATTTATGTTTTTTTCAATAATATGCAATTTATATCCATAAATCACTGTTTACATTGAACGTCATGTTCAAAAAATGCTACTAGAATGTCCGGAGAAATTATGATAACTCTGCCAGATAACAGAAATACACATCATAAACGTTGACTAAATATACATGTTCTACATATAGTTAGAAAGATACACTTCTTCTTAATAAAACAGCTGTGTTACATTTATTTTTAACGTTACAGAATTCATTCACTTGTCAATAATATGAGACGCGCTCATAGATTAGCAATATGGCTCCGCTATTTCGGAGTCCACAGAAACACATAATAACCACATAAATATTCCCTTACCTTTGCCGTTGTTCGATCAGAAGTCGTGGAAGAAGTCATACTTACCAAAACCAGCGTTTGCCTTTCAAATGTATGTCTTTGGGTTATCAAACGCGACTAATTTCGGCTGAAATGCACCCAAAATTCTATGGGTTGCGCATCAAAACTTCAAAATTACATATTATATGTCGACTAAACTGGTCAAACTAAGTTCAGAATCGAGCTAAAACATGTTATAAACATACATAAAAATCCTTAGCCCGAAAGGACAAGCCTATATCATTTGGTGGATCTTGGAAAAAAGGGAGCCAAACACCGAGGCGCGCACGTATTATTGCGTGACCCGAGGTTTTCTTCCCGCCAAAGGGTGAGGGAGCGCGCGATCTTCACAATGAAGTGCCCCAATTGAAAGAGGACATCGCGCTGAAGAGATAGGAACTGTTCCCAGATCTGTAGCTGGTTGGGAAGGGTGGGGGCGATGACGTCAAAGTTGGGCCAACTTTTCTGCTGACAGAAAGAGTTTGGAAGAATGGCTGCCCTGTGAGTTCTGCTTTACATAGAGACATAATCTGAACGGTTTTAGAAGCTTTAGAGTGTTTTCTATTCAATAATATTTATTATATGCATATATTAGCAATTCTTGACAGATTTGTTGTCAGTTTACTATGGGCACGCATTCCTCCAAAGGGGGCAGTATTCTGCCCTAGCCTTAACAGGTTTTAAGCCATCTAAGGCTTTCAAAGTGGGAATAGTCAAGATGTATAAGTGCTGGAAGTTTAAGAATAATCCTGACTAATTTGTTCTGAGATATCTGAAATATTGTTTTTATATCTTGGGGGCACTATTGTATCAAGAAGAGCATGCATAGTCGAAGTGGCACTGAACAAGAGCACCTGCCAAAGTCCCCATTGCATTCTTTTCCAGATATTTGGAGGTTCTAGCCAGGAACCTAATTTCATGGTTTACTTTTGCAATAACATTTTGTGCCATGCTCTCCCCTGTCAGATGGTTATCCAGCACACATCCGAGATATTTAACAGAGGTTTTGCTGCGACTACTATGTCACCTACTACCACCTTAAAATATGGGGATTTCCTCAGTTTCACTTTGGACCCACCCTCTGTTTTTCCAAGTTGAAGTTCCAGCTTATTGTCATATAGCCATTTACTGACATTCAGAAGTTCAGCACTGAGGGCTTTCTCAACCACATTTTTGTCTTTGTGGGAAACCAACAGTGAAGAATCATCTGCATATAGGAAAAGGTCACATGTACAGGCAGATTTCAGATCATATATGTACAATAGAAATAAAAGTAGACCCAGCACACTCCCTTGGGGTACTCCGCAGTTCAAGATTTTGGGTTTAGACAGGGTCCCATCCACATCCACCATCTGTTTTCTTCCTTGCAGGTAAGAGCTGACCCATTTTACTGCTAAGGTGTTGAAACCCATGGCTCTTAGTTTGATTAACAGAATCTCATGACCACTGTATCGAACGCCTTTTGGAGATCTAACGTAACCATACCACAAAATGTCCCTCCGTCTACTTCTTCAGTCAGATATAGTAGGCAGGTGTTAGTGGAATGGGATTTCCTGAAGTCAGATTGGAGCTCATAGAATAGTTTATGTAAGGAAATATAACTGTCAATCTGCTTGAACATAATCTTTTCCATTACCTTCGATAAAGCACACAGGGTTGAGACAAGTTGATAGTTTCCATGATCTAATGTATTCCCTTTTTTATATACAGTAAAGGAATGACCCGTGCAAGTTTTAGTTGACTGGTAAAATACGAGAATTCAATAGACAGGTTCACAATGTGAGTTACACAGGGGGTGACAATTACCACAGCATCCTTTAGAAATCTGGCATGAATGTTGTCAAGGCCCATTGCTTTGGAATGGAATGGAATGTGTTTTGGGGCATATGTATTGAGTGGCAAGTTCTTTCAGCCTCTCTACCACAGTTGACTCAGACACCTTTTCAACTGAAAAATCATCTACTTGAATCCCCTGCTGTGAGTAAAACTGCTGGACATGACTCTCCCCATAGCAACCTGATTGACAAGGTCACTTGCTAACTAATGCATTAGCTATAGTTGTAAAATAGCTATTCAGACTGTCTGCAACCATGGTCTTGTCTGATGTAACCTTTCCTCTAATGTCCAAATTAAGATTAAGAGCTTTGGTCTTTAATCTGTTACTGTAACCTAACAGCGTCATACGCTTCCATAATTTACTCAGATTGTTCCTATTTTCAACTATATTGTCATTAAAATATTTCTTCTTGGCCTTCCGTATCATCCTGTTGACCTAATTTCTTATAGTCTATAAATATATCATCTGCCCTGGATTTCCTAAACTCCAGAAAGTGTTCATTTCTACACTTAATTGCCTTTAAAATGTTAACATTTATCCATGGTTCAGTTCTTTGCATCATTCTAACCTTTTTTTTACTGGAGCCTGCTTATCTACAGCATGTAAAAAGAATGATTTAAAATTGCCCCAGGCATTCTCCACCTTTTGCATACCAATACAGCAGACCAGAATAAGGATGTAAACGTAACAAAATGTGGGAAAAAAATCAAGGGGTCTGAATACTTTCTGAATGCACTGCATGGCTGCACGGATTCCTGGTTCAAATCAACCCAAGATAATGAACCCTGAAGATGGGACAAAGTGCCTGACAAGGTAACCAAGAGGCAGTCAGCTGTTCTCAACCCCTAAGAGCTCAATGAGTTTGAATGCACACACCAATACCAGCTTGATATGTCCCTTGTCACCTATCTTTTTACCACCATCGTAACCGCCCTGGTTCTCTCTGTCTGTACTTCTAATCTTTATTTTTCTATGCTTGTCCTAGGGCTGAGAAGAGCTGACAAATCAGAACTGAGGATTGTTAAGGAACCCCTTGAGCAACACCCGATGCTCTGCTGAATTCTCTCTCCTGGATGCTTTCCTGTTCAAACTGTCCCGTTGTGTGCTTCACTGCCTCTGAGCCCCCTTATGTCGAGTAGAGTTGCCCCTGATCATAGATCTAGGATTATACCCAATCCCAATTTTAACTCTTCCGCTGTTCCTTTGTCTCTCTCCCCCTATCTCCGCAAACAGCATCGTTTTTAAATTAGTGTTTTGGGACCACGTTGAGACATTCTCTACATCCAGAGAGCAACAGCAGGAAGATCACAGACCTAAGAGGTCTCACCACTGCCCACGTTGTAAGGAGAGTTTCTCAATTCCATCAAAGTTTTAAAAAAGACACCTAAAAATACACACAGGAGAGAATTATGCTCGTATTTGGTTACATATGTGTTAATTAACTGTTGTTACTTCTATTCTCAATTTTTTGTTTTTTTTGTTAGCAATTTGAATACATTTAGTTCATGTACAAATGTATTGTTTTTGTTACATTCCGATTTCAGAGAGAATTTCACTGTACGTTTACAACATTATACTGGCACCAGAGTTGTCAGTTTAAAACTATAATTTCGATTTATAGCAGATATGCTGTAATATATATTATACAGTAATATTTTCCTCACCGTAAAACATTACACCATCCCTGTAATATACACAGCTCAAAAAAAGGGAACACTAAAATCACATCCTAGATCTGAATGAATGAAATATTCTAATTAAATACTTTACATAGTTGAATGTGCTAACAACAAAATCACACAAGAATTATCAATGGAAATCAAATGTATCAACCCATGGAGGTGTGGATTTGGAGTCACACACTACAGGCTGATCCAACTTTGATGTAATGTCCTTAAAACAAGTCAAAATGAGGCTCAGTAGTGTGTGTGGCCTCCACGTGCCTGTATGACCTCCCTACAACGTCTGGGCATGCACCTGATGAGGTGGCGGATGGTCAACTCCTGGACAGTCTGTGGTGCAACGGGGCGTTGGTGGATGGAGCGAGACATGATGTCCCAGATGTGCTCAAATGGATTCAGGTCTGGGGGAACGGGCAGGCCAGACCATAGCATCAATGCCTTCCTCTTGCAGGAACTGCTGACACACTCCAGCCACATGAGGTCTAGCATTTTCTTGCATTTGGAGGAACCCAGGGCCAATCGCACCAGCATATGGTCTCACAAGGGGTCTGAGGATCTCATCTCGGCACATAATGGCAGTCAGGCTACCTCTGGTGAGCACATGGAGGGCTGTGCGGCCCCCCCACACCATGACTGACCCACCGCCAAACGGATGTTGCAGGCAGCAGAACGTTCTCCACGGCGTCTCCAGACTCTGTCACATCTGTCACATGTGCTCAGTGTGAACCTGCTTTCATCTGTGAAGAGCACAGGGCGCCAGTGGTGAATTTGCCAATCTTGGTGTTCTCTGGCAAATGCCAAACGTCCTGCACGGTGTTGGGCTGTAAGCACAACCCCCACCTGTGGACATCGGGCCTCATACCACCCTCATGGAGTCTGTTTCTGACTGTTTGAGCAGACACATGCACATTTGTGGCCTGCTGGAGGTCATTTTGCAGGGCTCTGGCAATGCTCCTCCTGCTCCTCCTCGCACAAAGGCGGAGGTAGCGGTCCTGCTGCTGGGTTGTTGCCCTCCTACAGCCTCCTCCACGTCTCCTGATGTACTGGCCTGTCTCCTGGTAGTGCCTCCATGCTCTGGACGCTACGCTGACAGACACAGCAAACCTTCTTGCCACAGCTCGCATTGTATCAAATGTATTTATATTGCCATTCGTACATCAGCTGATATCTCAAAGTGCTGTACAGAAACCCATCCTAAAACCCCAAACAGCAAGCAATGCAGGTGGAGAAGCACAGTGGCTAGGAAAAACTCCCTAGGAAGAAACCTAGAGAGGAACCAGGCTATGTGGGGTGGCCAGTCCTCTTTTGGCTGTGCCGGGTGGAGATTATAACAGAACATGGCCAAGATGTTCAAATGTTCATAAATGACCAGCATGGTCCAATAATAATAAGGCAGAACACTTGAAACTGGAGCAGCAGCACGGCCAAGTGGACTGGGGACAGCAAGGAGTCATTAGGCATGGTCCTAGGGCTCAGGTCCTGAGAGAGAGAGAGAGAGAGAGAAAGAGAAAGAGAGAGAAAGAGAGAGAGAGTTTGAGTTTTAAATACTCTTTATTGGGTCTGGGGGCCCACCACACAATAAATACTCATACAAAACCACAGTTACACATCAATTAAAAACACAACTCCAATTCCTCCTCCACAGTAACTACACACAACAGCCTCTGAATACCCCATATACTCAAAAACAGATCGATATTGTTGACAAGTTTGTAATAGGCAAACTCAACCCTTAGTCTCGCTGCCAACATTCCCTCCAGCATTCCCACCACATCCACAGACCCCTGTCCCCGAATGCTGTTCTTTCGGGTCTTCCATATCGCTAATTTTACTGCCCCTAACACAAAATTAAGCAACACAACTACACCCTTTTGACTGAACCTGTACTTTGGCCCAAATATATACAGTTGGGAAGAGAAAACCTCTCCCAACGTTGAGAACCAATCAGTGATCAGTTCAATCATCCCAACCAACCTGGGACACAATAAAAACAGATGTGCCAGAGATTCAGACTCAGCACAGAATGGACACCCCTCCCCAACAGTAGGATCCAGGTGTACCAGATGCATATTGGTGGCTATAGCTCCATGTATTATCCTCCATTGGAGGTCAGCTGTCCTCTTATCAATAGGCAGTTTATATAATGATCGCCAACAGCCTTTTGGAGAGGCACCTGGACCAAGCACATCCGCCCACCTCGTCGATTTTACCCCTTCCAGGGAAGAGGCATGGGACACCTTTACACATATTCTGTACATGGCCTTCTTTCCCACCTCCTTGAACTCCCCCAGCTCCGGGGTATCGAAGGAAAGCAGCGTCCCCACGTCCTCTTCAAATGCCCCCATCGCAGCACTAACAATCAGTGCAGGGAACACATAATCCAGACCCTCCTTCCATCGATCAGAATTGGAAGTGTCAGTCACATACTGCAGATGAAGCACTGGCAAGGAGTCGCAGACCTCATCGACGACCTTCCTCAGTAGGCGAGATGATCGGATCCCCGCTCTTTCTCCCAGCTCCTCCAATCTGCTCCTGCTCCGCATCAGATGACCCAGCTTGGTACACCCCACGCCTAACAGACATGAACGTAGGCTAGCTGAACCCAGAACACGGGACTGGATGGCAGTGTTGTGAAAAAGAGGCTCTTCAAAAAGCCACATCCCTGGTGGCATGCCGGCCTGACGGGAACTGACAAAGACTCTCCAAGCCTGCATAACAGACTCATAAAATGGAGTCAGGCCAGTCAAATCACCCCCCTCCAGCTTTAAGAGGAAAAGATGCTTGTCGAAGCCCAAACAGCCCGCTCTCCTCATCAATATGTAGGCTGTTTCGACCCAGCTAGAACAGTCTCTGTATAACAATCTCTGGGCTGCTTGGAGCCTGAAAGCCGTGATCCTAGAGGAAATGTCCACCAGGCCTTGCCCACCCTCGTGCAGTGGCAGGTACAGGGCTGCAGCTTTAATCCAGTGTTGCCCAGACCAGAAGAAATTGACAAGGGTCCTCTGAAGCTCTTGTATCAGACCCTTTGGTGGCTGTAAAATCATTAGTCTGTGCCACAGGGTAGAAGCAGCAAGATTATTAGCTACCAGGACCCGTCCCCTATAAGACAGCTGGGGCAACACCCATTTCCACCTTGACAGTCTGGCACACACTTTCTCCACTACACCCTCCCAGTTCTTTTTTGAAAGACATCGGAGCCTAGAAAAACCCCCAAAGTCTTCATTCCATCTCTGCCCCACTGAAGCCCCCCTGGTAACCGTGGAGTAGACCCCATCTGAAGCTGACCTGCCCACAGCGCTTCACTCTTTCCCCAATTCACTTTAGCTGAGGAGGCCCCCTCATACACCTTTAAAGCGTTTAAGAGAACCTTAACATCCTCACCCCCTGTAATAAAAACTATCACGTCATCTGCATACGCAGACAGTGCTATCGTGGGACCCTTCGTTACACCTGGCACAAAGAAACCAGTAAGCTTCGCTCTTAAAAAACAAAGCATTGGTTCAATCGCCAGACTATATAACTGCCCTGAAATTGGGCATCCCTGTCTGATGCCCCTTTCGACAGGGATGGGGCAACTTAAACCACCACCCACCTTCACCATACACGAGGCTCCAGCATACAGTAAATTCACCCAAGACATAAAAACATCCCCAAACCCAAAGGTTTTCATTATTTTAAACAAGTACTGGTGGTCCACACGATCAAAAGCCTTCTCCTGATCCAACGAAAGTAAACCCACATTTACATCAGACAGTTTACAAATGTCTAAAACATCTCTTATCAGAAACAAGTTGTCAACAATAGAGCGATCAGGTACACAGTAGGACTGGTCCTTGTGGATCAACAACCCCAGATACTCTTTCAACCTGTTTGAGAGACATTTAGAAACAATTTTATATTCTGCGCACAGCAAAGCAACAGGTCTCCAATTTTTTATGAGAGCCAAATCCCCCTTTTTTGGCAACAGTGAAAGCACTGCACGTTGACAGGATACAGGAAGAGAACCCTCATGAAAAGATTCACACATCACTTCATAAAAGTCCTCCCCAATAGACCCCCAAAAGTGCTTATAAAACTCAGATGGTAAACCATCAATGCCAGGGGCTCGGCCTGTTGAGAGCTGCATAACTGCTGTGGACAGCTCCTGCAGTGTAATGTCAGCGTCCAATGCGACTCTCTGCTCAGGTCCCAATTTAGGAAGACCATGTAACAACTGTTCAGTACACATAGAGTCACAATCCTCCGCCTTATAAAGGGACGAGTAGAAATCCACGGCATGTTGACGCATTTCACTGTCATCTGTGGTCACCTTCCCATCAGGGAGACGAAGGCAGACCATCTGTTTACGTTGCAATGTCGACTGTCCTAGGTTAAAAAAAAAAGCACTAGGAGCATCCATATCCTTGAGGGAAGCGAAACGAGACCTAATCAAGGCACCCTTCACTCTTTCATGCAGAAACGACCTCAGTTCATGTCTCTTGTCCTGTAAGTTCATGACCAGTCCAGGGTCATTCTGAGTGAGCAGCTTCAATTCAATAGATTTGATGTCCTGTTCAAGGGCCTTGATAGTCTCTTTAAATTCAGTTTGAGACAGAGCAGTATACTGTTGACAAAAAACTCGTATTTGGGCCTTCCCAACCTCCCACCATTGTCTCAAGGACTCAAAATTCCCTTTTATACCCCTCCATTTTTCCCAAAACAACAAAAACCTGTCACAAAACATGACATCATGTAACAATTTAACATTAAAATACCAGTAAGGTGATGACCTTCGTGGACAGGACAAGTGAATATCAACAGTAACCATATGATGGTCAGAGAAACCCACAGGAGTAATGGCACACTTTCCAACCCTACTACAGTATTGCTCAGATACATACAACCTGTCTAACCTTGCTGCACTGACACGACCTTCATAAATTTTTAGCCATGTGTACTGCCTAACTTTGGCATTCCTTACTCTCCACACATCAGAAAGCTCAAACTCAGTTAATAGGCCAGACAGGCAAGTGGCTGACCGCAGGTGAGGTTCTTCAGCGGTGCGATCAACAGTAAAATCCACTGTACAGTTCCAGTCACCCCCTAAAACCATACACCCCTCTTGATCACACTGTCTTAACGTTTCCTTTAGTTGATCAAATACAGCAATACGCTCTGTACCCTCATTAGGAGCATAAACATTCAAAAAAACAAACAAAAACCCCATAACATCCACCTTGACCAATAAAACCCGACCCTTGACAATCTCTGTTGTAGATACCACAGTCACCCCTAAGCCTGAGGAAAACAATATTGCCACCCCAGCACTGAAATTAGTACCATGACTGAGTACATGCTGCCCCTCCCACCACATACCCCAGTCAACCTCATTGTCCTCATCACTATGTGTCTCCTGTAGGAAAACTACATTAAGCCTTTTCTGTTTTATGACTTCTAATACCCAAGCCCTCTTATTCCTGTCCCTTCCCCCATTCATATTGAGAGAACCTACCCTTAGTACCTCCATGTAGAAAAGAGAAAAGAAAAGCAGAAAAAACCACAGAGAAACCAACGAGAAAAAAGACACCCTATGAAGCATGATCATCATCATTATTTTTTTTCCTTCTCTTAACCTGAACACGTTTCCCACCACCTTTTGCTGCTGCAACAGCAGTAATAAATTTCCTCAAGCGAAACCGCTTCTTCTCACTCAGCTGGTCTAACCCCACCGTCTTCTGTAACATCACAGCTGACCTCACAAACTTATCAACATCAAAATAATCTGCCAATTTGACAGATTTCCCAAAAGTCTGATCCAGAAACTCATTTACCTCCTCTAGATCATAAACGGAGTCCTCACCAGCATCTGTCATATCTAAAGAGATATCCATATCCTTCTCTTGATCCTCCTCAGCTGAGAACATAGACAACTGACTCCCCTCTACCACATCCCTTTCAACACTCTCCACTTGCACCTCATCACTCGTACCAGGCGTCTCCTCCACTATCTGGGAGACTAGCCCCACCTGAACATCACTACTCATAGTGGGCATCTTCTCCACTAACTGAGAGCCTAGCTCCACATGAACCCCAGCACTCGTAGTGGGCATCTCCTCCACTACCTGGGAGCTTAGCTCCACATGAAAACCCTCCTGTACCTCATTACTCGTAATGGGCATCTCCTCCACTACCTGGGAACCTAGCTCCACATGAAAACCCTCCTGTACCTCATTACTCGTAGTGGGAAACTCCTCCACTACCTGGGAGCCTAGCTCTACATGAAACCCAGCACTCGTAGTGGGCATCTCCTCCACTCCCTGGGAGCCTAGCTCCACATGAACCCCCTCCTTTACCCCAGCACTCATACTGGGCACCTGCTCACCAGTCTGAGGAACTGGCTCTTCAGATACATCCTTACCTCCTACAACAATACTTTTCTGTAGCATAACATTTCCTTCTAATACAAGTTGCAAACCCGTGCCCTCAACACGGATAACTTCCTCAGCAACAGGTGCTTTTGGCTGCTCTATACCGCTGTCAGCTCACCTCTCCCTACATCAGTGGGCCCAGGCGTTACGATGACCACCTGTGCCCCTCCCTCTGCCTTCTCCCTTTTCGGGCAAGCATGTCGCTTATGACCAACATCCCCACACTCAAAACACCGTTGACTACCCGTACTAGCATAAGCCATATACAATCTATTGTCATACTTGATTTTAAAACGATAACTCTAAGTTTGCTCCGGTGAGTCCAAAAACATAAACAACCTGTCGCCGAAATGACATTACCTGTTTCAACGCCGGGTGTTTGCAACCCAACGGGACAACCTTAATTGAACTGGCGAACTTCCCAAAGCGCAATAACTCGCGCTCCAATAGCTCATTAGGAATAAACGGTGGTACATTTGAAATCGTTACCCTTGTTGACGGAGAAAAAAGCGGCGTAACTTGAATAAACATTCCTTTAAGAAGTACACCATGCTCAACCATCCGATCAACTAGACACTCTTCTTTAAGAAATACCACCACAGCTTTATTCATCCGGGATGCATACGCAATATTCTCATAGCCTACCTTCTCTCCTACGGCGACCAGAAACTCCTCCACCGTGACAGTAGCTTCAGTAACACACCTAAAGCCATGCCGAAGTGACAGGGACGGCATCCCCATTCGGGCTGCCATCCCCGCCAAAATCAGGGTAATTTCGATACGAAAACAAAATACTTAATTCTACCAAAACAAAAATAATAACGTTAATCATGCATCAACAAAAATGCCACCAAGAAATAGCAAACCGAAAGAAAGTTGTGAATATCTAACTCTCCACAACACACGCACTCCTTCACTCAAACAATTCCCAGCATGCACCAATCACTCCCAGCATGCAGAGAGAGAGAGAGAGAGAGAGAGAGCGAAAGCACACAGCAGAGACGAGCTGCTGAGAAGAAAGAGAGGGACGGAGAGGTGAAGAGAGAGAAGCGCGAGTTGCGAAGCGAGAAGCGAGATCCACTAGAGAAGGCATACTTAAATTCACACAGGACACCGGATAGGACAGGAGAAGTACTCCAGATATAACAAACTGACCCTAGCCCCCCGACACATAAGCTACTGCAGCATAAATACTGGAGGCTGAGACAGGAGGGGTCAGGAGACACTGTGGCCCCATCCAAGGACACCCCCAGACAGGGCCAAACAGGAAGGATATAACCCCACCCACTTTGCCAAAGCACAGCCCCCACACCACTAGAGGGATATCTTCAACCACCAACTTACGATCCTGAGACAAGGCCGAGTATAGCCAACTAAGATCTCCGCCTACCTGAGCCACTTGTGTGGGTTGTAGACTCTGTCTCATGCCACCACTAGAGTGAAAGCACCGCCAGCATTCAAAAGTGACCAAAACATCAGCCAGGAAGCATTGGAACTGAGAAGTGGTCTGTGGTTATCACCTGCAGAACCACGGTGGTCAAGCTTCTTCACTTCAAATCAAAAGCTGAAAATGGACAGACATGCGATAACATCAAAAACTAGTCATCTAAGTTAGCTATCCTCCAAACACACATGCACGTCGTCAGATCTCTAAAGTTACAATGCAGATGACCAGTGGTTCTGCAGGTGTCTTGCTAATTGCCTATAATTTCCACCTGTTGTCTATTCCATTTGCACAACAGCATGTGAAATGTATTGTCAATCAGTGTTGCTTCCTACGTGGACAGTTTGATTTCACAGAAGTGTGATTGACTTGGAGTTACATTGTGTTGTTTAAAAAAGACAGCTGGCCACCACGGTGGTCAAGCTTCTTCACTTCAAATCAAAAGCTGAAAATGGACAGACATGCGATAACATCAAAAGCTAGTCATCTAAGTTAGCTATCCTCCAAACACACATGCACGTCGTCAGATCTCTAACATTACAATGCAGATGACCAGTGGTTCTGCAGGTGTCTTGCTAATTGCCTATAATTTCCACCTGTTGTCTATTCCATTTGCACAACAGCATGTGAAATGTATTGTCAATCAGTGTTGCTTGCTAAGTGGACAGTTTGATTTCACAGAAGTGTGATTGACTTGGAGTTACATTGTGTTGTTTAAGTCTTCCCTTAATTTTTTGGAGGAGTGTACTTTAGTGGGTGAGAGCCCAGCACAGCAGGACGGCTGTCACGACTCCTACCGAAGGTGGCTCGCCTTCCCATTCGGGTGGCGGTTAGCTGCCACTGATCTTTTCCTCCCTTTCCTTGTCTGTTTATTAGTTACACCTGTTGTTAATTAGGTTTATTAGTTGGGCTTTATTAGCCAGCCGCCCGCCTGCTGGGTGTGCGGGATTGTTTTATGTGTACTCTTTGTACACGCATTTATATCACGGTTGTTCATGTACGTGAGCTGTTTTTTGGGACTGTTTAGTTCCCCTGTGTTTTGGGGCATATGTATTGAGTGGCGTCTGTTTTCACCTGGTCGGTGTATAAAGAAGTAGAATACTCTGAACTCTCTGTCTCCTGCGTCTGACTCCTTCCTCCACTACACCCCGGGTCTTTTTCCAGTCCTAGTGAGGTCAGCCTGTGTGCGTGTGTGCATGTGTGGTGATCGTGTGTGTAAGTAAGTATGTTTGTAAGTCTATATGTCTCTATAAGCTTGGCACATCTAGCCACTGGGATTTTTGCCCATTCTTCAAGGCAAAACTGCTTCAAGTTGGATGGGTTCCGCTGGTGTACAGCAATCTTTAAGTCACGCCACAGATTCTCAATTGGATTGAGATCTGGGCTTTGACTAGGCCATTCCAAGACATTTAAATGTTTCCCCAGCAGTATGCTTAGGGTCATTGTCCTGGTGGAAGGTGAACCTCCGTCCCAGTCTCATATCTCTGGAAGACTGAAACAGCTGTCCCTTAATAATTCCCCTGTATTTTGCACTATCCACCATTCCTTCAATTCTGACCAGTTTCCCAGTCCATGCCGATGAAAAACATCCCCACAGCATACTGCTGCCACCACCATGCTTCATGATGATGATGTTCTCGGGGTGATGAGAGGTGTTGGGATTGCGCCAAAGAATTTCCTTTGAATTTCCAATAGACAAGCATAAATTCCGGATGGATTCTCCTTGGGTTTTGCCTGCCATGTTAGTTCTGTTATACTCACATAAATTATGTGCATTATATGCATATCCATATCCATATTTCTGGGCCTGAGTAACAGGCAGTTTACTTTGGGCATGTCAGTCATCCGTACTTCTGAATACTGCCCCCTAGCCTTAAGAAGTTGTCTTAAGCTGATTAGCTGTTGTTGTCTTAGCTAGCTCTCCCAATCAACACCTGTGATTGCTTTATGTCTCTCTCTAATGTCAATATGCCTTGTATACTGTTGTTTAGAGTAGTTGTCATTGTTTTATTTTACTGCGTAGCTCCTAGTCAAACTCAACATGCCGCAGATAGCTCTTTTTTCCCACCTCCCACACATGCAGTGACCTCACCTAGCATAACCAGTGCCTCCACCTCTTTTATCGTCACTCAATGCCTAGGTTTATCTCCACATCCAGAAATCTGCTCCTTTTATCCTCTGTCCCCAACGCACTAGACAACCAGTTTTGATAGTCTTTAGCCGTACCCTCATCCTACTCCTCCTCTATTCCTCGGGGGATGTAGAGGTTAACCCAGACCCGGTGTGTCCCCAGGCGCTCTCATTGACCAGCGCCGACAGAGATGGCCGCCTCGCTTCGCGTTCCTAGGAAACTATGCAGTTTTTAGTTTTTTTACGTGTTATTTCTTACATTAGTACCCCAGGTCATCTTAGGTTTCATTACATACAGTCGAGAAGAACTACTGAATATAAGATCAGCGTCAACTCACCATCAGTACGACCAAGAATATGATTTTCCGCGAAGCGGATCCTGTGTTCTGCCTTTCAACCAGGACAACGGAATGGATCCCAGCCGGCGACCTAAAAAAACAACTCCGTAAAAGAGGGAAACGAGGCGGTCTTCTGGTCAGACTCCGGAGACGGGCACATCGTGCACCATACCCTAGCATTCTTCTCGCCAATGTCCAGTCTCTTGACAACAAGGTTGATGAAATCCAAGCAAGGGTAGCATTCCAGAGGGACATCAGAGACTGTAACGTTCTTTGCTTCACGGAAACATGGCTCACTGGAGAGACGCTATCGGAGGCGGTGCAGCCAGCGGGTTTCTCCACGCATCGCGCCGACAGAAACAAACATCTTTCTGGTAAGAAGAGGGGTGGGGGTGTATGCCTTATGGCTAACGAGACGTGGTGTGATCACAGAAACATACAGGAACTCAAATCCTTCTGTTCACCTGATTTAGAATTCCTCACAATCAAATGTCGACCGCATTATCTACCAAGAGAATTCTCTTCGATTATAATCACAGCCATATATATTCCCCCCCAAGCAGACACATCGATGGCTCTGAACGAACTTTATTTGACTCTTTGCAAACTGGAATCCATACATCCTGAGGCTGCATTCATTGTAGCTGGGGATTTTAACAAGGCTAATCTGAAAACAAGACTCCCTAAATTGTATCAGCATATCGATTGCGCAACCAGGGCGGGAAAAACCTTGGCTCATTGTTATTCTAACTTCCGCGACGCATATAAGGCCCTGCCCCGCCCTCCTTTCGGAAAAGCTGACCACGACTCCATTTTGCTGATCCCTGCCTACAGACAGAAACTAAAACAAGAAGCTCCCACGCTGAGGTCTGTCCAACGCTGGTCCGACCAAGCTGATTCCACACTCCAAGACTGCTTCCATCCCGTGGACTGGGATATGTTTCGTATTGCGTCAGATAACAACATTGACGAATACGCTGATTCGGTGTGCGAGTTCATTAGAACGTGCGTTGAAGATGTCATTCCCATAGCAACGATTAAAACATACCCTAACCAGAAACCGTGGATTGATGGCAGCATTCGCGTGAAACTGAAAGCGCGAACCACTGCTTTTAATCAGGGCAAGGTGACTGGTAACATGACCGAATACAAACAGTGCAGCTATTCCCTCCGCAAGGCTATCAAACAAGCTAAGCGTCAGTATAGAGAAAAAGCTGAATCTCAATTCAACGGCTTAGACACAAGAGGTATGTGGCAGGGTCTACAGTCAATCACGGAGTACAAGAAGAAAACCAGCCCCGTCACGGACCAGGATGTCTTGCTCCCAGGCAGACTAAATAACTTTTTTGCCCGCTTTGAGGACAATACAGTGCCACTGACACGGCCTGCAACAAAAACATGCGGACTCTCCTTCACTGCAGCCAAGGTGAGTAAAACATTTAAACGTGTTAACCCTCGCAAGGCTGCAGGCCCAGACGGCATCCCCAGCCGCGCCCTCAGAGCATGCGCAGACCAGCTGGCCGGTGTGTTTACAGACATATTCAATCAATCCCTATACCAGTCTGCTGTTCCCACATGCTTCAAGAGGGCCACCATTGTTCCTGTTCCCAAGAAAGCTAAGGTAACTGAGCTAAACGACTACCGCCCCGTAGCACTCACTTCCGTCATCATGAAGTGCTTTGAGAGACTAGTCAAGGACCATATCACCTCCACCCTACCTGACACCCTAGACCCACTCCAATTTGCTTACCGCCCAAATAGGTCCACAGACGATGCAATCTCAACCACACTGCACACTGCCCTAACCCATCTGGACAAGAGGAATACCTATGTGAGAATGCTGTTCATCGACTACAGCTCGGCATTCAACACCATAGTACCCTCCAAGCTCGTCGTCAAGCTCGAGACCCTGGGTCTCGACCCCGCCCTGTGCAACTGGGTACTGGACTTCCTGACGGGCTGCCCCCAGGTGTTAAGGGTAGGCAACAACATCTCCACCCCGCTGATCCTCAACACTGGGGCCCCACAAGGGTGCGTTCTGAGCCCTCTCCTGTACTCCCTGTTCACCCACGACTGCGTGGCCACGCACGCCTCCAACTCAATCATCAAGTTTGCGGACGACACAACAGTGGTAGGCTTGATTACCAACAACGACGAGACGGACCAAAGGGAGGAGGTGAGGGCCCTCTGAGTGTGGTGTCAGGAAAATAACCTCACACTCAACGTCAACAAAACTAAGGAAATGATTGTGGACTTCAGGAAACAGCAGAGGGAACACCCCCCTATCCACATCGATGGAACAGTAGTGGAGAGGGTAGTAAGTTTTAAGTTCCTCGGCATACACATCACAGACAAACTGAATTGGTCCACTCACACAGACAGCATCGTGAAGAAGGCGCAGCAGCGCCTCTTCAACCTCAGGAGGCTGAAGAAATTTGGCTTGTCACCAAAAGCACTCACAAACTTCTACAGATGCACAATCGAGAGCATCCTGGCGGACTGTATCACCGCCTGGTACGGCAACTGCTCCGCCCACAACCGTAAGGCTCTCCAGAGGGTAGTGAGGTCTGCACAACGCATCACCGGGGGCAAACTACCTGCCCTCCAGGACACCTACACCACCCGATGTTACAGGAAGGCCATAAAGATCATCAAGGACAACAACCACCCGAGCCACTGCCTGTTCACCCCGCTATCATCCAGAAGGCGAGGTCAGTACAGGTGCGTCAAAGCTGGGACCGAGAGACTGAAAAACAGCTTCTATCTCAAGGCCATCAGACTGTTAAACAGCCACCACTAACATTGAGTGGCTGCTGCCAACACATTGACTTAACTCCAGCCACTTTAATAATGGGAATTGATGGGAAATTATGTCAAATATATCACTAGCCACTTTAAACAATGCTACCTAATATAATGTTTACATACCCTACATTATTCATCTCATATGTATACGTATATACTGTACTCTATATCGTCTACTGCATCCTTATGTAATACATGTATCACTAGCCACTTTAACTATGCCACTTTGTTTACATACTCATCTCATATGTATATACTGTACTCGATACCATCTACTGTATCTTGCCTATGCTGCTCTGTACCATCACTCATTCATATATCTTTATGTACATATTCTTTATCCCCTTACACTGTGTATAAGACAGTAGTTTTGGAATTGTTAGTTAGATTAGTTGTTGGTTATTACTGCATTGTCGGAACTAGAAGCACAAGCATTTCGCTACACTCGCAAACCTGTTAAGCCTACCCCCTACTTTTTCGAACATTCTGTTAAAAATCGTGCAACATTTCAGTGTCCTGCTACTCATGCCAGGAATATAGTATATGCATATGATTAGTATGTGTGGATAGAAAACACTCTCACGTTTCTAAAACTGGTTAAATCACCGCTGTGACTATAACAGAGCGTGTGTTTCATCGAAAAGCGCAAGAAAAACTGATCACTGAAAACTGGAAAAAATATCCATGCGCCACTTGCATGTATTGTTTAAGGGACACCAAATTAAATGGGGCCGATATTGCAAGTCCTACAGCTTCCACACGATGTCTCCAGTCTTGTCAATTGCCTCGCAGTTGTTTCTTGGTCAAACGAAGAAGAGAGACCACTTTCCATCCAGTCTCCGACAGGAAGTTTTGGAAGAGATTTCGGAACATGCTTTGAAGACGTGGAGCTATTGAATACACATCGCCCTGTGATCAATTTGATAGATTATTAACGTTTACTAATACCTAAAGTTGGATTACAAAAGTATTTCGAAGTGTTTTGTGAAACTTTTTTCATTTTAAAAAATGCCATAGGGTTTTGAAACTGTGTTTTTTTCTGAATCACACAGTTTCCATAGATGGATATTTTGGGTATATATGGACCGATTTAATCGAGAAAAAAAAACAATAGTGATGTTTATGGGACATATAGGAGTGCCAACAAAGAAGCTCGTCAAAGGTAATGAAAGTTTTATATTTTATTTCTGCTATTTGTGTAGTGCCGGCTACGCTAATTATTTTGTTAACGTCGCATTCAGGTATTTCGGGGGTGTTGCATGCTATCAGATAATAGCTTCTCATGCTTTCGCCGAAAAGCATTTTAATAATCTGACTTGTTGGCTAGATTCACAACGAGTGTATGTAGCTTTAATTCAGTACCCTGCATGTGTGTTTTAATGAACGTTTGAGTTTTAACGAGTGCTATTAGCATTTGGCGTAGCGCATTTGCATTTGCTGATGGCTAGATGAGACGATTGCGTCTCGGGTGGGCTTAAGAGGTTTAACACCTGCTAACCATGTCTATGTGACAAATACAATTTTATTTTATTTTATTTGTTGACTTCTGTAACCGTAAAATCCTTGGTTTCATGCATGTTAACATCAGAAGCCTCTTCCCTAAGTTTGTTTTACTCAATGCTTTCGCAGACTCCGCCAACCCTGATGTCCTTGCCGTGTCCTGGCTTAGGAAGGGCACCAAAAATGTTGAGATTTCCATCCCCAACTACAACATTTTCCATCAAGATTGGCACTTCTAAGGGGGAGGAGTTGCAATCTACTGGATAGCCTGCAAAGTTCTGTCATACGTTCCAGGTCTATGCCCAAACAGTTAAAGCTTCTAATTTAAAAAATGTATTTAAAAAGTGTATCTCTCCAGAAATAAGTCTCTCACTGTTGCTGCCTGTTATAGAGCCCCCTCAGCTCCCAGCTGTGCCCTGGACACCATTTATGAAGTGATTGCCCCCCATCTATCTTCAGGGTTCGTTCTGTTAGGTGACCTAAACTGGGATATGCTTAACACCTCGGCCGTCCTACAATCTAAGCTAGATGCCCTCAATCTCACAAAAATCATTAAGGAACCCACCAGGTACAACCCTAAATCCGTAAACATGGGCACCCTCACAGATATTTTCCTGACCAACTTGCCCTCCAAATACACCTCTGCTGTTTTCAACCAGGATCTCAGAGTTCACTGCCTCATTGCCTGCATCCGCTATGGGTCTGCGGTCAAAAGACCACCCCTAAAACACTTCAGCGAGCAGGCCTTTCTAATCGACCTGGCCCGGGTATCCTAGAAGGATATTGACCTCATCCCGTCAGTAGAGGACGCCTGGTTATTCTTTAAAGTAATTTTCCTCATCATCTTAAATAAGCATTCCCCTTTCAAAAAATGTAGAACTAAGAACAGATATAGCCCTTGGTTCACTCCAGACCTGACTGCCCTTTACCAGCACAAAAACGTCCTGTGGCGGACTGCAGTAGTATCGAATAGTCCCCGCGATTTGCAACTTTTCAGGGAAGACAGGAACCAATACACACAGTCAGTCAGGAAAGCGAAGGCTAGCTTTTTCAAACAGAAATTTTGTAGCTCTAACTCCCAAAAGTTTTGGGACACTGTAAAGTCCATGGAGAACAAGAGCACCTCCTCCCAGCTGCCCACTGCACTGGGGCTAGGAAACATTGTCACCACCGATAAATCCACGATAATCGAACATTTCAATAAGCATTTCTCTACGGCTGACCATGCTTTCCTACTGGCTACCCCAACCCTGGCCAACAGCCCCCCCCCCCCCCCCGCAGCTACTTGCCTGAGCCTCCCCAGCTTCTCCTTCACCCATTTATTTTTTATTTATTTTTATTTGACCTTTATTTAACCAGGTAGGCAAGTTGAGAACAAGTTCTCATTTACAATTGCGACCTGGCCAAGATAAAGCAAAGCAGTTCGACAGATAAAACGACACAGAGTTACACATGGAGTAAAAACAAACATACAGTCAATAATGCAGTATAAACAAGTCTATATACAATGTGAGCAAATGAGGTGAGAAGGGAGGTAAAGGCAAAAAAGGCCATGATGACCCATAACCAGATAGCAGATGTTCTGAAAGAGCTGGAAAACCTGGACCCGTACAAATCAGCTGGGCTAGACAATCTGGACCTTCTCTTTCTAAAATGATCTGCCACTGTTGTTGCAACCCCTATTACCAATCTGTTCAACCTCTTTCGTTTCAACCGAGATCCCTAAAGATTGGAAAGCTGTCTTCAAAGGGGGTGACACTCTAGACCCAAACTGTTATCGACCTATATCCATCCTGCCCTGCCTCTCTAAAGTCTTCGAAAGCCAAGTGAATAAACAGATCACTGACAATTTCGAATCCCACATAACCTTCTCCGCCATGGAATCTGGTTTCCGAGATAGTCACGGGTGTACCTCAGCCATGCTCAAGGTCCTAAACGAAATCATTACCGCCATCGCTAAAAGACAGTACTGTGCAGCCATCTTCATCGACCTGGCCAAGGCTTTCGACTCTGTCAATCACCACATTCTTATCTGCAGACTCAATAGCCTTGGTTTCGCAATTGACTGCCTCGCCTGGTTCACCAACTAATCTTCAGATAGAGTTCAGTGTGTCATATTGGAGGGTCTGTTGTCCGGACCTCTGGCAGTCTCCATGAGGGTACCACAGGGTTCAATTCTCGGGCCAACTCTTTTCACTGTATATATCAACGATGTCTCTCTTGCTGCGGGTGATTCCTTGATGCACCTCTACGCAGACGACACCATTCTGTATACATCTGTCCCTTCTTTGAATACTGTGTTAACAAACCTCCAATCGAGCGTCAATGCCATACAACACTCCTTCGGTGGCCTCCAACTGCTCTGAAATGCTAGTAAAACTAAATGCATGCTTTCAACCGATCGCTACCTGCACCTGCTCGACTAGCATCACTACTCTGAACGGTTCTGACTTAGAATATGTGGACAACTACAAATACCTAGATGTCTGGCTAGAATATAAACTCTCCTTCCAGACTCATATTAAGCATCTCCAATCCAAAATTAAATCTAGAATCGGCTCCCTATTTTGCAACAAAGACTCCTTAACTCACGCTGCCAAATATACCCTCGTAAAACTGACTTTCCTACCGATCCTCGACTTCGGTGATGTCATTTACAAAATAGCCTCCAACACTCTACTCAGCAAACTGGATGCTGTCTATCACATTGCCATCCATTTTGTCACCAAAGCCCCGTACACCACCCACCACTGATACCTGTATGCTCTCATCGGCTGGCCCTCGCTACATATTTGTCGCCAGACCTACTGGCTCCAGGTCATCAATAAGTCTTTGGTAGGTAGAGCCCTGCCTTATCTCAGCTCACTGGTCACCATAACAACACCCCCCCCCCCGTTGCATGCGCTCCAGCAGGTATATGTCTCTGGTCATCCCCAAAGCCAGCACCTAATTTGGCCACCTTTCCTTACAGTTCTCTGCTGCCAATGACTGGAATGAATTGCAAAAATCACTGGAGTTGGAGACATATGTCCCTCACTAACTTTAAACATAAGCTATCTGACCAGCTTACCGATCGCTGCAGCTATACACAGCCCATCTGTAAATGGCCCATCCAACTTCCTACCTCAATCCCCATATTGTTATTATTTACTTTTTTTGCACACCAGTATTTCTACTTGCACATCATCATTTGCACATCTATCACTCCAGTGTTCATTTGCTAAATTGTAATTACTTCGCTACTATGGCCTATTTATTGCCTTACCTCCTTACGCCCTTTGCACACACTATATATAGATTTTTCTATTGTGTTATTGACTGTAATTTTGTTTATCCCACGTGTAACTCGGTGTTGTTGTTTTTCGTCGCACTGCTTTGCTTGATCTTGGCCAGGTCGTAGTTGTAAATGAGAACTTGTTCACAACTGGCCTACCTGGTTAATTATTAAAGAAAGGTGAAATAAAAAAACTTTAAAAAAATTGTATTATAAAGCTATAGGAGATGAGAAAATCAATGGGGAAATTAAGTTTATCTATGATTCATATGAAATATCATAATCATGTCCATGTTACTCATTGCTCCAGTGTCTCATACCCCTCTCTGTTGTCAGCAATATTGCCCCAAAAAATTGCCAATGTGTCATGGCCTTCAGCCATCGGAGGCAGAGGCTAGAGGTCATCAGCAATGTCGATTTCAGGCTCAATATCTGATCCTCCATCTGACTCCAGCTCTTCAAAATTCTGCAATATCTGCAATGCTGTTAGTGTGTCCATTTGTTTTGTTCAGCTTGCCATTTTTAACTACACATTGTACTCAGTGTCAGATTTGACTTTCACCGAGGGGAGATTTTATTCCATTTCAAGCCATTCATATTAAAATAAGACTGCCCACAAATAAATTATAAATGTTTGTTTAGGATATGTTTTGTGTTTAGTTTCTAAAATGATAACAACATAACAGTGTAATACATTTGATACATATTATTTGTAGATTTGATTGGTAATAGACGTCAAATTACTTGTAGTAAAGGTAAGCAACAAGGTTTGATAAATGTTTTTAATAAATAGTGCATAAACAATTGTAAAGGTTGTATTGCATAAAGAAAAGGAAATGTTCATTTACATTGACATTTCAGTCATTTAGCAGACACTCTTATGTCCAAAATTAAAACGAGCGATTTACAGCAGTGAGTGCATACATTTGAATACTTTTTTCGTACTGGTCCCCTGTGGGGATCGAACCCACAACTCTGGCCATGCTCTTCCAACTGAATTACACAGAATTATACTGAGGTAAACGGGACTATTCATGCAATATATCTATGAAAAGTTGTAAAAACATACACTACCGGTCAAAAGTTTTAGAGAACCTACTCATTCAATGGTTTTTCTTTATTTTTGCTGTTTTCTACATTGTATTATAATAGTGAAGACATCAAAACTATGAAATAACACAGGGACTCATGTAGTAAAATATATTTTATATTTGAGGTTCTTCAAATAGCCACCCTTTGCCTTGATGACAGCTTTGCACACTCTTGGCATTCTCTAAACCAGCTTCATGAGGTAGTCACCTGCAATGCATTTCAATTAACGGGTGTGCCTCCTTAAAATTTTATTGGTTGAATTTATTTTTCTTCTTAATGCATTTGAGCCAATCAGTTGTGTTGTGACAAGGTAGGGGAGGTATACAGAAGAGAGCCATTTTTGGTAAAATACCAAGTCCATATTATGGCAAGAACAGCTCAAATAAGCAAACAGAAACGACAGTCCATCATTACTTACAGACAGGAAGGTCAGTCAATCCAGAACTTTGAAAGTGTCTTCAAGTGCAGTCGCAAAAAAACATCAAGCGCTATGATGAAACTGGCTCTCATGAGGACCGCCACACCGTATACCATATTTGTATATGTTTTATTATACTTTTATTGTGTACTAGATCATATGGGTTTAAAAGTGTTTTGTTTCTCAGATATAAATGAACAATTCCAGTTGAATGCCAAAGGTTATAGTAGCTTTTTTGGGGGGGAAACACTACTACATGAATAAAATATTACCCTCTTGCTAGATGGATCACTAAAACCATAGCGAAACAGTGCAAAACAGCTGTCAGCTCAACTGGTTTCAAATCCACCCCATTGGGTTTATTGATGTTGTGGTCTACTTTGTTTCAAATCCAGTAGAGTGTATTTTCAAGTGGTGGAGGCAGCATCATGTTATGAGTATGCTTGTCACCAGCAGGAACGGTGGAGTTTGTCAGGATCAAAATGTATATCGCTGCCACAATATGAGATATGATGTAAGCACACTCAGGCGAAGTCAATGCACAGTAGTCATGTATACTAAATGAGAGGAAGATATCCAGGATAGCAAAATAAATAATTACCCGGATGTAGACAAAATCCCAGATCAAATTAATAAGCGTCTCGGGGGGGTAAACATCTGTAAGAAACTATCTTGTGTTTTTACCCATGCAAGGTTGCTCCTCTTACAATACACAGCTAATTACTTGCTCACGGCACATTTCATGCAGAGGCAAACATCAGACAGTTAATTATGTGAAAATATATAAATAAAGATCAAACAAAGTGCTGCAGCCTGATTGTCACACTGGCATCCTAAAGGGTGGCAAACATGATTTTGAGTGATGCTGTACTACTGTGTGCTGCTGTGCTTTGAATAGGGCTCTGCTGGTTGGTGGAGGTAGGATAATACATGCAACTTGTTTTACCTCCTAAACTGAGCCCAAGGACATTACATTTCCCCCCTGCTGTGACAGCTTGGTTATTTTCCAAATTAAATAGTTTTGATTGAATTCAACAAGAAAGTTAACCAAAAAAGGTAGGCAAAGTGATTCTCTAAAAATAAATTATTTCTAGTGTAATCATGTATGTCATAAGGCTTTTTAGGCTAGGTAATAACATTGAGAATAATTGTAGTCCTATCTGTTTGTTCAGTTTTTTAAAATTTGTACTCATTTGAATTTGGAGCCCTCATCACAATGGAGTTTAGTTTTCCGGCTGCAGTTTGGCTTGTACGATTGATATCAAATTCCCACTATTTTATGTAGGCTGCTGTATTTATTTACAGATTTCCCATCTTTACAATTTAGTCAAGAAAGTATTCATACCCCTTGACTTATTCCAAATTTTGATGTGTTACAGCCTGAATTCAAAATGGAATAAATTTGTTTTAAAAAATCTCACCCATCTATACACTATAGTCCATAATGACAAAGTGAAAACATGTTTTTAGAAATTTTAGCAAATGTATTGAAATACATACATATTTACACTCCTGAGTCAATACTTTGTAGAAGTGTAGAAGCGTCTTTGGCAGTGATCACAGCTTTGAGTCTTTCAGGGTAAGTCTCCAAGAGCTTTCCACAACTGGATTGTGCTACTTTTGCCCCATTATTAATTTTCAAATTCTTCAATCTCTTTCAAATTTGTGGTGGAAAGCAGACGTATACAGGTTTTCCTCTAGGATTTTGCCTGTGCTTATCTCCATTCCATGTATTTTTTATCCTAAAAACCTCCCCAGTCCTTAACGATTACAAGCATACCCGTAACATGATGCAGCCACCACTATCCGTGACTATGAGTAAGGTGTTGTATTGGATTTGCCCAAAAACATTACACATTTTATTCAGGAAAAAAGTGTATTGCTTTGCCACATTTTTGGCAGTATTAGTTTAGTGCCTTCTTGCTAACAGGATGCATGTTTTGGAGTATTTGTATTATGTACTGGCTTCCTTCTTTTCACTCTCTCAATTAGGTTAGAAATGTGGGGTAACTACAATGTTGTTGATCCATCCAAGTTTTTTTCTATCACAGCCATTAAACTCTGTAAATGTTTTAAAGTCACCATTGGCCTCATGGTGAAATCACTGAGTGGTTTCTTTTCTTTCTGGCAACTGAGTTAGGAAGGATGCCTATATCTTTGTAGCGACTTACACCATCAAATGTGTAATTAATGCTAAAAGGGATATTAAATGTATTTTTTATTTTTACCCATTTACCAATAAGTGCCAATCTTTGTGAGACATTGGAGAACCTCCCTTATCTGTGTTTGAAATGCACTGCTTGACTAGGGGACCTTTTTTTACTCCTGAACTTATTTAGCTTTGCCACAACAAAGGGTTTGAATACTTATCAAAAAAGGTCCGATTCAAATATATATATATTTTGCAGCAATACTTTAGCAAGAATAATATGTATTGCCACTAGTAGCAAACAGTTTGCCAGATATTTTTTTCTGCTAAACAATACTCTCAAGATTATATTTGAATATTTTGCAATAGCATTTATGGTAAACAGCTTCTGGTAAACACATGAGTTACAAGACCAATAACCATTGACGACCAGTGAGAAGAAGTTGTCCAGTGACTGTCTAACTTATTAATTAAACTTCCTAATAAACTTTGAAATTGTGTTAGCTTATTGATGCCTGATTAGCAATGTCATGTTTTATGGAATAGAGTGAATCACATTTTGTTTATTATATCAGTTTAATATGTCAGCACTGCTGACTGGCTAGCTGGCTAATGCTTAGCAAGCTGGCTAACGTTAGCTATCACATTTTGCACAATTTAGTCGGTTAGGACATATACTTTGTGCATGACACAAGTCATTTTTCCCAAAAAAATTTACAGACAATTGTTGGATTTATTTCACTTACAATTCACTGTATAACAATTCCAGTGGGTCAGAAGTTTACATACACTAATTTGACTGTGCCTTTAAACAGCTTGGAAAATTCCAGAAAATGATGTCATGGCTTTAGAAGCTTCTGATAGACTAATTGACGTCAATTGGAGGTGTACCTGTATATGTATTTCAAGGTCTACCTTCAGACTCAGTGCCTCTTTGCTTTTACATCATGGGAAAATCAAAAGAAATCAGCCAAGAACTCATAAAAAAAGTTGTAGAGCTCCATAAGTCTGGTTCATCCTAGGGAGCATTTCCCAAATGCCTGAAGGTACCACATTCATCTGGACAAACAATAGTACGCAAGTATAAACACCTTTTTGAGACAAATTTTGTACATATTGCTGCTGCTACCTTCTCTTATGACTGAAAAGAGCTTCTGGGCATCAGAACCACCACTACACTCTGTATTATTGGCCAATGTGCAATCATTAGAAAACAAACTGTACAATCTATGATTAAGACTATCCTACCATTGGGATATTAAAAACTGTAATATCTTATGTTTCCCCGTGTCACTCGGGCGGCGCTCGGCGTCGCCGGTCTACTAGCCGCTACCGATCTCTTTTTCTGGTTGTTTTGTCTGTGTTCCTTTTCACACCTGGTTTTCAATTGCTTTGATTTCTGTGGGTATATAGGGCACCTGTTACCTGCCGTAATTCGTGCAGGATTAGCCTTGTGTGTATTGCGCTCAATTGTATTTGATGTTTGTTGTTTTTTCGCTATTACGCACGTGTATGTAAAGTGTCGGAACTGTGTTTGTTCCCCCGTGCGTTTGCACGAGTTTCTGAGTATTCGAGAGCGTAGTTTTGGGATTTTTGTCTGTGCCGTTTCATATTGGTGGACTATATTATTAAACACGCTTCTCAGACATCCCTGCTCTCCTGCGCCTGACTCCTACACCTCTCACCCCGGGGCATAGCTTAACGACGACACAGATCATATAGACCTGTCTGGCTTCTACGTGTTTCGTCAGGACAGAGCAGCAATGTCTGGTAAGACGAGGAGTGGGGGTGTGTGTCTATTTGTCAATAACTGCTGGTGCTGGATGTCCAATATTAAAAAAGTTTAGAGGAATTGCTCACCTGAGGTAGAATAGCTCATGAAAAGATGTAGACCACACTTTCTACATCTATATTATTCGTAGCTGTCTATTTACCACCACAATGATGCTGGCACTAAGACCATACTTAACGAGCTGTACAAGGCCACAATTAAATGTTCATCCAGAAGCGGTGCTCCTAGTGGCTGGGGACTTTAACGCAGGCAAACTTAAATCCGTTTTACCTAATTTCTACCAGCATGTCACATTTGCAAACAGAGGGAAAAAATCTAGAGACCACCTTTACTCCACACACGGAGACTCTCTCCCTCCATTCGGCAAATCTGACAATAATTCTATCCTCCTGATTCCTGCTTACAAGAAAAAACTAAAGCAGGATGTACCAGTGACTCGCTCAATACGGAAGTGGTCAGATGATGTGGATGCTACGCTACAGGACTGCTGGCACAGACTGGAATACTGCCCGGGTTTCATCCAATGGCATTGAGGAGTATACAATAACCAGTCACTGGCTTCATCAACAACGTCATCCCCACAGTGACCGTAAGTACATTTCCCAACCAGAAGCAATGGATTACAGGGAACATCCGCACCAAGCTATAGGCTAGAGTTGCCGCATTCAAGGAGTGGGACAATAATCCGGACGCAATGCCCTCAGACGAACCATCAAATGGGCAAAGCGTCAATACAGGATGAAGATTCAATCCAACTTACTTGTCGGATGTGGGAGGGCTTGAAAAATATTACAGACTACAAAGGGAAATGAAACCGCGAGCTGCCCAGTGCCGCGAGCCTACCAGACAAGCTAAATACCTTTTTTGCTCGCTTTGAAGCAAGCAACACTGAAGAATGCATGAGAGCACCAACTGTTCCGGACGACTTTGTGACCACGCTCTCCGTAGCTAATGTGAGCAAGATCTTTAAACAGGTCAATATTCACAAAGCCGAGGGGCAAGACGGATTACCAGGACGTGTTCTCAAAGCATGTGCGGACCAACTGGCAAGGGTCTAAACTGACATTTTCAACCTCTCCCTGCCGAGTCTGTAATACCTACATGTTTCAAACAGACCACCATAGTCCCTGTGCCCAAGAAAGCGAAGCTATCCTGCCTAATTGATTACTTCACCGTAGCACCCACGTCAGTAGCCATGAAGTGCTTTGAAAGGCTGGTCATGGCTCACATTAACACCATCATGCCAGAGTGATTGGGCACCCAGTCGTGCGTGAACAGGGAGTACAGGAGGGGCCTAAGCAAGCACCCCTGAGAGGCACCAGTGTTGAGGATCAACGTTGCAGATACAGTGCCTTGCGAAGTATTCGGCCCCCTTGAACTTTGCGACCTTTAGCCACATTTCAGGCTTCAAACATAAAGATATAAAACTGTATTTTTTTGTGAAGAATCAACAACAAGTGGGACACAATCATGAAGTGGAACGATATTTATTGGATATTTCAAACTTTTTTAACAAATCAAAAACTGAAAAATTGGGCATGCAAAATTATTCTGCCCCTTTACTTTCAGTGCAGCAAACTCTCTCCAGAAGTTCAGTGAGGATCTCTGAATGATCCAATGTTGACCTAAATGACTAATGATGATAAATACAATCCACCTGTGTGTAATCAAGTCTCCGTATAAATGCACCTGCACTGTGATAGTCTCAGAGGTCCGTTAAAAGCGCAGAGAGCATCATGAAGAACAAGGAACACACCAGGCAGGTCCGAGATACTCTTCTGAAGAAGTTTAAAGCCGGATTTGGATACAAAAAGATTTCCCAAGCTTTAAACATCCCAAGGAGCACTGTGCAAGCGATAATATTGAAATGGAAGGAGTATCAGACCACTGCAAATCTACCAAGACCTGGCCGTCCCTCTAAACTTTCAGCTCATACAAGGAGAAGACTGATCAGAGATGCAGCCAAGAGGCCCATGATCACTCTGGATGAACTGCAGAGATCTACAGCTGAGGTGGGAGACTCTGTCCATAGGACAACAATCAGTCGTATATTGCACAAATCTGGCCTTTATGGAAGAGTGGCAAGAAGAATGCCATTTCTTAAAGATATCCATAAAAAGTGTTGTTTAGAGTTTGTCACAAGCCACCTGGGAGACACACCAAACATGTGGAAGAAGGTGCTCTGGTCAGATGAAACCAAAATTGAACTTTTTGGCAACAATGCAAAACATTATGTTTGGCATAAAAGCAACACAGCTCATCACCCTGAACCTACCATCCCCACTGTCAAACATGGTGGTGGCAGCATCATGCTTTGGGCCTGCTTTTCTTCAGCAGGGACAGGGAAGATGGTTAAAATTGATGGGAAGATGGATGGAGCCAAATACAGGACCATTCTGGAAGAAACCCTGATGGAGTCTGCAAAAGACCTGAGACTGGGACGGAGATTTGTCTTCCAACAAGACAATGATCCAAAACATAAAGCAAATTCTACAATGGAATGGTTCAAAAATAAACATATCCAGGTGTTAGAATGGCCACGTCAAAGTCCAGACCTGAATCCAATCGAGAATCTGTGGAAAGAACTGAAAACTGCTGTTCACAAATGCTCTCCATCCAACCTCACTGAGCTCGAGCTGTTTTGCAAGGAAAAATGAGAAAGAATGTCAGTCTCTCGATGTGCAAAACTGATAGAGACATACCCCAAGCGACTTACAGCTGTAATCGCAGCAAAAGTTGGCGCTACAAAGTATTAACTTAAGGGGGCTGAATAATTTTGCACGCCCAATTGTTCCGTTTTTGATTTGTTAAAAAAGTTTGAAATATCCAATAAATGTCGATCCACTTCATAATTGTGTCCCACTTGTTGTTGATTCTTCACAAAAAAATACAGTTTTATATCTTTATGTTTGAAGCCTGAAATGTGGCAAAAGGTCGCAAAGTTCAAGGCATCTTTCCCCCTACCTGAGAGGTATAACGGCTGCGTGGTCCCGTGGTGTTTATAGTTGCGTACTATTGTTTGTACAAATGAACGTGGCACCTTCATGACTTGTGTCATGCACAAAGTATATGTCCTTAACCGACTTGCCAAAACTATAGTTTGTTAACAAGAAATTTGTGGAGTGGTTGAAAATGAGTTTTAATGACTCCAACCTAAATGTATGTAAACTTCCAACTTCAAATGTAAATGTTTTATTGCCACTTTAGACATTCTAAGGTCAACATCCTCATAGTGTTCAATTTCTCTCATGTAAATGTTGTAGCCACAAAAAAAGATTAAAGCTGCAATATGTAACTGTCCAAATTCACATAACAATTTGAGATAAAGATCTGTCTTTCCTATTGAAAGCAATTGTAAGAAGCGGTAGATCTTTTCTATGTGCACTATTTCTATTCTTCCTGTTCTTAAGTTTCTTTAACTTTTGGGTTTGTGCACCAGCTTCAAACAACTGAAAATACTTTTGGTTATTGAAACTATATTTCATAATGGTTTAGATGGTACAGCGGTGTACAAAACCAAAAGTACACCAGCGGATTAGATGGTTCACAACTGTTTAGATGGTTCAATTCTTACCCTACAAGGTCCGGAGCCTACAGGTTTTCTGTTGACCTGATCATTAATTGCATACACCTGGTGAAACAAAAGCAGTGGAACTGGCTTTGAGGTCCAGAGTTGAGGTTGAGGGCTACAATGCTTGTTTTGTCACATAAACGGAAATTAGGCAAACTATTCGAATCTTAGCAACCAGGAAATGGCAGAGCGATTTCTGCATATTACACCTTTAAAGCGGCAATCATCTGTAGAAGCAATAACAATGCGTACTCCCCAAACCCACATCAATGGGTACATATCATTCATTTATAAGTCCAAACTGTCACGACTTCCGCCAAAGTCGGTCCCGCTCCTTGTTCGGCGGGCGACGTCACCGGTCTTCTAGCCATCGCCGATCAACTTTTCGTTTTGTCTTTGTTTTCTACACACCTGGTTTCAATTCCCCAATTACATTTTCATTATTTAACCCTCTGTTTCCCACATGTTCGTGTGCGTGTTTATTGATTGTTTATGACGGTACTTGTCGGCTGGTTGTGTTTGCCGGGTTATGTATGTACTCCCGTTATTTTCGAGTGACCGGTATTTCTCTGCACTTGAGTATTGTCTGTATACTGGTGCTGTCGTGGAATTAATTACCTTGTACACATCTCTGCTCTCCTGCGCCTGATTCACTGCACCAGTTACCCACCGCCTGACAGAAACATTTCTGTAGCAACTGCTGATTGTGCCTTTAAATAAAAATGTATTTGATATATATTCAGTCTTTTCTTCATTAGCATGCTGATGATTTCAAATTGTATTGTATTTATTTTTCTGTTAAGACATTGAATACACGTTGTTTAGTACATTTAGTATGTTTAAATGAGTTTTTGCTGAAAAATATGAGTTTGTCGCTAAGCAGCAGCAAATTGGCCAAAGATTTGCCACAACTGTCTGCCAGAAGCCTGTTTATTCGGTAAGGGGAATTAAAATGCCATGCTATGCAGCTCTGTCTGTGACCTCTTGACCTTTATGCAAATCACAGAAGACCAACAGCGGAAAGGAAGTGGAGTCCCACATTGGCAACAAAATGTTTATCTCCCCAAGGTGGCAAAATGCAGGATTAGATTTAACATAACTACCATTTATAAAACTTGGGGCATGCTTTGTCTATCATCACATGACTGGCAAGGTCTCATTGCTGGAAGTCCTCAGTATATAATGTGTGAGAATATTCCTCTTGTATGTTTTCTCTGTCCTGGTTTCCTGAAAATCCCCATGGGTTACTATCAACATTGACAACCCATTGTGTACTTCTGAGAAAAGAGTGTACAGAAAAGTGACTAAAACTAGTACAGCATTGTGCCGACCCAAATTCTCTCTCAATCTTTTTTGATACATTCTTTCATGAGTACAGCTCAGAATGAGATCAGACATTTTTTATTTTACACTATGAGGGTGGTGTAAAAAGACAAACATTCGAGCTCCCACATTACAGTTCAGGCTGGAACAATACTGTGAAAATCATTTGGGTGTGATATGAAAGCATAAATTTGTGTCTTGTAATGTCTTCTTTAATTTATGATAGTCAAGGGATACATCTCATGATCGAGCACAAACCAAAAGTCAATCCACTGAACAAATGCATTGATTTTCAAATAATGTCTGTCAATACAGTTTGACAAATGTCTGAAGCTGGTCTCTGGCAGCACAATGTACCTCTCTCTATCTCTCTGCTCTGCTTTCATCACCATCATTGACCCGCCGGGCTAATGTATTCACCTAGTGTTACTTCACACGACAGCCATCCGTTCGTCCACTTGTCCAATATCAAGGCAGAGAAAAATAGGAGCCCAATCGATTGGTGTTAATTATGCGGATGTAATGTGGGATGGCACACGCCTGTTTCTACTTAAGAGGATTCGATAAAGGTCAGGCAATTATAGTTTTCCTTTTTTTCTCGGGGGTGGGGGATTCGATAATGGCTCTCCAGAGATTGTCGCCTCCTCCACAACACCAGACTAGCATTCTAAAAGCCAAAATTATGGATCCTCGTTTCTTTGCAGACTCCCAAGTTTATTTCTTAACAAGGTTTCTGAGGTCAGTGGTCAGCTGGTTTGAAGAGTATTATACGTCATTATAGGAAGAGAAAGATTCGTCATCATGAAGATTAGAAGATTACTCTCTGTGTCTCAGGACACAGAGATTAGAGCCATTTTACATTGTCTCTACAATTACAAGAGTTATGGCAAAAATACACATATCCACATACAGAATGGTCTCTTCCAGTCAGATGCTCCTACCAATGATTTATATTGTATACCAGATTACTATTAGGGGCTGCTGTGTTGGAGCCCCCACATCTCCGTCTTGGCACACCTACAACGCTGTAAATCATGTTTTTGAAGCTATAGAAATGCATTTCTTAATGGCACATTAATTATATTACAGACACCTTAATGCGTACTTTTAAGTGATATGTGAGCTAAAATGTTCTTCCAAATATATTAAAATATTTTCCTTAAAGTATTTAGTCTTTAGATGACTAATGTTACTGTCCCCAGTACAACAAAAAATACCAAAATAATTGTCATTTTGTCTTTGAAACACTTTATTAAAATAATGTACAATTCCATTCATTCCTATGGAAGACTTCTCAATGGACAATACGTAGCATCGGGAATCCAGGGTTAATTTACATCATTGGCTCCTACAGTAAAAATCTTAAAGGTCCAGTATGTAGTTTTGTGAGAGACCTTACCTAATTCACATAGAAATGTGAGTTATAGATCTGTCATTCTCATAAAACGGAGATCTGTTTTTTTTTACACACTTTACATGATAATAGTTTTTTTGTAAATTTGGATTGTACAATGAGACACCCCTCAAATTCAAATCTGGACCTCAATGCACATTACACAGCTTGTGTTAATGCTTCCCATCTAATCCGTTATGTTATGTGCAACTGTACAAATGAGCTACCAGCTACCACTTAAAAGTATAATTGGCTCAACGTTTTACCCTAAGAACAAGGTGTTTTTGTTTAAAAGATGTAATTTGTCATTGATAATAATTACATATTGCTTTCAACCTTGAAATCAGGTAGAACAGAAAAACAGCAGTACTCCAGAGCTCGTACAGTAATATTTTAATACCCCTTCTTGTTTAAATCACATAAACATTGTAGAATTTTTGAACCACACTTTATCGCTTGCTTCATATATGGAACTCTTAAATTATTAAGAAGGGTTCTTTAATCAGAACCCAAAGGGTTCTTCTTCACGGGAACCAAATGTAGAACCCTAAGTGTTCTTCTTCACTTAACCAAAATTGGTTCCATATAGAACCCTGTATGGTGCCATTTATGAATTATGGCTACTACTAATAAAGTCATATTTCTAGCTACGAATATAATATAATCACAAATTAAATAATGAACAAAAGAATACCAGAATAGGTTTGAGATGTTATTGTTGTTACAGTCACACTCAAATACAAACAGATCAGGTAATGCACAATCAGAAAAAAAGGATTCCAGAAGGATCCAGCCAAAGAACCTGTTTGGAACCCTTTTTTCTCCCGAGAGTGTAGTTTGAAATAATGCACTGGTGGCCACAAAGGCATCTCTTTGCCTGGAAAGTTACTGAGAAGAAGAAAAAAGGAGAAAACATGAGTTAGTCATTAGAAATAAACCAAAATGAAGACAAAATAATATGCAAACATATAATTATTATGATGTAGAAGAACAACGTACATACATTTGTTTTCATCAGCAGGAGCTGAAAGAGATCCTCTGCTTCTGATATTTGGGTTATTGCCAGAAAAACATAACCCTTTTGGAATCCTTTTTTCTAAGAGTGTATCTGTCAAGGGATAGGGTTCTTCTACCAAGAACTGGTTTAACTTTTTATGGCTGCAGGGGCAGTATTGAGTAGCTTGGATGAAAGTTGCCCATATCAAATGGCCTGCTCCTCAGTCATATTTGCATATTATTAGTAGTATTGGATAGAACACACTGACGTTTCTAAAACTGTTTGAATGATGTCTGTGAGTGTAACAGAACTCATATTGGCAGGCAAAATCCTGAGTCCCCAATGAAATCCCTTTGAGATATGAATGATGTTGCACTGCCTAGGGGTTCCACTAGATGTCAACCATCAATAGAAATGATAATGAGGCTTCTATGTTTTTCGAACAAAACAAACATTTATTGTGGACCTGGGATTCCTGGAGTGCTTTCTGATAGTAGATCATCAAAGGTAAGGGAATATTTATCATGTAATTTCTTGTTTATGTTGACGCTATCTTTGCGGCTGTGGTGTTTTTACTTTTGAGCGCCGTCTCAGATTATTGCATGCGTTTCTTTTTCCGTAAAGTAAAAAAAAAAATCTGACACAGCTGTTGCATTAAGGAGAGGTATATCTATAATTCCCTGTGTATAACTTGTATTATCATCTACATTTATGATGAGTATTTCTGTTGACTGATATTTTTGGAACTAGTGAATCTAACGCGCCAATGTAAACTCAGATTTCTTGATATAAATATGAACTTTATCAAACAAAACATGCATGTATTGTGTAACATGAAGTCCTACGAGTGTCATCTGATGAAGATAATTCAAGGTTAGTGATTCATTTTCTGTATTTCTGTTTTTTGTGAATGCTATATTTTGCTGGAAATTAGCTGTGCTTATTGTGGTTTGGTGGAGACCTAACAATCGTTTGTAGTGCTTTCGCTGAAAAGCCTATTTGAAATCGGACACTTTGGTGGGATTAACAACGAGAATAGCTTTAAAATTATATAAAACACATGTATGTTTTGGAATTGTATTTATGAGATTTCTGTGGTTTGAATTTGGCGCCCTCTATGTTCACCGGTAGTTGTCATATCAATCCCGGTATTGGGATTGCAGCCATAACAGGTTTTTAACCTACCTAGAACCTGTTTCATCCTAATAAGCATTGTTTTGGAAGAAAGGGTTATTTGATGATTATTTGGAAAGGTGTCTTTTATAGAGGTAACGAGTTCAAACAGGTGCAGTTAATACAGGTAATGAGTGGAGGAAAGGAGGGCTTCTTAAAGAAAAACTAACAGGTCTGTGAGAGCCGGACTTCTTACTGGTTGGTAGGTGATCAAATACTTATGTCATGCAATAAAATGCAAATTAATTACTTAAAAATCATACAATGTGATTTTCTGGATTTTGTTTTATATTCTCTCACAGTTGTACATATGAGTGTACATACGATAAAAATTAGACCTCTACATGCTTTGTAAGTTGGAAAACCTGCAAAATTGGCAGTGTATCAACTACTTGTTCTCCCCACTGTACCTTCAAATTCAGTGCCTCTTTGCTTGACATCATGGGAAAATCAAAAGAAATCAGCGAAGACCTCAGACTTCCACAAGTCTGGTTCATCTTTGGGAGCAATTTCCAAATTCCTGAAGAAACCAACTTCATCTGTACAAACAATAGTATGCAAGTATAAACACCATGGGACCCCGCTGCCGCCATACCGCTAAAGAAGGAGACGCATTCTGTCTCCTAGAGATGAACGTACTTTGGTGCGAAAATAGCAAATCAATACCAGAACAACAGCAAAGGACCTTGTGAAGATGCTGGAGGAAACAGGTACAAAAGTATCTATATCCACAGTATAACGAGTCCTATATCTTCATAATCTGGAAGGCCGCTGAGCAAGGAAGAAGCCACTAATCCAAAACCACCATAAAAAAGCCAGACTACGGTTTGCAAATGCACATGGGGACAAAAGATCGTACAGTTTTGGAGAAATGTCCTCTGGTCTGTTTGGCCATAATGAACATTATGTTTGGAGGAAAAAGGGGGAAGCTTGCAAGCCGAAGAACACCAGGAGGGACTGGTGCACTTCACAAAATAGATAGGATTATGAGGTAGGAAAATTATGTGGATATATTGAAGCAACATCTTAAAACATCAGTCAGGAAGTTAAAGCTTGGTTGCAAATGGGTCTTCCAAATGGACAATGACCCAAAGCATACTTCCAAAGTTGTGGCAAAATGTCTTAAGGGCAACAAAGTCAAGGTATTGGAGTGGCCATCAGAAAGCCCTTACCTCAATCCTATAGAACATTTGTGGTCAGAACTGAAAAAGCGTGTGCGAGCAAGGAGGCCTTCAAACCTGACTCAGTTACACCAGCTCTGTCAGGAGCAACTTATTGTGGGAAGCTTGTGGAAGGCTACCCTAAACATTTGACCCAAGTTAAACAATTGAAAGGCAATGCTACCAAATACTAATTGAGTGTACGTAAACTTCTGACCCACTGTGAATGTGATGAAAGAAATAAAAATGAAATAAATCATTCTCTCTACTTTTATTCTGACATTTCACATTCTTAAAATAAAGTGGTGATCCTAAAACAGGCAATTTTAACTAGGATTAAATGTCAGGAATTGTGAAAAACGGAGTTTAAATGTATTTATGCTAAGGTGTATTTAAACTTCCGACTTCCACTGTACTAAATTAATTCTTATACCGGTGGGTTTATTGGTGTTAAAATACACTAGTTATGCTATTTTGGACTACTAGGCTGCAGCATGTAGTTGTTAAATTTATACTTTTTAATAATGACAACAACAAGTTTGATGTCGGACGATAATATAATGTTCATGATCTCACTGCGACAACTTTCGATAGACGTGGTACACACCAGCCTTTAGTCTTGAAGTCTTTAGTTGTTAAGTACATGTGAATCCTTAAACCTCTTAGGGCTAGGGGGCAGTGTTCGGAAGTTCAGATAAATTACGTGCCCAAAGTAAACTGCCTGTTACTCAGGCCCAGAAACTAGGATACGTATATACGGGTATCATTGGATAGATTATACTCTGAAGTGTCTAGAACTGTTAAAATAATGTCTATGAGTATAACACAACTGATATGGCAGGCGAAAACCCGAGGAGAAGCTATCCGGAAATATATATATATTTTTGAGATCACAGTCTATTCAAATGATTGTCTATGGGAAATTCAAAGGAATTCCTCCCAGATTGCATTTCCTATTCTTTCCACTAGATGCCAACAGTCTTTAGAAAGGGTTTCAGGCTTGTTTTTTGAAAAATAACTTAGTAGTTGTAGTTTTTCAAGGTGGCTCTCATTTGGATTGTAGTTTTGGCGCACGTGGATGAGGGCTCACACTTCATTATTTATCTCCGGTATTGCACATACTACATTCCGTCTTAAATTGTATCATTTATTTACATATTAGGGAACCTGAGGATTGATTAGAAACATTGTTTGACTTGTTTGGACAAAGTTTACCTGTAACTTTTGGGATCGCTTCGTCTGCATTTTGAAAGAGTGGAACGTGTGGATTACTGAATCAAACGCTCCAAGTAAACAATCTTTTTGGGATATAAAGAAGGACTTTATCGAACAAAACAACCAATTATTGTGTGGCTGGGACGATTGGGATTGCAAACATAGGAAGATCTTCAAAGGTAAGTGATTTATTTTATCACTATTTCTGATTTTTGTGAAGCCTCTGCTGGTTTGGAAAATGTTTTTATTGCTAGTGTATGCGGGTCTTTGTCCTCAGATAATCACATGGTATGCTTTCACCGTAAAGCCTTTTTGAAATCTGAAAAAGCAGTTGGATTAACAAGAAGTTAAGCTTTTAAACGAAGTAAGACACTTGTATTTTCATGAATGTTTAATATTACGATTTTGTCATTTGAATTTGGCGCACTCCAGCTTGACCAGATGTTGTCGATTTTGATCCCGATAACGGGATCCGTGCGCTTAAAGAGATGCGTGGGACTAAGGCTTAAGTGAGTGTGAACGATGATGAATGGGTTTAGACAAAGGAGAGCTCTCCAGTAGGTGTACCAAGATATTGAAGAGCCATTTTCTCAAAAGTGAAAATTACTTGCCCATTGTTCCTCAAATGTAGTGTATAATATACAATTTTCTAGCTCTGATTCTATACTTTTATCCATTGTTAAAAACACAGTGTCAAATGTTGCTATATAAGACCAAATCGAGCCGATAGGTCAATTTTGTATCTTTGTTTCAGGAGTCAGCAGACACCAACAATTCAGCCTAACTGAAGTTTTCCCATTAAAATGAAGTGTACTCATTCATTTAAGTATCTTATTGTGAAGGTACACCTATGTCACCTGATTGTCCGACCCTGCTAAAATCCCCACACCACCTAGGTGAAGCACATTAGAGTCAGTTCTACAACAACGCTGGACAATAATGGGGCTCTTGATCCGGATGTTGATGTACACAGAGGGTAGGCACCCAGCAGCACTGTCTTGACTGTAAAGAGAGATTCTCAGTTCTCTGGGCTAAACTAAAAACAGCAAAATGGTAATGTATGGACCGGATCAATGACAGATGTAATGTCAATTCAACAGCCTACCTATGTGTTTCATGTGCCTTACAGGCCTGAGGAGTATCGGGCTGTGTGATGGAGACCAATGACAGAGGCTGACCAAGCAGCAATATTATAATATTGAAAAAAAGTGAAGATTTAGATTTTTTTTTTTTCATCACAGAATGCTTCCAAGTTTTTTCTGTTTATCAGTCAATGCCTGTTCTGATAATTGTTACATAAGCAACTACAATTACAAGATGAGCTTCATTCTATAGCTAGAGGACTCCTGATATCTCCAGTAGTAAACTTATAATTTTCTTGCCTTTATCTGCTATGGTATAGTAGTTTTTTTCCTAGCTAGGGCCAGCTAAGTGCTGCCTGTCTTCCCAGTGGCCTACTTGGTATGTGAACTGCTGACTGCTCATAAATTGTTAATAGTTGTTAACACATCAACCAGGATCAAGGGGCAGGGCAATTTTTGATTTGTGTTGATAATCAGTGGCTCTATTCGAGGGAGAGCGGATTCACCTCTTCTTACTTACTTACTGACTTTATTGTCCCCATGGGGAGATTTTGTTGCAGTGTCATGTACAAATTTAAAGTGGCGTTTAAATACAAAACAAAATTGACCATACAACTTTCATAACAGTTACGCACCAATAAAAATAATAATAGTAAGAAATAAGACATTAAATACAAAAGAAGAAAAGACTAGCCTGCTGGCCTTACGGAGTCAATGGGAACATTCACCCAAGCTATTTAGGAGGGATATCACACCTGGCACAAATTATTGTCTCGTTCTGTTTTTCCTGCTGAGGGGTGCCCTCTACCTGCGCCTAGAGGGGAGTAATTCAAAGTACAGGGGGTGACTTGGGTCTAAAATGATTTTGTGAGCCTAACGGGGGCCCTGACCTTAAAGATCTCATCCAGGCCTGTCTGTTTGACTCCATTACCTTGCTTGCTGTGGTAATAATCCTTCTCAGGATGTTTCTCTGGCTGACAGTGGCATTGCCAAACCAACAAACAATACAAAAAGTTAAAATACTCTCAATAAAGGATTTGTAAAACAGAGTGAGTATAGTACAGTCTATATTAAAAGAACCCAACTTGTTTAGACAGAACAGTCTCTGTTGGCTCTTTTTGTAGATCAGGTCTGTACATTTACTCCACTGAAGCTTATTGTCCAAAAGGACACCCAGATATTTATATTCCTATACAATTTCTATATTCTGACCTCTGATAGATGTTGCAGAGGTAGGTGTTGTACGCTTCCTGAAGTCTATGCACATCTCTTTGGTCTTGTTGGTATTGAGGACCAAGTGTGATTCCTCACACCACTCCACAAGTCATCTAGGACCGGGCCATGATGTTCTTCATCATCATGCAACAGACTTAACGAGGTGTCTGTCAGTATGGGAACTAGTACAACTATTAGTGTACAAGATGTACAGAAGTGGGGACAAAACACATCCCTGAGGAGAGCCTGTGTTGGTATTGCGTATATCCGGCACATGGGGACCTATTTTGACTCGCTGTGAGTGTTGGCTCAGGAAGACAACAGCCACAAAACCTGCCGCCCATCTAAGGAGAAGTCCCGAATGAGTCTCTGTGCCAGAATGTAAGGCTGGATTGTGTTGAAGGCAGAAGAAAAGTCAACAAACAGAACCCTGACATGGGATTTGGCACCCTCTATATGTCTATAGACCATGTTAAGGAGGGTAAGAATGGCATCATCAACTCCTCTGCTAGGCTGATAGGCAAACTGAAATGGGTCGAGAAGCTTCTGGGTGACGCTGAGAATATGACTTTTCACAAGTTTCTCAAGGCATTTCATTACTTAGGATGTCAAGGTGACAGGGCGGTAGTCATTCAGCACAGTGTGATTAGATGCTTTAGGAATTGGTATAATTATTACGTTTTTCCACAGTACTAGCACGTGTTGCTGGTAGAGTGAGGATTGGAAAATCTCTGTAAAAACACCAGCTAATTGTTCAGCACAGTGCTCTAACACATGTCCACGTATTTTGTCTGGGCCTGGGCTTTTGTATGTGTTACATCCCCTGAACAACTTTAGAACATCAGACTGTTGAACAACAACTCTCTGAAACATTTGTAATGATGCTTCCATTTGTTTTACCTCCGACAGGAAGATGTCTGATTCAAATCTTGAGAAGAAAACATTCAGTTCATTAGCCATGTTCTGGCCCTCATATCCACCAAGGTCAGCACTGGTTTTCCCCCTGCCTATATGGGGGGCACTAGCCATGGATTTAATCCCTTGCCAGGCCACCCTTGCGTTTCCTGAGGCGAGGGTCCACTCCACCCTTTGCTTGTATGCCTCCTTGTCCACCAGTATCTGTCTTTTGATCTGACGATGTACATCTCTTAAAGCCTTTCTATCACCCCAGCATAAACTGCCTTCTTCCTATCAAGTAGTGATTTTAGATGTTTTGATACCCAAGGCTTGTTGTTAGGGAAGAGTTTACAGGTCTGAGTAGGCACAACTGACTCAACACAGAAGTTTACATAGTCTGAAATAACATCTGTGAGTTCATCCAGATCAGAGCTGCTGTACTCAAATGCCTTCCACATTGTACAGTCAAAAGAAAACTGGAGACAAGTGATACTGTTGTCATTCCAGATCTGGACAGTTTTAACTGTGGGTTTCTCCCTCTCCAGGAGCCGACAGTAGGTTGGCCTGAGGTAGACCACATTGTGGTCTGATGTCCCCAGGGGAGGTCTGGTGGTGGCAGAGAACGCCTTTGGTATTGTCCCATAGCACAAGTCAAGAGTCCTATTTTTCCTAGTGTGACATTTCACATACTGATGGTATGTGTGCAAGACTTTGTGCAAGGTACAGTTGTTAAAATCCCCTAAAATAAATTTGGGTGCGTCGGGGGAGATGGATTCCAGCTTCTGTGACAGATTATAAATAATCTCTGATGCCTTTGTTATATTAGCTTTAGGTTGAATGTACACAACGGTAACAAACAATTGGGGGAACTCAGACAGTAAGGTCGCAGTGACACAGAAAGCAGTTCAATGTCGGGGGTACAGAGTCTCTCTCTTACCAGGATCGATTTACACCACTGGTCCCTGACAAGCAGGCAGACGCCCCCGCCGTGATGTTTCCCTGTGACTGTCAGATCACGGTCCGCTCTGACCAGAGTGAAGCCGTCCGGGACTCTGTCATCCAGCCAAGTCTCAGTAAATGCCAGCAAACAGGCCTCCCGATATTCGTGTTGGAAGCGCAAATACGCTAACAACTCATCCGCTTTCCCCTCATCAGTCTTTGTCTGATTCCCCCGCTTTTTCCACGTTTGCATTTGGGCTTGTAATCCACTCGCAGACAATCGGGTATTAGATGGGGCATTGGGATATCCATCGTGTTCGTATTTGAGTTGCTTTGTAGTAAGAACTCTCTGCTGTATTGGATTCCGCTGCCAGCAGCATTTTCATAATTCCGTCCGTTCGTAGCGGGTATGTACACGATCAACAAGATCAGTCCAACACCCCACCACTGTGAATCCACGGTTGGCAGATTGTTTGTAAACTAAGTGTACAAATTAAAAACATAAAATAACGCCACACCAAATGTCACACACACTGCAGATCGCAACAGAGCCGTGCCCCTCTGCCCCTATGACACCATAGGCAATCAACAATTAGTGTTCGTTTTTCAGTCTCCCCTGGTTTTTCAGCCTCAGCTGTAAGCGGCTGTAGTACTCAGTGGCGGTTTTGTTGCAGAAACAAAGACGGTTCTGTCTAGTTGATCTGCAGTTGTTTGAGGATGGAAAGAGAGGTAGGCTCCACACCACTCTCTCGCTTGAGTATCTTACCTAGCTATTTACAGATTCTCGTTTTTGCTCTTTTATAGCTTTGTCAACTATGTGTGTGTTTTCTATACATGTTCAGACCTCTCCCTGTAGGCTTTACAAACGCTCACCACTCCTTGGCTGCAACCCTTCTAATGTATCCTCTGCACACAAACCATGTGGAATTCCAGGTCTCTGGCAGCGTTTGAAATTGCCACAGTTCATCTCAGCCCATGCTGCCCTTCAGTTCCTTGACTTTTTGGCCCTGATGGAGACATGGATCACCCCAGAGAACATGCTACTCCAGCTGCTCTTTCTTTATCTAACTATGTTTTCTCTCATAGTCTGAGAGCATCTGGTCATTGTGGTGGTGGCACAGGTGCACTCATTTCTCCTAAGTGGAGATTTTATCTTTTCTCCCTCTCACCTGTCCATATCCTCATTTGAATTCCATGCTGTCACTGTCACTTATCCACACAAGTGTAACATGAATGTAATCTATCGCCCACCAGGTGCCCTTGGAGAGTTCCTCAATGATAACCTAATTTTCTGACGATGGCTCACCGCTCTTTGTACTCGGTGTCTTCCACCTCCCGACGTCTGCCTTCGAATCATTTCTTTCCAACTCTCTCTTCCCCTCTTTGCCTCTTCTGACATCACCCTTTCACAACCCCCCTCCCCCAAACTCACAGGGCAGGCAATATGCTTGACCTTATCTTTACTAGTGACTGCTTGCCTACCAATCTCACTGCAACCCGCTCTCTGATCACTACTTTGCTTCCATTTTTGTCTCCCTTTCCTCCAACCCTAACCACTCAGCCTCTACCCAGATGGCCATGCACCATCACAATCTTTCCTTCTCTCTCCCACTACTCTCTCTGCTTCTATCCTGTCATCTCTCCCTTCTGCTAAATCCTCCTGTCTCCTAATACTGCCTCTTCAACATGACTCTCGCCCAGCACTGTCCCCTTTCCTCCCGGCCGGGTCGGCCCTCCCCTCCTGCTCCATGAATGAGTGACTCATTGCGAGCCTACAGAACAGAGCTGCAGGCAGCTGAGCTAAAATGTAGGAAAACTAAACTTGCAAAGGACAAATCATCCTTTCTCTCCCTCCTCTCTATCTTCTCTTCCTCTGTATCCACTGCTAAAGCCACTTTCTACCACTCTAACCTACATAAGAGATGCATGTGGCAGCTCCCTTATGATTGATGAGGATTTCAATAGGGCAAATGGACTGTCCCTTACTAGATGTCCACGGGTTCTATTAAAATAGGCCAACGGCATCAGGTCGCACCGCAAGGCCTGGACTTCCAGGACACCAGATGGCGAATGACTGTATATGGCAAATGGACATTTCATAACCAAATGAACATGGTCGTTCCTCGTAAATGGAATAGACTTCAAAGACGAAACTCAGTGAACACAGGGGTGGCCAAATGTACTTTCAGCCCAAAAACAAAATGGTGTCGAGAGCCACAATGCTCTTTGAGTTAATGCAAATTTTGTGGGAATCAAGGTCAAAAACTGTAATAAAGTGCTAATTTGACTGCTTCATGTCAACGGAAATAAACCTACGGTGTAAGGAAAAATAGAACCAGCCATTTATCTATCGTAGTTTATGAGAAATTGTACAACGTCCATTTCATGATGCTAAAACAATTATTTTTTGTGTGATTTTCTGTAGTCTCTCTCTCACACACACACACACACACACACACACACACACACACAGCCAATATAGAGTGTCACAGTGTGGGGCTTAGACACACAGCGTTCAAACCATCAAAGAACCGTCAGACCAAGAGCTCTGAAACGTTATAAACTTTTTCTAGAGCTTCGTAGCGTAGTGCACGGTCAGTTATGTGGCTCTAGAAGCTTCTCAGGCCGAGAACCTGCCTCGTACATTTGCAATATCTTCAATTCGTTTTTACCATCACAAAAATGACAACATTTGGAAAAGTCCCCGAATCATAAGACTAGGTGCATTGAAACAGCCTCGGCCCATAGAGATGGACCCTACAAGTTTCTGTCCGATAGCTCTTTCAGGGTCCCCGTAGCAACGCCCCCCCCAAACCACAGAAATCTCATAATTACAATTCCTAAAACATACATGTGTCTTATATCATTTTAAAGCTATTCTCATTATTAATCCCACCAAAGTGTCTGATTTCAAATAGGCTTTTCAGCGATTATGTTAGGTCTCCACTAAACCACAATAAGCACAGCCATTTTCCAGCAAAATATAGCATTCACAAAATCCAGAAATAAAGATAAAATTAATCACTAACCTTGAATTATCTTCATCAGATGACACTCATAGGACTTCATGTTACACACTACATGCAGTTTTTGTTTGATTAAGTTCAAATTTATATAAAAAAATCTGAGTTTACATTGGCGCGTTAGATTCACTACTTCCAAAAACATCAAGTGATTTTGCATAGCCACATCGTTTCAACAGAAATACTCATCATAAATGTAGATGATAATACAAGTTATACACATGGAATTATAGATATGCCTCTCCTTAATGCAACCGCATTTACGGAAAAAGCAACCCATGCAATAATCTGAGATGGCGCTCAGAACAGTAGCCAAATTAGCCTCCATGTTGGAGTCAACAGAAACCAGAAAATACATGATAAATGTTTCCTTACCTTTGATGAACTTCATCAGAATGCAGTCCTAGAAGTCCCAGGTCCGCAATAAATGCTTGATTTGTTCGAAAATGTCCATTATTTATGTCCAATTAGCTACTTTGGTTAGCGCGTTTGGTTTACTATTCCAAAGTCACAAAGCACGCGCTATAACGTGATGAAATGTCCAAAAGTTCAGTAACAGTCAGTAGAAACATGTCAAACGATGTACTGAATCGATCTTTAGAATGTTGTTTACATATATCTTGAGTAACGTTCCAACCGGAGAATTAGAATTACTTCAGATGAGCATTGGAACGCAAGTCCTTCCCCTGTGAATGTGCCTGGTGAAAGCAAGGTCCACTCATTTCCTGTGTCAATCGACCCCCCTTCACATTAGTCATCAAACATAGTTCTATTGACTGCTGACATCTAGTGGAAGGCGTAGGAAGTGAAAACTCATCCATATCTCGCTGTAATTTCAATGAGACCTTAGTTGAAAATCTGCCACCTCCAGAAAAATAAAACAGGAAGTGGAATTTCTCAGGTTTTTGCCTGCTATATGAGTTCTGTTATACTCACAGACATAATTCAAACAGTTTTAGAAACGTCAGAGTGTTTTCTATCCAATACTAATAATAACATGCAAATATTAGCTACTATGACTGAGGAGCAGGCCGTCTGATATGGGCACCTTTCATCCAAGCTACTCAATACTGCCCCTGCAGCCATAAAAAGTTAAGGTCACGTCCTTGGCTTCGAATGACCTATCGAGCATAAACTCGGGATTCAGAGTCGCCTCAACTAGGCCTACAGATAATGTGGGAACTGGACACGCAACTAGAAAGTAACTAGGTGTTTAATTTTTGAAAAAGGCGCTGTGAATTTTGGGCAGGCTCTGAAATGTGTGATAGTTGGCTTCTAAACGAGTTGGACAAAGTGGGTTTGGTGTAATTAAAATATCTTATTGACTGATGGATGGCTGACTTGATGGCTGACTTTTGTCCACTTCCAATAAGTTTCAACAGTGATAAATCAACAGAAAATGGACATGCTGAAATCAACACTGAAAGTGTTAGCAAATGGCATCACCGTAGTCTCTAGGCCGTGCCGAGGTCAACGAATTCTGACCTAAATTTGAGGTGCTCTTGGGTGACAGCGGCAGAACCGTTGAGGCTAGAAGCACAATTCAACCACAGGACAGTGTCCAATACACATAATACATTGCCAGTTTTAGCATTTTATACTGCAGTTGGACAGTGTCCATTGCCAATATTTTGCTATTGGAAGTCCAATACACATATGCTATATGGTCAGTGTGAACATTCTGCAAATTGACAGTGTCCATTGCCAATGTAAATCCATAAGGACGTCCAATTACGAAATGCACATGCTCAATCAACACCAACGAGAAATTCTGACTTCCTATGAACAACATGACAAAAAGACCTAGGTTGATTCAGGGCATAACATAGTGATATATATATATATAATTTGGTCAGTTTATAGGCCATCTCGACATTATATATGCCATTTGCACATGGTTCACTGACTTTTGAGTTCGGAAGCCGACCTCTATGATCATATATGGCGAATGGACATAACATCCTGATTTAGTTCTTTCAATACTTATATATGCCATTTGGACATGGTTCTGTGACTTTTGGGTTCAGAACCCAACTTCCTCTGAGCATATATGGCAAACGGACAAAACATGAGCCTTATGACAAACTCACATTAAATAAGACAAATCTATGTCCATATGGTTCCTACATATGTATAATTGACCCAAAAAATGCACAAAATCACATATTATTATGTGTATTGAGACCTGACTTTCAGGCTATTTCACATATGAAATCCTACGGTGGAGCGGACCTTTTGGATTTTTGGATTATAACACTCGGCATTTGACATGTTCCACTTGCAATATGTTTTTGACGAACTGCCGCCCAATTGAGTGGTATTTGCGAATGTGTATATGGTTGGCCCAATGTCAATAAGATGCCATTCATTTTTGTCAATTTCATGGGGGTCTTCCCTTACCCTTACCCTGCAGATGACTTTGTCATACACTTTGAAGAAAAGGTTGACATTCACTCAGAACTTGACCTCTCCCCTCTCTCTCCAGATGACATCCTGCGACTAGTGAGGTCTGGCCACCCAACAACACTTCCCTCACCATCTCTGGAGACCTTCTCCCATTCCTCACTTCCCTTAAAATGTTATCCCTGACCACTGGCTGCATCCCCTCTGCCTTTGAAAATGTCCCAAATTGCTCCCCTCCTCAAAAAACCAACACTCAACTCATCTGACGTCAAAAACGATAGACTTGTACCCCTTTATTTTCTTTCCAAAACACATGAGCAAGTTGTCGCTGATCAAATTTCTTGTTATCTCTCTCAGAACGATCTTCTTGACCCTGACCCATCAGGCTTCAGGACGGATCACTCAATCGACACTGGTGTTCTCTGTGTCATGGAGGCTCTCCGCATTGCCAAAGCTGACTCACTCTTCTCTTCGGCTCTGCACACTCTTGAATTTCATCCTACCTGGCAGACCGCTCCTACCAAGTGACATGGAGAGGATCTGTGTCTGCACCACGTACTCTCACTACTGGTGTCAACCAGGGCTCGTTTCTAGGCCCTCCCCTCTTCTCTCTATACACAAAGTCACTCTGCTCTGTCATATCCTCGCATGGCCTCTCCTATCATTGCTATGCGGAGGACACACAAGTACTTTTCTCCTTCCACCTCCACCCAGGTGGCAACACACATCTCTGCGTGCCTGGCAGATATCTCAACTTGGATGTCGGCCCACCACCTCAAGCTCAACCTTGACAAGATGGAATTGCTCTTCCTCCCCGGAAAGGAAAAGCGAGATACATAGTCAGTTGTACAACTGAACCCATTCAACTAAAATGTGTATCCCGCATTTAACCCACCCCTCTGAATCAGAGAGGTGCGGGAGGCTGCCTTAATTGACATCCACATCATCGCCGCCCTGGGAACAGTGGGTTAGCTGCCTTGCTCAGGGGCAGAACGACATATTTTTACCTTGTCAGCTCGGGGATTAGATCCAGAAACCTTTTGTTTACTGGTCCAATGCTCCTACCTGCCAGGCCTGCCCCCTCAAATAACTCTCTATCATGTTGACAACAGGTGTTGCCCTCCTAGAGTGCAAAGAACCTTGGTGTGACCCAGGACAACGCCCTGTCGTTCTCTGCAAACATCAAAGCAGTGACACGCTCCTCCAGGTGCATGCCCTATAACAGTGTTTCCATAACTTTTTATAGTCTCGTACCCCTTCAAACATTCATCCTCCAGCTTTGTACCCCCTCTAGCACCAGGGTCAGCGCACTTTAAAATGTTGTTTTTGGCCATCATTGTAAGCCTGCCACACACTATACAATACATTTATTAAACATAAGAATGAGTGAGGTTTTGTCACAACCCGGCTCGTGGGAATTGACAAAGAGCTCTTATAGGACCAGGGCACAAATAGTAATATAATAATAATCAATTTTGATGATTTAACCATTTTATTTGTTAATTGAAAATTGAGAATAACTCACCACAGGTTACTGAGAAGGGGGTGCTTGAAAGGATGCACATAACTCTGCAATGTTGGGTTGTATTGGAGAGTCTCAGTCTTAAATGATTTTCCACACACAGTCTGTGTCTGTATTTAGTTTTCATGCTAGTGTCGGCTGAGAATCCACTCTCACATAGGTACGTGGTTGTAAAGGGCATCAGTGTCTTAACCGTGATTTGCCAAGGCAGGATACTCTGAGCACAGCCCAATCCAGAAAACTGGCAGTGGATTCTGATTAAATTACACTTTCACAAAACCGCTTGTTGCAATTTCAATGAGGCTCAGTGGACTGGAGGCAGGGCATGAAATTGATAACAAATCGAGTTGTTTGTGCCATCCGTTTCAGGAAATGACCTGTATAATTGCGCCCCCATCTCACTCAGGTGCTTCGCTATATCACATTTGACATTGTCTGTAAACTTGAGTTCATTTGTACAAAAAAAGTCTTACAATGATGGAAAGACCTGTGTGTTGTCCTTGTTAATGCAGACAGAGAAGCGCTGTAACTTCTTAATCATAGTTAAAATTTTGTCCAGCACATTGAAAGTTCCTGCAGTCCCTGTAATCCTAGATTCAGATTATTCAGGTGAGAGAAAACATAGGCCAGTCGTGTGAGAAACTCATCATCATGCAAGCGGTCAAATAAGTGAAAATGATTGTTGGTAAAGAAAACTTTAAGCTCGTCACTCAATAAAAAAGAAATGTGTCAATACTTTGCCCCTTGATAACCAGCACAATTCTGTATGTTGTAAAAGCGTTACATGGTCGCTGCCCATATCATTGGATAGTGCAGAAAAACATGACAGTTCAGGGTCCTTTGCTTTAAAAAGTTAACCATTTTCACTGTAGTGTCCAAAACCTCAGGCATTCCCTTGGCAGCAAGAGCCTCTCTGTGGATGCTGTAGTGTACCCAAGTGGCGTCAGGAGCAACTGCCTTCAAGCGCGTTACCACTCCACTATGTCTCCATGTCATGGCTTTTGCGCCATTAGTACACATACCAACATGAGCAGCAATTACGTTTGGCTACAAATGGACAGTTAGGGGAATTCCCGTGAGAGAATAACGGTTAATGTGATTGGATGTTAACCACTTGACTAGGCTACCTGTATTTGACATTGAGTTTTTATTTCGCTGAACACGAGAAGGTATTATTTTATTTTTGAAAGTGAAACGAGGCTACTCAGGTGAGAAAAAAAATCTCACCCAAATGTATAGCCCCGTTATATTATTTTAAATGTGAATCACATTTTTATTTGGCTTAACCCCAACGGCATTGCGTGGGAATACCTGCTCTACATTATCCGTAGAGTACGATGATGTCACACAGGAAGTGGCGCAGGCCCTAATCCAGGAGCTTGTCCTCTTCCGTCTGGACTACTTGCAACTTGTTGTTGTCTGGGCTCCCAGCTTGTGCCATCAAACTCCAGCAACTTATCCAGAATGCTGTAGCCCGCCTGGTCTTCAATCTTCCCAAGTTCTCTCATGTCACCCTGCTCCTCCTCACACTCCGCTTCCTGTCGAAGCTTGCATTAACTACAAGGTCATGGTGCTTACCTATGGAACAGCAAGAGGATCTGCTGCTCAAACTCTACACCCCAACCCGAGCATTCCAATATGCCAGGGGAGGGCAGCTCCAGCTCAACCCAGTCCAAGCTCTTCTCTGTCCTGGCACCCCAATGGTGGGACGAGCTTCCCCCTAAAGCTAGGACAGCAGAGTCCCTGTCCATCTACAGAAAACATCTGTAACTTCAAACAGTATCTTAAATAATCCACCTCATCACCTCGACCCCTGAGGTAAGATGTACTTTCTGTGCCTGTGATATGTGATTGTCCCACCTGGTTATATTAAGATGAATGCACTAACTGTAAGTCGCTTGGATAAGAGTGTCTGCTAAATGACTAAAATGTAAATTGGAAAAAAATAGCAGAAATGGAATGGAAAATTAATGATTACAACGTACTGAAAGCCCACACTTTCATTATAGTCTACTCCAGCACTCAAGTCCTATCACACATTGACTACTGAGGGTTCCCAATGTTACAATATGTTTAGGCCACATTGACATTTCAATTGTTATGAGGGTCTTCATGAGCACCACTGAAATTAGAACCATGTCTGTGCGCTAACAAACCACCACTTCCTCCTCCCTTGGCTATAACCTACATTACAGTATCAACATTCTGTTACAGGAACACTGGTGTATTTGTTAGAATACAAGCTAACTAGTAATTTTGCACTCCATACACATCATCAATATAATATCTGGATGAAGTTTGATAATACGAAGTAAATAATAAAGGAACATATTATATGATATGTACATACATACACATTGTCAGATGTTTATTGATAGGTTATGCATTTGGTGTAAAGTTTGATTTATGGTTTGACCATGTGACAGCCTTATTCTAACCGCCTCATCAAAACAATCTGTTAGAAGATGGCTATTGTATTAATAGCTAGCTATATACAATTATTGGTCCACGTTCTAGCTAGTGCCATTACTGATACAGGCAATAATTGCTTTCCTTTGATCATTACAAAACGCTTCAACTCCCCAGCGAATTTAGCAAATTATTCAGTATCAATTAGCCTTTATCTCATATAATGATTCTCATGATATTGATCAAATGAAGCCTGATCTGTTCTAGGATAACTTCAATACGCTAACATTGTAAAGTAAAAGTTACCTAACTATGGTTTAGCTAGTAGATCATGTTAGATTATTAGCTACTAGTTAGCTGAATACTATGTGAGGAGTATGCAGAAAATGTTTTGTTTAGCTTGCTATCTAGCTCTGTATAATACAGTGCATTCGGAAAGTATTCAAACCCCTTGACTTTTTCCACATTTTGTTACATTACAGCCTTATTCAAACATTTATTAAATCGTTTTTTCCCCTCATCAATCTACACCCAATACCCCATAACGGGCAAAAACAGTTTTTTAGAAAAATGTACAAACGTCAAGAGTGGCTACTTTGAAGAATCTCAAATATAAAATATATGTTTTGTTTGTTTAACGCTGTTTTTGGTTACTAAATGATTCCATGTGTTATTTCATAGTTTTGATGTCTTCACTATTTTACCATGTAGAAAATAGTAAAAATAAACTAAAACCCTGGAACTAAATTAAAACCCTGGTACTGTATAAACTGAATATACCAAACATTATGAAAATCTTCATAATATTGATATGCACCCCCTGCCCCCACCATTTTGCCTTCAGAACAGCCTTAATTTGTTGAGGAATGGACTACAAGGTGTCAAGCATTCTACAGAGATGCTGGACCATGTTGACTCCAATGCTTCCCATAGTTGAGTCAATTTGGCCGGATGTCCTTTGGGTGGTGGGTCATTCTTGGTACACACGGGTAACTGTTGAGTGTGAAAATCCCATTAGCATTGCAGTTCTTGACACACACTGTGCGCCTTGCATCTACTACCACATCCCATTCAAAGGCACTTAATTATTTTGTCTTGTCCATTCAATCTCTGATGGCACACACACACAATCCATGTCTGAATTGTCGCAAAGCTTAAAAATCCTTCTTTAACTTGTCACCTCCACTTAATTTTAACTGATTGCAGTGTCATCAATAAGGGATCTTAGCTTTCACCTGGAATCACCTGGTCAGTCTATGTCATGGAAAGAGCAGGTGTTTTTAATGTTTTCTACACTTAGTGTAATGGTGTATGGACAGTATATGACTAGAAAAGGTGTGTATAGTAGTAGTTATATAGGATGAGCCATGACTAGAATACACTATATACGTAGAAAGTTGCTAAAACAGTATGTAAACATTATTAAGTGACAAGTGTTCAAAGAGTCAATGTGCATAGGGCAAAGCAGTCTCTATAGATTTTTCACACTTTGGTGATGCTAATTATATCTTCTTTAGTTCAAATGTGAATACAAATCTATATAAATCGTAGTTTTCAAATGACTGAACCTTTAATAAATCTAGTGGTAATGCGTAGCACAGCTGTATAAGAGAATAAATGGTTATTTGAGATATAGAAGAATGTATTTGTGTGTTGGGAACAGTGTCATGGAATGGGCGTACTGCAGTTCAAACAAGAACAAAGTGAACACCCCGCCACAGTTTTGGTGAACAGCTGAGGGATGGGGCTGGAGAAATATAACACCTCTCAAATGTATAGACAGAGATATGGATGCAAGGACTAGCTATCAATGATATCAAAACAATCATTTTTAACCATGTTTTGAGGCTATACAAACATATATTTTTGGTTCTGAAGGGGTTACCATTTATTATAGTTCATATGTGGCTATGACAACTCTAATAATGCATTATAACAGCATCACAACATAACACATCGTCATGAAATTGACTTTATCCTGCCACGTTATAATTCCAGTCCTTGGTATGGTGTCCATATTAGTACACCGTGGAGATAATATAGAGCTCGACATAAATTACTGGACCATTAGGAACCAAACTGAAAGTCTTTGATGTTAACTGTGTGAACCCATGGGTGCATTCCAAATGACAAAGTATTCCCTATGTAGTACATTACTCTTGACCTGGTCAAAAGTAGTGTACTACAGTTGAAGTCAGAAGTTTACATACACTTAGGTTTGGAGTCATTAAAAAATTAAAACGTATTTCAACCACTCCACAAATGGCTTGTTAACAAACTATTGTTTTGGCAAGTCGGTTAGGACATCTACTTTGTGCATGACACAAGTAATTTTTTCAACAATCGTTTACAGACAGATTATTTCACTTATAATTCCCTATATCACAATTCTAGTGGGTCAGAGGTTTACATACACTAAGTTGACTGTACCTTTAAACAGCTTGGAAAATTCCAGAAAATTATGTCATGGCTTTAGAAGCTTCTGAAAGGCTAATTGACATCATTTGAGTCAATTGGAGGTGTACTTGTGCATGTATTTTAAGGTCTACCTTCAAACTCAGTGCCTCTTTGCTGGATATCATGGGAAAATCAAAAGAAATCAGCCAAGACCTCAGAAAACATTCTGGTTCATCCCTGGGAGCAATTTACAAACGCCTGAAGGTACCACGTTCAAGATGCTTGAGGAAACGGTACAAAAGTATCTATATCCACAGTAAAATGAGACCTATATCGACATAACCTCAAAGGCCGCTCAGCAAGAAAGAAGCCACTGCTCCAAAATCGCCATAAAAAAAGCCAGACTATGGTTTGCAACTAGATTCAGATGTGGGCTGATTTTGTTGGATGATTTTGTTGGAGCAAATGGTTTGTACAATTCAATTTGACCATAACTAAGCCAAAATAGAGATTGTATTTGAAAACAACAATCATTTCATACCTTGATTACATTGAGACACAATGACATACTAAACTCAGCAAAAAGGAAACATCCCGTTTTCAGGACCCTGTCCTTCAAAGACAATTTGTAATTTTGAGGTCTTCACTATTATTCTACAATGTAGAAAATAGTAAAAATAAAGAAAAACCCTTGAATGAGTTGGTGTCCAAACTTTTTGACTGCTACTGTATATGTAAACTCAGCAAAAAAAGAAATGTCCCTTTTTCAGGACCCTGTCTTTCAAAGATAATTCGTAAAAATCCAAATATCTCCACAAATCGCAAATGAAATGAAATAAATATATTGGCTCACAAGCTTAGCCTTTTGTTAACAACACTGTCATCTCAGATTTTCTAAAAATGCTTTTCAACCATAGCTACACAAGCATTTGTGTAAGAGTATTGATAACTAGCATAGCATTAAGCCTAGCATTCAGCAGGCAACATTTTCACAAAAACAAGAAAAGCATTCAAATAAAATCATTTACCTTTGAAGAACTTCGGATGTTTTCAATGAGGAGACTCTCAGTTAGATAGCAAATGTTCAGTTTTTCCAAAAATATTATTTGTGTAGGAGAAATCGCTCCGTTTTGTTCATCACGTTTGGCTAAGAAAAAAACCCGTATCCGGGAGCGTAATTATAGCCTCAAGCTCATTACCATAACGCAACGTTAACTATTCATGAAAATCGCAAGAGAAATGAAATAAATAAAGACTGAATCTGCAATAGATAAGCAGCTTGGTTTGAAGAAATAAACTGTGGGAACAATTATTAGGAAATGGAAGACATACAAGACCACTGATAATCTCCCTCGATCTGGTGCTCCACACAAGATCTCACCCCGTGGGGTCAAAATGATCACAAGAACGATGAGCAAAAATCCCAGAACCACACTGGGGGACCTGGTGAATGACCTGCAGAGAGCTGGGACCAAAGTAACAAAGCCTACCATCAGTAACACACTACGCCGCCATGGACTCAAATCCTGCAGTTCCAGACGTGTCCCCCTGTTTAAGCCAGTACATGTCCAGGCCAGTCTGAAGTTTGCTAGAGAGCATTTGGATGATCCAGAAGAAGATTGGGAGAATGTCATATGGTCAGATGAAACCAAAATATAACTTTCTGGTAAAAACTCAACTTGGTGTGTTTGGAGGACAAAGAATGCTGAGTTGCATCCAAAGAACACCATACCTACTGTGAAGCATGGGGGTGGAAACATCATGCTTTGAGGCTGTTTTTCTGCAAAGGGACCAGGACGACTGATCCGTGTAAAGGAAAGAATGAATGGGGCCATGTATCGTGAGATTTTGAGTGAAAACCTGCCTTCCATCAGCAAAGGCATTGAAGATGAAACGTGGCTGGGTCTTTCAGCATGACAATGATCCCAAACACACGCCCGGGCAACGAAGGAGTGGCTTCGTAAGAAGCCTTTCAAGGTTCTGGAGTGGCCTAGCCAGTCTCCAGATCTCAACCCCATAGAAAATCTTTGGAGGGAGTTGAAAGCCCATGTTGCCCAGCAACAGCCCCAAAACATCTAGAGGAGATCTGCATGGAGGAATGGGTCAAAATACCAGCAACAGTGTGTGAAAACCTTGTGAAGACTTACAGAAAACGTTTGACCTCTGTATTGAGATAAACTTTTGTTATTGACCAAATACTTATTTTCCACCATAATTTGCAAATAAATTCATGAAAAATCCTACAATCTGATTTTCTGGATTTTCTTTTCTCATTTTGTCTGTCATAGTTGAAGTGTACCTATGATTAAAATTACAGGCCTCTCTCATATTTTTAAGTGGGATAACTTGCACAATTGGTGGCTGACTAAATACTTGTTTGCCCCACTGTATATGGAAGAGAAATGTCAGAGCAGCATTGACCAAGATACAGTATATACATATGAGATGAGTAATGCAAGATATTTTACATTATTCAAGTGATTAGTGTTCCATTTATTAAAGTAGCAGCCTCTATGTGCTATTGATTGCTATTTAACAGTCTGATGGCCTTGAGATTAAAAAACAGCTTCTGTCTCTCGGTCCCAGCTTTGATGCCTCTGTTCTGACATTGCCTTCTGGGGGATAGCGGGGTGAACAGGCAGTGGCTTGGGTGGTTGTTGTCTTTGATGATCTTTTTGGCCTTCATGTTACATCAGGTGATATATGTTTTCTGGAGGGCAGGTAGTTTGCCCCTGGTAATGCGTTGGGCAGACCGCACCACCTTCTGGAGAGCTCTGCCGTTCCAGGCGGTGCAGTTGCCGTACCAAACGGTGATACAGCCCGACAGGATGCTCTCAATTGTGCATCTGTAAAAGTTCAAGGGTTTTAGGTGCCAAGCCACATTTCTTCAGGCTCCTGAGGTTGAAGAGGCACTGTTGCGTCTTTTCCACCACCTATGTGGTCCTGTCGACGTAGATAGGGGGGTGCTCCCTCTGCTGTTTCCTGAAGTCCATGATCATCTCCTTTTTTTGTTGACATTGAGTGAGAGGTTCGTGATGCTCTGGATTGACGTGTACGGCAGCGTATTCCAGTTCCCGCCACTATCCAGTAATTTCACACAGCCATTGAAGAGGAGTGGGACAACATTCCACAGGCAACAATCAACAGCCTGATCAACTCTATGTGAAGGAGATGTGTCGCACTGCATGAGGTAAATGGTGGTCACACTAGATAGTGACTGATTTTCTGATCCACGGCCCAACTTTTTTTTAAGGTATCTGTGACCAACATATGCATATCTGTATTTCCATACATGTGAAATCCATAGATTAGGGCCTAATGCATTTATTTCAATTGACTAAATTCCTTATTTGAACTGCAACTCAGTCAAATCTTTGAAATTGTTGCATGTTGCGATTACATTTTTTGTTGGATTTGCAAACAGTCAACTGTTGCAAACAGTCAACTTTCATCAGTACACTTGAAACAACCTAAGTAAGATGTTTGTAAATGTTGATCAAATAAGCCCCATGTTTCAAAATAGCAATTCACTTTTATCTTGACCAAATTCAACACTCTCATTGTTCCCATACAACAAATCCTTACTTGGTACACCTAACGCTTATTTTCGCACTGACAGATGCACATGGAGGACTAGTGGGGAATGCTTGCAAAGCATTTGAAGTGCAGCACACTAATATTACCAATACCAACAGAAGTAAGGGCTGTGAATATGCTTTGTGGACCACAGGGACAGTAGCTGTTGCAACTGTAGCAGCTCTTGGGTATCTCTTAGCTCTTGAGTAGTTCTTGGTAGTAAACAAGCAAATGCTTTGGGAATAGAATTGCAAAATTCCGGTAACTTGGCCAAAGTGCTTAGATTTCTCTGTAATCCCAGTTGGAGGAATCCCAGCTTCCTCCTTTCAGATTTCAGGAAATTCCAATCGAGATTTCTGAAATAAATGGGAATTTTGGGAAATAAATTTGCAACCCTGTTGGGAAAAGAACCAGACGGTCGAAAGGTTAATATCAGTGATAAATACAATTGATTAATACAAACTTAATCTAGAACCTGGTTGACAGCTTGGTTTGTTGGTAAGTATTATGGAAAATGTGTATGGCAAGGAAATTCTCCACACTTCATTCTGCTGCATGTGCAGCAAGACATTCATGGACGTAGTGGATGTTTTATCATGTTGCTTATCTTCAGACGTCAACATACTACCAACACAGCTCGGATAAGCCTTTTTCTCACCATTCCAGGTGGTGTATGTCACGTCCTGACCTTAGTTCCTTTTTTATGTCTCTATTTAAGTTTGGTCAGGGTGTGAGTTGGGGTGGGCATTCTATGTTTTGGTTCTGTGTGTGTAGTTATATGTGTTTGGCCTGGTATGGTTCCCAATCAGAGGCAGCTGTCAATCGTTGCCTCTGATTGAGAACCATACTTAGGTAGCCTGTTCCCACCTGGTGTTTGTGGGAAGTTGTTTTCTGTTTTTGTGTCTGCACCAGACAGAACTGTTTCGGTTTCGTTCATTCTCTTTGTTATTTTGTTTTGTGTTCAGTTTAAATAAAAATTACATGAACACTTACCACGCTGCGCTTTGGTCCAAACCTTTTTCATACGACGACCGTTAGTGTCGTGGAACTACTGTACGTGTACACCCACGCAGAAACTCACAAACACCTCCCGATACATTAAAGACTAACATAAACCGTAGATTTAGCCACGGGACGATTTTTGGCAGATCGGATGATAATTATAATTATTGTACACTGTAAATTATCCATAAAAATGCCAAAAAGAGATTGTATTTGGAAACAACAGTTGTTTCATACCTTCTTTACATTGAGACAAGATCACATATGTTTCTCTTTATTTGTGGGAATACTTGGGAACAGATTTCATAAAATATACACTACTGTTCAAAAGTTTGACGTCACTTAGAAATGTCCTTGTTTTCCATGAAAACATACATGAAATGAGTTGCAAAATGAATAGGACATATAGTCAAGACGTTGACAAGGTTATAAATAATAATTGTGTCCTTCAAACTTTGCTTTCGTCAAAAGAATCTTCCATTTGCAGCAATTACAACCTTGCAGACCTTTAGCATTCTAGTTGTCAATTTGTTGAGATAATCTGAAGAGATTTCACCCCATGCTTCCTGAAGCACATCCCACAAGCTGGATTGGCTTGATGGGCACTTCTTAAATAACCATACGGTCAAGCTGCTCCCGCAACAGCTCAATAGGGTTGAGATCCGGTGACTGTGCTGGCCACTCCATTATAGACAGAATACCAGCTGCCTGCTTCTTCACTAAATAGTTATTGCATAGTTTGGAGCTGAGCTTTGCGTCATTGTCCTGTTGTGGGAGGAAATTGGCTCCAATTAAGGGCCGTCCACAGGGTTTGGCATGTCATTGCAAAAGAGAGTGATAGCCTTCCTTCTTCAAGATCCCTTTTACCCTACACAAATCTCCCACTTTACCACCACAAAAGCACCCCCAGACCATCACATTGCCTCCACCATGCTTGACAGATGGCGTTAAGCACTCATCCAGCATCTTTTCATATTTCTGCGTCTCATGAATGTTCTTTTTGTGATCTGAACACACTTTTTTCCAATCTTCCTCTGTCCAGTGTCTGTGTTCTTTTGACCATCTTTTATTTTTATTGGCCAGTCTGAGATAAGGCTTTTTCTTTGCAACGCTGCCTAGAAGATAAACATCCCGGAATCGCCTCTTCACCTTTGACATTGAGACTGGTGTTTTACGGGTACTATTTAATGAAGCTGCCAGTTGAGGACATGTGAGGCGTCTGTTTCTAGACACTCTAATGTACTTATCCTCTTGCTCAGTTGAGCACCGGGGCCTCCCACTCCTCTTTTTATTCTGTTCAGAGCCAGTTTGCTCTGTTCTGTGAAGAGAGTAGTACACAGCGTTGTATGAGATCTTCAGTTTCTTGCCAATTTCTCGCAAGGAATGGCCTTCATTTCTCAGATCAAAAATAGACTGACGAGTTTCAGAAGAAAGTTTTGTTTCTGGACATTTTGAGCCTGTAATCGAACCCACAAATGCTGATGCTCCAGATACTCAATGAGTCTAAAGAAGGCCAATTGAATTGCTTCTTTAACAGGACAACAGTTTTCATCTGTGCTAACATAATTGCAAAAGGGTTTTCTAATGATCAATTAGCTTTTTAAAATGATAAACCTGGATTAGCTAACACAACGTGCCATTGGAACACAGGAGTGATGGTTGATGATAATGGGCCTCTGAATGCCTATGTATATATTCCATAAAAAATCTACCTTTGCCAGCTACAATAGTCATTTACAGCATTAACAATGTCTCCACTGTATTTCTGATCAAATTGATGTTATTTTAATGGACAAAAAATGTGCTTTTCTTTCAAAAACAAGGACATTTCCTAGTGACCCCAAACTTTTTAACAGTAGTGTATATAGATTTTCTTCTGAATGAATGGTGATTCTAACTTTTTTTTTTACCCAAAAAATGAAATATGACAATTTCTTTACTTTGGGGGGCCAAATAAAAATCGCTGTGGCCAACCCCTGGCCTATCACTTAATGAAACTCCACGCTAACACATAGACAAACACACGCTAACACACACACAAACACATCGCTATGAGGGCAAACCTTCCTTTCCCTTCTCTCTCTCCGGCTTACCAACATCTCCGGCTCAGTCGAGGTTCATACTCCCGTGGTGTAAACGCTGCCGGAACCCAATTATGCCTCACCAGCAAATGATCCGCCATTAGCAGGGTACCAGTGTGCATCAGTGGGGGGTTGGCCCTTTAGTTCAGCTCCCAGCCTGAGTTTCCTGACTCACAGAAACACTGATTAGCATAGCTGCTTATGTGCACTAATGCACCGCGCCTCCAATTGTCCTGAGCTGCACCTTTGTACCCCGACGTGCTTTGTCTTTAAGAGGTAAAATAACGGTTATGGTCCCCAAGCCGCACTCCACCACTCTCTCAATCATTAGTCACAAACTTCAATTAGGACCATTACGGGGCACAATGGCTTGAAAGTGTAAGTGTCTTTCGTTGCTGTGTATGCAAGCATTTATCTCCACATGTCAGAATATAAATATTGATAGGCCTACAGTCAGTGACGAAAGGCATTGTGATGACCAGAGTAGTTAGCTACTTCTGGAAATGTCTCTTATGTTCAGTGTAGCATATATACAGTGCAGCATTTAGTCATGTGATTTCAGCCGAGAGAATACATCTATTTATACTGAACAAAAATTTTAACAATTTAATTGATTTTACTGAGTTACAGTTCATATGAGGAAATCAGTCAAATGAAATCAATTCATTTGGCCCTAATCTATGGATTTCACATGACTGGGAAAACAGATATACTGTTGGTCACAGATACCTTTAAAAAAATGGTTCCTCGCAATGGGACTCAGGATTTCCTAACGATATTTTTGTGCATTCAAATTGCCATCGATAAAATGCAATTGTGTTCGTTGTCCGTAGTTTATGCCTGTGCATACCATAACCCCACCTATACCATGGGGAACTCTGTTCACAATGTTGACATCAACAAACCGCTGACGCAATACAGTTGGACGTACTGTATTGTGGATTTTCATTGTCCCCAGCACTAGGTGCACCTGTGTAATGACCATGCTGTTTAATCAGCTTCTTGACAAGCCACACCTATCAGGTGGATGGATTATCTTGGCAAAGGAAAAATGCTAACTAACAGGGATGCAATCACATTTGTGCACAAAATTGGAGATAAATAAGCTTTTTGTGAGTATGGAAAATTTCTGGGATATTTTATTTCAGCTCATGAAAAATGGGACCAACATGTATATAAACATATATATACATAGATTTACACTATATACAAAAGTATGTGGACACCGCTTAAAATGTGTGGATTCAGCTATTTTAACCACACCCGTTGCTGACGTGTATAAAACCGAGCACACAACCATGCAATCTCCATAGACAAACATTGGAAGTAGAATGGCCTTACTGAAGAGCTCAATGACTTTCAACATGGCACCATCCTAGGATGCAATCTTTCCAACAAGTCAGTTCATCTGATTTCTGCCATGCTAGAGCTGCCCCGGTTAACTGTAAGTGCTGTTATTGTGTAGTGGAAATGTGTAGGAGCAACAACGGCTGAGCTGCAAAGTGGTGGGCCACACAAGCTCACAGAACGGGACCGGCGAGTGCTGAAGCGAGTCACGGGTAAAAATTGTCTGTCTTTGATTGCAACAATCACTACTGAGATCCAAACTTCCCCCGGAAGCAATATCAGAAGAAGAACTGTTCGTCGGGTGATTCATGAAATGGGTTTCCATGGCTGAGCAGCCGCACACAAGCCTAAGATCACCATGCACAATGCCAAGCGTCAACTGAAGTTGTGTAAAGCTCGCTGAAATCACTTCTCTGAAGTGATGAATCGCGCTTTACCATCTGGCAGTCCGACGGACGAATCTGGGTTTGGCGTATGTGGAAGACACATTTCAGTTGAACACATTCAGTTGGATGACTGACTAGGTATCCCCCTTTCTCTACAATGACATACTAGACGATTCTGTGCTTCCAACTTTGTTGCCACAGTTTTATCTTTATTTAACTAGGCAAGTCAATGAACAATTTCTTATTTACAATGATGGCCTACCAAAAGGCAAAAGGCCCCCTGCAGGGACAGGGGCTGGGATTCAAAATAAAAATAAATGAAATACAGGACAAAACACACATCACGACAAGAGCGACAACACTACATAAAGAGAGACCTAAGACAACAACTTAGCATGGAAGCAACACATGACAACACAACATGGTAGCAGCACAAAACAGGTTACAAACATTATTGGGCACAGACAACAGCACAAAGGGGAAGAAGGTAGAGACGACAATACCTCACACAAACCAGCCACAACTTTCAGTAAGAGTGTCCATGATTGGGTCTTTGAATGAAGAGATTGAGATAAAACTGTCCAGTTTGAGTGTTTGTTGCAGCTCGTTCCAGTCGCTAGCTGCAGCGAACTGAAAAGATGAGCGACCCACTGATGTGTGTGCTTTGGGGACCTTTAACAGAATGTGACTGGCAGAATGGGTGTTGTATGTGGAGGATGAGGGCTGCAGTAGGTATCTCAGATAGGGGGAGTGAGGTCTAAGGGGGAGTGAGGCCTAAGAGGGTTTTATAAATTAGCATCAACCAGTGGGTCTTGCGACAGGTGTACAGAGATTACCAGTTTACAGAAGAGTATAGAGTGCAGTGATATGTCCTATAAGGAGCATTGGTGGCAAAGCTGTTGGCCGAATGGTAAAGGACATATAGCCGCTCGAAAGCACCCTTACCTGACAATCTATAAATGACGTCTCCATAATCTAGCATGGGTAGGATGGTCATCTGAATCATGATTAGTTTGGCAGCTGGAGTGAAAGAGGAGCGATTACAATAGAGGAAACCAAGTCTAGATTCATTTTTAGCCTGCAGATATGAGCTGAGAGAAGTATTGTGTATCATCTAGCCAAGTACTTGTATGAGGTGATTACCTCAAACTCTAAACCCTCAGAAGTAGTAATCACACCTGTGGGGAGAGGGGCATTCTTCTTATCAAACCACTTTTTATTTATTTAACTAGACTTGTCAGTTAAGAACAAATTCTTATTTACAATGACAGCCTACATCAGCCAAACCCAGACGACGCTATGCCAATTGTGCACCGCACTATGGGACTCCCAATCATGACTGGTTGTGATACAGCCAGGATTTGAACCAGGGTGTCTTGTAGTGTTGTAGTGACTTATACCGCTGCGCCATTCAAGAGTCCATTTTAGACCTTTGTTTTGGATGTATTCAGAGCAAGGTTAACTTCTTGCGTCGAGCAATCCCGTATCCGGGAGCGTAATCTAAGCCTCAAGCTAATTACCATAACGCAACGTTAACTATTCATGAAAATCGCAGATGAAATGTAAGAAATATATTCACTCACAAGCTTAGCCTTTTGTTAACAACACTCAGATTTTCAAAATATGCTTTTCAACCATAGCTACACAAGCATTTGTGTAAGAGTATTGATAGCTAAGTAAGTAAACTTCCTGTTGCTCAGGCCCTGAAGCCAGGATATGCATATAATTGGTATCATTGGCAAGAAAACACTCTGACGTTTTTACAAATGACAATAACACAATAGATATGGTAGGAGAAATCCAAAGAAAAACCAACCTGAAATGTTTTATTTTGAGAGCCCATGCTCTTCCAATGGAATGTATAGTGAAAAAATTTAATTGAGCTCCCAGTATGCAATTCCTATAGCTTCCACTGGGTGTCAGTAGTCTTTGTCCAATGTTTCAGGCTTCTTTCTTCCCAAACGAGGAAGAGTTTTAGTACTCAGAGTTGGAAATCAGTCTATGCGCATGCGATGAAGAGGATGCGCACCTGGTAATATCGCTTTCCAATTGAACATACTTCTTTCCGTATTACATTTTAGGATGTCTGAGGATTACATAGAAACATATTTTTACTTGTTTTAACAAAGTTAAGCGGTAGCTTAACTGAAATCGATGGTGCCAACTAAACATACTTTTTGGGATATAAGACAGATTTTATCTAACAAAATGACACTACATGTTATAGCTGGGACCCTTTGGATGACAAATCAGAGAAAGATTTTCAAAAAGTAAGTGAATATTTGCTTTTTGTGAATTTATGAAACCTGTGCCGGTGGAAAAATATTTTGATATAGGGTGCCGTCCTCAAACAATCGCATGGCATGCTTTCGCTGTAAAGCCTATTGTAAATAGCAGTTAGATTAACAAGAATTTAAGCTTTAAACCGGTATAAGACACTTGTATATCCATCATTTTTATGGTTATTTATTTGAATTGCACGCCCTCCCATTTCATCAGAGGTTGTCCCACTAGCGGGACACATAGCCTAATTAACACAAAATCCAGGGAGGGGCCAGCTGAGTATAAGTCTGTATCATCAGTATATAAATGGATGAGAGTGTTTCCTACTGCCTGAGCTATGTTGTTGATGTAAATTGAGAAGAGCGTGGGGCCTAGGATGGAGCCTTGGGGTACACCTTTGGTGACAGGCTGTGGCTGAGACAGCAGATGTTCTGACTTTATACACTACACTCTTTGAGAGAGGTAGTTAGCAAACCAGACCAAAGACCCCTCAGAGACACCAATACTCCTCATCCGGCACACACAAATTGAATGGTCTACCGTATCAAAAGCTTTGGCCAAGTCAATAAAAATAGCAGCACAACATTGCTTAGAATCAAGGGCAATGGGGACATCATTGAGGACCTTTAAGGTTGCAGTGACATATCCATAACCTGAGCAGAAACCAGATTGCTTACCAGGGAGAATACTATAGACATCAAGAAAGACAGTCAGTTGATTATTGACAAGTTTTTCCAACACTTTTGATAAACAGGGCAAAAAAGAAATAGGCCTATAAGATTTAGGATAAGCTTGATCTCCCCCTTTAAATAAAGGAAGAACAGTGGCTGCCTTCCAATCAATGGGAACCTCCCCAGAGAGGAGAGAGAGGCTTGGCGATTATAACGGCAGCAACCTTAAAGTAGAAAGGGACTAAACCATCTGACCCAGATGTTTTTTGGGGGTCAAGTTTAACCTCACTAGGGTATGTGGGATGCTAGCGCTAGCGTTATGTCTAAAGCCATAACATCATTTTCTGGAATTTTCCCAGCTGTTTAAAGCACGGTTAACCTAGTGTATGTAAACTTCTGTCCCACTGGAATTGTGATACAGTGAATTATAAGTGAAATAATCTGCCTGTAAACAATTGTTGGAAAAATTACTTGTGTAATGCTCCTGGGACATCAATGGATACACATTGTAACTATGCAATAAACTAGAAACATGATTGATTTGTAATTGATATATACAGACATTTTTTATTTATTTATTTCACCTTTATTTAAGCAGGTAGGCAAGTTGAGAACAAGTTCTCATTTACAATTGCGACCTGGCCAAGATAAAGCAAAGCAGTTCGACAGATACAACGACACAGAGTTACACATGGAGTAAAACAAACATACAGTCAATAATACAGTATAAACAAGTCTATATACGATGTGAGCAAATGAGGTGAGAAGGGAGGTAAAGGCAAAAAAAGGCCATGGTGGCAAAGTAAATACAATATAGCAAGTAAAACACTGGAATGGTAGTTTTGCAATGGAAGAATGTGCAAAGTAGAAATAAAAATAATGGGGTGCAAAGGAGCAAAATAAATTAATTAATTAAATACAGTAGGGAAAGAGGTAGTTGTTTGGGCTAAATTATAGGTGGGCTATGTACAGGTGCAGTAATCTGTGAGCTGCTCTGACAGTTAGTGAGGGAGATACGTGTTTCCAGTTTCAGAGATTTTTGTAGTTCGTTCCAGTCATTGGCAGCAGAGAACTGGAAGGAGAGGCGGCCAAAGAAAGAATTGGTTTTGGGGGTGACTAGAGAGATATACCTGCTGGAGCGTGTGCTACAGGTGGGAGATGCTATGGTGACCAGCGAGCTGAGATAAGGGGGGACTTTACCTAGCAGGGTCTTGTAGATGACATGGCGCCAGTGGGTTTGGCGATGAGTATGAGGCGAGGGCCAGCCAACGAGAGCGTACAGGTAGTATATGGGGCTTTGGTGACAAAACGGATTGCACTGTGATAGACTGCATCCAATTTGTTGAGTAGGGTATTGGAGGCTATTTTGTAAATGACATCGCCAAAGTCGAGGATTGGTAGGATGGTCAGTTTTACAAGGGTATGTTTGGCAGCATGAGTGAAGGATGCTTTGTTGTGAAATAGGAAGCCAATTCTAGATTTAACTTTGGATTGGAGATGTTTGATATGGGTCTGGAAGGAGAGTTTACAGTCTAACCAGACACCTAAGTATTTGTAGTTGTCCACGTATTCTAAGTCAGAGCCGTCCAGAGTAGTGATGTTGGACAGGCGGGTAGGTGCAGGTAGCGATCGGTTGAAGAGCATGCATTTAGTTTTACTTGTATTTAAGAGCAGTTGGAGGCCACGGAAGGAGAGTTGTATGGCATTGAAGCTTGCCTGGAGGGTTGTTAACACAGTGTCCAAAGAAGGGCCGGAAGTATACAGAATGGTGTCGTCTGCGTAGAGGTGGATCAGAGACTCACCAGCAGCAAGAGCGACCTCATTGAGCGACCTCAGAGAGTCGGTCCAAGAATTGAACCCTGTGGCACCCCCATAGAGACTGCCAGAGGTCCGGACAGCAGACCCTCCGATTTGACACACTGAACTCTATCAGAGAAGTAGTTGGTGAACCAGGCGAGGCAATCATTTGAGAAACCAAGGCTGTCGAGTCTGCCGATGAGGATGTGGTGATTGACAGAGTCGAAAGCCTTGGCCAGATCAATGAATACGGCTGCACAGTAATGTTTCTTATCGATGGCGGTTAAGATATCGTTTAGGACCTTGAGCGTGGCTGAGGTGCACCCATGACCAGCACTGAAACCAGATTGCATAGCAGAGAAGGTATGGTGAGATTCGAAATGGTCGGTAATCTGTTTGTTGGCTTGGCTTTCGAAGACCTTAGAAAGGCATGGTAGGATAGATATAGGTCTGTAGCAGTTTGGGTCAAGAGTGTCCCCCCCTTTGAAGAGGGGGATGACCGCAGCTGCTTTCCAATCTTTGGTGAATCTCAGACGACACGAAAGAGAGTTTGAACAGGCTAGTAATAGGGGTGGCAACAATTTCGGCAGATAATTTTAGAAAGAAAGGGTCCAGATTGTCTAGCCTGGCTGATTTGTAGGGGTCCAGATTTTGCAGCTCTTTCAGAACATCAGCTGAACGGATTTGGGAGAAGGAGAAATGGGGAAGGCTTGGGCGAGTTGCTGTTGGGGGTGCAGTGCTGTTGACCGGGGTAGGAGTAGCCAGGTGGAAAGCATGGCCAGCTGTAGAAAAATGCTTATTGAAATTCTCAATTATGATGGATTTATCAGTGGTGACAGTGTTTCCTATCTTCAGTGCAGTGGGCAGCTGGGAGGAGGTGTTCTTATTCTCCATGGACTTTACAGTGTCCCAGAACTTTTTTGAGTTAGTGTTGCAGGAAGCAAATTTCTGCTTGAAAAAGCTAGCCTTGGCTTTTTAACTGCCTGTGTATAATGGTTTCTAGCTTCCCTGAACAGCTGCATATCACGGGGGCTGTTCGATGCTAATGCAGAACGCCATAGGATGTTTTTGTGTTGGTTAAGGGCAGTCAGGTCTGGGGAGAACCAAGGGCTATATCTGTTCCTGGTTCTAAATTTCTTAAATGGGGCATGTTTATTTAAGATGGTTAGGAAGGAATTTAAAAAAAATATCCAGGCATCCTCTACTGATGGGATGAGATCAATATCCTTCCAGGATACCCCGGCCAGGTCGATTAGAAAGGCCTGCTCGCTGCTTCAATGAGATACTTCATTTCAACCAGTGGAGAATTTGAGAATTATTGAAAGAAGTTCATTATCCAGGTGTTATAAATACATAAATGCATTATAATTATGATAATTGTAATATTATAATACAAGTTCAATCTGTACTTCAATTCACATATGGTGTGCATTATAAAACAAGGAAGAGAGACGAGGTGGGGAGAGAGGTTTTAGAAGACAGAAAGGGAAAGAGGTTAGAACAGCATCTGATTCCTGAATTACAGTGCGACCCTAATATTCTCTCAGTTTATCACAATCACAATTGTGGTCTCCTAACCAGCCTTTGGCCCCGGGTTGGCCCGAAGGTTAACTTAAGAGTGGGTGAGATGGCGATGGCGGGACTGGCTTCCTATCTCACATCAAAACATACATGTAGACAGATGAGGGACAAATGGATAGAGAGAGAGCATGACTAAGCCTTGTTTTTTTATTCAAACACGTTCAGTCATATTAAATCAGGAGGTGAAATGCAAAACTGATCTTGGATCATTTACTCTGGGACTACTACATCTCTGTCTGTATTTCAATGTAAAACTTCTCTTTAATAATACTTCCTGTTGACCGGACCAAGTAGCATCTTACCTATGATCATGCTGTGCCCTCTGTGTCAGCCAGTTCAGATGCGGAAGGGGTTCACCAAAACAGCTGATATAACCTAGAGGGTTTAGGGAGACGAGGGAGAGGGGTGAAGTGAAGAAGATAGACTGTTATTGTGTGTGTGGTCTCACCTGGTGTCCACACTAAGTGTCTACATAGTACTTTATGCTGAAAAACAGACACATGAGGACAAACAATAGAAGATATGTGACTCAGATGTATGTGACTCAGACACCTATCGGAGTGTACCTGAAACATTTAAATAGAGAGGGCTATGTGTCTCACCACTTGGTTATTGCAAGGCTAACCCCCAGGGAAATCAGGACTTGGCAACAACAGATCGTCCAGTGAAAATGGCTGTGTTTATGTGGTGTAAATCTGAAAATTAGCACCTGAAATCTTAAGGGTTTTTTAATTAATGGATTTGAGACAGGTTCCATGTACAACAAGACAGGCAGAGATGGAGAAAAACAACACAGAACAGTTTAATTACCTTTGGTTATGAACACTTTGCCAGCAATAAAGCTTCCGCGGCCTGTTCCTCGGACTGTGAACATCTGGCAATATCTACATTTCGACCCCTTGGTCAGCTCGCTCTCGGAAAGTAAAGAGAACAGCTTATGTTTTATAGATAGGAAAACAATAACTGAGATGTGACCGTTCAATCTGAAGCAGCAGATGTCATTTTTAGAATACTTCAATACACGAGTCAAAATTCACCCAAGGCTGAAAAACGGCTTAAGAACGTTGGCTAAACTGGAACACTAGTGTGAGCCCATAGCAAATTAATGGAATCAAATGTTTGCAGAGCCTGTTTTGACTGGAGTGATGCTTAGAATTCCATTAAAAATGTATCTCTTTTTATTTTACCACTACAATCTGTTCGTCAGACGAAACTGGATAAAAACAACTTGTGTAGAAAATAAGGGGCGGCAGGGTAACTTACTGGTTAGAGCGTTGGACTAGTGACCGAAAGGTTGCAAGTTCATATCCCCGAGCTGACAAGGTACAAATCTGTCGTTCTGCCCCTGAACAGGCAGTTAACACACTCGTTCCTAGGCTGTAATTGAAAATAAGAAATTGTTCTTATTAACTGACTTGCCTAGTTAAATTAAGGTAAAATCCGCACCTCGATGCTGTCAACTGCGCTTATGTCTGCATAATGAAAAAGTAGGGAAAAAAATAAAAACTTCTGACTATTTCTGGTTTAGCAATCAATGACAAACGAGCTCTCTGCCCAGACTTACATAATTACAAAGACGAGATTATCCTGATTACTGAGTTATCCTGGCACTGAGTTTGAAGGTAAGCCTTCAAATACACTCACATGTACACCTCCAATTGACTCAAATGATGTCTGAAGCTTCTAAAGCCATTACATGTTTTTCTGGAATTTTCCAAGCTGTTTAAAGGCACAGTCTACTTAGCGTATGTAAACTTCTGTCCCACTTCAATTGTGAAATAATCTGTCTGTAAACAATTGTTGGAAAAATTACTTGTGTCATGCACAAAGTAGATGTCCTAACCGACTTGCCAAAACTATAGTTTGTTAAAAATATATTTGTGTAGTGGTTGAAAAATTAGTTTTAATGACACCAACTTAAGTGTATGTAAACTTCCGACTTCAACTGTATTCATGTGAAATGCCTTGGTTCACCGAGTTGGGCCTTTTCACGGCATGCTTGTAAGGCTCTGATCATCAAACAAGGTTCCAACAAGTTTACTTTTGTTCTTCTCTGTAGTTGTCCGGTATCTGGTGATTTGTCGTGTAGTCCTGAACAGAACTGCAGAGTTTACTTTCCATCCATTCGCTCTTAAAGATGATTCTTTGAAGATAGGCTAGCTTGCCATGTTGATTGCCAGTGGAGTGATGAGAGCAGAGTAACATAATGGTCCTACTTAAATTAGTTTCCAAAATACTTTACTTGGGACAGCTAATCAACCATACCAACGATTGTTCGGGAAGTGAGGTTAGCGTCTCTACCTCGTGTTGAGATTCACAGTTCAAACCACTTTAAACTTGTTGCTTGATGCTTTTCTGGTCTGGTATGTTCAGTTCTTTACTTATCATTTATAGAGTTTGTTCAAAAGGGACGGCTGACATCAGGCTGACATGCTCTCTGACCTCACTCGGGGCATGACTTGTCACTTGTACAAAGTTGTGTAAAACAATTATCACTTATAGTTTCTATGCAGTGGTAACACTTTCCAATTTCCTTTATAACATTTTTAATGACATGATAGTTGTCACGACTTCCGCCGAAGTTGGTGCCACTCCTTGTTTGGGCGGCGTTCGGCGGTCGACGTCACTGGTTATCTATCCGCCACCGATCTACGTTTCATTGTCCAATTGTTTTGTCTTTATTTTACACACCTGGTTTCCCATTCCATTATTATTTATTACCTATTTAACCCTCTGGTTCCCACATGGTTTTGTGCGTGTTTGTTCTGTGTTTAGCAGTCGCTACTATTTTGTGAGCTGGATTGTTTTCCCTGCGTGGAATGTATTTTGTCGTCGTCTTGAGTAAAAGTCTGTTATTACTCATCCTCTGTGTCCTGTGCCTGACTCCGTCCCACCTGCTGCACATTCTATGTTATAAATATTGATCCAGTGATTGTTTTTGAACGGGTTCAATTTTCAGATGGAAAAATGTATGTTTGACAAAGCACATTCCTTTGGTGGATTTGGAGAGGGAGACCTGAATCTTCTGCCCTTGATTTACAACAGGACGTGAGTTGTTAATCCCCACTAGTTCTTTCCTTCCCCCCTCTGGGGGTGAGAGGGGGTCTGATTGAAATTATTTATTGCAAACCTGATCTGACCTAGTTACTTTCTCATGGACAGTCATGACAATGTCTACTTGCATGAATACTCAGACAGTATATAAGTCTGTTTCTATTGTGTGCCAAATGTCTCATTTTGCTTCACAAATCACATTCATTTACACAGGGCAGGCCCGACATAAGCAACTCTCAGTTGGGGTCTTAACTTACTATTGAGTGTAAGAATAGTTGAACACACAAGGTGCAAATTCGAAATTTGGTTGTGAATCAGCAGTTTTTCTCTTGATGTGTCAGTCACTGACCGTCAGTCAATTAGTCGTGTCAGCAGACAATTTTTAGATTGGTAGTTAGTTTGGCCTGCTATCTAAACTTGTAGTAATCATGGCCAAATATCGACCGGGCACTCAGGGCACATGCACAGGGGCCCTGACCTCCAGTGGACCCCCCATTGATTTTGTTAGTCATTCTCACTTAGATTTATATTAGTGTAGAATTTCAGCTTTCAAACTGCTCATTTGTTATCTTTGCCCCATGGCAAAATGAGTAGAATAGCATGACATTTGTTATAGAATTGCAACAAAAACAATATATCCCAGTGTAAAATGAGTAGAATTGTAGGAAATTAGCTGTAAAACTGCAATTGTTTTATTTTTGCCCCATGGCAAAATTAGTAGAATAACATGACATTTGTTATAAAATTGCTAAACTGTTCTCTCCTCCCCATGGCAAAATGTGTAGAAATGCAGGTAATGTACTTTAAAACTTTTGGGGGGGGGATTTTACAGTGCAGCTACACAAGACCAACTTAGCCTATCCATGTCCAGTGTAGGCCTTAATCTAAAGACTACAGTGTTGTTTTTTGGAATGTACAGTACTGTATATGGGTCAATGTGTTCATCCCTGGTCACCAGGTGTCAGAGGAATAGGGGGGATCACACAATCTTAATGACCTCGGCCAGCATCTGCAGTCACTCTGGAATCACCTGCTGTTCATCCCAGGAAAGCTAATTAAATGTGGAATCCAATTATGGGAATGGTAATGAAATTTCCAAATGGGGAAACTCGTAATCTATTCATTGAGGTGTTTAATTACAAGCGGGTGTGTGAATTTGAGATACGTTGCACCACTGGATTTAGCGGATCAAGGGAAGGGTGGGTGTTTGTGTGTGTGAGAGATAGAGAGAAGTTATGGGCCTCCCGAGTGGAGCAGTGGTGTAAGGCGCTGCATTGCAGCGTTAGCTGTGTCACTAGAAATCCTGGTTCGTGTCCAGGCTCTGCCGCGACCAGGAGACACATGGGGTGGCGTACAATTGACCCAGCATCGTCCGAGTTGGGGGAGAGATTTGTCGGCAGGGATGTTCTTGTCCCATTGTGCTCTAGTAACTCCTGTGGCAGGCCAGGCGCAATGCATACGGACACCAGGTGCACAGTGTTTCCTCTGACACATTGTGTTAAGAAGCAGTGTGGCTTGGCTGGGTTGTGGGCCTTTGTGGAAATGTTCTCAGGTTGCCTTCAGACGAGTCCCATGACACTTGTGGGGGTTGTAGAGAAAAACGGAGAACATTGTGTTCATGAGAGTCTTCCCTTTTCCTCCCCTTTCCAAAACCATTCGGACGCTACAGACATTTTTGTGAGAATATTTTCAGGATGTGTCATGGTCTGACAAACATCGTTGTAGCTCGGCCATCTTCCACCGTGTCATGGTCTGACAAACACAGCTGTAGCTCGGCCTCCTTCCACCGCAGATGCGGAAGGCCGACATAGGCAGATCTCTAGCTTAAACTGACAGATTTTGATGGGATTCTTTTATTAGGTTACTTAGATTGATGCACGGTTGTGTCAATAGACTTAAGGATTAACCTGTTTTCACATTTATCGATTCCCTGAGACAGTTTTTGGGTCCATATCTCGCATGTTAAGGTTTCTAAATGTACCGTTTAAGAACACTCTAAACCAAGTTGAAGTATTACCGTATTCAAAGTGAAAAAACATGAATCTCCTCTTTGCTGATCAACAAAAAACATTCTTATCCACTCTGTTGTCTTGAAAATGTACATTTACCCCACCAACTCAACACCAACGGTAGAGTGCTGACATCAATCCCTTCGGCTTGAAAGTAATAATTCATTTAGAGACAAACAAGAGGCTGAGTAAGTGGAGGAGGTATGCAAGGAGGAGAGAGGCTGAAGGGGATGAGAGGTGGTGGTTCCCTGAACTCTGTAGGCAGAAGTGGCGGTGACTAGAGGGAGAGGGAGCTTACCGGGGTCGGGACTAATCAGTTGTTACATTTCCCATTGTTTTTTATTCCTTGCCCCATTAGAGCTCTAGTGCATTTGGTTCCTTTGATCAGAGCATTAAAAGGCTGTCAGGGTCCGAGACACCACACATGTAGGCCTGCTAATACAGGATGGCCGGAGGGACAAACTGAGCAGGGCCTTGTTTCCCAGAGCCTTCATAGCGTATCAGCGTTAGAACATTTTTACATTGTAACTTTAGTAGCCAATGTGTTTCCTAGAGCCTTCGTTAGTAACGAGGCTGTTAAAAACCTTTGCACATCTACACGTGATCCAGACAACTCATAGAGCAACCAAATTGAATCATTAGGCTTCTTTTCTGCTGAACATCACAAGACAGCATTCTTAAACAACGTGTTTTGTGTGAATGGGCATGATCATACGATGACAAATATTTAATTTGGATAATGTATAGGATATTTGAAATGTGTAACAATTTGTCAAGATTAGTTGTATCCAAAGCTGAATCGCATCTGGTACAAATTGGAAACACCTGGAACACCAAGCCATTGTCAGAGGTCAGTGGAACAACAATAATACAGCATGGCTGCTATTCAGCCGATTGTTGCTCTCCAACATTGGTTGGTGTATAGAAATGTGCATATTCGCAAAACAACCTAAGCCCTTGACAGACTCACAATGATGCGGCTATCGTTCAAAAATACAGGCTCCCATGAGAAGAGATACTCAGACTGCTTGTCCTGCTCTGACATTCACAGGCAATGGACACAGGGACATTCTATGGGCGAAAGGAGCCTAATCAAGCAGTTAGGACCATAACATCTGATTGTGACGACAGTGACCTTGAGGGCACTGACAGCAAGGAAGAAAGGACCCCAGAATCAGGTTTGAGAGGAAGTGAAATAATAGTTTAAGCCCAACTTGTATACAATAATTACTCCTGGAAGAAATATTCCAAATCCAAAATAAGAGAGACAGACAGGCACAGAGACAGGAGAGGACAGACGGGAGAGGACAGAGAGACAGAGTGGGACAGGAGAGGACAAAGAGAAAGAGACATTGATGAGGAAGGGGAGCGAGAGAGAGCGGTAAAGCGATTCAGGTCAGCGAGAGAGGTCAGGGACATATGGAGACATATTTGTATTGTTGCACAATACAAATATGTCCTGAACAAATGTTTTTCTGAAAAGAGTGCTTGATTTTACTATATTTTATGTAATAAGTGTTCTGAAAAGATCTGATGAGGTACCCTCATGGCACAGCTTTAAACCGAGGCAACAGAAAAATGTCTGGGTGTGGGGGGGTAAAAGTATTTTCTTATATTATTGATACTATCATGTCCACTCCCCCTCTCCGGCGATCAACGTCCCCGGTCTACTAACCACCGGTCCTGGCAACCCATCCTTACGCACACCTGGACTTCATCATCTCCCTGATTACTTCCTTTATTTAGCACTCTGTTGTTATCACCAACCAGGCAATATTGTTTACGTTGCCATGTTCTAGACAATTTTCTTGCTTTGTAGCCGTCAATGGTCTTTGTCATTAATCTCACTAACTGCACTTGCTTCCTGATGCTAACCTTTGCCATTTAAAGCCAAAACATCAGAACAGGTTCACGTTCATTTGTAAGAGGAATGGATTTAGGGCCACAAACATGCTGTTCATTACTTCACAGCTGCAGACAGCGAGGAAGAGGGTTAGCATAGGTGGTGGATGACAAAGCTTGATGATCATTAGCAAGACATCCTGTCATAGAGAGAGAGGTTGAGAGAGAGGAAAAGAGATTCCCAGTCTAATCAATCGCATGCCCCAACCATATAGGCAGGAGCTGGCTGTGTCTGAAAATGTTACTATTAAATCCATGCTTCCTCCATTGTTGTTTTCTCTCAAAGTGCATTGAAACAGTGACTTATCATTGACCCAAGCTCTGCTCAAATAATCCCTACCATTGTGTCACTGAGTTATCGTAGTGTTGCAGCAAATGTACATTGGCCCAGGGGCGTTGGCAGTCATTATGTAAGTACCCTAATTTATGTACCTCTAACTCCCCTGAATGCTTCTGTCAATCCTACAGCTATTGTGTGCCTGTGAACCTGAGTTATACTGTTAACACTTAGGTGGTTTGCACTAGTAGGAAGTCCACTGTCTGCAGCACACCCTGCACTATCAGCTCAAACATAAATATCACTGTTATGTCTACCTGTGATAAGCCTCCCAGTAAAGCAATAAAAACAATCAAGAATCCCAGAAAAGTGCTAAAAAACTGCCCACATTAAGATAGTGCGCAGCCTAAAAAACATGGTTCATGAAATTGATATCTTCCTAGTAACAGTCATTATTTGAATGTTATATCTCCACATGATACAGTGGTAGCAATACATGGTTTCAACATCTTCAGAAGACACAGGAATACCAAATGGTGGAGGTGTTGCCATATATGTTCAGAGTCATATTCCTGTAAAGCTTAGAGAGGATATCATGTCAAATGCTGTGGCTACAAATGCAAAGGCTACAGGTTCACCTGCCTCAGCTAAAGCCCACTCTTGTAGGAAACTGCTATAGGCCACCATGTTCTAACAGATGAGTATCTGGATAATATGTGTGAAATGCTTGATAATGTATGTGATATCAACAGAGGTATATTTTCTGGGTTACCTACATATTGACTTGCTTTCATCAAGTAAAAAGCTTCAAACTGTAACTAGTGTCTGCAGTCAACCTACAGTGGTTTCTCAACTAAAGGTTTTGCGATTATGCATTAAACAATGCCGACATTAATTTCTACTCCCGTCTCATGTCCTGTCCTTATATTAGTTGTATAAGTAATACAGTGTGCTACACAACAGGTCACTCTGTACTTTTCTCCGTTCATCTTTCCCTCGATCCTGACTAGTCTCCCAGTCCCTGCCGCAGAAAAATATCCCCACGGAATGATGCTGTCACGCACAATGCTACACCGTAGGGATAGTGCCAGGTTTCCTCCATATGTGACACTTGGCATTCAGGCCAAAGAGTTCAATCTTGGTTTCTTCTGACAATGGTGTGAGGGTCCTTTTGGTGCCTTTTGGCAACCTCCAAGCTGGCTGTCGTGCCTTTTACTGAGGAGTGGCTTCCGTCTGGCCACTCTAAAATAAAGGCCTGAATGGTGGACTACTACAGAGATAGTTGTCCTTCTGGAAGGTTCTCCCACCTCCACAGAGGACCTCTGGAGGTCTGTCAGATTGACCACCTCAGCTCAATTTTGAGTCCCATAGCAAAGGGTCTGAATACTTAGGTAAATAAGGTATTTCTGTTTTTTTATTTTTAATACATTTGTGAAAATTTATGAGGATATTTTTTTTTTTCATCAATTTTAGAATAAGGCTGTAACGTAACAAAATATGGAAAAAGTCAAGGGGTCTGAATACTTTCCGAATGCACTGTAGGCTGGGAAGGAGAGGAATTGCCACACTTTCATTGCATTAACTGTTTTCCAGAATTTAGACGGATCACCAAGAGAGTCTGAGATATAACTTATGAAGTAACTAGATGTAGCTTTCCTGATTGAAGTGCATATTTTTCTCAATTGCCTTAAAAGCTGCCAATCAGCTACAGACTCAGTTTTTTTACATTGTCCTAGGCCTGATTTCTCATCATAATAAGTTCTGAAAGTTCTATAAAAGGTCCAAGAATTTGTTCTATTTTTTTCTATGTTTGTCTGCCAGTGTAACGGTTTTCGTAGGTGGAAGAAGGTGTGGACCAAAGCGCAGCGTGGTACTTGTTCATGAGTTATTTAACTAAACACTGAAATACAAAACAACAACGTGAATAAACAAAAAAAACGAAACAGTCCTGTAAGTTGCAGAAAAACACTAAACAGAAAATTAAACACCCACAACCAAAAACGTGAAAACAAGCTACCCAAGTATGATTCTCAATCAGAGACAACGAACGACATCTGCCTCTGATGGAGAACCATACTAGGCCAAACACATAGAAATATAACATTGAAAAAAGAACAGACTACCCACCCCAACTCACGCCCTGACCAACCTAACACAAAGACATGAAAAAAGGAACTAAGGTCAGAACGTGACAGCCAGAGATACAAAAATAGATGAGAACAATTCTAGAGCTAATTCAGGGTCAGGCATTGATGATCAAGGAAAAGTCAGCGTAATACACATCATGACTTGGCCGGTGTAGGCTGTCATTTTAAATAAGAATTTGTTCTTAACTGACTTTTCTAGTTTAATAAAGGTTCAATCAAATTAAAATGAAAAGCTTTTTTTTCTCTTCATATTTACACAAGGATCAGTGTTAATAGGTTTGGTATCTCTAATGCATGCAAAAGGACAGTGAAAACTGATATCATTAGCAAAGATTTGTCAGAATTAGGTGAATCAATTAGGAATTTGCTGGAATTCTTACATGAATCTGTGGTATTTGTCAGAATTAGGTGAATTTGCTGGAATTCTTACATGAATCTGTGGTTTTTGCAATTATTTAAGTCGGGTTAAAGTCAAGACAAATATTCTTAGGCCAAGGGAAGCCAAGAATTGAACAAAATATAAACGCAACATGCAACAATTTCAAAGATTTTACTGAGTTACAGTTCATATAAGGAAATCAGTCAAATAAAATAAATAAATTAGGCCCTAATCTATGGATTTCACATGACTGGGAAGACAGATATGCAAAAAATGGGACTCACAGTCTAGGTATTTCTGTGCCATCATATTGCCATCGTTAAATAGCAATTATGTTTGTTGTCTGTAGCTTATGCCTGCCCGTGCCATAACCCCACCGCCACCATGGGGCACTCTGTTCACGACGTTGACATCAGTAAACCGCTCGCCTACACAGCACCATACATGTGATATGCTGTTTAAATCAGCTTCTTGATATGCCACACCTGTTAGGTGGATGGATTATCTTGGCAAAGGAGAAATGTTTAACCAACAATGTCTAGGATCTTTTATTTCACCTCATGAAACATGGGACCAACACTGTACCTTTTACATTTATATTTGTTCCGTGTTAAATTCCATAAGACAACTCATTTAGATGACAGAAAAGGTTTTAAGTATTCATAATCCCTGCAACAGATACATGTGTATTTTGGTTTATGGACATATCTACAACCAAAAGCTCAAGTGTTTTGGGCATGGTGATATTTAGAGAACATGATGCCAAATAAGTTGATTACACATACAGTATGTAACAGTGGGGGTATCCATATTTGTGGCATTTGAAATAATAGCACTGGACGAGCTTACCACAATGGGCTTCCCAACCAGCGTAACAGTAACAGAGCTAACAGTTGAATTCAACTTTATGGTCACAAGATTATTACTGATAATACCCCTGGGAATATGGATATCTGTAGAAGTGCAATGATAACTCTGTGAAATAGTGGGGATGGGAAGAATTACTTGAGCAATATTTTATATGATATAGGCCAAGATAACTCTTGCCTCTTTCCTATTTCAATGCAAGCCATCCCTCTTGTAAAACTGGGGCCTCTCCCAGAAGTTGTCAAAATTGTCAATGAACTCCAAATCCATCAAGGAAGAGTAGGATTTAAGCCAGTAGTGTATACGGAGGAGACGACTAAAGTGATCAATCCCACAACCTATTGTTGGTGAAGGCCCGGAAATGAGAACCAACTTGTTGTACTCCTATAGCCTGCCTATGAGCACATTGAAGTCAGCTTTGAATTGCTCCGATTCATGAAGTACGATATCTCTTCTACCAAAATGAATGACTACTGTGTGAGTTCCTCACGAGCATATGCATATGTAACCGAATGTTGGGAAAGTTACCAATTTGTTAAAATATGTAAATTATAATACACTGCTCAAAAAAATAAAGGGAACACTTAAACAACACAATGTAACTCCAAGTCAATCACACTTCTGTGAAATCAAACTGTCCACTTGGGAAGCAACACTGATTGACAATACATTTCACATGCTGTTGTGCAAATGGAATAGACAACAGGAGGAAATTATAGGCAATTAGCAAGACACCCCCAATAAAGGAGTGGTTCTGCAGGTGATAACCACAGACCACTTCTCAGTTCCTATGCTTCCTGGCTGATGTTTTGGTCACTTTTGAATGCTGGGGGTGCTTTCACTCTAGTGGTAGCATGAGACGGAGTCTACAACCCACATAAGTGGCTCAGGTAGTGCAGCTCATCCAGGATGGCTAATCAATGCGAGCTGTGGCAAGAAGGTTTGCTGTGTCTGTCAGCGTAGTGTCCAGAGCATGGAGGCGCTACCAGGAGACAGGGCAGTACATCAGGAGACGTGGAGGAGGCCGTAGGAGGGCAACAACCCAGCAGCAGGACCGCTACCTCCACCTTTGTGCAAGAGGGAGCAGGAGGAGCACTGCCAGATCCCTGCAAAATGACCTCCAGCAGGCCACAAACGTGCATGTGTCTGCTCAAACGGTCAGAAATAGACTACATGAGGGTGGTATGAGGGCCCGATGTCCACAGGTGGGGGTTGTGCTTACAGACCAACACCATGCAGGACGTTTGGCAAATTTGCCACTGGCGCCCTGTGCTCTTCACAGATGAAAGCAGGTTCACACTGAGCACATGTGACAGACGTGACAGTCTGGAGACGCCGTGGAGAATGTTCTGCTGCCTGCAATATCCTCCAGCATGACCGGTTTGGAGGTGGGTCAGTCATGGTGTGGGGTGGTATTTCTTTGGGGGGCCGCACAGCCCTCCATGTGCTCGCCAGACGTAGCCTGACTGCCATTAGGTACCGAGATGAGATCCTCAGACCCCTTGTGAGACCATATGCTGGTGCGGTTGGCCCTGGGTTCCTCCTAATGCAAGACAATGCTAGACCCCATGTGGCTGGAGTGTGTCAGCAGTTCCTGCAAGAGGAAGGCATTGATGCTACGTTCCCCAGACCTGAATCCAATTGAGCACATCTGGGACATCATGTCTCGCTCCATCCACCAACACCACAGACTGTCCAGGAGTTGGCGGATGCTTTAGTCCAGGTCTGGGAGGAGATCCCTCAGGAGACCATCCGCCACCTCACCAAGAGCATGCCCTGGCGTTGTAGGGAGGTCATACAGGCACGTGGAGGCCACACACACTACTGAGCCTCATTTTGACTTGTTTTAAGGACATTACATCAAAGTTGGATCAGCCTGTAGTGTGGTTTTCCACTTTAATTTTGAGTGTGACCCCAAATCCAGATCTCCATGGGTTGATAAATTTGATTTAACATTGATAATTTTTGTGTGATTTTGTTGTCAGCACATTCAACTATGTAAAGAAAAAAGTATTTAATAAGATTAATAAGAATATTTCATTCATTCAGATCTAGGATGTGTTATTTTAGTGTTCCCTTTATTTTTTTGAGCAGTGTATTATTAATGTTATATGTAATGTGCAAAAATATTCAAAGAAAAATAACATTTGCAGTGTACAAACTTAACATGATAAACAGGAAATACATTTGCTCTCACGAGTGGCTAACAATAACTATCTGAAAGCCACGCCCCTAATAGGCCACGGCTCAAGGAGAAAAAAGACCCAGCTGCTGGGTCAATCCAGCATAAATATGATTAAATTAACCCAACATGTTGTGTAATTCAGGCAAAATAACCCATTGTGTGTTCTGTCCAATATTTACCCAGCACTGGGTTATCAAATACCCCAAATTGGGTTGTTTTTAACCCAGCATTTTTTAGAATGTAGGCACACTGCTCCACCACCTCATTACTGTACCAGACAATTGTTGTGTCTCAAATGGCACCCTATTCCCTATAGTGTACGTATTTTGAACAAGACCCATAGGGCTCTGGTCAAAAGTATGTAGGGAATGGCGTGCCATTTGGGACGCAGTCATTCACTATTCACCCAGGGAGACTCACATGAGTCAACTACTGTGGGCTCTTCTGCAGTTGCCATGTCAACTCCTTCTCATATGCCAGTGGGGGATTTGTACTGGAGTCTGGGAAAGATGTGACAACTAGTATGTCGGCGCTGTGTCAACGTTGTTTTATAGTCACTGGTCATAAGGCATGGACTATCTTGTGAATGGTCTAAGACTATGGAATGATTATGTTACCTTTGCATGACCAGAGGTTGCCAATTATTGTATGGATGTTTGAAGGGGATTTGATGATGATGATGACGTTCTTTGAGTGTTTGTTGAAAATTCTAATCTAATGTTAGCTAATGTCCTGGGAATGTCCTAGGTTTGCTGGGTACCAGCCCCTTCACACAATTTGCTGCCTCACAAAAATGTGTTTTGTAGATTTTGCTACAATTGTGTTAATGTAACATGATAACTGCACTGTACAATCTACACAGCACCACATGTGCACTCGAAGCTTTCAACTCTCGAAGTCGGTAATACACACTGACGAATGAGTCCCTCGACAATGCCAGCTTCCAGATTTGCAACAAAATGGATGATTTATTAATTCATTATAGTAATTATGAGGTAAAAATCAATCATCAGATATTTGATACTAGGGCGAGAGTCACTCTTGAATGCTCTCTCAGATGGTGTGCTTTTCAACAAGTCATGAATGTAATTAGCCTTTAGCACCCGAACCTGCTGTGTTTAGGCTAACCTCCTCAAAACTACCTGCGTGGTCGTCATTGACACCAGTCTGGTCGGCTGAAATGACGCAGAAAGATGGAAATAGATTACGCTTTTTGTAAAAGTAGAAATATTTCATAAAGGACTTGGGAGGAGATACACTAAATGGTGTTTTTTCACTAAGTGAAAATGATTTTGAAACTTTTCACATATGTATCGCTGACAAAAAGTCCCACTTTACAGAGCATTACATTCATGGGTAATTACTGTGTACCTAATATGGATGAATATCTATCTAGTGTAATATGGAACACATCACATTCATAAACAATCATTAAACAGGCTTTATGCACAACCTCTAATTTATGTCAAAACAAATCCCTTCCTTAAACACACACTGTGTGTCTGTGTGTGTGTGTGTGTGTGTGTGTGTGTGTGTGTGTGTGTGTGTGTGTGTGTGTGTGTGTGTGTGTGCGTGCGTGCGTGCATTATCACTCACCAACCACTTTCTTCACATACCCATAAATTAACCCTGTTGGTCTTTTCTCACATTGGAAGTCATTAACTCAAAATGTCTAGCGCTAATTTCAGGTGTTGCATGTATTACTGTGTATGATGGTGTTTGTCTACAATGCAGTAAGTATGCTTAGGCTTTCTCACTTCTCAACGTGTAGAATTAGACTAATGCAAGGATAAAGTCAGCCAAGAGAATAGTATTTTTTTTGGCATCCAAATTAGCGCAGGCACAAAGGCAGCCTTCGGTTCACTCTCCACTATTCTGCTAATTGGCCCGTTTGGGGAATGGTGCTCTAAAAACTCTCTTCCTTCAATCAAGACACTTGCATGATCACTTTCTATTGCTCTTTCTTATATACAGTGGGGCAAAAAAGTATGCCACTTGCCACTGTACACATAGCCACACACACACCCGACTGTCCTCAATATGCATGCATACAGCCACCCATCAAGTTCCTTGTTCTCCACATGTACTCTGCACACCAGCATTTACAGGCGTCCTCAAATACCCCAACAAAGCTTTATCTCTCACACATGCACACACACACTGTATGTTCTTGTCTGGCTACCCAGACTCGGCCAAACGTTACACCAGGCCCACAAATGTTAGTTTCTTCTCCTGAATGAGTCTTGATCGGAGTACCTCCCCGACCCTTCTACGAATGCGAACACATTTGGGGAAGTATGATTGGTCCAGAAACCAAAGGGTTGGGCAAGAGCTAGAACACATTTGGGTAAAGCGGTGGTTTGAAAATTCATCATAGGCTTTGATACTCTGATTGGTTAGAGACTATCAAATCACTGATTACTTTATTTTGTACAATGCCCCCCATGCCCCTCGTCACCACAAATGACTTCAATCATGGCAGTCTCAGACTAAAGTATGTAGTGAATGACAGAGCAGAGGAAGAATTTAGTGTGAGTCATCACTCATCAGGCTACATTTGTTCAAGGGTTAAGAGGGATTTAAGGCACAAACACACACACATGCACACACAGACAAACAAGGCCAACTCCCTTATATGCTTCCATGTGCACTCAGATGGTTATGTACTCACTGCCTGTTTACAGAACAACCTATTTAGCATAAAATTATTGTTTACATGTAGCTAATGGTGTCCTCATAATACCTCACCCTTGCTGCGAGAGAAACATAATATTTATGGATGAACGGGCATTCGAGTTTGTATGAGTGGGGGAATGTGTCCTTGGTTTGAACACTACACTGCAATGGGAAACTGTAAATGATAAGATTTTTCTTTGTATTATTAACAGTAAAATACTTGTTTTACAGCATTATACTGTAAATTATGGTGCATTGTGGCAAAATGTTGTTTGTGGGCAAATAATGACTATTTCGAATGGCACTGTAATTCAACCCCGCAGAAAACAGTATTGTACCATATCTTTAGGGCGGCAAAAAACATTTGACCACCAGTGGGTGCATGGTATTGTTGTTTCTGTCTCATTAACATATTTTGAGGTGTGCCTTGTAAGAGGTTATATTTTTGCACCTGTGAGTGAGAATGCTGTACCAATTTAACTCCTATGAGGTTATAGGGCCCTATCAATGTAAAATGCATAGGGGACAGATTGGAGTGGCAGCCAATTTCAAACCTTAAACTGTTGAGCATTTTACCATATCCTTTTGGTCTGTTTTGCCCTGTAGTCACTGCCAGTTTGGAAGCCTTTTGTTAAGGTGTCTAGAAGTTCAAGTGATATAAAACACCAAATATTAATTAATATTCTGTAATGTTTGTAAACACTTTATCTAGCAGGCAACCTGCTTGCACCAATCACATGTAATTACAGTAAAATACAGTGAAATACAAAATACTTGTCATGACTTCCGCCGAAGTCGGCCCCTCTACATGTTCGGGCGGCGTTCGGCGGTCGACGTCACCAGCTTTCTAGCCATCGCCGCGACATTTTTCTATTATCCATTTGTTTTGTCTTGTTCCATTCACACCTGGTATGCATTCCCCAATCACACTACATGTATTTATTCCTCTGTTCGCTCTCATGTCTTTGTGTGAAATTATTTGTGTGTTATGTGTTGTACGCACTAGGCTAAGCGTTTGTTATTTTCCGTGTGTTTTCACTAAGCTTATTTGTATTGTTATACATTTATGTTGTGTGACTATTGTGAGCGCTATACACTTTGCCTTGTTGGCTGGAGGAGGTTTTTGACACAGCTGCGTCCGTCTGTATATCTCTCCTGCCGTAATAAAGTGTGCGCCTGTTCACAATTCTCTGCTCTCCTGCACCTGACTTTACCTCAAGTACGCACACGCCTGACAACTCTCTTCAACGAATGGAACTAATCCATTAACTTGTTTATTCACGATTACGGTAGCATTTACTCTTCTTTTTTTTAAACAATATAATTATACAGTATATTTACACTTTTACTGTGGGTCATTACACAGTATTTGCTTTGATACTGTATTTATTACAGTAAGTGTACTGTAATATGAAATACATCATTTTACTTGCCACCGAGCTGCCTGTAACTCCTTTACAGTGTTGTGTTATATGTTTGTGAATACCTGATTGAAAAAAAAAACCTAGCATGCCATTGGAGGAGACTGATAAATTGGTGTTTAGGCTATTATGTCATAGGTACAGTGCACTATAAAGGCTTCATATATACTATGTTTGAGTGGTTTGTTATTAAGGTCATATCACTTTTAAAGACAGGAAATGCAAATGCTTATTATCTATAAGTCCAATAAATAACTGCAACAAAGTCAAAGCAATTGTAGGTTAAATCAATTATTTGTATTACTTGGTTATCCTTTTATTTGTATGATGGAGTTAAGATCTGTTATCCCACCCAAGCAATAAATAGTTGGCCTATACTACAGAAAATAAAAAGGAGAAATGGAACTACAAGCACCATCACGTGGTCAAAGATGTTTGACTGAATTTTGACACCACATTTGGCCACGAAAACAGTGGCCTGTTTGTGCCATTAGACTAGACCTACAAGCTAGGGCTTCCCAATGCATGGGCTCCAATGTTGTAAAAAGAAGCGGTAAAAATAACAGTGCCTTTGTGTCTGGGTCGACGCTGTGTATCACGCTATGATAATAATATTTAGGTATGTTGGCATGCTGTGGGACAGGCAACTCAGTGAAGGAGTCCACATTATTTCAAAGCAGAGCAATATTATTATCCCCTGCTGGACGAATCGATTTATCCAACCTTTTTTTAAATGCTAGTGACCAATTACATTGCAAGTGCATCTATTCTAAACCTGCACGGTTCAGCTGTAACTAAAGCCGAATCCCGCTCATTACAAGGTCAAGCTTTAAACAGAGACTGACCATTCCCGTCAGTTTAACGTCTAGTTTTTATGTACATTTGGTTGAGCTGTCAACTAAACCAAATTTCACGCGAAATCAAGAAACCATTTCAACATGTCATTGGATTTAGGTAAAACATTGGTTGAAAAAAATACTAAATGTCCTTACGTTTATATGTTTCTGCAATTCCAATCAGTTTTCCAGACTGATTCAACGTCTTCACATATATTTTGGGGGTTAAAATGACTTGAAACAAGGTTGATCCAACCAGTTTTTGCCCAGTAGGTTGTGTGGGTCGGAAAGAAACCACAAGCCTTTCTCTATCTCTCTCTCTCTCTCTCTATCTCGCTCTCTCTCTCTCCTCCAATCAGCGTTGTATAATTACCGAGACCCACTCCCCCTCTTTCGCATGTAACACCACGTGATCATACCCAGACTTCTAACCTGCTGCTGGTGCGCGCAACGCGGATTCCAGATATAGAGAGATGAGGCGAGCGCAACTGACGGACTCACTGAGCGTCTGAACACAACTAGCAGACCCGTGGCATTTATGGATATTACTAGGACGTCGCCGTTTCGAAACCGTGGATTATAAACATTCTTTGTTTCTATTTCTTCCTTCCACCCACCACTTTTTTTTATTTGTTATTTTCTATCCTCATGGGTGAACATCGTTCCTCTTCCTGCCCGTCCTCTTACGCTGATTTACCTGGCTAACCCCCCCCCCCCCCCCCCCAACACTATCCTACACCCTCCATCGCCCCACTCCCCCAACCCCCTTCATATTGTAGCTGCACCACCTTGGATCGGGCGGAACCCGTTGATTCATCACTTCATGGGGCTCGCTTTCTTGCACGGAAAATGTCCCTTTCTTTGTCACTGAGCGCACCTCTGAAACAGCCAACGTCTGGACCGGAGTTGTTGGTGCGTGTCTACCACTTCTGCCCAGCTCGCTTGTGTAGTCGGGGAACGCCGCTGAACTGAGATGGGTCTGTCGGTGGCGGCGGAGCCCCGACGCCCGAACCAGTGGAGCCGGACAGTGGGAGATTGGGTCTGGATCACCGTTGTTTCGTTTCTCGCCACTTTACCTGTAGAGCAACTTTGCGCTTTCCCGTCTTCCCTGAGCGACTGTCAGACGCCTACCGGCTGGAACTGCTCTGGTGAGAACACCGATAAGTCGGGGGCATTTATTTAGGCTACATTATTATTATATATGTTCTATCTGTTCCAGGTGTGCACCTTAGTGCGCAGCGCGACTGTAACGGTCGCAATGGTAATACGCTTGTCCGCATGCATATGGGAATTTGGGCTGGAAAGCTAATAAATGATCGAGGACACTATCTGCAAATAGCATCGTTTGTGTTTTAGAGAAAACATTCTTCCAAATTGCCGAGAAGTGAGGTGGTCATCAGCCCTTGAGATCTCGGGAATTTCAGGTTATCCTAAGGTCCCCCTATATTACAATAGTCTATGGTTTTCTCATCGAAAACCTACACATACATTCATTTACAAACAAATTATGCTAATCAACATTTTCTAAAATGGTACAATGATGCAAATGTACATGAAATGAACTATTTACCTTTCTTGCATTGTTGTTTTGCTTAATTTATTAATTAGCCTAAATTGGCTATTATTATGAACATGTTATTATTATTATTAGTCGCTGTCAATGTTTCATTTCTATTATTTCTCAGCATCGGTTCATTACTTGAGGAATTCAAGTGCCACATTCCAGTTGATATTTAAGACTCCCGAGTCTACAGTGGTCTGAAATCCTCCTAGACATTTATATAAATGTCTACAAGTTTTATTGATTCATGTTATGCTAATAACTCATTAATCTTGTGAGCAATTGGAAATGTGACACCAACGATATTATTTTACCGATCACACACACACACAACTATGCATTTTTCCGCTATAGGCTGCTACAAACCATTTATATTGCCTATTTTACTAGAATATAATATATTATTGTTAGATATTCTCAGTGTATATACAAACACTGAGTGTATAAAACATTATGAAAAACTGTTCTTTCCATGACATAGACTGACCAGGTGAGTCCAGGTGAAAGCTATGAATCCTTATTGATGTCACTTGTTAAATCCACTTCAATCAGTGTAGGTGGAGGGTGAAGACAGTTTTAAGAAAGATTTTTAAGCCTTGAGACAATTGAGACATGGATTATATATGTCAAATTAAACTTTATTTGCCACATGCTCCGAATACAAGTGTAGACTTTCCCGTGAAATGCTTACTTACAAGCCATTAACCAACAGTGCAGTTCAAGAAGAAGAAAATATTTACCAAGTAGGCTAAAATAAAAAGTAACACAATACGAATTATAATAATGAGGCTATGAACGGGGGGCAACGGTACCGAGTCAGGGGTACAGGCTAGTTGAGGTAATCTGTATATGTAGGTGGGGGCGAAGTGACTATGCAAAGGTAACAAACAAACAGCGAGTAGCAGCAGTGTACAAGGGGGGGTAGGGGTAGAAGCTGTTGAGGATTCCTTTGGTCCTAGACTTGGCCCTCCGGTACCGCTTGCCATGTGGTAGCAGAGAAAACATTCTATAACTTGGGTGACTGAAGTTTCTGACAATTTTATGGGCTTTCCTCTGACACTGCCTAATAAATGGCAGGAATTTGGCCCCAGTGATGTACTGGGCCGTTCGCACTACCCTCTGTAGCGCCTTACGGTCAGATGCTGAGTAGGTGCAAGGCGCACAGGTTTGTGTCAAGAACTGCAATGCTGCTGAGATTTTCACGCTCAACAGTTTCCCATGTGTATCAAGAATGGTCCACCACCCAATAGACGTCCGTGAAAATAAATATTAGGAAGGTGTTATTAATGTTTTGTACACTCAGTGTATTATATATACAGTACCGGTCAAAAGTTTTAGAACACCTACTCATTAAAGGGTTTTTCTTTATTTTTTACTATTTTCTACACTGTAGAATAATAGTGAAGACCTCAAAACTATAAAATAACACATATGGAATCATGTAGTAACCAAAAAGTGTTTAAACAAGTCAAAATATATTTTATATTTGACATTCTTCAAAGTAGCCACCCTTTGCCTTGATGACAGCTTTGCACACTCTTGGCATTCTCTCAAACATCAACTGGAATGCTTTTCCAACGGTCTTGAAGGAGTCCCCACACATGCTGAGCACTTGTTGGCTGCTTTTGCTTCACTCTGCGGTCCAACTCATCCAAAGCCATTTCGATTGGGTTGAGGTCGGGTGATTGTGGAGGCCAGGTCATCTGATGCAGCACTCCATCGCTCTACTTCATGGTCAAATAGCTCTTACACAGCCTGGAGGTGTGTTGGGCCATTGTCCTGTTAAAAAAAATGATAGTCCCACTAAACTCAAACCAGATGGGTTGGTGTATCGCTGCAGAATGCTGTGGTATCCCTGCAGGTTAAGTATGCCTTGAATTTTAAATAAATCACTGGAACGAAAAATGTCAAATTTGATCTCATCAGGCAAAAGGACAGATTTCCACCGGTCTAATGTCCATTGCTCAAGTTTCTTGGCCCAAGCAAGTCTCTTCTTGCTTGGACTCTTACTTGAACTCTATAAAGCATTTCTTTGGGCTGGTAACTTAACTTATCCTCTGCAGCAGAGGTAACTCTGGGTCTTCCTTTCCTTTGGCGGTCCTTATGAGAGCCAGTTTCATCATAGCGCTTGATGGATTTTGCGACTACACTTGAAGAAACTGTCAAAGTTCTTGAAATGTTCTGTATTGACTGACTTTCATGTCTTAAAGTAATGATAGACTGTCGTTTCTCTTTGCTTATTTGAGCTGTTTTTGCCATAATATGGAGTTGGTCTTTTACCAAATAGGGCTATCTTCTGTATACCACCCCTACCTACCACACCTACCTTGTCACAACACAACTGATTGTCTCAAACGCATTAAGGAAATACATTCCACAATTTCACTTTTAACAAGGCACGCTTGTTAATTGAAATACATTCCAGGTGACTACCACATGAAGCTGGTTGGGAGAATGCCAAAAGTGTTCAAAGCTGTCATCAAGGCAAATGTTTGATACTTGGAAGAATCTCAAATATATTTAGATTTCTTGAACACTTTTTTGTTTTCTACATGTTTCCATGTGTTATTTAATAGTTTTGATGTCCTCACTATTATTCTACAATTAGAAAATAGTACAAATTAAGAAAAATCTTGGAATAAGTAGGTGTGTCCAAACTTTTGACTGGTTCTGTATCGACACTACCGTTCAAAAGTTTGGGGTCACTTAGACATTTCCTTGTTTTTTAAAGTAAAGCACATTTTTTGTCCATTAAAATAACATTCATTTGATCAAAAATACAGTGTAGACATTGTTAATGTTGTAAATGACTACTGTAGCTGGAAACTGCAGATTTTATAATATCTACATAGGCGTGCAGAGGCCCATTATCAGCAACCATCACTCCTGTGTTCCAATGTCATGTTGTGTTAGCTAATCCAAGTTGATCATTTTAAATTGCTAATTGCTAATTAGAAAACCCTTTTGCAATTATGTTAACACAGCTGAAAACTGTTGTTCTGATGAAATAAGCAATAAAACTGGCCTTCTTTGGACTAGTTTCTGGAGCATCAGTATGCGAGAAATTGTGAGAAATTGCCAAGAAACTGAAGATCTCGTACAACGTTGTGTACTACTTCCTTCACAGAACATCGCAAACTAGCTCTAACCAGAATAGAAAGAGGAGTGGGAGGCCCCGGTGCACAACTGAGTAAGAGAACAAGTACTTTAGAGTGTCTAGTTTGAGAAACAGACACCTCACAAGTCCTCAACTGGCAGCTTCATTAAATAGTACCCACACAACACCAGTCTAAACTTCAACAGTGAAGAGGCGACTCTGGGATGCTGGCCTTCTAGGCAGAGTTGCAAAGAAAAAGCCATATCTCAGACTGGCAAAAAAAGAAAATATTAATATGGGCAAAGTAACACAGACATTGGACAGAGGAACTCTGCCTAGAAGGCCAGCATCCTGGAGTCGCCTCTTCACTGTTGACGTTGAGACGGGTGTTTTGCGGGTAGTAATTTAATGAAGCTGCCAGTTGAGGACATGTCAGGTATCTATCGCAAGTTTACATACACCTTAGCGAAACACATTTAATCTCAGTTTTTCGCAATTCCTGACATTTAATCCTCAAAAAATCCCTGATTTAGGTCAGTTAGGATCACCACTTTATTTTAAGAATGTGAAATGTCAAAATAATAGAGAGAATGATTTATTTCGTCTTTTATTTCTTTCATCACATTCCCAGTGGGTCAGAAGTAAACCCACTGTAAACACTATATTAGTATACGGTAGCATTGACTTTAAATTGTTTAACTTGGGTCAAATGTTTCGGGTACTCTTCCACAAGCTTCTCACAATAAGTTAGGAGGAATGGGCCAAAATTCACCCATTCCTCCTAACAGAGCTGGTGTAACTGAGTCAGGATTGTAGGCCTCCTTGCTCACACACGCCATTTTGCCACAACTTTGGAAGTATGCTTGGGGTAATTGTCCATTTGGAAGACCCATTTGTAAACAAGCTTTTACTTCCTGATTGATGTCTTGAGATGTTGCTTCAATATATCCTCATAATGTTTCCTACCTCATGATGCCATTTATTTTGTGAAGTGCACCAGTCCCTCCTGCAGCAAAGCACCCCAACAACATGATGCTGCCACCCCAGTGCTTCACTGTTGGGATGGTGTTCCCTTTTTCCTCCAAACATAACCATGGTCATTATGGCCAAACAGTTCTATTTTTGTTTCATCAGACCAGAGGACATTTCTCCAAAAACGTCAATCTTTGTCCACATGTGCAGTTGCAAATCGTCGTCTGTTTTTTTTTTATGGCAGTTTAGGAGTAGTGGCTTCTTCCTTGCTGAGCAGCCTTTCAGGTTATGTCGATATAGGACTTGTTTTACTGTGGATATCGATTGTATTGTACCTGTTTCCTCCAGCATCTTCACAAGGTCCTTTGCTGTTGTTCTGGGATTGATTTGCACTTTTCGCACCAAAGTACGTTCATCTCTAGGAGATAGAACTTGTCTCCTTCCTGAGCTGTGTTACGGCTGCGTGGTCCCATGGTGTATATACTTGTCCCATGGTGTATATACTTATTGTTTGTACAGATGAACATGGTACATTCCTGCGTTTGGAAATTGCTCCCGAGGATGAAACAGACTTGTGGAATTCTACACATTTTTTTCTGAGGTCTTGGCTGATTTCTTTTGATTTCCCCATGGTGTCAAGCAAAGACGCACAGAGTTTGAAGGTAGGAGTTGAAATACATCCACTGGTACACATCAAATTATGTCAATTAGCCTATCAGAAGCTTCTAAAGCCATTACATAATTTTCTGGAATTTTCCAAGCTGTTTCAAGGCACAGTCAACTTAGTGTATATAAACTTCTGACCCACTGGAATTGTGATACAGGGAATTATAAGTGAAATAATCTGTCTTTAAACAATTGTTGGAAAAATTACTTGTGTCATGTACAAAGTAGATGTCCTAACCGACTTGCTAAAACTATAGTTTGTTAATTAACAAGAAATGTGTGGAGTGGTTGAAAAACTAGTTTTAATGACTCCAACCTAAGAGTACGTAAACTTCCGACTTCAACTGTATGTATAGCATTTTCTTTTTATCTCCCACGTGCTGTTCCGTTACCTAGAGTTCTTGAGAATATGAACCTTACCACTTTTTTACAGCCCAGAGTAAACTTGTTTTTCCCTTTTCGGTGCCAAACCGATAAAACCATGGGCGGGAGGCTGTAAAGCATGCCTGCATGCCTTCCTGCCTTTGTAAATCATCTGTCTGCCGACGTAGATTTGTTCTGTCGCATTTCCATGTTTGAAACCTAAAATAGCCTCAACCCCTTTCGCCACATTTGAGAGCAATAAGTAAGTGCAAGCATTAGCCTATATCCACGTATTTTACACTGTGCAATTATCACTGTTATTTAGCCTGTAGCCTACATAAAATGCTAAATGATTGTGATGAGAATGAATTATTTTCTTTAATCCATACACTAGGACCTATATTCCCTTTAACTAATTTCCTTCATAAGCAGTAATATGAATGTAGGCCTACTTGAGATAAACACTCTCCAAATCCCCATTCCTATTACCACATATCAAATTTGAATTGATAAGCAAATAGGCACAGGAATTGTGTTTTTAGCAAGAATGTTCTAAATTACACATTTGAGTGTAAATGCATGCAGAGCATCAACTGAAAACTGTAAACTGAGATCTAAATGCTTAAAGCCAACATTCAATATGTGGCCAATGTTGCCAGAGTTACAGGTTGGGATGGTAATCTTGGGAGCATATGACTAAAGATGCTATCCTGCATTTTATGTCCCATTTCCTCAGCCAGTGAAGAATGATGGGACGCATCCCTGGTTTCTAAACTATTACTGGGCCGCTGTAGGTAATTTGGTCAACGCTCTGTCGTTTATCAACCCCGGTTTGCATCCCTCGGTTCTCTGTAATGGACTTGAGACTTATTTTAGTCTGGATAGGGTTGCCTTTTTTACAACTGTTTTGTTTAGTAGGCTGTAAACTTTGTAACTGTGATGTGATTTATCAATGGAGTCTCTCTCTCGGCTTAGCCAAATTGTCGAATTCAGTGATTGTGTTGGTGAAGATGAATGCGTTGTTGATGATGAAGATTCAGTGTCTCCACACTCAAACCCACATGATCCTCTTAGGGGGCTGTGTCTGAGCTTTCACAACCTCCCAACCCTAACCCTCCCACACCCATACAATTAGTAAATGAAAATGTAACAAGTGACAAGTACATTATGAACATGAACGGTAATCCTCAATGACGCAAAACACCATTCCCACTCACCAGAATTCAGTATTTCAGGCTCTGATTGCCATGTGAGTGAAAATCTGTGAAAGTACTAAATAGTAGCTTGACTTAATGGAAGATGTTTTCCTCGCCATGGTCTATTTAAACTGATGATTTAATGAATACATGTTTTCAACACCAAGTCTGTGGCTGATTGGCATTTACAATTAAAATATTTTTATTGCAAAGCTAGAAATGCATTGTATTTTTCATTATAGCCTACTACAATGAACAAAGGATTGTGTGTCCCTGGTGTGATTACTTCATTGACTGTGCTTGGATAATGTACATGATCAGAGATTGAGAGAGAAAATAATTTGGCGAAGATGATGACATCGTGTTATTTTGATATTCTGGAAGGCCTGAATGGTGCTTGGATAGGCAGAAGAGATGGAAAGATTAAAGAACTTTTGTTTTGTTCATAGTTAGATCCCAAATTATATTGCATCTGAACTGTTACCCTATAGACTTAAGACACTGTGGAATTAAAAGTGATAAACAAAACTAACTCTCTGTGAATATGGAGTCATTGGTTTAACAAGTGGTAAAGTTTACAGATATTTATACACAAGCTGGTGAGACTCTGTTGATACAGTCAGACTTTATATTGCATTTTATTAGCAAACACTATTGTAAAAACATTGAATGTGAGAATCGTGAGAATCGCAAGCTCAGAGGATAGAGGTGGAAATCATTCTCCTCACAAGTGGCCTACATTTACGTTAATTACAGTGACTTCAGAAAGTATTCATACCCCTTGACTTATTCCACCTTTTGTTGTGTTACCGCCTGAATTCAAAATTTTATAAAATATTTTTTTCTCACCCATCTACACACAATACCTCTTCATGACAAAGTGAAAACATATTGAAAATGAAATACAGAAATATGTCATTTATATTAGTATTCACACACCTAAATCAACACGTTAGAATCACCTTTGGCAGCGATAACAGCTGTCTTTCTGTGTAAATCTCTAAGAGCTTTGCACACCTGGATTGCGCAATATTTGCCCATTGTTATTTTATAAATTATTCAAGCTCTGTCAAATTGGTTGTTGGTCATTGCGAGACAATTATTTTCAAATATTGCTATAGATATTCAAGCAGATATAAGTCAAAACTGTAACTTGGCCACTCAGGAACATTCACTGTCTTCTTGGTAAGCAACTCCAGTGTAGACTTGGCCTTGCAATTTAGCTTATTGTCGTGCTGAAAGGTGAATTAATCTCTAAGTGTCTGGTGGAAAGCAGACCGAACCAGGATTTCCTCTAGGATTTGTCCTGTGCATAGCTCTGTTCTGTTTATATTTTGTCCTGAAAAACTCCACATCCTTAACAATTACAAGCTTACCCATAACATGAGCAGCCACCACTATGCTTGAAAATATGGAGAGTTGTACTCGGTAATGTGTTTTTGGGTTTGCCCCAAACAACACTTTATTCAGGACAAAAAGCTTTGACACATTTTTTACAATATTACGTTAGTGCCTTGCATACAGGATGTAGGATGTTTTGGAACAGGATGTTTTACAGTGGCTTGTGAAAGTATTCACCCCCCTTGGTTGGCATTTTTCAAAAAAATGTTGCTTTACAACCTGGAAGTAAAATAGATTTTGGGGGGGTTTGTATCATTTGATTTACACAACATGCAAACCACTTTGAAGATGCAAAATATTTTTCTATTGTGAAACACACATAAAAAAAACTGAAAACTTCAGCGTGCATAACGATTCACCCCCCAAAAGTCAATATTCTGTAGAGCCACCTTTTGCAGCAATGACAGCTGCGAGTCTCTTTGGGTATGTCTCTGTAAGCCTGGCACATCTAGCCACTGGGATTTTTGCCCATTCTTCAAGGCAAAACTGCTCCAGTTCCTTCAAGTTGGATGGGTTCCGCTGGTGTACAGGAATATTAAAGTCATACCACAGATTATCAATTGGATTGAGGTCTGGGCTTTGACTAGGCCATTCCAAGACATTTAAATGTTCCCCTTAAACTACTCGAGGGTTGCTTTAAGAGTCTGCTTAGGGTCATTGTCCTGCTGGAAGGTGAACCTTTCCAGTCTCAAATCTCTGGAAGACTGAAACAGGATTCACTCAATAATTTCCCTGTATTTAGCGCCATTGATCATTCCTTAAATTCTGACCAGTTTCCCAGTCCCTGCCGATGAAAAACATCCCCACAGCATGATGTTGCCACCACCATGCTTCTCTGTGGGGATGATGTTCTCTTGGTGATGGTGTTGGGTTTGCGCCAGACATAGTATTTTCCTTGATGGCCAAAAAGTTCCATTTTAGTTAATCTTACCAGAGTACCTTCTTCCATATGTTTGGGGAGTCTCCCACATGCCTTTTGGCAAACACCAAATGTGTTTGCTTATTATTTTCTTTAAGCAATGCCTTTTTTCTGCCTGCTCTTCCGTAAAGCCCAGCTCTGTGGAGTATACGGCTTAAAGTGGTCCTATGGACAGATACTCCAATCTCGCTGTGGAGCTTTGGTTATCTTTGGTCTTTTGGTTGCCTCTGATTAATGTCTTCCTTGCCTGGTCTGTGAATTTTGGTGGGCGGCCCACTCTTGGCAGGTTTGTTTTGGAGCCATATTCTTTCAATTTTTTACAACGGATTTAATGGTGCTCTGTGCGATGTTCAAAGTTTCTGATATTTTTCTATAACCCAACCCAGATCTGTACTTCTCCACAATTTTGTCTCTGACCTGTTTGGAAAGCTCATTGGTCTTCATGGTGCCGCTTGCTTGGTGGTGCTCCTTGCGTAGTGGTGTTGCAAACTCTGGGGCCTTTCAGAACAGGTGTATCAGAGTGCATGCAAATTATTATGCAACTTTTTAAGCAGATTTTGACTTCTTAACTTATTTAGGCTTGCCATAAGAAAGGGGTTGTTTTCATTGTTTAATTAATTTGTAACATAAAAAAAAACTATTCTACTTTGACATTATGTAGTATTGTGTGTAGGGCTGTCACTGCCATCGAAAGAAGTGGACCAAGGTGCGGCATGGTTAACGTACATTTTATTTTTTATTGTAAATGTCGCCAACAAAACAAGAAACGAAGAAACTCCTGTTAAGCTTACAGGGCTATAGTGCCACTAACAAAAGTCACATACCCACACTGAAGGAGGGCAAAAGGGCTACCTAAGTATGATTCCCAATCAGAGACAATGATAGACAGCTGTCCCTGATTGAGAACCATACCCGGCCAAAACATAGAATTAAAGAATCATAGAAAACAAAACATAGAATGCCCACCCAAATCACACCCTGACCAAACCAAAATAGAGACATAAAAAGGCTCTCCCAGGTCAGGGTGTGACAAGGACAGTGATACACAAATATCAATTTGTACAAATTTAATACATTTTAAATGTAGGTTGTGCACATTCTTCCATTGCAAAACTACCATTCCAGTGTTTTACTTGCTATATTGTATTTACTTTGCCACCATGGCCTTTTTTGCCTTTACCTCCCTTCTCACCTCATTTGCTCACATTGTATATAGACTTGTTTATACTGTATTATTGACTGTATGTTTGTTTTACTTCATGTGTAACTCTGTGTCGTTGTATCTGTCGAACTGCTTTGCTTTATCTTGGCCAGGTCGCAATTGTAAATGAGAACTTGTTCTCAACTTGCCTACCTGGTTAAATAAAGGTAAAATAAAAAATATAAAAAATAAAAACTATAGGTTGGCCGATTAATCGGAATTGCTGATTAATTAAGGCCGAATTCAAATTTTCAAAACAATCGGTAAACTGTATTTTTGGACACCGATCATGGCCGATTACATTGCACTCCATGAGGATACCTGTTATGCGAGTGCAGCAAGGAGCCAAGGTAAGGTGCTACCTAGCATTTAACGTATCTTATAAAAAACAATCAATCTTAACATAATAACTAGTTAACTACACATGGTTAATGATAGTACTAGTTTATCTAGCTCGTCCTGCGTTACATATAATCGATGCGGTGCCTGTTAATTTAGCATTGAATCATAGCCTACTTTGCCAAATGGTTATTGAACAAGCGCATTCGCGAAAAAGCACTGTCGTTGCACCCATATGTACCTAACCATCAACGCCTTACTTAAAATCAATACACATGTATATATATTTTAAACCTGCATATTTAGTTAATATTGCCTGCTAACATGAATTTCTTTTAATTTGGGAAATTGTGTCACTTCTCTTGCGTTCTGTGCAACAGAGTCAGGCTATATGCAGCAGTTTGGGCCGCCTGGCTCGTTGCGAACTGTGTGAAGACCAACTTCGCCAAACGGGGGATGACTTATCAAAAGCGCATTTGTGAAAAAAGCACAATCGTTGCATGAATGTACCTAACCATAAACATCAATGTCTTTCTTAAAATCAACACACAGAAGTATATATTTTTTAATCCGTTATGTTTAGTTAAAAGAAATCCAGGTTAGCAGGCAATATTAAACTAGGGAAATTGTGTCACTTCTCTTGTATTCATTGCAGGGTATATGCAACAGCCTGGCTCGTTGCAAACTAATTTGCCAAAATGTTATGTAATTATGACATAACATTGAAGGTTGTGCAATGTAACAGGAATATTTAGATTTATGGATGCCACCCGTTAGATAAATTACAGAACGGTATTTCACTGAAAGAATAAACGTTTTGTTTTCGAAATGATAGTTTCCGGATTTGACCATATTAATGACATAAGGCTCGTATTTCTATGTTTTAATTAAGTCTATGATTTGATATTTGATAGAGCAGTCTGACTGAGCGGTGGTAGGCAGCAGCAGGCTCGTAAGCATTCATTCAAACAGCACTTTCTTGGGTTTGCCAGCAGCTCTTCGCTGTGCTTCAAGCATTGAGCTGTTTATGACTTCAAGCCTATCAACTCCCGAGATTTTGGCTGGTGTAACCGATGTGAAATGGCTAGCTAGTTAGCGGGGTGTGCGCTGATAGCGTTTCAATCAGTGACGTCACTCGCTCTGAGACCTTGAAGTAGTTGTTCCCCTTGCTCTGCAAGGGCTGCATATAAAGCGATGGGTAACGATGCTTCGAGGGTGGCTGTTGTCGATGTGTTCCTGGTTCGAGCCCAGGTAGGGGCGAGGAGAGGAACGGAAACTATACTGTTACACTGGCAATACTAAAGTGCCAATCAGAACATACAATAGTCAAAGGTATATGAAATACAAAATGGTATAGAGAGAAATAGTCCTATAATAACTACAACCTAAAACTTCTTACCTGGGAATATTGAAGACTTGTTTAAAAGGAACCACCAGCTTTCATGTGTTCTCATGTTCTGAGCAAGGAACTTAAACGTTAGCTGTATTACATGGCACATATTGCACTTTTACTTCTCTAATACTTTGTTTTTGCATTATTTAAACCAAATTGAACATGTTTGATTATTTATTTGAGGCTAAATTGATTTTATTGATAGATTATATTAAGTTGAAATAAAAGTGTTCGTTCAGTATTGTTGTAATTGTCATTATTACAAAAAATAGAAATCGGCCCGATCGGTAGCGGCTTTTTTTGGTCCTCCAATAATCGGTATCGCCGTTGAAAAATCATAATCGGTCGACCTCTAGCTGTAACGTACCAAAATGTGGAAAAAGTCTAGGGCTGTGAATTCTTTCGGGAAGGCACTGTACGGTATGTGACGAGTCAGCCCCAATAACATCTAATCGAAACAAGGTAATACATTGCTAGGCCTTATGCCGAATGCCTGCCTCCCACAACCTTTCAAACAGGGCTTTTTAGATGTATTACCAACCATGGATTTAACTACTGGCCGTGACCTGATTTCCCCTTTTGTTTACACAAGAGATTAGAAAGAGTGCTCTTGAACACATGATGTCCTAACCGACTTGCCAAAAACTATAGTTTGTTAACAAGAAATGTGTGGAGTGGTTGAAAAACTAGTTTTAATGACTCCAACCTAAGAGTACGTAAACTTCCGACTTCAACTGTATGTATAGCATTTTCTTTTTATCTCCCACGTGCTGTTCCGTTACCTAGAGTTCTTGAGAATATGAACCTTACTGCTTTTTTATAGCCCGGAGTAAACTTGTTTTCCCTTTTCGGTGCCAAACCGATAAAACCATGGGCGGGAGGCTGTAAAGCATGCCTGCGTGCCTTCCTGCCTTTGTAAATCATCTGTCTGTGCTGACGTAGATTTGTTCTGTCGCATTTCCATGTTTGAAACCTAAAATAGCCTCAACCCTTTTCGCCACATTTGAGAGCAATAAGTAAGTGCAAGCATTAGCCTAGCCTATACCACGTATTTTGGACTGTGCAATTATCACTGTTATTTAGCCTGTAGCCTACATGAAATGCTAAATGATTGTGATGAGAATGAATTAATTTCTTTAATCCATACACTAGGACCTATATTCCCTTTAACTAATTTCCTTCATAAGCAGTAATATGAATGTAGGCCTACTTGAGATAAACACTCTCCAAATCCCCATTCCTTTTACCCATCAGGTTGCCTATTACCACACATCAGATTTTAATGGATAAGCAAATAGGCACAGGAATTGTGTTTTTAGCAAGAATGTTCTAAATTACACATTTGAGTGTAAATGCATGCAGAGCATCAACTGAAAACTGTAAACTGAGAGATCTAAATGCTTAAAGCCAACATTCAATATGTGGCCAATGTTGCCAGAGTTACAGGTTGGGATGGTAATCTTGGGAGCATATGACTAAAGATGCTATCCTGCATTTTATGTCCCATTTCCTCAGCCAGTGAAGAATGATGGCATGAATCCCAAATGGCATCCAATTCCCTATGTAAGTGCACTACTTTTGTACACTATATAGGGAAGAGGGTGCCATTTGGGACGCATCCCTGGTTTCTAAACTATTACTGGGCCGCTGTAGGAAATTTGGTCAACGCTCTGTCGTTTATCAACCCCGGTTTGAATCCCTCGGTTCTCTGTAATGGACTTGAGACTTATTTTAGTCTGGATAGGGTTGTCTTTTTTACATCCTGAAAGTCTATCTTATTAATGGCTTCCTAGAACTACCTTCACTAGTACTCAACTGTTTTGTTTTGTAGGCTGTAAACTTTGTAACTGTGATGTGATTTATCAATGGAGTCTCTCTCTCGGCTTAGCCAAATTGTCGAATTCAGTGATTGTGTTGGTGAAGATGAATGCGTTGTTGATGATGAAGATTAGGTGTCTCCGCACTCAAACCCACATGATCCTCTTAGGGGGCTGTGTCTGAGCTTTCACAACCTCCCAACCCTACCCCTCCCACACCCATACAATTAGTAAATGAAAATGTAACAAGTGACAAGTACATTATGAACATGAACGGTAATCCTCAATGACGCAAAACACCGAACCCCTAAATAGTAGCTTGACTTAATGGAAGATGTTTTCCTCGTCATGATCTATTTAAACTGATGATTTAATGAATACATGTTTTCAACACCAAGTCTGTGGCTGATTGGCATTACAATTAAAATATTTTTATTGCAAAGCTAGAAATGGATTGTATTTTTCATTATAGCCTTCTACAATGAACAAAGGATTGTGTGTCCCTGGTGTGATTAATTCATTGACTGTGCTTGGATAATGTACATGATCAGAGAATGAGAGAGAAAATAATTTGGCGAAGATGATGACATCGTATTATTTTGATATTGTATTACTGGTCATATCTGGAAGGCCTGCATGGTGCTTGGATAGGCAGAAGAGATGGAAAGATTAAAGATCTTTTGTTTTGTTCATAGTTAGATCCCAAATTATATTGCATCTGAACTGTTACCCTATAGACGTAAGACACTGGAATTAAAAGTGATAAACAAAACTAACTCTCTGTGAATATGGAGTCATTGGTTTAACAAGTGGTAAAGTTTACAGATATTTATACACAAGCTGGTGAGACTCTGTTGGTACAGTCAGAGTTTATATTGCATTTTATTAGCAAACACTGTTGTAAAAAACATTGAATGTGAGAATCAGTTGCCCAAGCTCAGAGGATAGAGGTGGAAATCATTCTCCTCACAAGTGAATTACAGTGACTTCAGAAAGTATTCATACCCCTTGACTTATTGCACCTTTTGTTGTGTTACCGCCTGAATTCAAAATGTAATAACATATTTTTTTCTCACCCATCTGCACACAATACCTCTTCATGACAAAGTGAAAACATATTGAAAATGAAATACAGAAATATGTCATTTATATTAGTATTCACACACCTAAATCAATATGTTAGAATCAACTTTGGCAGCGATAACAGCTGTCTTTCTGTGTAAATCTCTAAGAGTTTTGCACACCTGGATTGTGCAATATTTGCCCATTGTTATTTTATAAATTATTCAAGCTCTGTCAAATTGGTTGTTGGTCATTGCGAGACAATTATTTTCAAGTATTGCTATAGATATTCAAGCAGATTTAAGTCAAAACTGTAACTTGGCCACTCAGGAACATTCACTGTCTTCTTGGTAAGCAACTCCAGTGTAGACTTGGCCTTGCAATTTAGCTTATTGTCATGCTGAAAGGTGAATTAATCTCTAAGTGTCTGGTGGAAAGCAGACCGAACCAGGATTTCCTCTAGGATTTGTCCTGTGCATAGCTCTGTTCTGTTTATATTTTGTCCTGAAAAACTCCACATCCTTAACAATTACAAGCATACCCATAACATGAGCAGCCACCACTATGCTTGAAAATATGGAGAGTTGTACTCGGTAATGTGTTATTGGGTTTGCCCCAAACAACACTTTATTCAGGACAAAAAGCTTTGACACATTTTTTACAATATTACGTTAGCGCCTTGCATACAGGATGTAGGATGTTTTGGAATAGGATGTTTTACAGTGGCTTGTGAAAGTATTCACCCCCCTTGGTTGGCTGTTTTCCTATTTTTTTTGCTTTACAACCTGGAAGTAAAATAGATTTTTGGGGGGTTTGTATCGTTTGATTTACACAACATGCCAACCACTTTGAAGATGCAAAATATTTTTCTATTGTGAAACACACATAAAAAAACTGAAAACTTCAGTGTGCATAACTATTCACCCCCCAAAAGTCAATATTCTGTAGCGCCACCTTTTTGCAGCAATGACAGCTGCGAGTGTCTTTGGGTATGTCTCTATAAGCCTGGCACATCTAGCCACTGGGATTTTTGCCCATTCTTCAAGGCAAAACTGCTCCAGTTCCTTCAAGTTGGATGGGTTCCGCTGGTGTACAGCAATATTAAAGTCATACCACAGATTATCAATTGGATTGAGGTCTGGGCTTTGACTAGGCCATTCCAAGACATTTAAATGTTTCCCCTTAAAACTACTCCAGTATTGCTTTAAGAGTCTGCTTAGGGTCATTGTCCTGCTGGAAGGTGAACCTGCTTTCCAGTCTCAAATCTCTGGAAGACTGAAATAGGATTCCCTCAATAATTTCCCTGTATTTAGCGCCATTGATCATTCCTTAAATTCTGACCAGTTTCCCAGTCCCTGCCGATGAAAAACATCCCCACAGCATGATGTTGCCACCACCATGCTTCTCTGTGGGGATGATGTTCTCTTGGTGATGTGAGGTGTTGGGTTTGCGCCAGACATAGCATTTTCCTTGATGGCCAAAAAGCAAAATTTTAGTCTAATCTAACCAGAATACCTTCTTCCATATGTTTGGGGAGTCTCCCACATGCCTTTTGGCAAACACCAAATGTGTTTGCTTATTATTTTCTTTAAGCAATGCCTTTTTTCTGCCCGCTCTTCCGTAAAGCCCAGCTCTGTGGAGTGTACAGCTTAAAGTGGTCCTATGGACAGATACTCCAATCTCCGCTGTGGAGCTTTGGTTATCTTTGGTCTTTTGGTTGCCTCTGATTAATGCCCTCCTTGCCTGGTCTGTGAATTTTTGTGGGCGGCCCACTCTTGGCAGGTTTGTTTTGGTGCCATATTCTTTCCATTTTTAACAACGGATTTAATGGTGCTCTGTGCGATGTTCAAAGTTTCTGATATTTTTCTATAACCCAACCCTGATCTGTAGTTCTCCACAATTTGGTCTCTGACCTGTTTGGATAGCTCATTGGTCTTCATGGTGCCGCTTGCTTGGTGGTGCTCCTTGCGTAGTAGTGTTGCAAACTCTGGGGCCTTTCAGAACAGGTGTATCAGAGTCCATGCAAATTATTATGCAACTTTTTAAGCAGATTTTGACTTGCCACCATAACAAAGGGGTTGTTTTCATTGTTTAATTAATTTGTAACATTAAAAAAACGATTATACTTTGACATTATGTTGTATTGTGTGTAGGGCTGTCACGGCCATCGAAAGAAGTGGACCAAGGTGCAGCGTGGTGAACGTACATTTTCTTTATTATAGTAAATGTCGCCAACAAAGAAACACCTGTGACGCTTACAGGGCTATAGTGCCACTAACAACAGTCACGTACCCACACTGAAGGAGGGAAAAAGGGCTACCTAAGTATGATTCCCAATCAGAGACAACAATAGACAGCTGTCCCTGATTGAGAACCATACCCGGCCAAAACATAGAATGCCCACCCAAATCACACCCTGACCAAACCAAAATAGAGACATAAAAAGGCTCTCCCAGGTCAGGGCATGACAAGGGCAGTGATACACAAATATCAATTTAATACATTTTAAATGTAGGTTGTAACTAGAGGTTGGCCGATTAATTAAGGCCGATTTCAAGTTTTCAAAACAATCGGTAAACTGTATTTTTGGACACCGATTATGGCCGATTACATTGCACTCCACGAGGAGACTGCGTGGCAGGCTGAATACCTGTTATGCGAGTGCAGCAAGGAGCCAAGGTAAAGTGCTACCTAGCATTTACCGTATCTTATAAAAAAACTATCAATCTTAACATATACTAGTTTAACTATACATGGTTAATGATAGTACTAGTTTATCTAGGTCGTCCTGCGTTACATATAATCGATGCGGTGCCTGTTAATTTATCATTGAATCATAGCCTACTTTGCCAAATGGTTATTTAACAAGCGCATTCGCGAAAAAGCACTGTCGTCGCACCCATATGTACCTAACCATCAACGCCTTTCTTAAAATCAATACACATGTATATATTTTTAAACCTGCATATTTAGTTAATATTGCCTGCTAACATGAATTTCTTTTAACTTGGGAAATTGTGTCACTTCTCTTGCATTCTGTGCAACAGAGTCAGGCTATATGCAGCAGTTTGGCTCGTTGCGAACTGTGTGAAGACCAACTTCGCCAAACGGGGGAAGTGACTTATCAAAAGCGCATTTGCGAAAAAAGCACAATCGTTGCATGAATGTACCTAACCATAAACATAAATGCCTTTCTTAAAATCAACACACAGAAGTATATATTTTTTAAACCGTCATATTTAGTTAAAAGAAATCCAGGTTAGCAGGCAATATTAAACTAGGAAATTGTGTCACTTCTCTTGCGTTCATTGCAGGCAGAGTCAGGGTATTTGCAACAGCCTGGCTCGTTGCAAACTAATTTGCCAAAATGTTATGTAATTATGACATAACATTGAAGGTTGTGCAATGTAACAGGAATATTTAGATTTATGGATGCCACCCGTTAGAAAAATTACAGAACGGTGTTTCACTGAAAGAATAAACGTTTTGTTTTCGAAATGATAGTTTCCGGATTTGACCATATTAATGACATAAGGCTCGTATTTCTATGTTATAATTAAGTCTATGATTTGATATTTGATAGGGTAGGCAGCAGCAGGCTCATAAGCATTCATTCCAACAGCACCTTCGTGGGTTTGCCAGCAGCTCTTCGCTGTGCTTCAAGCATTGAGCTGTTTATGACTTCAAGCCTATCAACTCCCGAGAATTTGGCTGGTGTAACCAATGTGAAATGGCTAGCTAGTTAGCAGGGTGTGCGCTGATAGCGTTTCAATTTGTGACGTCACTCGCTCTGAGACCTTGAAGTAGTTGTTCCCCTTGCTCTGCAAGGGCTGCATATAAAGCGATGGGTAACAATGCTTCGAGGGTGGCTGTTGTCGATGTGTTCCTGGTTCGAGCCCAGGTAGGGGCGAGGAGAGGAACGGAAGCTATACTGTTACACTGGCAATACTAAAGTGCCTATCAGAACATACAATAGTCAAAGGTATATGAAATACAAAATGGTATAGAGAGAAATAGTCCTATAATAACTACAGCCTAAAACTTTTTACCTGGGAATATTGAAGACTTGTTAAAAGGAACCACCAGCTTTCATGTGTTCTCATGTTCTGAGCAAGGAACTTAAACATTAACTTTATTACATGGCACATATTGCACTTTTACTTCTCCAATACTTTGTTTTTACATTATTTAAACCAAATTGAACATGTTTCATTATTTATTTGAGGCTAAATAGATTTTATTGATGTATTATATTAAGTTGAAATGTAATTGTCATTATTACAAAAAATAGAAATAGGCCAATTTGATCGGTATCTGCTTTTTTTTGGTCCTCCAATAATCGGTATAGGCATTGAAAAATCATAATCGGTCGACCTCTAGCTGTAACGTACCAAAATGTGGAAAAAGTCTAGGGCTGTGAATTCTTTCGGGAAGGCACTGTACGGTATGTGACGAGTCAGCCCCAATAACATCTAATCGAAAGAGGGTAATACATTGCTAGGCCTTATGCCGACTGCCTGCCTCCCGCAACCTTTCAAACAGGGCTTTTTAGATGTATTACCAACCATGGATTTAACTACTGGCCGTGACCTGATTTCCCCTTTTGTTTACACAAGAGATTAGAAAGAGTGCTCTTGAACACATAAATCCCCTGATCTTTGCAATGCTTATTCCCACTAACAAGCAATAGTTATAGTCCTTTTACATGTTTACCAACACATGGCTTGAAAACAAGGAAAGTGCTATAGAACGATCTAGCTCAATCTGACAGATGCATTGGACTGTGTAGAAATTGCCTTGGGTTGCATAAGTGCTTCGCTTGCCATCTTAAACGTTGGCATATAAACATCACCTCCTTTTGCATATTTGATGTTTGCCAGCTTGTTTTGGTTAATTATTAATTCACTGTAATATCCTCCTGTAACAGTGGGTGGGGCATGGGAAGTACAAATAGTCTTGGCCTCTGGCATATTTTGCAGTTGAGGGCATATTTGGCCTGGAGCAATGAGGCGTATGAGTAGGTACCACTTGGCTTACAAGTCCTGTGCATGAAGTGATCTACCACATCCTCAAACCTGGTCTGATATAATTTCATATTATTCTGTACGTAAATCCGAGATAATCCATTTAGTATAATATGTTCTGTTTAGTATGGTTACATAAAACAGATTAAGGCAATCAGAAAGGAGGGTGGTTAGTTGGGGTTGATGGTTAGGCATATAACGCGAACGTCTATTAACCCAAGGGTTGTGAGTTTGAATCTCATCACGGACAACTTTAGCATTTTAGTTAATTAGCAAATGTTCAACTACGTAGCATGTTAGCTTCCCCTTCCCCTAACCATAACCCTAACCTTAACCCTTTTAGCTAACACTAACATTAACCATTTTTGCTAACCCGTCCCCTAACCTTAACCCTTTAACCTAACTACTAAACAACCCTAACCTTTAACCCCTAAACCCTAGTCTAGCTAACGTTAGCCACCTACAGTGGTTCTTCCTTTAGAAGTTACGAGCTTATGCCGCTACCATTTGTGGTAGTTGGTGGCATTCTGACATTGCACCACACTATCACAAAGGGGAGCTAGAACGCTGATCTATTGGTAGTCTAAATTGTTACAATTAATGGAGGCGTTTTCAGTCTGAGAGTCTCTCCTCTGGTACAAGAGTCCTGCATCAGCAACAACAACAAAAACTGTTGGTGGTCCTGGAGTTAAGAGAGAACTTAGGTAAATACAATGTGGGAATTTCACTTGACATGTGGGGCTTTGGTTTATATCCCTCTAAAAACAGTATAATAATAACAAACTGGTTTTATTTACAAATTAGTAAGAATGTCTCACCCCATGTTCAAGAATGGCCTTTCCCCTTTATTCAGATTACAATTTCTGACCTTCGGTTATTTGAAAGAAAATAATCTAAAAAATATTGTTATTTTTTAAACAAGCCATAGAAAGTTGATTTCAATTTCAGTAAAAAATGTGTCTGTAGGCCCTGCATTAAAGACCTAAATTGGTTAAAGAAAATTGTGATGAATAAAAATATATAACACCGTCTCTTGCGCATGTTATTTTCCTTTAATAATGCATCCTTATTTATAAAGTTATTATTATTATTACTATTATTATTATTAACCCTGCATTATAATTATATAAAAGCCCCTTAGATATTCTCACAGACCAGATTTGCCCTGACAAAAAATGCCCCTTAGATATTAATTTAGAATCCTCCTATCCTCTAAATGTAATTATTGGTGGAGAGTCACGTCATTGGCAGAGAGTCAGGCGGCATTAAAGAGGGCAAGGAATGAGATGGATGCCAGGCAAACATGCAGATGTTTATTTCAACTACGTTTTAGTTGCAACAAGTTAGATCGGGTTTAAATCAAGAGACCTACATGTAGAGATTAAATTATTATTATTATTAGATATACTGTAGGCGACATGAGTCTCACTAGAATTGAGTAATGTGCTGTTAAAAGGGTTGTAGGTTGTTTTTTTACCTTTATTTTACTACATAATAGTCTACTTACTCTGCTGGCATCTTAACCCAGTTTATGCCCACATTTGCAATGCAAATCAAAACAAATTGCTATGAGAATTAACAGTGGTTATAGTGGGTGCAACCGGTCAGCACCTTAGGAGTAAATGTCAGTTGGCCTTTCATAGCTGAGCATTCAAAGGTCAAGACAGCAAGTGTGTCTGCGTGTGAGAGAGAGAGTAACACGTGTTAATGAGTTCCAAGAGGCAATCTGTATTCCAACGATTAGTTTAATAGCCCGGCTACTGTAGGTGTGAAAATCCCCCCTACTTGCAATGCATTCGATGCTTAAGTAAAGTGTGCAAGGTGTGCTGCAGTATGTTACAACTTTTAAAGGAAGAACCACTCTAGCCACCTAGCTAGAATACATAACATATCATAAATTTTTTGAAATTCGTAACATATTGTACATTTAGAAAATGTGTAATATGTTGTACATTTTTCAAATTCTGAATATATAATACAAATGGTAATTATTAACGAAATGGGTGATGGACATCACCAAATGAATACATAACATACCGTACTAAATGCAGCATCTCAGATTTAAATACAAAATCATACGAAATGCGCTGGGTTGCCCCCTTCTACCAACCTGCTCACCAATTCCTGTAATGACTATTGCTCCATTTCCAATCAATGCCAATATGTTCAAAGACACACAAACTGAGCTTCCCATAGAATCGTTATGTGTCAGGAAAATAAACCAAACGACATCCGTAAAATAATGGGCTCTGGAAACATTGTGCAGCAACAATACACCAACACATTTGTGGATATGCCATTTCAAAGTCCTAATTGTATCCCTTTCATACAGATAACAATCCCACTATTTTAGTTTGTAAGCTTTTTTTATGCCAGATTTTGTGTGTGTCTGAAAGGGGTAGGGGGTAAAGAACATAAAGACCTAGTCATGATTCCTGCATTTTGACAGACCCTGTAACCCTGTTCTGTTTTTTTCATTAATTCATTAACACTTCATATAATTTATAATTTTGCACGCCCAATTTTTTAGTTTTTGATTTGTTAAAAAAGTCTGAAATATCCAATAAATGTCGTTCCACTTCATGATTGTGTCCCACTTGTTGTTGATTCTTCAGAAAAAAATACAGTTTTATATCTTTTTGTTTGAAGCCTGAAATGTGGCAAAAGGTCGCAAAGTTCAAGGGGGCCGAATACTTTCGCACGGCACTGTACCTTCTTTGGCAGGCAAAATAATACTTGTTATGTAAGAGTTAAAGCTGCTTCTGGCCATACTGCTAGGATACATTCTTAGAAAAAAAAAATGGGTTCCAAAAGGGTTCTTCGGCTGTCCCCATAGGTTGACCCATTTTGATTCCAGGAAAGGGTTTTACATGAAACCAAAAATAAATATTCAAAGGGTTCTCTAGAGGACTGCTGAAGAACTGTTAGAGGTTCTAGATAGCACGTGTCTAAGAGCGTAGTAGGGCTCTGGAATGATTTCCTCAACCACTGTGCTTCTAGCTTTATTTGGTCTTAAACATGGTTGTCTGAAGGCCTTACTTGTCACACAGTTAACTACTAGATGATTCAGTCTCAACCAGGGCTGTTAGGGTGACCATATTACCGCCACACCGGCAGTCACAATGGCAGTTAAATTCCTTTTTAGTCAGGTAATTAGGCTTCTCCAAGCTCTTTCCTAATATTAAGCACAATGCTTCTCTTTACAACAGCATGAAAATGAACCATGGGAAAAGCCTCCTCCATTCGCTATTTTAAGTGCATGACATGTTCCCCTGCCCCTTTTTTTCTAGACAGGAGCATGATAATGGTCCATTCTAAATCCAAACAAATTTCACACATATGTTAGTTAGTATATGTAAAAACAAGATAAAATCAAGAATAGTCTGATGGGTGACTTTATTAGCCTAAGAATTGTGAATGATATATTATCACTTGGGAATGATGCCCAGCTTAAGGAAAGAAACAGCGCATGCCTTGTTTTTGCGACTTTTTCAAATCATAGTCGAACACATCATGTAGGCTAGCCCATAGGCCTATATGTTTTGATAAGGTTCAACTAAAATGGTCAAATAACTTCTTAAAATTAAGGACATTAATCAGCTTTACAGTGAGTGTAGAGCCTAACAGGCATACAAGTTTGGGGAAGATAATTTTCACCATAAAAATGTACTTGTATCATAAAAGCGTTACATGCATATTTGCATTTGGGTCACTTTTGAGAATTGGGTTTTCCTGCTAATGGAACATTCATGCTTATAGCCTATTGCCACGTGCTCATTGCTATGCTGATAATGTGAAGACATACCCTAATAGTTGATCAACATTTTAAGCTAAATGTTCTGATCTGTTGCGTTAGCCTTACTGCTTAGAACTGTTTTTTTTATGCTGGTGGTTGTATTAATTTGGGATCTATCGCATCCCACAACTGTCCCAGACAATGTTTGGAATATTTATTTCTTGCACAGAATAGAATAGGTCAACTTTTGTACTATGGGGGATAGTAGATTGACATAGGCTTTTGCTGTTCGTTAGGCCTACTCATCTTGTTCGCTGACAAAAGTAAATGTGGACAGTTCCTCCATTATCTTCAATAGGCGCCTTGGAATTGGATAAGGACGCGCGCAGTTGCATCCCCGATGTGTCTGTCTTCACTTGTAGCCTGTGCGAAAGACCCAATCACATGACGGAGAGCCATGTGAGTGATAGTCGCTTAGGAGCACGCAGCCGGGAGAGAGGAATTACAATTATTATATTCATCCCAAGGGTACAACAGCCACTGGCATTGCTTTTTTTAGGGGACATTACGGCCACACAAGGGGATGCCGCCGGGAAATTCAAGGAATTATCAAGTGCTTGTCAAATTGTGAATGTGGGACTGATGAAGTGCGCAAAAAACAAAGCAGAGCTTCACTTTTTTCAAATGATCATTAGAGTCAAATCGTGCAGCCTTAGAATGTACTAAAAATCTAAACATAAAGCTCAACATTTGTATCACAACTAAAGTTACATAAATAACTCTAAATCAAGCATATAGGACTACCTGTTTCTTTGTAAACCACTCAACACAGAATTTCCGCATGTGCACACTCCCTCAAATCGCTTGGAGAAAATATCCTTTCTATTTTATTCAGCTATTTTCAATTGTATTCTTCATATTGTAAAATAGTATAAAATAATGCCACGGAATTCTAAGCAAATCTTGTCTGTCAAATGAACTAGTCTTGCCCACAGTCATATGGCATAGCCAGATCAGGGCTTTTCATAAGGACAACTCAGAGTATGCTATTCTGTTCTCCTGAAATATACATTTTCTTCATATCATGTTTCTTTAGACCTGTCTAAAATAAATAATTGATTTATTGTGGTGGTGTAGGCTATACTACATGGATTTATTATACGACTTTTCAGAAGCTCTGCATCAGTTGCTTGTAGGCTATGCGTGGAAGACAGGAGATGCTACATTTGTTTATGTTAATTAGCAGTCTATTACCGTGAAACCGGCAGTTAGTTGCTTAACGATCACCGGCGGACAAAATTTCATGACCGCCACAGCCCTAGTCTCACCATATATCGGATGAAAATGGGAAGTAAATACATTCAGTATTCTGTTAAAATATGCCATTCCTGAGCCTGTATGGAGCACTTAATGATATGTTGCTGCCTGCATTTACATGCAGGTTTCGACATTAGAATCATGGAATGAATTTTAAAAACCATGACGAGGTACATTTAACTATGAAATTGTGGCAATATTTGCACTCTTTTTGTGTTTTTGTTTTGTATAAAAGACTAAGGCTTCTTTGTTTCGAATTGACACTTTGATATGTGCATGCTATTTGTAAGCAATGTGCTCAGGTAGAATAGTAGCCCGGAGCTTTCTGTCCTGCCTCATGCCCATTTGACTGCATGATTTGGGGTTGGAATGCTTTGTCTGAGTCGTTTGAGTTACCTAATTTAGACTGAATTGGATCAAATCCAAAATGTCACCCTATGCACTATACATTGCACTACTTTTAGGTTCCATTTGGGATGTAGATGCAGTGCCAACCGTATTATGTAAAGCCAGACATAACTTACTTCCCTAAAGACAAAGAAAGACTCTTGCTTCAAAATGTAGCATGACTAATCGAAGACAGCAAAAACATAGATTTTTCATTCAGTTGTTTTTCCAATTGACTTTGATTGTTTTTCGATGGTATATGTTAAATGGGATTATTACACAGCTCAAAATGTAGACCTTATAATGATGTTCTTGGCGCCATTCGGTAGGTGTCAAATCCTGACGGTTCTTGTGTTTAATAAGTCTCTCTCACAAAATAACGTTTAATCTCAATGGGACTGGATAGATAAATTTAAAATATTTTGTGTCATTGTTCTGTTTTATTTTAAACTGATAATGAGCAACTAAAGATCCTAATAAACACTAAACATACACATTTAACACAACCTAATGACCCTGATAAGACATTTGGGATGCATACCAAATTGGACCATATTCCCTAGTGTACTACTTTTGACCAGGTCCTATTGGGCTCTTCTCAAAAGCAGTGCACTGTAGGCAATAGGGTGCCATTAAGGAAGGGACCTTGGACTCATCTGCATAATGCAATTTATTTTTGCGTACCTCCCACTTTTGCTTCTATATATTTACGCATTCAGCTAACGTTTTATGATTTGTGTTTTTACATGGCAGGTTTTGATGACCGGGACACAGATCTCTTCTTGTGCGACACCAACACCTGCAAGTTTGACGGGGAGTGTTTGAGAATTGGAGAGACCGTGACGTGCATCTGTAACTTCAAGGTAAGACACTGTTCAATGTTTTATTGTCAGAAAATGTTTTGGGGAAAAATAGCATATTCTTCTTTTCATATACAGTGATCAGTGTTGCCACCTCATTTGGTTGGAGTTGGATTTTTATGGTGGGCTGACGGTCAAATTAAGATGTTGTACTTTACCCAATGTTGATTTAAGCAATAAATTATTTGGAGTTCATATATGGAGTGTGCAACTTGATTTTCTTATAGTTTATTGGACTTAAATGTACAAAACACTCCATTTAAAGGGGCAATCTGTGATTGCTACGTCTATTTTTGGACTTTTAAATTCATGATACAGCCATTGATTCTTGACGAATATAAATTATGAATGTGTTATGAGCTTAGTTCAAATTAGTTCAACTGTCTAACCCTATCATATCCCCCAAAATATAATATATATTGTATATATATTGTGTATATATACTGTACTTATTAAGCTTACTTTACTTTTTTGTTTGTAAACAATGTAATTGTAAACAAACATTGTATAGCCTCAAAACATTATTATTTTGTTGTCATGGATGTTCCGTCTATGAATTTGAGAGTGTTTACATTTTTCCAGACCTATTCCTCAGCTGTTAAACAAAACACCCACTAGCTATCAAGAGGGAGGTGACACTGTATAATAAAGACATAATTTACTACTTCTCATAAAACTGAATGTCACTCTCAGTCACGGTGGCTGTTTAATGCATTCCACTTTATTGATGTTATTGCCATTGACAAAAAAACAGATTTAAATACCCTCATTAGTAACATAAATCCAGTGAATGATGCTGTGCTATGGTTCAGTTTATTACCAATCTATAACAAAGGAAGCAAACCAGCCATCCATTGATAGATTTTTGTATTACTCTCACCTCATTCAAACAAATATATTCTATATTACAAATGTAAAAGATTATACCAAGATAAAGCATAAGGATATGCCTTATGCGTTTCAGCTCGAAACTCTCTTCCAATGTGGCGAGCTTATCAGCACACCCAGCGCAGACGCTCTAGGCAGACGACACTCGATCGGTCGCTTGCTTTAATCTCAATTTCGTACATCCCTGGGAGCGGACATTAGTAAAAGCGCACAGATAAATTACATTACCTCTCCATTTCTCATCCCTGAGATCTCGTACTGATAGTGGATGTCATTCGGGATAGAGCTCTCTCTGTGAAGCATAGCAAGGAGCGGGTCAGACCGCTTTCCTTTCATACTTACTTAATACTGGTTTGGCCTTGGGTCACGGCCTACCGTGGCATCCTGTGTCTCTGTATGTATGGACGGGACGGGACCTGACGTCAATGCGCTTAAACCTAATAGCCGCCATGTCTTTATTCCATTAAGCGTTGTAATTCAGCAAACATGATTCTCTTATTGGGGTAGGCTGTGTCTGAGGGGTTGTGTACTTCTCCACACACACGAAACACACACTTTAAGCTGCTGAGGGGTTACGTGCAGTATAGCTGTGAGGAGGAAGTCGGTTTGATCTGCGAGAATCAATGGGTGCTATTCAAAGGCGGGATGTCCATTCAGCAACCATGTTAGATAGCTAGTCCATCTCACACTGCCTCTTTTGAGGAGCTGAGGCTTGGGTCTTTAGAAGGACTCGCTATCAGCAAGCTGTGTGTGTGTGTGTGTGTGTGCCACAGTTTCACAGTCATGTGATACTTGGACCTGCTGTGAAATATCTTGTTATCATTTTATGATATCATCCATTCATGTCGGATTATGACTATTTCTAGCATCTCAATGAATTTTTTCAATAAGGCTATTGTTTCAACGGCTCTGGCTTGCTCTTCAAGGCATAGTTTTGACCCTGTCTATAATGTGTTCTGCAACTCCAATTTTGGGTTGTGACATTTTCTCTGCTGTAATACATTACCTCTATCTGCTGTCATGGCTGAATCAGAATTAGTTAGGTAACATTAATAAATAAGATGTTTTATTTACATAATAATGCTTATGTGAGATATGTCATTAGAATGTCTTCTTTTGGATAATACTGTTGGCAGTTGCATTTTCCTCTCTCTTCTCCAGGGCTTAGTCACTTGGGGCCCAGAGAGGGGAGAGGTCAGGCTTGTCTTCATATGTCAATGTATCTGTTAAACCATGTGATGCTATGAAGAATATCATAAGGGGAGGAGGACAGAATGCAGGCTTGTCTTCTTATGGGAATGTGTCTGTAACTATTGTATGTCCCCTCTGAGGTTGCCCTTATCTTGACCTAGTATATGACCTAAGAGGCTCACTGTCTTTTCTGATCTTGTCCAGGAGGGGTGGTATTTGAGATGGGAGTATCTAGAATTGATATATGCCATTGGATGAGGTAATGTTTTAGTCCTAAGTGGTACCAAAAACGAGATTAGAACCTCATCTAAAGAGACCAAACCGAACAATAATTTATAGCTAATGCTGTCTGGCTATGGGATACTCCTCTCTCAATTAAAAGGCTTCCTTTGTAATGTTCCTAAGATCTGTGTTTCGTCATGTGAGTTGAGATGGGTGTGTCTTGGCTATAAATGATACTAAGTATTGTTTTGTAAGCACTCTCAGAGAATTCATTTATAGACACTGAATTGATCTGAGAGTCACAGGGCTATGGTGAAGCTCATATATAATTAAAGATGGACTTCATAATATAACTCTGACTTGTGCGTGGTTTGCTCTCTCAATGTTTAGTAATACAGGAAATTACCACGACACTGCACATGACTGGCTTTCCGCATTTTAATGTAATTTTGTGTATCAGTCCACAATGTTACTGTTATTTCCTCTAATATCTGGTTGCTACTGGCTATTCAGCATGTTTATGTCATTTTATTTCTAATGTTAGGTTGGGATAGTGCTTCAAAGATGGCGAGAGCTAATGCAAGTCGTGTTGTGGATGTGACAGTGGAACAGAACAACATGTCCTTCCTAGCTCTCTCAGAGCAAACACTTCCCCCAGAAAGCACTCTCACACACACACACACACACACACACACACACACACACACACACACACACACACACACACACACACACACACACACACACACACACACACACACACACACACACACACACACAAAATACTGACAAACCATAGCTATACCACGGTGTAGTCCCTGGTGGCATTCAGGAGGCCATAATAAGAGGGCTCCTGATAGAGACCTTGTTCCATGTATTTGTATACATTTATGATCCTTTTATCAGGGAACCGTCTGTGAGTCGTACAGTCCATAGAGCTGTAATTCCCAGGCAGAGCCTTGGATAAAGGGCACCTAGGGACACTGGAATAACAGGTACCCTGGTTTAAGATGATGGCTGTTCAAATATTCATTAGTGTTTGTAGTGAAACTAGTGCATGTGTCAGGAAGTGGTTAAGTATAAGTATTTTATTGGGAGTTGTTACACTAGCACCCTCTTAGCAGAGACAGGTGCTGTATCATCACTGACGTGACATGCCACTATGATAGGATAAGACATGATAGAATATGTTTAATCTCCCATTAATTTTGTTATATCTTGCTCCCCCTTCCTTCTTTCCATCGAACCCCTCTTATCTGTTCCTCCACTACCTTCCTCAACTCTCCAGCAGACTCTCTACCCCCTGCCTCTCTCTCTACACTCTTAGAAAAAAAGGTGCTATCTAGAACATAAGAGATTGGGCTAGTAACTGGAAGGTTGCTGGTTAAAATCCCTGAACTGACTAGGTGAAAAAGCTGTTAATATGCAAGGCACTTAACCCTAATTTCTCCGATAAGTCACTCTGGATAAGAGTGTCTGCTAAAATGTAAATGTTGTCATAGTGGTCTGCAAAATTGACTTCCACCTTTTGCATGACAATTGTGCCAATTCAAATCAGTGTGAAGAAGAGCCCAGCACTGGTGGCATCTCCCAGAGCTGTATCTTTGGGAGCTAATTCAGATTGACTGAAGGGCAATGTTGATAGATGGGCACTCCTGTAGTGTCCATGCTGTTTTAGTTCATGGAAAAGGCCAGAAGGGCAGTCCTTTGGTGTATGGGCCGTAGATCGGAAAATGTTTAGTAGGGTAAACTCACTGGTGAGAGTCAGGTATTGGTGGATGCATAAGCCCAACTAGCTCATGTGACCATGTTAGAAATGAAGATGAGATCTAAAGATATTGTCCTACATTTATCACTCAAGGCCTCACAACCTAACCAGTCACCCAAATTAACACCATGAAAATGTATGCAGCGTCTGGCCTCCAAGTTGCCTTTTGCCCTTATTCAGTCAAGGCAGTGAGCTTGATGGGGGGGGGCAAGGCTATCTCCTCAGGACGGTAGCATCTGTGTCAGCTCCTTGGCGGCTCTAGCTGGCCTGTCAAACACTATTACAGCAGAGCCCATCTCCAGTGACTGCACTGGGGCCTAATCAAGAGGAGACTGCCAACCGGTTAAAGAGCAGAAGCACAAGCCAAGCAGCCCCCAGTCTATCTCTCCCCCCCAACCGTCAGAGCAGACTAGCATCTGCAACCATGGCAAGGCATCATGGGAGTTTGTCAATCACTCAGACAATGCACAACACATTTCTGTCTGGGGGATAGATGGAATACATCATCAGCTTAGACACAGAACAGATTTTATCCTGGGATGGTGTTCCTCAGGAATTAGCTGTTGGTCCATTGCCTTTTGTTATTGACCCCCACTGACATAAGCTCCCTCGGATGTGTCTTGGGTAATGTGGAGTGTTTCTGAGGCGAAGGCTGAGCCAAACCAAATCAACTGAAACTGGGAGTTGTTGTCTGTGCTTCTGGCTCTGTATTGGAATTATATCTGATTTGGCACCAACTTTGGACTAGAAGCAACAAAGTACTTTAACATCCACTTTTGGATTGAAGGCTGTACAGAGGGTGCCCTTGTAAGAGGAGAGAATGAACAACTAATGTTACAGTATATCTTTGTGGGTGTTTGTCTCTGGGTGTTTGTCTCTCAATGCAGTGACAAACACCCATTGCTATCCACTGCCTCCTCCCGTTTCGCAGTTCGTCTTTACCAAAGCCTTTCTCGGTTGTATTCTTTTCCCTGATGGAAGGTCAGAGCTTACCCCCGGTGTGAAGCTAATGATCTGACAAAAGCCCCTGATTTTACGCTCTCTGTCCCCCAAGCTCTGTGCCGTGTCAGAAACACTGTAGCAGACATCCATCACGCTTCAAGGTCGACAGACAGATGAGAGCTCTGCATCAGAGACTGAGACGCCATCTCAGACGAAAACATCTGTCTCTTGTCATGAGCCACAGGTACCCCTGCTTCTAGAACCAGTGAGTCATCTCAGTCAGAGGCTTAAAGAGATGTCGCTTTGATTAGTATGAGCAGACGTAAGAAAATACTATGCCTCAGGGTCTTTTGAGTGGAAATCGTGTACCGTGAATACGGCACATTGTATAGATCAAATGGTGGAGTGATTCAATGAGGATCAGAACGTGCCGTGCAGCACGGTTGCTATCTTCTGAGGTGAGCCACATTTTTGTAGAGATGTTTATTATTGATTGGAGTGAATCATAGCCTTGGGATGTATTTCATATTCGAGAGCTTGCTTTAATGGATAAAGGAAATGCGTGAGGTTTGAGTTTGTCAGTGTGTGTCTGTTTCCGTGTGTTTGTTTTATTTTCTGTGTGTTTGTGTGTGTTTGTGCATACATGTTTGTGATGTTGCGTTGTCGTACAACAGGAAGCTAAACCTTTAACATCACTCACAGTAAACAGAGAGTGATGGTAGCAATGAAAAAATATATATATAATTAAGAGGGAAAAAAACATTCAGAGGGGGCGGATGGATTCTTTACAGGGCAACCGTCCACTGCTTGGCAACCCATGGCCCAGACTTCAAAGAGTTTTTGTGACCATGCTGAGTAATTGGTCATAATGTAGCTGTAATGGGTTCGGCAGCAGCTGATTAGAATATCGATGTTAATCGCTAATGGTGTGGCTTGTGCTAGTTGACATGGTGCTCTATGGGGTCAAGCTGAGAAGATCTTCAAGTAGACAACCTCTGAAACAAAAGGATATCTGTGAGGTTCATTGGAAAATCACTCGTGCAGGTGTCAATTTGGAAGCCCATGGATATTGAATGCAGAGATGTGGTTTTCATATTACAGGTTTATATTTTAGACCCTCACACATGGTAATGGAAAAAATATTAATATGGCAATTCATTATGTGACAAAAGTGACTATAACACATAACTTTCTCTAAACACAGTAATGGCCTGGCAATTGGTATTGTCTGTCAATGGTATTTTGATGACATGACATAGGTTTATGCTATTTGTGTTATCCTCAAATGTCTGAAATGTCTGATTTTATTTATTTTGTTTGCATATTGATATTATCTCGATTTGTTTAATTGCAGGACAAATATCTATTATGAGGAGGATCTCCAATCCCATCTAAATATTTTACTAACTGCATCCTATTTTACAAATGTTTGTGCACATATGTTTCCTTGACCTCTCTCCCTAATATCTCCAAAAGAGGTCGACTGATTAATCGGAATGGCCGATTAATTAGGGCCGATTTCAAGTTTTCATAACAATCGGAAATCTGTATTTTTGGGCGCCGATTTGCCTATTAAAATTGTATTTTTATTTTTTATATATACACCTTTATTTAACTAGGCAAGTCAGTTAAGAACACATTCTTATTGTCAATGACTGCCTAGGAACGGTGGGTTAACTGGCTCGTTCAGCGGCAGAACGACAGATTTTCACCTTGTCAGCTCGGGGGATCCACTCTTGCAACCTTACAGTTAACGAGTCCAACGCAATAACGACCTGCCTCTCTCTCATTGAGACTGCCTGTTACGCGAATGCAGTAAGCCAAGGTAAGTTGCTAGCTAGCGTTAAACTTATCTTATGAAAAACAATCAATGATAATCACTAGTTACACATGGTTGATGATATTACTAGATATTATCTAGCGTGTCCTGCGATGCATACATTGTGACTGAGCATACAAGCATACAAGTATCTAAGTATCTGACTGAGCGGTGGTAGGCAGAGGCAGGCGCATAAACATTCATTCAAACAGCACTTTCGTGCGTTTTGCTAGCAGCTCTGAGGCTGGTGTAACCGAAGTGAAATGGCTAGCTAGTTAGCGCACGCTAATAGCATTTCAAACGTCACTCGCTCTGAGCCTTCTAGTAGTTATTTCCCTTGCTTATGGGTAACACTGCTTCGAGGGTGGCTATTGTCGTTGTGTTCCTGTTTCGAGCCCAGGGAGGAGCGAGGAGAGGGACGGAAGTTATACTGTTACACTGGCAATACTAAAGTGCCTATAAGAACATCCAATAGTCAAAGGTTAATGAAAAACAAATGGTATAGAGGGAAATAGTCCTATAATTCCAATAATACTGTATATACAACCTAAAAATTATTCCTGGAGATATTGAAGACTCATGTTAAAAGGAACTACCAGCTTTCATATGTTCTCATGTTCTGAGCACGGAACCGAAACGTTAGCTTTCTTACACAGCACATATTGCACTTTTACTTTCTTCTCCAACACTTTGTTTTTGCAGTATTTAAACCATTATTTGGTTGAGGCTAAATTGATTTTATTGATGTATTATATTAAGTTGAAATCAAAGTTTATTCAGTATCGTTGTAATTGTCATTTATACAAAAACCAAAAACTATTGTCCGATTAATCGGTATCGGCTTTTTTGGTCCTCCAATAATCGGTATCGGTATCGGCGTTGAAAAATCATAATCGGTCGACCTCTAATCTCCAATGTCAGGTATAGACATTCTCAGCTAAGCCAGTTAAGTCTCTATGTACTGTATGTAACCGGTCTAGGTTGAAATAATATTTATTTGTTAAGCATGCTTAATTTCACTGGTGTGTAGCACCTTGATGGGTAAGTGTAACGCTCGTCGGAAGAAGAGGAGCAAGGTTCAGCGTGGTATATGTTCATGATTCTTCATTAAATCCGACCATCAAACAAAAGAACAACGAATGTCACGTTCCGTAGGCTACGCAGAGCTAACAAAAAACAACATCCCACAACCTAAGGTGGCAAAACAGGCTGCATAAGTATGATTCCCAATCAGAGACAACGATAGACAGCTGTCCCTGATTGAGAACCATATCCGGCCAAAACATAGAAACACAAAAAATAGAAATAAAGAACATAGAATGCCCACCCAAATCACACCCTGACCAAACCAAATAGAGACATAAAAAGGCTCTCTAAGGTCAGGGCGTGACAGTAAGGTTCACACCTTTAGGATTATTCAATTTGTTTTAATGCACTGAGCAAGTTAACTCAATTGTAACAACAATGTGGGAACACGTTTAATAAACAACCAAGTTTACCAGGTCTTGGTCCAAAATGACTCTCTGATTGCTGTAGTATTATTATGAAAATATGTTGAAAAGAAATTGTCGTGGAATTGTGTGTTCTTGATTTTCACAGCTGCGTTATAAATACAAAGTTACATTTTACATCATGCTTCCATGACATTATGGTTTTCTACTGGACTAAAGTATATCCCAGACTTACAGTACAAAGTCAACTGTGCGTCCCAAATTACACTCTACTACCTGCATATGTCTTTTTTTACCTTTATTTAACTAGGCAAGTCAGTTAAGAACAAATTCTTATTTTCAATGATGGCCTAGGAACAGTGGGTTAACTGCCTGTTCAGGGGCAGAACGACAGATTTGTACCTTTTCAGCTCGGGGATATGACCTTGCAACCTTTTGGTTACTAGTCCAACGCTCTAACCACTAGGCTACACTGCCACCCCAGCCCAATGGGCCCTGGTCAAAAGTAGTTCACATTGAAGGGAATAGGGTGCAATTTGGGACGCAGTCAACCAGTTTTACCAAGCCTCAGTTCCATTCCCTCATCACTATGTTTATATCTCTCTCTACTGTCAGATTCTTCTTGTCTGAATGTAATCTGGCCCTGTAAAGCCTTCTGTGAATAACTAGCCTTCTGTTGACTATTCACTTCACTCCACAAAATTCAAATGGACTGACTAATTGTTAATTTTAGTCTTGGGTAGATGGGCAGGTAGATAAATGCTAATTTCAATGGATGATTAGCTGATTCATTTATTGATTCTGATGGGCTGTCATGTTTGGTTTGTACAGATATTGGATTCATCTAACTCTCCAATTTACAAACACTAAAATGTGCTTTGTCCGTTTATTATACATACATATACAGACAGCAATGATTGTACTCTCGCTCTCTCGCTCTCTCTCTCCTCCTTTTCATCTCTCTTCCTCTCCATCCCTCTCTCTTCCTCGCCATCCCTCTCTCTTGCTCTCTCCCTTTTTGTTAAACCTTGTCAGACAACTGCTATATACAACTGCTTTGTGTGATGTCACCTGCAATTGCAAGAAGGCATTTTCTACATAGTGTACAAAGTGCCCTCGCCCCTGTGTTTGTGTGTCAGGCCAGTCTCACAAGCAGGTAGACAACAGGTCTACATGTCCGTTCCTTATTTCTCTGCCCAAATATAGAGGTAGTAAGGTTAGGTTAGGGTTTCAGAGGGGGCTTGCTCACAAGGCAGAGCCACAGCAGCCCCTGCAGGTGGATTTGGGAACTACAGCTCAGCCAGCAACCCGGAGTACTTGCAATGGGATGGGTTAATGTAGATAGGCAAAGACACATACAGTACACACATGCACACATGGACAATAGCACACTCCATTATCTCCTAGGTAGTTGAAATGCTGCCCTGTGCACCAGGTTTCGTAACAGAGGAGGGCTGAATCTCCGTTCGGAGGTGTGGTCTGTTTTGAAAGGCCCAGTGCAGGCGTAGAAGGCTGTGCCATATGGCCTTAGCCCATCGCTTTAGCTCACTGTCTGCAGAGAAAAATGGGGGATCAAATTCTCTCAGCTTCTGTCTGTCCCTTTCTCCATCCCTTCCTTCCAATTCACCCCTCCCCCTCTCTTGCACTCATTCACCCCCCCTCTCTCACTCTCTCATTTTGCACTCAATCCCCACTTCTCCATATCCCTCCATAGTACCTTTGCCTATGTTTCTCTGACACATCCTCCTTCATGTCTTTTCCTCTCCATCCTCCAGGTTTCTGTCTGTCACTCTGATTCCTCCTACCCACATTGCCTGTTTATCCCCCTGCATGCCTTCTTTCTCTCTCCTCTCTTCCTCTCCTCCTCCTCTCCACCATCCTCCATTATCGAAAAGGATGAGAGATACACTGGGCAACTGAAAACCGTGAGACTTCAAGGCTCAATGGCATCTTTGTGCCTACATGGATGTGCTCTGAGACGGGGGGGGGGGGGGGGGCAGAATTCACACCTCCCTAAGAGATGGATGTTTAAATCCCTTTCACTTCCCTTAGGGGAGAAAAAGATAGGGAGATCATACTAAGAGAGGCTTTATAGAGAAACAGGCACACTCCAAGATGCCCGCAGGGTCCTGCCAGGCATCTTTCCCTCAGTTGCATCATGTCTGGCAAAAGACATTCCTGGTGTTAAAAAACACTGAACCAGATGGAGAGAGGGAGAGGAGGATAAAAACGTACAGTATAAGCCACCCAGGTCCTCTCTGTAGAATTGGTCCTCCTTTCTTTCTTTTGAGAAGGGAGGGAGAGTTCTTCCCTCCGTCCTTGAGCTATCAAGTCCTTTCACCCCTTCTCTTTTTTCACCGTTTCTTTCTTGTTCCTGTTGACCATTTCTTCCTAGTATCCCTCTTTCTCCAACCCTGTTCTTTCTTTCCTCTCCTCTCCTTCACTTTTCCTCACCCTCCTCTGTCTCTATCCTCTTTTTCCCCCTCTCCATTGCTTTCTACCTCAAACTGTCCTTCTCTTTACCCCCTTCTCACCCTCCCTCTTTATCTTCCTTTTTTCCCCTCCTTCTGGCTTTCTATCTCCAACTCTCGTCTTTCCTCTACTCCTGCTCACTGACTCTCTTTCTCCCTCCCTATCTCTCTCTCTCTCTTTGATCAGGAGCCAACCCTCTGTCTCTTCCTCCCTCCCTGCATTATGCCACCCTCCCTTACTCTCTCAGCCAGTTAAAAATGTTGCCGCTCTGTAGCCCTGCATCGCTTTCAGGCTCCAGAATCGATGGCATGGATATTTTTGTGCTGCTCCTGGCAGTCGACAGACTGTATGTGTGTGTGTGGGTAAGTTTCAAGTTTCAAGTTTTGTTAGTCGTATGTACAGGATACACATGGAATACACAGTCCAACAAAATGCTTACTTGCAGGTTCTTTCTCGACAATGCAACAACAATAAGAAATAATACAAACATAAAGTAAATGGCTCAGTAGGATAGAAGAATTGAATAAACATGTTAGCGTATAGTATATTCAGAACATCCTGAATTTGGCGGGACACACTGCAAGGTGTCGAAAGCATTCCACAGGGATGCTGGGCCCATGTTGACTCCAATGCTTCCCACAGTTGTTTCATGTTGGCTGGATGTCCTTTGGGTGGTGGACCATTCTTGATACACACAGGAAACGGTTGAACCTGAAAAACCCAGCAGCGTTGCAGTTCTTGACACACTCAAACCGGTGCGCCTGGCACCTAATAACATACCTTGTTCAAAAGGCACTTACATATTTTGTCTTGCCTATTCACCCTCTGAATAGCACACATACACAATCCATGTCTCAAGGCTTAAAAATCCTTCTTTAACCTGTCTCCCCCCAATGATTGAAGTGGATTTAACAAGTGACATCAATAAGGGATAATAGCTTTCATATGGATTCACCTGGTCAGTCTATGTCATGGAAAGATCAGGTGTTCCTAATGTTTTGTACACTGTGTGTGTGTGTGTGTGTGGATGATGCCGGACTTCCTCAGGCACCGTTTTGAGTAGATGTCCTGGATGGGTGGGAGCACTGTCCCAGTGATGTACTGGGCCTTCTTCACCACCCGCTAGAGGGCCTTGCGGTCATGGATGAAGCAATTCCTGTACCATGCCGTGATGCAACCGCTCTCACTGTATTATTTGGAGAGGAACCGGGGTGGCATGCCGAATTTCTTATGCCGCCTTAGGAATTATATGCTCTGTTGCGCCCTCTGACAAGAGTGATGGTGTTGTTGGTCCATGTCAAGTCCCCAGTGATGGAACTTAAACTGCTGACCCTCTCTACTGCAGTCCTGTCGATGTAGATGTTTGAGCATGTGTGTTTGTGCGTGTTTGTATGTGTTAGCGTGTGTGTGTGTATGTTTGCATTGTTCTGCCGGAGTGTGAACAGATGAAATGACAGCCTACTGTGTGGTTTGCCATCCTGTACACCTGCACACATTATAGTTAATCTATTAGGGGCCTGTAGTAGCCAGTTTATCTCCTGTGGGACCCACACTGTGGGCCCAAGTTGTGGCAGTGACAAATTGTTTCATGGTTTGTTTTTTCAGAAATGTTTAGCGTATGTGCTACTGTTCTACAAGTCTTTACAGTATTTGCAGTGGCTTGTTGTTTAGAAAAGTTTAAAGTGTAATCAAAATGCCAATATACAGAACCATTCAAAAGTTGGGGGCCACTTAGAAATGTCTTTGTTTTTAAAGAAAAGCACATTTTTTGTCCATTAAAATAACATCAAATTGATCAGAAATCCAGTGTAGAGTTGTTAATGTTGTAAATGACTATTGTTGCTGTAAACGGCAGATTTTTTTATGGAATATCTACATAGGCATACAGAGGCCCATTATCAGCAACCATCACTCCTGTGTTCCAATGGCACGTTGTGTTAGCTAATCCAAGTTTATGATTTTAAAAGGCTAATTAATCATTAGAAACCCCTTTTGCAATTAGCACAGCTGAAAACTGTAGTCCTGATTAAAGAAGCAATACAACTGGCCTTTAGACTTTAGACTAGTTGAGTATCTGGAGCATCAGCATTTGGCCAGAAAATGGCCAGAAAAAAATGGCCAGAAACAAAGAACTTTCTTCTGAAACCTGTCAGTCTATTTTTGTTCTGAGAAATGAAGGCTATTCCGTGTGATAAATTGCTAAGAAACTGAAGATCTCGTACAACGCTGTGTACTACTTCCTTCACAGAACAGCGCAAACTGGCTCTAACCAGAATAGAAAGAGGAGTGGGAGGCCCCGGTGCACAATTGAACAAGAGGACAAGTACATTAGAGTGTCTAGTTTGAGAAACAGACGCCTCACAAGTCTTCAACTGGCAGCTTCATTAAATAGTACCCGCAAAACAGGAAAGCAACAGGAAATCAAATTGTATTGGTCACATACGCATATTGAGCAGATATTATTGCGGGTGTAACAAAATGCTTGTGTTCATAGCTCCAGTGCAGTAGCATCTAACAATTCACAACAATATACACAAATCTCAAAGTAAATCATGGAATTAAGAAACATATAAATGTTAGTGTCACGTTCTGACCTTTATTTCCGTTGTCTTGTCATTATTTAGTATGGTCAGGGCGTGAGTTGGGGTGGGCAGTCTATGTTTGTTTTTTTATTATTTGGGGATTTCTATGTTTCGGCCTAGTATGGTTCTCAGAGGCAGCTGTCATTAGAGAATCATATTTAGGTAGCCTGGGTTTCACTGTGTGTTTGTGGGTGTTTGTTTCCGTGTCTGTGTTTTTCACCACATGGTACTGTTTTGGGTTTCGTTCATTCCACGTTTATTGTTTTTGTATTCAGTTGTTGATGTGTACTATTTCTTGTGGTAAGTGTTCTTATTGGACACTTACCACGCCGCATTTTGGTCCTCTGATCCTTTTCGCCTCTCCTCTTCGGAAGAAGAGATCCCTTACAGTTAGGATGTGCAATGTCGGAGTGGCATTGACTAGAATACAGTATATACACATGAAATTAGTAAAACAGTATGTAAATATTATTAAAGTTAACAGTGTTCCATTATTAAAGTGGCTAGTGATTCCATGTCTATGTGCATAGGGCAGTAGCCTCTAAGATGCAGGGTTGAATAACCGAGTGGTAGCTGGCTGGTGACAGGGACTAAGTTCAGGACAGGGTACTGGGTGGAGGCCGGCTATTGATGACTATTTAACAGCCTGATGGCCTTGAGATCGACTGAAAAACAGCTTCTCTTTCCCAGCTTTGATGCACCTGTACTGACCTCACCTTCTGGATTATAGCGGGGTGAACAGGCCATGGCTCGGGTGGTTAATATTTTTTGGGCCTTCCTGTGACATCGGGTGCTGTAGGTGTCCTGGGGGGCAGGCAGTGTGCCCCCAGTGATGCGTTGGGCAGACCGCACCACCCTCTGGAGAGTCCAGAGGGCAGTGCAGTTGCCTTTACCAGACGGTGATTCAGCCCGACAGGATTCTCTCAATGGTGCATCTGTAAAGGTTTGTGAGGGTCAAGACAAATTTCTTCAGCCTTGTAAGGTTGAAGAGGCGCTGTTGCTCCTTCTTCACCACATTGTCTGTGTGGGTGAACCAGTTCAGATTGTGATGTGTATGCAGAGGAACTCGAAAGCTTTTACCTTCTCCACTGTGGTCCCGTCGATGTGGATAGGAGCGTCCTCTCTCTGCTGTCTCCTGAAGTCCACGATCAGCTCCTTCATATTGTTGACATTGAGGGCATGGTTATTTCCAAAAACCTGTTTTCGCTTTGTCATTATGGGGTATTGTGTCTAGATTGATGAGGATTTTTTTTTTAAATCCATTTTAGAATGAGGCTGTAACATAACCAAATGTGGAAAAAGTCAAGGGGTCTGAATACTCTCCGAATGCACTGTATCTGCACATGTTTGTTTGTGCACACACACACACACCGGAAGCCAGGGAAAATTATTGCCACCTGCAATGCCAGCCACTCAGCCATTATTCAAGGCACAATAGAGTTCAATGAAAGGGAATTTTCTAAATTGTGGTCACACATGCCTGCCTACAAGGGCTACACAAGTTAAGTGCCTCACTTGAGTACTAGTGTGCCCAATGTTAGATTTGAAGCAAACACTCTCTGTAAAAGTGTCTGACGGAAGTAGCTAGAAAGTTGGAATATTGTTTATTGAATATTACACTCTCCTTAGGTCCATTATCAAACTATAACGCCAAACTGCTTTCATCCACAATACTTTAGTTCATCAAAGTTACTATTGTACTATGCAAATCAAGCTTTGTTATAGGAAGAAAGTTATGCTTTTCTCACAATTGAGCCAAGCTGAGTCAAGCTGTACTGTGCTGGCCTGGTGTCAGCACGTTGTTATGACTCTCCTATGAGGATACGAAGGATCAGGTTACAGTGAGTACACTCTACAACACCGTCTCTCTCTCCCGCAGAGGGGGAGAGGGGTGAAGTTGGCCGCTTTATGACGGTCGTAAATACCTTGTAGAAACTCTGCCTTTGGGCTCTGCTGTAACGGCCGTTGTTGGTGGTGGAAGAAGAGAACCAATGCGCAGCGTGTTAAGTGTCCATATTGATTTAATAGAACAATTGAACACTGAAACAAAACAATAAAGCGACAACGAACGAAACGAAACAGTCCTGTACGGTGAATACTCAAAACACAGAACAGAAAATATTCAGCCACAACTCAAGGGTGAAAACAGGCTACCTTAGTATGGTTCTCAATTAGGAACAATGATTGACAGCTGCCTCTGAGTGAGAAACATACCAGGCCAAACACAGAAATCCCAAATCATAGAAAAAAGAACATAGACTGCCCACCCCAACTCATGCCCTGACTATTCTAAAACAAAGACAAAACAAAGGTACTAAGGTCAGAACGTGACATCTACAGGATTGAGGGGGAAGAAACCTTTTGTTACAAGGAGATTCCTCCCACCATGACTACAACATCAAAAGGCTGGATAATGAAACAATGTTTCTGTAGTCCAAACATTGGGAATGGTTAGTGGGTATTTAAAGAATAACCATGTCCAAATTTGTTGTTTTGTGATATCATGAAGGACGGTATAACTAAATAACTGTACCACATCTAAATGTTGTGGAACTTAAATGTTTAAATATGAAATATGAACTATTTGTGATGTACATAGGGCATAGCTGTATATGTAAAATAGTCTAGGAAACTCGACCGAATATGAGAAAAGAACGAACATTGGTGCGTCTGACAGACACTCCGAGACCAACCTACTACAACTACAAAGGACATGGTGACCTCTGTTGGACAACCAGAGACTTACACAACCAGAGACTCTCAGTAGATGAATTGAGTGTTTTGAACAGAGGGACAGCGAAGACATACAGACGGAAATATGTACATTACAATTATTTCGAATGAGCGGCCATTCACATTTTCATGAGCATAGTTATCAGCTGTATGTACGACAGTGGAATTCATTTGTCTCTCCCTTTCCCTCTCTTTTGAATCCACCATTTTGTGTAACAAGCCATCATATCAGGTTAGTCCACTAGGGACTTTTCATTGCTTTATGTAGTAATCAATATGTATTCTATCCTGTTTGTGTGTTTTATGTAATTCTGTGTGATTGGTTAGTTAGCAAATACATAATTAAGCCAATTTGTGTATTGGTGATTCATCATGGAGACTAAGGTTCGTGCAGAATAATAGGACATTACGACGTTCAGAATGAGACTGAGATATGAGTTAATATAAAATAATAGGTGACTGCTATGAAATCAATATATTTTGATATTCTTTCAGGAAACGGTAACTCATTAAACAAATGATTCCCGTGGTGCAACAGGTTACTGAGTTAATTGTTACAGGATTAATTTAATCACGTAGTAATAATAATAGTTAATAACAGTTAATCATTACATTAATGAGAGTCACGACATAACACCATCTACCACAATTGCTGGAACCGTGCTGGAAAGAATCATGTGAGAGGAACATATCCAAGCCAGTACAGTATGGTTTGGTCAGCACTATAGTGTGAAAAGTTGGATTGTCTCATGATTCCTTTATTCAAGATAAGAACCAACATGCATGTTGATGTAGTCTAGCGCTTAGCAAGGGTCATGTTCATTAGTGCAGCCACCAGGAAATGTTTTAAAACATTTTACAGTGGCAAACGGAAATTAGTGTTTTTATTGGGCATATCCATGTAGTCCTTCCCTGTTTGTAAGTTTTGTTCTGATTGGTGCCTGAACAAGACCATAGTGAATCTGCTTGCAATATTTTCCTGTAGGTGTCCTGGAGGGCAGGCAGTGTGCCCCCGGTGATGCGTTGGGTAGTCTGCACCACGCTCTGGAGAGCCCTGTGGCTGCAGGCGGTGCGGTTGCCTTTACCAGGTGGTTATATAGTCCGACAGGATTCTCTCAATGGTGCATCTGTTACCTTCTTGACGCTACCCATCCCTGTAGCGGGATAATTGTCATCAACAACCGCTGAATTGCATTGCGCCACATTCAAATAATATCACTAAAAATATTTATATTCATGAAATCACAAGTGCAATATTGCAAAACACAGTTTAGCCTTTTGTTAATCCACCTGTCATCTTAGATTTAGAAAATATCCTTCATAGCGAAAGCAATCCAAGTGTTTGTGTAAGTTTATCGATCGCTCGACAAAACATTATGTACACTTAGCTTCAAGTAGCTTGGTCACGAAAATCAGAAAAGCAATCAAATGAATCGTTTACTTTTTTTAAATGTTCCTTTTGTTCCATAAAGATTATTTTTATATCCAAAATACATCCGTTTGTTTGGCGCGTTATGTTCAGAAATTCACAGGAAACAGCAGTCACGACAACGCAGACAAATTCCAAATAATATCCGTAATGTCCACAGAAACATGTCAAACGTTTTTTATAATCAATCCTCAGGTTGTTTTTAAAATATATAAATTGATAATATATCAACCGCAACTGTCTTTATCAGTAGGAGAGGGAGAGGCAATGGCTGCCCAAACTCTGTTGCGCGAGCAAAACTCAAGCGAACACCTGACGCGATGTTATCTTTCTCGCTCATTTTTCAAAATAAATGTCTAAGGACTGTTTACACCTTGAGGAAGCGATAGGAAAAGGAATCTGGTTGATATCCCTTTAAATGGAGCAAAGACAGGCTTAGGACATGGAGCTTTCAAAATAGAAGCCACTTCCTGGTTTGATTTCCCTCAGGTTTCGCCTGCAATATCAGTTCTGTTATACTCACAGACAATATTTTGACAGTTTTGGAAACTTTAGAGTGTTTTCTATCCTAATCTGTAAATTATATGCATATTCTAGCATCTGGTCCTGAGAAATAGGCCATTTACCTTGGGAACGGTATTTTTCGAAACATAAAAATAGTGCTTCAAGAGGTTAAAGTTTATGAGGGTCTTAGGGGCCAAGACAGATTTCTTCATCGTCCTAATATTGAAGAGACGCTGTTGAGCCATCTTCACCACACTGTCTGTGTGGGTGGACCATTTCAGATTGTCAGTGGTGTGTATGCAGAGGAACTTGAAGCTTTTCACCTTCTCCAATGCGGTCCCATCGATGTGGATGGGGGCATGGTCTCTCTGCTGTCTCCTGAAGTCCACGATCAGCTCCTTCAGTTTGGTGACGTTGAGAGAGAGGTTATTTTCCTGGCACCACTCCGTCAGAGCCCTTACCTCCTCCCTGTAGGTTGTCTCATTAGTGTCAAAGAAATGTTTAATCCTTCTTGACGATTATGTGAAACCCAGAATGCATTGTATGTCAACAAACATGGCTCCACACACATAGCTGGAATTAGCTTAGCTCATCATAAGCAGTACAACCTTCAAAAAAGTATTTTACACAAATAATATGTGCCAATTATAATCTATTCCTCGTTGGTGTTGATTTCAGCCTGTCCATTTGGTGACGGTATATCCCTCACTGGACATGTACACTGTCCATTTGCAATGTATTGCAATGTGCATTTACCAACACAAACTGGATATGCTCTAATATACTGCTCTAATATGTTAATTGGATACGCTCTATTATGTTAAAACCATAAAACAACCTTCAAAAACAGAGTTACATTCGAACTGCGGGTCCAGTTCTGACATTATGTGTAGGCCTAGCTGAGGCGACCCCGAATCCCGAGTTTCGGGTCGATAGGTCATTCGGAGCCCTAAGCAGCGACCTTAGTGCTGAAATGCACTTACTTCGGGGGTTGCTACAGGGTCTTTGAACGAGCTATCAGCTAGAAACAGTTAGCTAATAGGTCCATCGGCCAATTTCTAGTGCCAGAGAAATTTAGTTCCACCTCCCACATATGCGATGACATCACCTGGTTTAAATGTTTCTAGAGACAATATCTCTCTCATCATCACTCAATGCCTAGGTTTACCTCCAATGTACTCACATCCTACCATACCTTTGTCTGTACATTTTGCCTTGAATTTATTCAATCGTGCCCAGAAACCTGCTCCTTTTACTCTCTGTTACGAACGTGCCAGTTCTTATAGCCTTTAGCCATACCCTTATCCTACTCCTCCTCTGTTCTTCTGGTGATGTAAAGGTTTATCCAGGACCTGCAGTTCCTATCTCCGCTTCTATTCCCCAGGTGCTCTCATTTGTTGACTTCTGTAACCATAAAAGCCTTGGTTTCATGCATGTTAACATTAGAAGCCTCCTCCCTAAGTTTGTTTTATTCACTGCTTTAGCACACTCTGCCAACACGGATGTCTTAGCCGTGTCTGAATCCTGGCTTAGGAAGACCACCAAAACCCCAGAAATGTCCATCCCTAACTATAACATTTTCATCCAAGATAGAACTGCCAAAGGGGGTGGAGAGGCAATCTACTGCATAGATAGCCTGGAGAGTTCTGTCTTACTGTCCAGCTCTGTACCCAAACAATTCAAGCTTCTACTTTTAAAAATCCACCTTTCCAGAAACAAGTCTCTCACCGTTGCCACTTGCTATAGATCACGCTTTGCCCCCAGCTGTGCCCTAGACACCATATGTGACCATCTATCTTCAGCGCTCGTGCTGCTAGGTGACGTAAACTGTGACATGCTTAACACCCCGGCCATCCTACAATCTAAGCTTGATTCCCTCAATCTCATACGAATTATCAATGAACCTTCCAGGTACAACCCCAAATCGGTAAACACGGGCACCCTCATAAATATCATCCTAACCAGCTTGCCCTCCAAATACACCTCTACTGTTTTCAACCAGGATCTCAGCAATCACTGCCTCATTGCCTGCATCCGTAATGGGTCTGCGGTCAAACGACCACCCCTCATCACTGTCAAACGCTCCCTAATACACTTCAGGGAGCAGGCCTTTCTAATCGACCTGGCCAGGTATACTGGAATGATATTGACCTCATCCTATCAGTAGAAGATGCCTGGTTATTGTTAAAAGTGCCTTCCTCACCATCTTAAATAAGCGTGCTCCATTCAAAGAATGTAGAACCAGCCCTTGGTTCACTTCAGACCTCACTGCCCTTGACCAGCACAAAAACATCTTGAGGCGTACTGCATTAGCATCGAATAGCCCCCGTGATATGCAACTTTTCAGGGAAGTTAAGAAACAATATACACAGGCAGTTAGGAAACCTAAGGCTAGCTTTTTCGAACAGAAATTTGCATCCTGTAGCACAAACTCAAAAAGGTTCTGGGACACTGTAAAGTCCATGGAGAATAAGAGCACCTCCTCCCAGCTGCACACTGCACTGAGGCTAGGAAACACTGTCACCAACGATAAATCCACTAATTGAGAATTTCAATAAGCATTTTTCGACGGCTGGCCATGCTTTCCACCTGGCTACCCCTACTCCTACCCCGGTCAACTGCCCGGCACCCCCAACTCGCCCAAGCCTCCCCCATTTCTCCTTCACTGAAATCCAGATAGCTGATGTTCTGAAAGAGCTGCAAATTCTGGACCCCTACAAATCAGCCGGGCTAGACAATCTGGGCCATCTCATTCTAAAATGATCTGCCGAAATTGTTGCAACCCCTATTACTAGCCTGTTCAACCTCTCTTTCGTATCGTCTGAGATTCCCAAAGATTGGAAAGTTGCCGCGATCATCCCCCTCTTCAAAGGGGGAGACACTCTAGACCCAAACTGCTATATCTATCCTACCCTGCCTTTCTAAGGTCTTCGAAAGCCAAGTTAACAAACAGATTACCGACCATTTCGAATCCCACCATACCTTCTCCGCTATGCAATCTGGTTTCAGAGCTGGTCATGGGTGCACCTCAGCCACGCTCAAGGTCCTAAAAGGTATCACAACCACCATCGATTAGATACATTACTGTGCAGCCATATTCATCGACCTGGCTTTTGACTCTGTCAATCACCACATTCTTATCGGCAGACTAAACAGCCTTGGTTTCTCAAATGACTGCCTCGCCTGGTTCACCAACTACTTCTCTGATAGAGTTCAGTGTGTCAAATCGGAGGGTCTGTTGTCTGGACCTCTGGCAGTCTCTATGGGGGTGCCACAGGGTTCAATTCTCGGGCCGACTCTCTTCTCTGTATACATCAATGATGTCGCTCTTGCTGCTGGTGATTCTCTGATCCACCTCTATGCAGACAACACCATTCTGTATACTTCCAGGCCTTCTTTGGACACTGTGTTAACTAACCTCCAGACGAGCTTCAATGCCATACAACTCTCCTTCAGTTGCCTCCAACTGATCTTAAATGCAAGTTAAACTAAATGCATGATCTTCATCTGATCGCTGCCCACACCTGCCCACCCGAGCAGCATCATTACTCTGGACAGTTCTGACTTAGAATATGTGGACAACTACAAATACCTAGGTGTCTGGTTAGACTGTAAACTCTCTTTCCAGACTCACATTAACTTGTTATGGCTGCAATCCCAATACCGGGATCGATATGACAACTACCAGTGAAAATAGAGGGCGCCAAATTCAAACCACAGAAATCGAATAATTACAATTCCTAAAACATACATGTGTCTTATATAATTTTAAAGGTAATATTCTTGTTAATACCACCAAAGTGTCCGATTTCAAATAGGCTTTTCAGCGAAGGCACTACAAACGATTATGTTAGGTCTCCACCAAACCACAATAAGCACAGCCATTTTCCAGTGAAATATAGCATTCACAAAATGCAGAAGTAAAGATTAAATTAATCACTAACCTTGAATTATCTTCATCAGATGACACTCATAGGACTTCATGTTACACAATACATGCATGTTTTGTTTGATAAAGTTCATATTTATATTTAAAAAATCGGAGTTTACATTGGCTATTTCGATTCACTAGTTCCAAAAACATCAAGTGATTTTGCATAGCCACATCGTTTCAACAGAAATACTCATCATAAATGTAGATTATAATACAAGATATACACATGGAATTATAATACCTCTCCAACCGCTGTGTCAGATTTCAAAAAAAGTTTATGGAAAAAGCAACACATGCAATAATCTGAGACAGCACTCAGAACAGAAGCCAAATTAGCCGCCATGTTGGAGTCAACAGAAACCAGAAAATACATGATAAATGTTTCCTTACCTTTGATGAACTTCGAATGCAGTCCTAGGAATCCCAGGTCCACAATAAATGCTTGATTTGTTCGAAAATGTCCGTTATTTATGTCCAATTAGCAACTTTGGTTAGCGCATTTGGTAAACAATTCCAAAGTCACAAAGCGCGTCCACTATAACGTGACGAAATGTGCAAAAGTTCCATAACAGTCAGTAGAAACATGTCAAACGATGTACTGAATCAATCTGTAGAATGTTGTTTATATATATCTTGAATAACGTTCCAACCGGAGAATTAGAATGACTTCAAATGAGCGGTGGAACGCAGGTGCTTCCCCTGTGAACACGCCTGGTGAATGCATGGTCAACTCGTGGCAGTGGTGACTATTTCCTGTGTCATTCGACCCCTCTTCACATTAGAGTCATCAGACACAGTTCTATTGACTGCTGACATCTAGTGGAAGGCGTAGGAAGTGAAAACTAATCCATATATCGCTGTAATTTCAATGAGAGCTTGGTTGAACATCTGCCACCCCCAGAAAATAAAACAGAAAGTAGAATTTCTCAGGTTTTTGCCTGCTATATGAGTTCTGTTATACTCACAGACATAATTCAAACAGTTTTAGAAACTTCAGAGCGTTTTCCACCCAATACTAATAATACTATGCATATATTTGCAACTGAGACTGAGGAGCTGGCCGTTTACAATGGGCACCTTTTCATCCAAGCTACTCAATACTGCCCCTGCAGCCATAAAAAGTGAAGCATCTCCAATCCAAAATTAAATGTAGAATCGGCTTCCTATTTCACAACAAAGCATCCTTCACTCAAGCTGCCAAACATACCCTCGTAAAACTGACCATCCTACCGATCCTCGACTTTGGTGATGTCATTTACAAAATAGCCATCACGATAGCAGCACCCATCCGTAGCACGCGCTCCAGCAGGTATATCTCACTAGTCACCCTCAAAGCCAATTCCTGCTTTGGCCACCTTTCCTTCCAGTTCTCTGCTGCCAATGACTGGAACGAACTGCAAAAATCAATGAAGCTGGAGACACATATCTCCCTCACTAGCTTTAAACACCAACTGTCAGAGCAGCTCACAGATCACTTCACCCGTACATATCCCATATGTAAATAGCCCATCCAACTACCTCATCCTGTATTCATTTCTTTATCTTGCTCCTTTGCATCCCAGTATCTCTACTTGCACATTAATCTTCTGCACATCAATCACTCCAGTGTTTAATTGGTATATTGTAATTACTTCACCACCATGGCCTATTTATTGCCTTTACCTCCCTTATTTGCACACACTGTATATATACTTTTTTTCTACTGTTTTATTGACTGTACATTTGTTTATTCCATGTGTAAGTCTGTGTTGTTGTATGTGTCGAACTGCTTTGCTTTATTCTTGGCCAGGTTGCAGTTGTAAATTAAATAAAGGTGAAATAAAAATGTAAAACATGTAGGGGTCAGTCTCTATGGGCCGAGTGGGTTTCAATGAACCTAGTCTTGTGATTCTGTGACTTTTCTAAATGGCATCATTTTCGCAATGTTAAAAATGATTTGAATACATTGCAAATGGACAAGGCTGTTTCTCGGCCTGAGAACCGTCTAGAGCCACATAACTCACTGTGCACTATTGACTTAAGCTCTAGAACAGGTTTATAAAGTTTCAGAGCTCTAGGTCTGACAGTTCTTTGATGGTTCGAACGCCGGTATCTTTTGCAGGCTCTGTGTGTCTGTAAGCCCCACACTGTGTCACTCCATCCTGGCTGTGTGTGTGTTTTTTCTTGTACATCTGATGAGAGAACTGACTGATTTACAGTTCATGAGTGTTGCCTAATCACACATATGACATTTTGGAAAGATGTGACCTTTTTAACCCTTCGAAACAGCCCCAATGACCCCAATTGAAAGCACTTCCTGTTATCACAGGAAGCTGAAGGTCAACACATATTTTAATTTGAGCAGTCTTTTACAGAATCCAGAGTTAAGTCTTTACGTTAAGAACTGACTGATTTACAGAGGGTTGAATGCAGTGTTTTTCAGTAACTGTAGGTTGTGAAATCAAAACCACTTTTAGGTTCAATTTCACCACTTCTGGTTGCTCCAGTAGGCTTAAAATCAGCACAGGTAATACTCATAGTAGCCTGATGGATTGTTAATGAAGACAGTTTGATACGGCAATCATAACTCACATAGGCATCAGGTTGAAGTTAGGGGTGCAAGCAATGTATTCCTATGGGGAGAGATGTCAATGAAAACTGTTAAAAGAAAACACTGTTTTCACACAGTCAAGGTTAGGTTTTCACAGATCGGGAGGACCTTAGGAACGTTCTTGTGGTTGAATTATGCTTCTAGCCTTAACGGTTCTGCTGCTCTAACCCAAAAGCACCTCAAATTTAGTTCAGGCTTCATTTTGGGCCTACTTTTTTGCACAGTCGCTGCGGTCAGACCGAGCGTGATAGGTCATGTGGGGCATCTCCTTGAACTCGGCACGGCCTAGAGACTATGGTGATTCCATTTGTTTCCCTTTCTGTGATGATTTAAGCCTGCAAATTTCTGTATTTCAGCCCTATTTGATGGTAAAGTTCATACTTCCCCTTTAGGATATGAAGAGGACCATTCAATCTTTTCATGTTGATATCTGTAGAGGTACAGGTGACCTTGAACACATGGCAAAAATCATTTTGAAAATGTCCTGCACAGAAGCAGAGTTAGAGCATAACCTGTAAACCCATGTTATCGTGAGGGAGAAACTTGGATGTGTCACACTAAATGAACCTGCGCGCAGCTAGAATAACTCTGTGGCTTATCCACCCCAACCTGCCCTCTGAAGAGCCCATCGAATATGGTGTGTCTGTGTGACCTAGAGGCCACAATATATCCATAGCATCATTAAATCATTAACTCACTACAAGTCATTCTTCATTCCATGCAATTTGCATGGTCGCTGCGGTAAGACCGAGAGAGCTAAGGTCAGACTCAGCGAGCTACCGTCAAGTGGAGGATCTCCTTGAACTCGGCATGGCCTAGAGACTATGGTGATGCCATTTTCCAACACTTTTAATGTTGATTTCAGCATGTACATTTTCTGTAGGTCATCACTGTTTAAACATATTGGAAATATACCTGAGTTGTAGTCAATGAACAGCATTCTTACATACTGTAGGTATTCCTCTTGTCCAGTTGGGATAGGGCAGTGTGCAGTGGGATGGCGATTGTGTTGTATGTGGCTATATTGGGGCGGTATGCAAATTGAAGTGGGTCAAGGGTGTCAGGTAAGGTGGAGGGGATTTGATCCTTAACTAGCCTCTCAATGAACTTCGTGATGACAGTAGTGAGTGCTATGGGGCGATAGTCATTTAGTTCAATCCAATGTATTTAGAAAGCCCTTTTTTACATCAGCCGATGTCACAACGTACTGTACAGAAACCTATCTTAAAACCCCAAACAGCAAGCAATGCAGATGTAGATGCAGGCAAAACAGCATAAATACTGAAGGCTGAGACAGGAGGGGTCGGGAGACACAAGATATAACCCCACCCATTTTGCCAAAGCACAGCCCCCACACCACCATAGGGATATCTTCAACCACCAATCTACTACCCTGAAACAAGGCTGAGTATAGCCCACAAAGATCTCACCCACTGCACAAACCCAAGGGGTGCCAACCCAGACAGGAAGATCACGTCAGTGAATCATCCCACTCAAGTGACGCACCCCTTCTAGGGACGGCATGGAAGAGCACCAGTAAGCCAGTGACTCAGCCTCCGTAACAGGGTTAGAGGCAGAGAATCCCAGTGGAGGGAGGGGAACCGGCCAGGCAGAGACAGCAAGGGTGGTTAGTCTCTCCAGTGCCTTTCCATTCACCTTCACACCCCTGTGCCAGACTACACTCAATCATAGGAGTCTTCAATAAAGACGTAAAGGTCGAGACAGAGTCTGCGTCTCTCACATGGATAGGCAGACCATTAAATAAAAATTGAATTCTATAGGAGAAAGCCTTGCCTCCAGCCTTTTACTTAGAAATTCTAGGGACAGTAAGGAGGCCTGCGTCTTGTGACCGTAGCGTGCGTGTAGGTATGTACGGCAGGACCAAATCGGAAAGATAAGTAGGAGCAAGCCCATATAATGCTTTGTAGGTTAGCAGTAAAAAGTTGAAATCAGTGCTAGCCTTAAAAGGAAGCAAGTGTAGAGAGGCTTGCACTGGAGTAATATGATCAAGTTTTGGGGTTCTAGTCAAGATTCTAGTAGCCGTGTTCAGTTACTTTTCACTTTCTCTGGATACAGGAACAATGGTGGGCATCTTGAAGCAAGTGGGGACAGCAGACTGAGATAGGGAGAGATTGACTATGTCTGTAAACTCTCCAAATGAAATCAACAAAGCACTATCAAAAGTAACACAGTGCCTACCATCTATCAACCTTGTACTGCTGCCCTGCTTTTTACCAGCACGCCCTGCTCCAAAGGTCCAACCCTGGAAAGTCTGCAGAAAGCTGCAGAAGGTGAAAACCTGTAAGGCAGAGGGCTCAGATGAAATCCCAGGCAGACTAAAAAAGGAGTCTGCATATGAATTGAGCGGGCCACTGGCTGATATTCTTGGCCTGTCGATGCGACAAGGCATTGTTCCTGATGAATGGAAAGAAGATAGTGGGCTCTTTACCATAAACCAAGCCACTCTCCATCAGTGAAATATATCTCATTAACCTCTCTCCTGAGCAAAGTAGCTAAGAGCTTTATCACTGAATGAGCTCTTAGCGATATCCTACCCCAAGTTAATACTCAACAGTACGGATGTCTACAAGGCCGATCAACCACACACTGGTGGATATAACCAACAAGCTCTTCAAGTCCCAGGATAAGAATGGTTGCCCACCTACTTCAGCAAAGTCTTCTAACGTGTCTGCCACAACTTTGCCATCAACAGGATGTTAGACCTCCAGCTTCGACCATCCCTTGCCATATGGATAGACAACTTCCTCTCTAAGGCTGCCTTTATACAGGCAGCAAATTCTGATATTTTCCACTAAATGGTCCTTTGACCAATCACATCAGATCTTTTCACATCAAATATTTTTCAGAGCTGATTTGATTGGTCTAAGACCAATTAGTGGGAAACATATCCGAATTGGGCTGCCTGTCTTAATGCAGACACTAGGTTGTGAGGTATCATGGTGTGCTGTCGAACAGTGTCAGTGTATTTTATGGCCTACCTCAAGGAACTCTGCTTGGCCTGCTGATTTTTATTGTATATGTAACAATGTTTCTTCCGTCCCTCTCCTCACTCCAACCAGGGATCCTCTGAACACATCATCAACTGCCTCCCACAAAGCATTGTTACCTATCAACTACTTCAAGATTACCTAACAACTACTTCAAGGTCTCAGAGCGAGTGACGTCACCGACTGAAATGTTACTAAGATGCACCTCTAACTAGCTGGCCATTTCACACTGGTTATTCTCACCCCTTTTGATCTCCTCAATCTCGGCAGCAACCGGGCAGAGCACTACTGAGTCATCCAGGTCATGGCACCGTCCTTCTCCTTGCCCCGACCTGGGCTCGAAACAGAGACCCTCTGAACACAAACAACTGCCTCTCATGAAGAATCGTTACCTATTGCTCCACAAAAGCCACTGCTTTTGCAGAGCAAGGGAAACAACTACTTCAAGGTCTTCGAGCGAGTGACATCACCAATTGAAACACTACTAGCATGCACTGCTAACTATCTAGCAATTTCACACAGGTGACACATCAACAGTGTAGTCAGGCTAACTGCAGTCAAACAATGGAAGCTTGTGGATCACCTTCCACCATCCAAGAAGACCTGGTTGACCTATAGAAGTGGTCAGTGGGGAGCCACATGCTCGGAACCCTAAAAAGTGCAAAGTGCTCCACCCGTACTACCCCGCCTGTCTATTAACAACACATAACTCCAGAAAGTTGAGGTATCAAGATCAAAGGAAATCTAAAATAGTCGACACAGGTAGAGAACGTCTGTTCCTCCTCCAATGCCTGAAGTACGTCCACATCCATAAGAATGACCTGGTGAGAGTATTTCCAACCTACATCCAACCAGTGGTGAAATATGCTGCCCCAGTGTGGCACGCAGGGCTAATCAAGAGACAATCCGATACCATCGAGACTGTCCAAAGGAAAGCAGACCCACTCCTCAACTAAACTTTAACTGGTCCACTGCATGACTGTGTATTTCCATGGTAGCATCATCCCAACCATGGTTTGCCTGCTGAACAGTTGATGCTGAACATTATTGTATTTTAGTTAGTAATATCAATTTTAATATTCAAATGTATGTCGTACTCACAATTCAGCATGTTGCTGCCTTTTGTACAATTTCCTGTTAAAAAATGTAAATATGTAGTAATTCATACTGTATTATGTGGAGAGGGGAGATGGATTTATCTGACATAGAGATGTATAATGTAGTGATCTGACCATAACCTTTACCTCTGCTCTCTTTCTGCAGTGCAACAATGACTACGTCCCCGTGTGCGGCTCCAACAATGAGAACTACCAGAACGAATGTTATCTACGCAGGGATGCCTGCAAGCAGCAGTCTGAAGTGCTGGTGGTGTCAGAGGGCTCTTGTCCTGTTGGTACGTAGCATCTTAAGGATGGACATATACATAGGTCTGTAGATCCATACCTACAGTTGAAGTCGGAAGTTTACATACACCTTAGCCAAATACATTTAACATTTCCTGACATTTAATCCTAGTAAAAATCCCTGTCTTAGGTCAGTTAGGATCACCACTTTATTTTAAGAATGTGAAATGTCATAATAATAATAGAGAGAATGATTTATTTCATTGTTATTTCTTTCATCACATTCCCAGTGGGTCAGAAGTTGACATACACTCAATTAGTATTTGGTAGCATTGCCTTTAAATTATTTAACTTGGGTCAAATTTTTCGGGTAACCTTCCACAAGTTTCCCACAATAAGTTAGGTGAATTTTGGTCATTTACACACACTATTTAGTTTAGTTCTTTGCACCCCATCATTGTGAGGTATTGTTTGTTCTGATACACATTTCTATTCAGAGCTCTGTTTTTTCCCGTATTAGTCCTCCTGTGTACTGTAGTTTTGGCCATCCTCACTGGGGATGCCTTTTTAAAATGTTCATTTAACCAGGCAAGTCAGTTAAGAACAAATTCGTATTTACAATGATGGCCTAGGAACAGTGGGTTCAGGGGCAGAACAACAGATTCTTACCTTGTCAGTTCGGGGATTTGATCTAGCAACCTTTCGGTTACTAGCCCATCGCTCTAGCCACTAGGCTACCTGCCTCTTTTTGCCTAATCCCTGCTTGTACTTTTGCCTAATCCCTGCTTGTACTTTTGCCTATTGGATTTCCTGTCATCAACCTCTTGCCTGATCTCCCGGACTACGTCATTATCCTTCTCCCTGCCTGTACTGTTACCATTTTGGACCCCTGTGTATGACCTTCTGTCTGCCCCTGGACCCAGCTACCTGCCTCCACCTGTGGTCCTTTACAAAAAAACACCTGATGCGCCCTATGCTTGTAACCAGCTCTCTGTCTCCAATCGTATTCATTACAGAAGGAAGTAGCTAGAAAGTTGGAATATTGTTTGAAGGCACTACACTCTCCTTCAGTCCAATATCAAACTATAAAGCTAAACTGATTTCATCCACAATACTTTAGTTCATCAGAGTTACTAATGTAGTATGTGAATCAAGCTTTGTTAGAGAAAGAAAGTTATACCCTTTTCTCACTACTGAGCCAAGCTGAGTCAAACTGTACTGTGCTAGCCTGGTTAAGCATTGACCACACTTTCTGGAACCGTGTGAGGAAAGAATACTGTGAGAAGAACATATCCAAGTCAGCACAGTATGGTTTGGTCAGCACAATAGTGTGAAAAGTAGGAGTATCCCACAATTCCTTTTTTTTCAAGATAAGAACCTCCATGCATGTTGATTTTATCTAGCACTTAGCATAGGTCATGTTCATTAGGGCATGAAACAGGAAACATTTTGCAGTGACAAACAGACATTTGTGTTTTACTGGACATGTCCAGGTAGTACCTTCCTGTTTCAGTCAGTTTTCTTCTGTTTGCTGCCTGAACAAGACCAAAGTGAATCTGTTTTCAAGGGGAACATGTTGGCTCCACTCAAGCTCCACTGTTGGGCTAGCGTTGTACACTGGGGGTGTTACTGGCTCAGTTAACCTCACTGCCACCCTGGTCAACTCCACTCAAGGGACCTAAAACACTCATATAGCTCAGCAGTCCACCACACTCATAAGGAACACAATAGGAATTGGAGCGTGTGTGTGTGGGATGGTGGGGTGGGTGGGTGGGTGGGGGAGAATGGGTGGGGGAGTGTTGAGGGTTGTGTGTGTTTCTGATTTGTTTCACAAAAGTAACCTTAATTTCGCCTCACTTACATGGAAGCTCTTAACTCTCTGTAAATTGCTTGAATGTTTGTCATTTACCTTGTGTGTGTGTGCATGTTTGCATGTATGTATGTGTGCGTGCATGTGTGTGTGCATCTGCCTGTGTGTCTTTTCTGTGAGAGCGTGAAATATATATATTTTTTCATGTGATGAGAGATCATTTTGAGAGACAAGCCTCAGAAAACAAAATAAATATCATCGCACCCTGGCAGAACGGGCGTGACAGTGATGAGAATAGGCTGACGGCTCACTTCCCTCCGCAACGCTCAGCCCCCTCCTCCCCCTTCACTGTCACTTCAAAAGAATATATGGTCAAATTACATTTTAAAAACTATTTATGTACTGGATGTTTACTCTTGGAAGTAGTCTTACAAACAAACAACATCAACAAAGAAGGGAGTAAAACAGTGTCCTGGGCACAAAAAAAAGTTATTAACCTCTATCTTGCCTATTCATCCCCCTTTCTCTCCCTCTCTCTTTGTTTTCTTTGTCAGTTCTCCCTCACCCTTTACCTACCTTTCTCTGTGAAACTACACATCAGATAAATAATTGAGGGGACAGTGAATGTCATGCATGGGTCATGCATTTTAAGAAACCAAAAAAGTAACAATTCACTCAACACCCACTAGAAAAGGCTTTCATAAATGTGATTACGTGGTTAAGGTGTGTTAGTGCTGGGCTTGAACCAAAACCTGCACACAATACCATTTCATGGACTGATGATGGACATCCCTGTTGAAAACAAACCAATCACAGAATGAAGACAAGAATAGGCTGTCAGTCTCACTCCCATTTCAAATCTACTAGTTCCTTTAGTACTTGTAGAAGAGCTGTCACTCAAACCCACATCTGTCTACTCACTCTCTCCACATGTGATACTATATGTATGTCCAGGCATACCGTAACATCCTCTGATCGGATGGTTCATACCCTGTCTATTCACACCTAAATTCCCAATGGCTGTCCAGTATCCAGGCATCTCTGTATGTTCTCTGATTGGCTACCCTGTCACCCTGTCTTACAAGTAAACAAGTCTGGTCTTCATCAGAACACTGGCTAATGTGTTCTGTAGCCTACATGTTGGCAACACAGCCAGGCTCCTTGTTGTTGTTTACCTCAATAACCATATCCGACAGCCGTGTGACAGCAGGGCTCTGTCCACCCAAAATCGCCGTGTGACTAGAGCCAAGGCCAAAAGGCCAGAATCGGGGGTTTTCTGTAGCTGTCAAACTGGGAACAGAAGGACACAGAGCCGAGTTGCCAAGTCATGCTACCATGCTACTGGGTACCACTGTGTACTTCAAAAGTACTATTTAAACAAGAGAGTCACATTCGGATGACTCTGTAGAGAGCTTTTGCAAGGAAGTAGACCATGTTAAATGGTTGCTTAAATGTTCCAGTACTGGTTTTCCAATGTTTCCAAGTTATTGGCCATTTTGCCTTCGAGTTGTATTATATATTTTTCATAAGTAAATGTATTGTTTACTTATACTTTTAGAATTGAGGGAAAGATGAGTTTGTTTACATTTGGGCTACAGATAAGCAGGTATTCACCAAGCTAGCACTAGGCAGTGAGCTAACAGAGAGTGAATGATAGCTGATTAGCACAGGATGCTTCAGTTCCTCCATCCCATTGAGTGGTGGTGCTACAGTGCAGTCAGCAATTTAGCGACTTGAAAGAGTGAACCGTTTGGGGAACCACTTGTCAGATTTCAGGGCTGCTTAGGCAAGTCACAGCTGACATGAGCCATATGTTTGGTTGACTTGGGGGGGATGCACAATCTCAGATATCAAGGGAATTGAAGGCAAACATGTGGACTGTCAGAGGGTGACTTCCAGAGAGAGGCAAAGGGATCAATAAACCCATCAACTTTGGGACACACTAGTGACTTAATGCAATTTATACAACAGGTGGGTCTAATCCTGGACGCTGATTAGTGTCTATTCCATAATTTACCACCGGCTAAAGCTATGATGTTGAAGTTCACTCTGTTCCATCTCACTGCGCAATCCACTGTCTTATCAGCCCAGCCAAACAATTTATAAACTGGATCTCTACTGTAAAAAGCATCTAGACATTATTTCCCATTTCTTTTAGATGGGCAATTGGATGGCATAATGGCAAAAATATGTATATTTTTTAATTCGATCTCCAGCTGTCCCATAGTAATGAACGTGTAGGGGTCCGGAGTCGGGACAAGACAGACAGGCAGGCAGCTTTTCTCAGTCAGTCGAAATCATCAATAAGCATAATTTATTAATTTATACAGTGCATTTGGAAAGTATTCAGACCCCTTGACTTTTTCCACATTTTGTTACATTACAGTCCTCCAGACGTGACTCTTGGATTTCAAGCTAAAGAGTTCAATCTTGGTTTCATCAGACCTTGTTTCTCATGGTCTGAGAGTCCTTTAGGTGCCTTTTGGCAACCTCCAAGCAGGCTGTCAGTTGCCTTTTACTGAAGAGTGGCTTCCATTTGGCCACTCTACCATCAAGGCCTTATTGGTGGAGTGCTGTAGATATGGTTGTCCTTCTGGAAGGTTCTCCCATCTCCACAGAGGAACTCTGGAGCTCTGTCAGAGTGACCATCGGGTTCTTGGTCACCACCTTGACCAAGGCCCTTTCACCCGATTGCTCATTTTGGCCAGACGGCCAGCTCTAGGGAGAGTTTTGGTGGTTCCAAAACCACTGTGCCACTGTGTTCTTGGGGACTTTCAATTCTGCGGAAATGTTTTGGTACCCTTCCCCAGATCTGTGCCTTGACACAATCCTGTCTATGAGCTCCAATTCCTTCAACCTCATGGCTTGGTTTTTGCGCTTACATGCCCTGTCAACTGTGGGACCTTATATAGACAGGTCTTTGCCTTTCCAAATCATGTCCAATCATTTTAATTTACCACAGGTCGTCTCCAATGAAATTGTAGAAACATCTCAAGGATGATCAATGAAAACAGGATGCACCTGAGCTCAATTTCAATTCTTATAGCAAAGGGTCTGAATACTTTTGTAAATGGAATATATATATATATATATATTTTTTTTTTTGACAACATTTCTAAAAACCTGTTTTCACTTTGTCATTTTGGGGTATTGTGTGTATATTGATGATGTAAAAAAACTATTGAATACATTTTTGAATAAGGCTGTAACGTAGCAAAACGTAGAAAAAGTCAAGGGGTCTGAATTCTTTCCAAATGCACCGTACAAAGAAATGTCAATAGAAAACAGGCAAAACTAAATGCAATGCAGCTAGTTTGCAGTCTTTCCAGCTTCCTTTTGAAGTTATTGTGTTAGCTGTTTTGTTGGCTAGCTCCTCTAAACAACAGTGTCCTGACGAGAGACCCCTTCTATGCCAAGTAAAATCTCACATCATTAGTTCATTGTTATGGATGCAAGATGGCGCCAGATGAGATGGCTGACGTTTTATAGGCTCCTAACCAATTGTGCTATTGTGTGTGTTTTTTCGCATTACTTGAAACTTATTTTGTACATAATGTTTCTGCCATCGTCTCTTATGCCCGAAAAGAGTTTTGCATATTATGACAACGATTACTCATCTCGTACTGGACAAATACTTTTTCTTTAACGAGTCGGTCACAAAGGATTTACTTAATAAGACACCCAACAAGGCCCAAATCCCCGTCATTCGCATGAAGAAGAGACAAAGATATCGGGGACGTAGGTCGGGGTGCCTTGTAAGGATCCAACAGCGAGTGAGTAATCCGCCTTTACCATCAGTCCTATTAGCCAACGTGCAATCATTGGATAATAAAATGGATGAGCTCCGATCAAGACTATCCTACCAACGGGACATTAAAAACTGTAATATCCTATGTTTTTCTGAGTCGTAGCTGAATGACGACATGGCTAACATAGCTGGCTGGGTTTTTGGTCCTTCAGCAACATAGAACAGCTGCCTCCGGTGAGACAAGGTGGTGGTCTTTGTCTATTTGTAAATAATGTAAATAATGCTGGTACACGAAATAAGGAAGTCTCAAGGTTTTACTCACCTGAGGTAGAGTATATCTTCATAAACTGTAGACCACACAACTTACCAAGAAAGTATTTATCTATATTTTACCTAGCTGTCTATTTACCACCACTTACCGATTCTGGCACTAAGAAGGGACTCAACGAGCTGTATAAGGCCATAAGCAAACAAGAAAATGCTCATCCAGAGGCGGTGCTCCTAGTGGCTGGGGACTTTAATGCAGGGAAATGTAAATCCATTTTACCTCATTTCTTCCAGTATGTTACATGTGCAAAAAAAACTCAATACCCCCTTTACTCCACACACAGAGACGCGTACAAAGCTCTCCCTCACCCTCCATTTGGCAAATATGACCATACATTGGCTTTATCAATAAGTGCATTGATGACCTCGACCCCCTGGTGACCATACATACCCCAACGAGAAGCCATGGATTACAGGCAACATCCGAACTGAGGTAAAAGGTAGAGCTTCTGCTTTCAAGGAGCAAACCTGGAAGCTTATAAGAAATCCCACTATACCCTCCGACAAACCATATAACAGGCAAAGTGTCAATACAGGACTAAGATTGAATCATACTACACCGGGCTCTGACGCTCGTCGGATGTGGCAGGGCTTGCAAACTTTTACGGACTACAAAGGGAGAGCGCCTCCAATTTGCATACCTCCTCAACAGATCCATTGATGTTGCAATCTCTATTGCACTCCACACTGCCCTTTCCCACATGCACAAAAGGAACACCGACAGTTGAAGTTGCAAGTTTACATACACCATAGCCAAATACATTTAAACTCAGTTTTTCAAAATTCCTGACATTTAATCCGAGTAAAAATCCCCTGTCTTAGGTCAGTTAGGATCACCATTTTATTTTAAGAATGTGAAATGTCAGAATAATAGAAGAGAGAAGGATTTATTTAATATTTTATTTCTTTCATCACATTCCCAGTGGGTCAGAAGTTTACATACACTCAATTAGTATTTGATAGCATTGCCTTTAAATTGTTTAACGTGGGTCAAACGGTACTGCATCACAGCTTGCGTGGTGCTGCAGAATTCTATGGCACGTGCCAACCACTGATGCCCTTTGGTGGTCAAACTAGCATTAATGGTTTCTTTGAGAAGGATTTGATAGCCTTCAATAGTGGCTGTACTAGATCATTTAAAACCTTTTTCTGTAAGAACATAGTATTTGGGACTGATTTTAAGAAACGTTGCTTAATTAATTTGATTAATATTATGGTGTTTCTTTTCCAAGAAAAACCAAAAACCCTATGGGTTTCTGTTAGGATAGAACAGAAAATATGCCGCTGTGCAACGTGACGGTCGGGAGTAGGCTACAAGTGCTGGACTATTTCAAGTACCCCTGACTACAGTGTGCAGTTCGAGGGGGGCCAAATGTGGGCGGAGTCAAACATTTGACCCCGTCCATTGTTTTTGTTGTTGCAGTATGCAGTTCGTGGCCGGTCTGACCCTGCCCACGTCTGACCCCACCCACCTGTTTTTTTTTGTCCATCTGAGATTTGCCAGTCACACGCTAAATACAAACACAGATCGTAAGAAATATTATATAAAGTGGTACCAGCACATGTGTTGTAACACTTTTTGCTTCATGCTATATTTTGCAGTGTTGCAGTGAACAACAGACGTTTTATGTATGTCATGTACTGTTAAAATTGTGTTGATAAATACTATAACTTTGTAGTTATATTATTTCATTGAGCGTATTATATACAGTTACTACCTATCCTGATTTATAATGCTATTTACATTCGTCATGAGAATGGAGACAGACTATACCATATAGACATACTGACAAGCTGAATGTGCTTTGTACATTAAGTTATACCAGCTCCAGTAAAGAGATCAGAGACTCAGGTGACTTCTACGTCATTATTACTTAACAACATAACACAATTAACAATTGAAACAATTAACACAGCAGATAAAAACAAGGTTTGACCACTCCGCAAAAGAGGCAAAGACAGTCATTTTCTTTTTTGTCAACTGCCTCCACATAGAACATCTAATAATTTCTCTGTGACTGGAACAAGAACATGAATGGTTCCTTGAAGAGAATACTTTCCTCTTCACACAGGCCATCATACAACCGTAGTTCTTTAAGGGTTGTAATGCGGTCTCCCCATCCATCCCAATTACACCAGGGAGGAAAATGTGCCTTTAAATGTTTGGAGTTCGCGCCACCTTGCTGCCTCTAGGGTGTCCCTTAGAAGAACATCTGCTTCCTTGAAGAAAAAGGAAGAATACATATCAAGAGTAGTCCCTCATTTGGTGATCAAGACAAATTACACCACACTTTCACAATACCACCATGAAAACAAAAGCCACTAATACTGAATGGGTTTTCAGTGATATCTATAACTACTCAAGTCATCACAACTATTATATCTTGCCATGCATCAAGCATTCAGCATTACACACAGTAGACTACATACCAATTTCACAGCTCCCAGTTCGCTGTGCATTTTGTTTTCAGTATCGTCTAGAAAGAAAACAGATTGGGGTCATTAAGTAATGTAAGGGATCCTCTAAGGATGTGAGTACAATAATGGACCTTACTTTAGCTAATAGCCTATACAGTACCTGATCCTGCAGAGTTGGATGCTGATGTGACATGCTGTGACTTCTTGGGGGGACATCTTCTACATCATCCTTAAATGATGTAAAAAGTATTTAGTCAGCCACCAATTGTGCAAGTTCTCCCACTTAAAAAGATGAGAGAGGCCTGTAATTTTCATCATAGGTATACTTCAACTATGACAGACAAAATGAGAAGAAAAACAATCCAGAAAATCACATTGTAGGATTTTTAATGAATTTCTTTGCAAATTATGGTGGAAAATAAGTATTTGGTCACCTACAAACAAGCAAGATTTCTGGCTCTCACAGACCTGTAACTTCTTCTTTAAGAGTTTACTCTGTCCTCCACGTGTTACCTATATTAATGGCACCTGTTTGAACTTGTTATCAGTATAAAAGACACCTGTCCACAACCTCAAACAGTCACACACAACCACGTGGTTAAACTCTTAGACTATTGATACCGACAGAATAAGAACAAGTCTTTGATATTAATTACTAGTCTGCAGCTAGGAATTCGGTGTCATTGAACGTGAAGAATGACAACCGCCGAAACAACCATTCTATAACAAATTAATGAATGTCACTCTGAACAACCTAGTCTAACCACGAGATAGAGAGCGAGAGAGAGAGAGAGAGACTAACTTTTCAACAAAGATCCCGACGACACACTGAGCGTAAATATATATATTGATTGCAATTGTTCCCGAATGAGTGAGCTTTCATGTGCAAAGGATTAGCATTTCAATTGTTATGATTATCAACTTTGTAGTGTCTCATCTCAGTTGACCCCCACTTCCCTTTTTGTCCACCAAGCCACGATACCGGTTTATCCCACTAGGGAAACTCCGTTATCTTTTCCTTGTAACTATCTACTGTTTGTTTATGCATTTCTGTGAATTACTTAGTTAGTAAATAAATGATTTAAGACAATTGATGTATGGATGACTCATAGTGAAGGCTGGGTTTGTGCAGATAACCAACAATTTACGACGTTTGGAATGAGACTAACATGAGGTAAAGTAAATAATTCATTAATCAGAAGAGTATTTGATCAGATATAAAATATCTGAAAAGTTATTTTAGGAAATTATAACTTTGTAATCTGAATATTTTCCTTGGTGCCCCAACTTCCTAGTTAATTACAGTTACATGATTAATCAGTTTGATCGAGTAATACTAATTACAGAGAATCTTTCATAAAAATGGTCTTCAACTTAATGATAGTAAAGACACGACACCTTACATGTGCAGAATGGCCAGTGATGAAGTTGACTGTTTTTTTTTTACTCTTGCCTTCCAATAGCACACTAACACTATACATCAACAAAAATAAGCATAGACATAAAAGGCATGATAATTAGAAAGGCATAAATAAGCAAATAGGCATTTAATTTCATTATTGTATATACTATGTGTAGGCTGTGTAGACTCGCTATGTGTAACTTAGGGATTGTCCATCGGCATCAACAATACACATTTAGAGCAAGCCAAACACAACAAGGCATACATTGAAGAAACACAGAAAATCAACGATCAAATCGATTACATAACTGTACATGTAAACCTAGGCTTACTGCTCAAGTAGGGCAAATTTGTCCAAATAAGATTCCATCACTGTAAGCAATTAGCTAGCTGGAATACAAAAGGGTGCTATTGCTAATTAGCTAGCTCACTTGCAAATGTGGCTAATTAACGCTATGCTAACATCGGTTAGCTGGTAGCTGGGGCGGCAGGTAGCCTAGTGGTTAGAGCGTTGGGCCAGGAACCAAAAGGTTGCTAGATCAAATCGCCGAGCTGACAAGGTAAAAAGAAATATGCCGTTCTGCCCCTGAACAACGCTACTGTTCCTTGGCTGTCATTGTAAATAATAATTTGTTCTTACTGACTTGCCTAGTTAAATAAAACAATCAGTGCAGTAGTTAGTTATATAAAAATATACCTTTGCACTGGTATAACATGAATGTTACAAAGTACATTATAATGACAGACTCACTTACTTCCATGGTTTATATTTTTATCCGTGTTCGATTAAGATTTGCTATGGTTGACGTTGATACCTTCGACGTGAACCTCAACTTGGGTGACCTTGAAGGAGACTGGAAGGGTTCGGGTTAAACGCGCTTGACTCCGCCCACATTGAACCCAGCCCCGAACTACACACTGCAGTCAAGGGCTTCTCGGCTATTTAGCTAAAGAATCCCCATTTTGTGCGGGGAAGTGGGAGACCGGGGTTAAATTCCCCTATGGGCACTGTACAACGTGGCAGTCAGGAGTAGGCTACAGTACTGGACTATTTAACTAAACATGTAATTTGGGAGGTACACTATATATGCAAATTTATGTGGACACCCCTTCAAAATTTTGGATTCAGCTATTTCAGCCACACCCATTGCTGACAGGTATGTACAAAGCTATGCAATCTCCATAGACATACATTGCCAGTAGAATGGCCCATACTGAAGATCTCAGTGACTTACATAGGATGCCACCATTCCAACAAGTCAGATCTGCTCTGCTAGAGCTGCCCCTGTGAAGTGGAAAAGTTTAGGAGCAACAGCCGCAAAGTGATACGCTCACAGAATGGGACCGCTGAGTGCTGAGGCGCGTAGTGCGTCAACATAGTCTGTCCTCGGTTGCAACACTCACTACCGAGTTCCAAACTGCCTCTGGAAGCAATTTCATCACAAGAACTGTTCATCGGGAGCTTCATGAAATAGGTTTCCATTGCTGAGCAGCCGCACACAAGCCTGAAAAGTGGTGTAAAGCTCGCCGTCATTGGACTCACCATCTAGCAGTCTGACAGACGACTCTGAGGTTGGCTGATGCCAGGAGAACGCTACCTGCCTCAATTCATTGTGGCAACTGTAAAGTTGGTGGAGGAGGAATAATGGTCTGGGGCTGTTATTCATGGTTTGGGCCCCTTAGTTCTAGTGAAGGGAAATCTTAACACTACAGCATACCCTGACATTCTAGACTATTCTGTGCTTCCAACTCCGTGGCAACAATTTGGAGAAGGCCCTTTCCTCTTTCATGACAATGCCCCTGTGCACAAAGCGAGGTCCATACAGAAATAGTTTGTTGAGATCGGTGTGGAAGAACTTGACTGGCCTGCACAAAGCTCTGACCTCAATCCCATCGAAAACCTTTGGGTTGAATTGGAATGACGACTACGAGCCAGGCCTAATCGCCCAACATCAGTGCCCGACCACACTAATGCTTTTGTGGCTGAATGGAAGCAAGTCCCCACAGCAATGTTCCCAACACCTAGTGGAAAGCTTTCCCAGAGGAGTGGAGGCTGTTAAATAAGCAAAGGGGGGACCAACTCCATATTAATGCCCATGATTTTGGAATGAGATATTCAACCATCTTTTGGTCATGTAGTGTATTTCATCTGTTTTCAAGTCTCAAAATCAGACATAAATAAATGCATTTAACATATATATAGGCACGCCAAGCCCTTCTTTTGTATGAAATTGCGCAAACTCCAAACATATCACAGTGTGTGTCGGGATAGCACAGCTCTGAAGCCTGTAGCCTTGCTGGCTCAGTCGAAGTGGCTATCTGAGGGTCGAATTAGCCCCGACACCATCGGTAATTGTAATTCTCTCAGCTTCGGGACATTTGTGAAAATGGCAGAGGCACAAGGTCATGTGCAAATGGAGGGGTGTGGTGTATGGGAATGGGGTGATTTGTGATTCAGCCACTGTCACTTCTCGCCTGTAGTCTATATGGGGCCATACTTGCGAACAAAACAATTCAACATTAAGTTAAAGCACCAGCCAATTAAAATAGTCAATATTGTGTCACATTATAGAATGCTACAGTGGCTTGTCCCATCAGATAACCTGGCACACGTTAGCCCTATGCTAATCTCATCAGGTGACAGTGATTATTTCCTGTAACAAATTCCTCATTAGCCTATCAAAGATCTTAAATGGGGTGTTCACCCAAAAACATTTCTGGCCCCTTTATAACACTTGCCTGGGTGTTTGTCAGTACCCCAGACAGTTTTTAGGTCCATTGTTAGAGTGTTTAGATTTTGTTCTTTTTATGTCAAATTGCTGAATTTCTGAAATGACCTAAAATGCATTAAAAACAGTGTATTTGTTGTTACAAACAACAATTGGTGTCTCTGCTTTGAATTTCTAAATACATGTGTTTTTTAATGTAAAAAGTATAAAAAAACAAAGACCTACTTCATGTTGGTGCAAACGTCTTCCATATAGTCTGTAATCCAGTAGATGCTCTCCTTCGTGATTCTAAAATATGTAATTACAGGAGGCGGGACGAAGGAGTTATGTGCCTTCAAGAAAGAACATCAGAATGAAAGGAAAGGAAGTAAACAAAGATATGGTATCTAGCTAGGCTAGCGGGTAGTAATCTCTGAAGTAAAGTAAGGCTAGGTGAATAACATTAGTAGGTGAGTGACATTGGCCAAATTGAAGTGCAATAATGTTCCACAGATACAACTACACTACACATTTCCACTCTTTTCCTGACCGCGATGGAGCTTTGTGTCAGACAAGGCTGCAGGCCATCCGACATCCTGCTGATAGTGTCGAAACGACACCTGAAATCATTCACCAGCTGCGGTTTACCGTGTCCAGTGATCACTTTGTGGCCACTGACTACAATGGGGACCGGGTTCTGTTCCCACCGTCTTTCCACCATGGATGGAAAAACTCGAACCATTCAAAGTATGATGCTAGCTAGCTAAGTTGCTAACACCTGTAGCTAGTCACCGCAAAGTAGTTTAATGTTATTTGTTTGATATTCCTTGAACTAGTTTGTAGTATTTTTTACTTAGCTACTACTGTAACAGCAACGTTATCCTGTCCTACTGACTGTTTTGCTAAATTTGTTTTATGTAGTTTGCTTTTTCTCATTATTATGTTACTGATAAGAAATAGTATATTATTTTCTACTAGATATCACAGTTTCTGTAGTGCTATTGACTGATTAAAATTAATTGCACTAGTGAAGGTCCATGAGTAGGACACAGCCCTAGCCAGAGCCATATAGATATATACGCAGCTCTGGCCCTACCTGGTGCATGAGTTGTAATGACAACACACTTGCCCAGCCTTTACATGAGTTCAATTAAAACATTTAGAATATCAGCTCATGCCCTGAATTGACATGTAATGACTGACTCTGTTTTATACCAGCCAACATCACCAATCACCCTTTCTGTTTATACCTGCCAGGGAGGAAATGGCAGAAGGAGAGGGGTGGTGGAACAGACATGAGGATAGGACAATGAACCATAGTTTCTCGGACCCAATGTTCCTCCACTCATGCCTCCTCTAATAACTTTTCAGGAGGATGTAAGGAATGACCTAATAGGACTAATTTCAATTTTTTGTTTTGTTATTCTGTTACACATCTTTCAGGATATCCGAGAAGCTGTGTAGAGTATTCCAAACAGGCCAACGACTGGGTAGAGAAGAGTCTCTGAACAGAAGACATTCAACTTTAGAACACGATTGGTCCAGCAGGCTGTCAAGTGGCGGGAAGATAAACAGATCATATACAAAGACCCATACTTCAAAGTTGAGACACGAGACCTACCTCCCAACATCACCCCAATAGAGAAACCAACAAAGGAGGAGCTGGTGGCAAAGCTTTTTAGCCTAACTTTGAAACTAGCTTTAGCAAGCCTAATGATGGTGTGATGTTGTGAAACATCATCAATAACATCAAATTACATTTTGTCACATGTGCCGAATACAACAGGTGTAGTAGGCCTTACAGTGAATTGCTTACTTAAAAGCCCTTAACCAACAATGCCGTTTTTTTGAAAATACCTAAAAAAGTAAGTGATAAGAATAACAAATTATTAAAGAGCGGCAGTAAAATAACAAATGCGGGGCTATACACAGGGGGTACCGGTACAGCGTCAATGCGCTGAGGAACCGGTGTCGAGGTAACTGAGGTAATATTACATGTAGGTAGAATTATTAAAGTGACTATGCATAGATAATAACAGAGAGTAGCAGCAGCGTAGAAGGGGGGGGGGCAATGCAAATAGTTTGGGTAGCCATTTGATTAGATGTTCATGTCTTATGGCTTGGTGCTCCGGTACCGCTTGCCGTGCGGTAGCAGAGAGAACATTCTGTGGCTGGTGTCTTTGACAATTTTTAGGGCCATACTCTGACACCGCCTGGTATAGAGGTCCTGGATGGCAGGAAGCTTGGCCACGGTGGTGTACTGGGGAGTACCCACTACCCTCTGTAGTGCCTTGCGGTCGGAGGCTGAGCAGTTGCCATACCCGGCAGTGATGCAACCCATCAGCATGTTCTCGATGGTGGGGCTGTAAAACCTTTTGAGGATCTGAGGACCAATGCCAAATATTTTCTCCTGAGGGGGAATAGTTTATGTCGTGCCCTCTTCACAACTGTCTTGGTGTGCTTGGACCATGTTAGTTTGTTGGTGATGTGGATGCCAAGGAACTTGAAGCTCTCAACCTGCTCCACTCCAGCCCCATCGAAGAGAATGGGGGTGTGCTCGGTCCTCCTTTTCCTGTTGTCCACAATAAGAAATGTATGTGTGGAATTTCTTTCCTTCTTAATGCGTTTGAGCCAATCAGTTGTTTTGTGACAAGGTAGGGGTGGTATACAGAAGATAGCCCTATTTGGTAAAATACCAAGTCCATATTATGGCAAGAACAGCTCAAATAAGGAAAGAGAAACAACAGTCCATCATTATTTTAAGACGTAAATGTCAGTCAATCCAGAAAATGTCAAGTACTTTGAAAGTTTCTTCAAGTGCAATCGCAAAAACCATCAAGCGCTATGATGAAACTGGTTCTCATGAGGATCGCTACAAGAAATGAAGACCCAGACTTGCGAACAAAGGACTTTAGACAGGTAGAAATCTGTCCTTTGGTCTGATGAGTCCCAATTTGGCATGTTTGGTTCCAACCGCCGTGCCTTTGTGAGACGCAGAGTAGGTGAACGGATGATCTCCGCATGTGTGGTGAAACTTGGAGGAGGTGTGACGTGTGGAGGTGCTTTTACACTTAACCAGCATGGCTACCACAACATTCTGCAGCGATATGCCATCGCATCTGATTTGCCCTTAGTTGGGACAATCATTTGTTTTTCAACAGGACAATGACCCAAAACACACCGCCAGGCTGTATAAGGGCTATTTGACTAAGAAGAAGAGTGATGGAGTGCTGCATCAGATGACCTGGCCTCCACAATCACCTGACCTCAACCCAATTGAGATTGTTCGGGATGAGTTGGACCACAGAGTGAAGGAAAAGCAGCCAATAAGTGCTCAACATATGTGGGAACTCCTTCAAGACTGTTGGAAAAGCATTCCAGCATTCTGGTTGAGAGAACGCCAAGAGTGTGCAAAGCTGTCATCAAGGCAAACGGTGGCTACTTCGAATAATCTAATATCTAAAAAATATTTTAATTTGTTTAACTACATGATTCCTTTGCATTATTTCATATTTTTTTGTCTTCACTACTGTTCTACAATGTAGAAAATATTAAAACTAAAGAAAAACCCTTGAATGAGTAGGTGTGTCCAAACTTTTGACTGGTACTGTATATAAGTTTGATAATTTTATTTGGATAAAGCAAATACAGTGTCTTATGAGCCCATTTGGGCTTATCATTTAATTTGCTGATGTTTAAACTTAACCTTGAACTTAACCTGTTTCTAGTGTTCTCGAGTATGGCCCTAAACTGTCTGGTGAAAAACTGGAGATTCAGATCCAATCTTTGACCATATACTGTACACTGAATGTACAAAACATTAGGAACATTGACTGACCATGACAAAGACTGACCAGGTGAATTCAGGTGAAAGATATGATCCCTTATTGATGTCACCTGTTAAATCCACTTCCATCAGTGTAGATAAAGGGGAGGAGACAGATTTTTAAAAAAATTTTAGCATTGAGACACGGATTGTCTCTGTGTCATTCAGAGGGTGAATGGTGCCAGGCTCACCCGTTTGAGTGTGTCAAGAACTGCAACGCTGCTGGGGTTTTCACGCTCAACAGTTTCTCGTGTGTATCAAGACTGGTCCACCAGCCAAAGGACATCCAGCCAACGGCAGACCAGTGGTTGAAATGGGTCATTGATGAAAGAGGACAAAGGAGGCTGACACGAATTGTGCATAGCAACAGATGGGCTACAGTTAGTCAACTGACAGTCCAGTACAATATTGGTGCCCAAAAACCCATAAAAGAATGATCAACTCGTTGATTGGGGTGGCAGCCGATGACCTTATAGAGTTCTATTTCTTTCAGTACAAAACAAGGAACTGTGGTTGCAGTGGGCTAAGGAACAAAAATGCTGGACACTGGAGAATTGGAAAAACATTGCCTGGTTTGGTGAATCCCGGTTCCTGCTGTTTCACGCTGATGGGAGGACTAGGGTATGGAGAAAACCACATGTGTATGTTAATCTAGCATGCCACATGTCAACATTGCAGGCCAGTGGTGGTGTGAGGTGTGTTGTCAAGGCACACATTGGTCCCCTTGATAAAATTGGGCAATGTCTGAATGCCACATGATATCTGAACATCATTGTCTATCAGGTGCATCCTTTCATGGCGGCAGTCTATTCATCTACCAATCTACCAATTCATCTACCATTTTTATCTGCAGGATAATGCCATATGCCACAAGGCTAGGAGTGTCCAGGAATGGTTCCATGAACTTGACAGTGAATTTAGCTTACTGCAATGGCCAGCCCAGTCACCAGATCACCAATCCTTTTGAGTATCTGTGGGATGAGATGGAACGTGCTATTCAAAGTAGAGATTCACTACCAGCCAACTTGACACAGCTGTGTGAAACTTTGGAGTCAACATGGGCCTACATTCCTGTGGAATTCTTTCGACACCTTGTAGAGGTGCCCCGATGACATGCCCCGATGAATTGAGGCTGTTCGGAGGGCAAATCGTTCAGTGTAGTTGACCTGTGTGCATTTAAAAGTTGTACACAAGATTAATTTGTTAAATTGCAATGTGTAATGGAATGAGTGATAGTTTTGGAGATCAAGATTGTTGATTCAAAGAAATCCTCTTATGTTATATGCCAGCAGCATACTACCCTGCATCCTACTGCTGGCTTGGTTCTGAAGCTACAGTATGCAGGGTTGGTCCTGGTTGGCCCCCTCCTCTCCCCTGTAACTATTCCCCAGGTTGTTGCTTTAAATGAGAATGTGTTCTCAGTCAACTTGCTTGGTAAAATACAATTTAAAAATAAGATGAATGCACAAATTGTATTTTGCTCTGGATAAAAGTGTCTGCTAAATGAGTAAAATCGTAAAATGTTAAACAGATTGAGAAACCTGTGTGTATGTGCAGAGCTGTAGCTACAGTGCTGTGAAAAATCATTTGCCCCTTTTCTGATTTTCTCTATTTTAGCATATTTTTGACACTGAATGTTATTAGATCATCAACCAAAACATATATGAGATAAGGGGATAGCTGAGTGAACAAATAACACAACATTTGTATAATTAATTCCATTAATTCCATCAGATAAACAAAGTTATGCCCTTTTGTGAAAAAGTAATAGCCCCCTTAAACTCAATAAATGGTTTTGACCGCTTTAGCTTCAATGACTGCAACCAAATGCTTCCTGTAGTTGTTGATCAGTATCTTAGATTGCTGTGGAGGAATTTTGTCACACTCGTCCATGCAGAACTACTTTAACTAATCGACATTTGTGGGGTTTTGAGCATGAACTGCTCATTTCAGATCCTGCCACAACATCTCAATGGGGTTTAGGTCTGACTTTGACTAAGCCATTCCAAAACTTTACATTTGTGGTTTTTCAGACATTCTGATGTAGACTTGCTTGTGTGTTTTGGATCATTGTCTTGCTGAATGACCTAGCTGCGCATCAGCTTTAGGTCACAGACGGATGTCCTGACATTCTCCTTTAGAATTTTCTGATACAGAGGAGAAGTCATGGTTCCTTCAATGATGGCAAGTCATCCAGGTCCTGAGACAGCAAAGAATCCCCAAATTATCACACTACTACCACCACCATGCTTGACCATTGGTATTGATGTTCTTACTGTAGAATGCAGTGTTTGGTTTTCGCCAGACATAACGGGACCCATGTCATCCCAAAAATTCCCCTTTTGACTTAGAACATTTTTCCAGAAGTCTTGAAGATTATCCAGGTGCTTTTTTGGCAAACATGAGTCAACTTGTTGGTCATGCACAGAGGCGTAGGCAGAAACTTCCATGTGGCTGGGCATTTGTAAAAGTGACTGGGCCAAAATTTTCCAGCAAAAATCCTCAGATATCAGTGGTGTAGTCGTGGTGCGTGGAGAAGTGGGTATACTAACATTTTGACAAAATAACTCTGAATGGCCTGCCTGGCGAATTAAATGAAAGGTGAACAATTGTATGTGGAACAGATAGGCTACTCTGAATGATCTAAAATCATGGTAATGTGAAATACATTCACCATGATATCCAGAATTAAATAATATGCCTAGCCCTTATGGCTAATATGTTAGGCTAAGGGACCAGATGAGCGCAGAGGTAAGAAAAGGAACAGATTTCCTCTGTGATCATGCATCACATGAGAACGGGAGTTCCTACACTTTACAACAGCTGAAGACTTGGATGCTAGTCGCTGCTGAAGGCTTGGAAGCTAGTCGCAGTTAGCCTAGAGTTTAACAACCATGGGACAGTAACCGAAGGCTTGCTGGTTCGAATCCCTGAGCTGACTAGGTGAAAAATCTGTCGATGTTCTCCTGTGCAAGGCACTGAACCCTAATTGCTCCTGTAAGTCGTTCTGGATAAGAGCATCTGCTAAATTAATAAAATGTAAATGTTTGCTGATTCATCTCAAGATTTCCATATTTCTACCCTAATATTACTATTCTTGTATAACTTTTCTAAGCTGTGGTCTTTGCCACATGATTTCTGTAGGCTGAGGCAATTTTATCTATAGGGGAAATGATGATCGCTAACAGATCGAGTCAGGGCCCTGACCTACTGTAAATATCATAGCCTCTCCCTAAAGCTCTTCTATCGAGAAGTAAAATAAAGAAGCTAAACTGTGGAACTCATGAGACATGGGAATAAATGCACAACTCTCGTTGTGAATGTCAGGAGTCAGAGAACAGAGCTGAGTGCAGATCTGTCTGGGTGCTGAACTCTTTGATCCAACTTTCGCAGGCTCAGCCAGCGCCTGCCAAGCTGCATTACCTCCCCGTGGTGCTGTATAATATAGGCCTATGCTATGGTTTCACACTCACACTTTTCACACCCATATTGCCAAATATTTCACGTGATTTGTGTTTGTATAGGCTGCTTTGTGCATGATTTCTCTATTGTACTACATGTATACCTCCACTACACTGCTTTGATACAGCATAAGTGGGGATTAACAAGTGAGTATACGAAATTCCCACTGAAAAAAGTAGATATACCTGCGCCCGACATATTTAACTGTACATTTGTGCTATCACATTGCCTCATTTAACATAACAGAGGATAAATGTGACAAACAAGGCTGAAATTATTGCCAAGTAGGCAGCGCAAGTACGCAACTCCACAACCACTTACAACAACACCGCTGACATAACAGGCTGACTGTCCGAGACTGACAGTAAACAAACTACAGCAGCAGACAAGTGCAATGATGAAATGTGAAAAATTATGCTGTCACAAAATACAGATAATGGATCAAGTGTACAGTCTGACAGTCAAACCTCATGAAATAATCAACATATTATCAGGTCAGATCGACCATTACCACTCAACGGAGCGATCTACAGTACAGGCACAACAGGTGGATTCAGGACCATGTTTAGCACATCGGCTGAACACCAGCTCTGCATTGAATTGTAATGTGCGCAAAAAGTTTATCGCACTATTTCACAAAGAAGCAAGGAAGCCATGAAAGTGTTTTTATTAAGACCAAAAGTGCACATTTTTTGCCATATGAAATAGTCACACACAATACAATATAAACACTTCAGGCCTATATCTTGAACTGTACGACAGGTATGAAATTAATAGCTCACTTTGAATAACCAAATGCTATTGTACAGGAATTTTAAGCATGAAAACATGAAATCATTATATGTGATACCACGGCGAGTATAACTACAATAGCTCACTTGAATCATCAAACATAAACCTGGCCTACCAAGGCAGGCATGAAAACATGACATCATCATGCATAGCCTAATATCACGGTGGGTATGAATACAGTAGCTCACTTGGAATCAAACACTTATAGGCCTGCCTACCAAGACAGACATGAAAACATTAGGCACAATCATAAATAAACAGCATTCAGGCATACCTTTTCTGTGTTTCACATTTTACAGCACAAGGCATGGACGCCTACCGCTTGGTGTTAAAGATCGAGAGTATTTCATCATATTGCAAAAAATCACCGAGTTCGCTTTGAAAGGAGAACAGGGCTAGATTGTTTAGATGTGCAGTCAGCATGCAAGATCTGATGGATACTTTGATACGGCCTGTAGTGGGGAAGAGTCTCTCAACAGTACATGAAGTCATAGGAAGGGTGATGATGGCCCTTAGTAGATTATAAATGTTAGGGAAAATATCAGGACTGCAGCTGTCCAAAACTTCAATAAGGGATGGGAATTCCTGAATTCCTACTTTCCAATGCAGTTGTTGAATAAAAACAGCTGTACACCAGCGGAACCCATCCAACTTGAAGCAGCTGGAGCAGTTTTGCCTTGAAGAATGAGCAAAAATCCCAGTGGCTAGATGTGCCAAGCTTATAGAGACATACCCCAAGACACTTTTTGTTCATTTTTGTCTTATTTATTTATTGTTTGTTTGACAATAAAAATATATTTTGCATCTTCAAAATGGTAGGCACCCCGCCCAATTTTAATTCCAGGTTGTAAGGCAACAAAATAGGAAAAATGCCAAGGGTGTGAATGCTTTCGCAATTCACTGCAGCTAACATTAGCAGAGGTTAGATGGATGTCTTGCTAGCTAATATTTTACTTTTATGTATAAATAGTGTGTAAGGTTAAGGATGTTTTCTCAAAATGCCATTATGCATGTCTATTTATAGCCTAATGTTAGCTGGCTAACTAGCTAACATTGAACCTATTTGGTTAACTTTAGTTAGCTATAACAATCGGTTGGTATTACTAGTTAAAGCTTGCTGTTACCTAGCCAGCTGATGTTAGATGGCTGGCTTGTTAGATAATATTGAACCTATTTGGTTAACTTTAGCTAGCTATGACAATCGGTTTGTATTGCTAGTTAAAGCTTGCTGTATTTTCTTATTTGAGCTGTTTTTGCCATGATATGGACTTGGTCTTTTACTAAATAGGGCTATCTTCTGTATACCGCCCCTACATTGTCTCAACCAACTGATTGGCTAAAACATTAAGAAGGAAAGACATTCCATAAATGTACTTTTAACAAGGCACACCTGTTACTTCAAATACAGTCCAGGTGACTACCTCATGAAGCTGGTTGAGAGAATGCCAAGAGTGTACAAAGCTGTCATCAAGGCAAAGGGTGGCTACTTTGAAGAATCTCAACAATAAAATATATTTTGATTTGTTTAACACTTACAACATGTATTATTTCATCGTTTTGATGTCTTCACTATAATTCTAAAATGTAGAAAATTATAAAAATAAAAATAAAAAAACGGGAATTAGTAGGTGTGTTCAAACTTTTGACTGGTACTGTATGTCATGCGTTTTACAGTGAAGAATAAAGATGGTTAACTAGGGGTCCTGGTTTCCAGTTTTATCAGATTTGCAAAGACAACCTAGGTTGTGTTCTTTAAGGCATATTGTATCAAAACCTTTTAAACAATTTGCAGCATTCAAATTAAAATGTAAGTTTCTTATTGGAGTCCTGGTAGTGCCTCCCTGTTTCAGCATAATAAACACGGCCGTAGTGCGTGTGAATGTTCAATGTCTGCTTTCCCCTCTAGGCATTTTAGCAGTGTGGTCTACTGTATCTCATGTTCAACTAGCTCTCATAGTCTCACATCAGGATTAGACGTTCATTCATGATTTTCAAATGTCAAATTCCGAAGTTTGTGTTTAAGGTTAAGTTAAGCTGGATTCAGACATTTAACCATCTGCACCAGAGCCAGATGCTTAAGGTTAGGCATAAAATGTGAATGGTTAAGGTAACGGTTTAACGTTTGGAATAGGCTTAACCTTTCTAGCGCAGAGGAACCCTTCGACAACTTTCCCCTGAAATTCAAAAATATTTTTTTGAAATATGTAACTTTCACATATTAACAAGTCCAATATGGCAAATGAAAGATACACATCTTGTTAATCTACCCATCGTGTCCAATTTAAAAAATGCCTTACAGCTAAAGCACAACATATGATTATGTTAGATCACCGCCAAGTCAAAGAACACAGCTGTTTTTCCAGCCAAAGATAAGAGTCACAAAAAGCAGAGATGACACTCATAGGACATCATGTTAAACAATACATGTTTTGTTCGATAATGTGCATATTTATATCCAAAAATCTCAGTTTACATTGGCGCCTTACGTGTAGTAATGTTTTGATTCCAAAACATCCGGTGATTTTGCAGAAATACTCATTATAAACATTGATAGAAGATAAAAGTGTTATTCACAGAATTAAAGATAGACTTCTCCTTAATGCAAACATTTTTTTACTTTACCGAAAAAGCATAACCTGAGAAAGGCGCTCAGAGCCCAAAACAGCCAGAGGAATATCAGCCATTTTGGAATCAACTAAGTTAGAAACAACACCATAAATATTCACTTACCTTTGATGATCTTCATCAGAAGGAACTCCCAGGAATCCCAGTTCGACAATTAATGACTGATTTGTTCCATAAAGTTCCATTATTTATGTCCAAATAGCCACTTGTTGTTCGCGTGTTCAGCACAGTAATCCATCTTCATGAGGCGCAGGCACTTCATCCAGACAAAAACTCAAAAAGTTCCATTCCAGTCCTTTAGAAACATGTCAAACGATGTATGGAATCAATCGTTAGGATGTTTTTAACATAAAACATCAATAATGTTCCAACCAGAGAATTCCTTTGTCTTCAGAAAAAGCACTGGAACGCGAGGTAACTCTGTTGGGAGCGCGCGTCATGAGACCAAGGCTTTCTGCCAGACCACTGACTCAAAGAGGTCTCATGAGCCCCTCCTTTATAGTAGAATCCTCATTCAAGTTTCAAAAGACGGTTGACATCTAGTGGAAGCCCTAGGAAGTGCAACCTCATCCATATCTCAATGTGTATTCGGTAGGCCAAGCTTTGAAAAACTACAAACCTCAGATGTCCCACTTCCTGGTTGGATTTGGTTTTTATCCAATACTAATAATAATATGCATATATTAGCATCTGGGTCAGAGTAGGAGGCAGTTCACTCTGGGCACGCTATTCATCCAAAAGTGAAAACGCTGCCCCCCAAAAATCTCAAAAATACTTTCTAGCACTGCATTCAAACATGCAACCTTTGGCACCACAGGCAGTTGCTTAGGGCCATCCGCCATCCCTTGATCCCCGTCCACAACACCATAGCAAAACTGAAACCTACTTGAAGGTTACATCGCTCACTGTTTCCCCTAGTGGCCAGTTTCCATATCGTCTCCCGATGTCATCATACATCATACATACGTCGAATACTGACCTGGCTGCTCATTTTACCACTGGAGCAGCTCCAATAAGTGTCCGCCAATATCCCTTTCAAAGGCGTATCGCTAAACAAACAAGTATGCTAGATGTCTTGGAGGAAGCTTTAGAAGGATTCAGCAGGATTCAAATGTGCATACAGAAAGATGTACCACACAAGCATATTGAGCAATGGGAAATATAAAACATGGTCACATAGACATTTCTGATGTGAGTTCGGGATTGTGCGGATCGTGACGTGACCAATGCACACAGATGTATCCGCATGCAAAGTGCACACACACACAAACACATATTCATACACATTAAATCACACATAGACACTTGTACACACACACATGCTAAGTCAGATGCACAGACAGACACACACAAAATAAAGATGTTGTTTAGCAGGAGGCCTGCTTTATCTGTTGTTGCAAAGTCCTCTCAGAAGTTGTCTTTAATTAACAAATGTGTTTGTTCTCTCTCTCTCCTTTCTTTCTCACAGATGTCGGCTCAGGCTCGGGAGATGATGGTAAGATTGCTCAACTATTTCATCTTCACTTATTTTCATTATCCCTTACTGTTATCTCTATAGTCATTCTCCTTCCCTAGAAACAAGACTGATCATGACACACTACTTGGAATTGAGGTTTCAAATAACACATCTTTCAGATTGTGGAAAAGAATACGTCTTCACAAACATGCACGCATGCCCTCAGTGAACACACTGCATGGAAAATTTGACAAACACTTACACACACACAGACATGTTTGTATTCTCTCAGACAAGCAGACACATCCTGACACACACCATGCTATCATACCCTTGAACTAAACATTCATGCATGTATACAGCAAACACGCTCTCAGGTGCTTCGCACACACTTGTACACACCCCTGTACCAAGCTATTATACACAGACAAATAGTCTTGCCAATTCTCTGACCTCTTCCAACATACACACTCCACCCCCCCCCCCCTTCACAAAGCAATTATGCGCACATACATCCACTTCTGAGAGCGATTGTGCACCTTTTCCCCTGAGTGTGACAAGTGAGAGACATTCTCTATATAGTGCACTATAGTGCACTACTCTTTACTAGGGCACATAAGTAATGCACGATGTAAGTAATATGGTGCCATTTGGTATGCAGCGATGGTCACAGAGACTGACGAGGGAAATTAGTATCTTCTCTGTCGCTTGCTCTCTCTCTCTCTCTTTCCCTCTCCTTTTCCCCCTCTACACACTCCTCCTCTAAATTCAGAAATTACTCTTCTCCTGGCGTAGCCAGATGTGCGTACGTGTATGTGTATGTATTACCCCTTTCATATCTAGGCAAAACAATAAAAGAGGGGTATACCTGCAAGGAAGTTTAAAATAATGTTTGAAAGGGGGGCATAAACATTGCCTACTTTTTTTTTTACAGGTAACATACCGTGAATAGTGCCTGAAATAGGTATTAGTATGTGAATGGGGTTCATTTGCACAAGCTGGAAGTGTTAGATGTACAGTATGTTCAATATTGTTTTTCAATGAGTGGTGGGAGTCAGAAGGGGTGTAGAGTGTGCAGACAATTGGAAAGGGGATTGGAGTATGGTGGCAGATCTGGGATAAAATTTGAAAGGAGTGGGAATCTTTCGAGCAGATGACAGGAAAGGTGTGTGCTTACATGCATGTATGTAAGAGATTTCATTCTTGTAGCTGTATATTCTGTATACAGGTGTTTGTGTAGCTCATGTACTGTTTATTTGTGTGTTTGTGTGTGTGTGAGTTAGTATGTGTATGTGCGTTTGAGTGCACTAGTTCGTTCATGCTCACATGTGTGTGGTCCTGTGTGTATGTGTGTTTGTCCATGCAAGGGGGTTCATTAATGCATGCTCGTGCTGGAATAATCAGTATCCCGGAGTCAGATATGAGAAACACATTACAATCTTCCCATTAACCTGCAAATGAGAGATGGACAGAGAGAAGCAGACATTAATAACAGAGTGGAAAGTTAACCAGAGCTATATGGACAGAAATTACCAGAGAGATGAGGAAGAGAAATAAAGGGAGAAGCAGAAGGCAGAGAGTGATAACAGAAGTAGAGCGATAGAGATGGAGGGAGGATTGACAAAGATAAGGAGGAGGTAGCGCTAGATGGAGAGATAGTAGAAAAGAGAGGATGGCAGGAAGAAGAGATGGAGGTGGAGAAAAGATGGCAGTTTATGGGTAAAGAGAAGGTTAAAGACAGAGTTACAGTATAGAAGGGGGGTTAGGGTAGTACAGAAGCACTAGCACAAGAACAGCCACCAATAAATATTAGGGATGCACGATATATCGGAATCGGACGATATTAGCTAAAAATTTCAACTTCGGTATCGGCCCGTTGTCTATTTTAACACCGATGTGCCAAACCAATGTCAAAGCTGATGTTTCATACCTATAAAACATAGGTACCTGACATAGTGACGCCATGTAAAATTCTGCGCTACACATGCAACACAGCATTCCTAACCTAGCCCACAATGTCTGCAGTGTGGATCGAGCAGTCAACAAGTCGAGCAGTCATTTGAAAGAGTAATACAATTTCAGCGAGACAATTCAAAGGTGAAATTCATTAATGCCAAGATAATGGAATTCATTGCCCTTGACAATCAACCATTCTCTGTCGTGGGTGATGTTGGCTTTCGATGACAAGTCGAGCACTGGTACACATGTTGCCCTACCGGAGTTACACAGTAATAACGTCACTGCTATTAGCTTCACGACATACTGTGGAACGTCGTTTGGATCTTTGCGTGTCAAAAAAGAGACACATCAAATTACACTATTTGACGCGTTAAATACGCTTTTAATTTGACACGTCAAATAACACAGTTCTATTATAGAATGTTGTGTGTTCTGAATTTGCTTGTGCAAGCCAAGTGCCACCACTACTATTGGTAGCACAAGCATGCACCGGCCACAAACAATGTGTTTACAATACCGCATTGGTAATAAAGCATTTATTTGTTCGACCGCAACTTCTGGGATGGCAAATTTTATCTTGGTACCTAGCTAACACCAATACAACCAGCATGAAAACAATTACCAGTAGAAACTGCAGTCATTTTCATTATTCTTAGCAATGATTTAGGAATCCTTGTGAGTAAGTATTATCTAGATAGCCACTCGTTGTTCGCCTAGTGAAATTGAACTACAGTTCATGAAAATAAATAGCGAGCCAGCTACTTAACCCTGTTGCCCAAAGCTAACGTTATAAGCAGCCAGCTAGCTTCATCTGGCTAGTGACGCTCGACCGGATCGGGTTATGTGTTGTGAACCTAGCCACAATAAGGATTAGGCACAATAGTGTAATTTGCGGTTTGCCTTCAAAATAAAAGTACCTCTATGAAAGTCATGCAGAAGGTTACAATTGATGGAATAATGCCATATTTAGACTAGATAATGTTAAACCAGGTTGGAATGTGAAGCAATGAAATGGGGTATCAGTCTACTCGGTGACACCCACAGAACACAACTGTGAAGAGTTTACGGAAATATTAACATTGTCGCTCTTTCGCGGGACTGTGACTGTGTGAAATCACCTCCCCAGTCAGCCTATTGTGTGTATTGACATTCACATTGCACTGTACAGCTTTACCTAAGGATTGGGGATCAATGAAAGCGGGTATCAGTCTACTCAATACCCAATATATTTTTTCCCATCATCCTCCTCAGAGTTATCAGACTCCAAAACATCCACACAGTATTGTTTTTCCTCAAGAATAGTGTTCAATATACATACGTTGACAATACATGTGGCTCTTTTTCACAGTTGTTTCAGAATCCTGCAATAAGTGCTACGACACTAATGTTCTCTAGGTGTCAATGAGTAGACTGATACCCAATGTCATTAATCCACAATCCATAGGTAAAGGCTGTACAGCTAAATAATTATGCCCCAAATGCAATTCTAAAGTATAATACAATTTGTCAAATTAACAAATGATTGTCTTTTGTTTATTTTATATAACAACATTCCAACCTCGTTTAGCAATTATGGCATAATTCTGCTATTTGTATTCATTTGCATCACTGTCAATGACACTTTTATGTTGAAGGCAGGTACAGGTTGGCAGGCAGGCTCGGGATCAGGGCAGGCAGAATAGTCAGAACATGGAAAACTATGACACAAAACTTGAGCAAAAGGAAGATGAGAAAGCATGCTGGTAAGTCCTGACAAGACAACCATAGAACACAGGTATAAATACACTGGGGATAATGGGGAAGATGGGCGACACCTGGAGGGGGTGGAGACAAGCACAAAGACAGTTGAAACAGATCAGGGTGTGACAAACACATATCATGATTAAAAGGCTAGTCAAAATTACAAACAACCATAAATACATGAATTTATATTGACATCCTAGAAAGCGGTACTATTTCAATCCACTTTCCCCTAACCTAAAAAATCTAACGTATTCATTTCACATTTCAACCGTAAAAAATGATCAATACACCTGACCAACAGCAGGGGGTGCAAGGGGCAGCGGAGTGGTTTATCTTACTTAGACAACAAACTTGCTTTTAAATCTATTTCCACTTTTTCTTTGCTTTATGTCCAAGGGAAGGCTATTCCAATGACAAATGCTTGTATTGAAAAATGCGCTCCTCACTGTACTGTTTCAAAGACATAACACTAGCTCTGGCATTGTAACTGTGCTGGTTATAGACCATATCAATGTGGATTTTCATATAATCTGGGGCACGATCATTTAAGGTGTCAAACATCGGATGGAGTTGAAGTTGGTCCACTCTGGACTCCAAAGGCAACAAGCCCACCTCCCGGAACTCCTGTATGTCTATGTGGGTCCTAGGGAGCACGTTAAACATATACCTGATAACATTAAGCATGAACCCCATTCTCTTTTTCAAATTTTTTTATAGCCCAATATACCAAGGCATAATCAATATGACACTGAATCAAGATTGAGACAAGCAATTTCTTAACTTTGATGTTATTAAACTATTTCATTATAATTTGTTTGCTGCTAAAATCCTTTCTAAAATGTCAATCAGGTCTCCCGAAATGGATTGATCAGAAAGGGACACACCAAGATAAGTTAAACTTGTCTTAGATTCAATCTCCATGCCTGCTCAGTTTACCTTTATCTTGTCAGCCCAGTCAACCAATTTCTAACAGAATGCAATTCTTTACTCAGGGTCTCCTCTATGTAAGCTGTATCCTTCCCTGATACCAGTAAGGCTGAGTCATCAGCTTATAGCATAAGTTTGCACTTTACTCTATCTGGCATATCATTGACCTATATAAGAAATAGGAGAGGCCCTAAAATATATCCCTGCGGTACTACACAGGATATTTCTTGGGACTCTGACAGAACATCCCCAACATCACATACTTGTGTTCTGTTGGTCAGATAAGACCTAAACCATTTCACTGCTACATCACTTAGACCCATGCATTTCAGTTTCCTCAGGGAATATCATCGTCCACAGTGTCAAGGGCTTTATCCAAATCTAACATGAACCTACCTGTATAGTTCCCCTTCTCACTTTCCTGCTTGATGAGGTCAAAATGGTAGAGAAGGCAAGTATCAGTGGAATGAGCTGTTCTAAAGCCAGATTGGACTTTATAAAAAATGTTTGTGCTTGAGAAGGTATGCCTCAACTTGATTAAAAACGAATCTCTCAACAACTTTGGACACAGGCCAGTAGTTTCCTTCTCTTGGTCTGATACACTCAACAATCAGTTGTCTAAGTCGAAATAACTGATTAAAGTTATACAAGGCATTTACTAGTGTACTCATCTTGGGTGGTAACAATTGCCAAGCAGAATACATTCCCTATCAGCAAGTACAGAGTGCTCTGGGGCAGGGGATCATCAAGGATCTCTCTCTGTACTTTGCTCTGTTCATCTTTCCCTCGATACTAACTAGTCTCCCAGTCCCAGCTGCTGAAAAACATCCCAACAGCATGATGATGCCACCACCATGCTTCACCGTAGGGATGGTGACAGGTTTCCTCCAGACGTGACGCTTGGCAATCAATTCTTGGTTTCATCAGACCAGAGAATCTTGTTTCTTCTGGTCAGAGAGTCCTTTTGGTAACTTTTGGCAACTCCACGTGGACTGTAATGTGCTTTTTACTGAGGAATGGCATCCGTCTGGCCACTCTACCACCAAGGCCTGATTGGTGGAGTGCTGCTGAGATGGTTGTCCTTCTGGAACGTTCTCCCACCTCCACAGAGGAACTCTGGAGCTCTTCCAGATTGACCATCAGGTTCTTGGTCACCTCCCTGACCAAGCCCCTTCTCCCCCGATTGCTCAGTTTGTCCGGGCGGCCATATCTAAGAAGGATCTTGGTGGTTCCAAAAGTCTTCCATGTAAGAATGGAGGCCACTGTGTTCTTGGGAGACATTCAGGGCTGCATAACTTTTTTGGTACCCTTCCCCAGATCTGTGCCTCAACACAATCCTGTCTCTGAGCTCTACGGGCAACTCCTTTGACCTCATTGCTATGATATGCACTGTCAACTTTTGGACCTTAAATAGACAGGTGTGTGCCTTTCCAAATCATGTCAAATCAATTTAATTTACAACAGGAGGACTCCAATCAAGTTGTAGAAACATGTAAATGATGATCAATGGAAAACGGATGCACCTGAGCTCAATTTCGAGTTTCATAGCAAAGGGTCTGAATAGTTGAGTAAATAGTTTTTTTTTATTTTTAATACATTTGTAAACATTTCTCCAACCTGTGTTTGCTTTGTTGTTATGGTGTACTGTTTGTAGATTGATTTGATCCATTTTAAAATAAGGTTGTAAAATGTGGAAAAACTCAAGGGGTGTGAATACTTTCCGAATACTCCTTCCTACAGTGCATATCTCCCCATGCAACCTCAAGTCCATCCATTTTCAGAACCTAACAAGGGTTAAAATGCACATCATTCCTAGTAAAAACACACCGTTTCAGTTGCAGTCAATTCTATGAAAGCTATCACCTGGTAGCTCCACCTCATTGTCCTCAATTGACCCATCGAGCCATACAGCAGAAACTACTGCAGCCCGGGTGTTAGAAGCAAGGAGTTTTAATTCCTCTAATTTCGGCAGCAGGCTCCGTGCATTCACATATATTAAGTAAAGTCCTCTTCGATTGAAACAATCAAACATGTTATTTCCACATGCCCACTGCTGATACGTCGACTATCTCTTCTAGATTGCACTCATTATCCCTGCTCATGTCCAGCAGCCCAATGTCAAATCAAATTTTATTGATCACATACACGTGTTTAGCAGATGTTGTTGTGTGTGTGTAGCAAAATGCTTCTGTTTCTAGCTACTGCAGTAAGGAAGTCTAGGACCCAGTTGCACAGGGCGGTAAGAAAATTGAAGTGGGTCTAGGGTGGCAGGTAAGGTAGAGGTGATATGATCATTGACTAGTCTCTCAAAGCACTTCATATACATCTCATATGTATATACTGTATTCTATCTTAGTCTATGCCACTCTGACATTGCTCGTCCATATATTTATATATTCATCATTCCTTAGATTTGTGTGTATTGGGTAGATGTTGTGATATTGTTAGATATTACTGCACTGTCAGAATTAGAAACATAAGCATTTCCTACACCCGCAATAACATCTGCTAAACACGTATGTGACCAATAAAAATTGATTTCATGATGACAGAAGTGAGTTGGCCACGGAGAAGGACAGCCCACAGTCCTTGGTAGCGGGCCGCATCGGTGGCACTGTGTTATCCTCAAAGCGTGCAAATAAGGTGTTTAGCTTGTCGTCGCTGGTTTTCATTTTGTAGTCCATGCTTGTCTGTTGACCTTGCCACATACGTCTCATGTCTGAGCCAATGAATTGCTGCTCCACTGTGGTTTTCACTTTGCATAAGTCCAGTGAAGTTCTTTGAGGGCCGTCGTGGTATCGGCTTGAGGTGGGATATACACGGATGTTACTATAACCGAAGCTAATTCTATTTTGAGATAATACGGTGTGCATTTTATTGTGAGGTATTCTAGGAAATTAACAAAAGGACTTGAGTTCCTGTATGTTATCACACTCTGAGTCATTAATCATGAAACATACACCATCCCTCCCTTATTCTTCCCAGAGAGAGATTTATTCCTGTCTGCGCGATGAACTGAGAACCCAACTGGCTGGACAGACTCAAACAGTATATTCTGAGAGAGCCATTTTTCTGTGAAACAGAGTATGTTTACAATCCCTGATGTCTCTCTGGAAAGAAATTCTCACCCTGAGCTCGTAAATGTAGTTATGCAGAGACTGAACATTAGCGAGTAATACACTCGGAAGCGGTGGGTGGTTTGCGCGCCTCCTAAGTCGGACTAGAAGACCACTCCGAGTACCTCTCCTCCACCGGTGGTGTTTTGGGTCGGCCTCTGGAATCAGTTCAATTGCCCTGGGGGGTGCAAACAATGGATGTGATTCGGGAAATTCATATTCCTGGTTGTAGTGCTGGTAGTGCTAGTGAGTTACCGCCGCTTTGATATCCAATGTTTGGCACTGCGTTTAAACAGCATACATTTCAAACAAGCCAAATATTACTTTGAGAATTTACAGCTTCATCATATGTAACCCGTTTCAGGAAACTAGGAATTTTTGGGCAGAAATGCCTGTTGGAACATGTGAACTTTCATGTGCCTTAATAACAAACGTGTGTGCCATCTGTAAGTACGAAGATAATTGTTCAATTAAGCGCTTAGTTGGTTTAGCCATGAAAAAAGTAAGCAACCTTCCCGCTAGCCATGATTGGCTGAGATAATGAGTGGGCTGGACATGCCAAAAGATGAGTTCGGATTGGTCTGCCATGCACACTTCTGTCCATAACATGAGTCTGTCAGTATGTGCAGGTAATCCTATCTATCACAGCTTTTGAAAGCTATCACATAGTAGAACTGAGTAAGTGTTGCCCTTCACTTTCTGGAGGACTGAGTTTTGAAATCGGTGGAATTAGAGTATGATAGCTAGGGAGATGGAGAAATGTCTGGCTTTTGATTGCAATATTCAGACAGAGTCAAAAAGAGAACACACAGAAGGCTGTTGTATAAAACACCTGTCTCCGGATTAAATCTTCAAACTAAGGGCAACCATGGCACCCGTGACAGAGGGAGAAGTGTCCATCCATGTATACAGGTAACACAGTCTAGCTAGCTACATTTTCAGATATTACACATTTCTAATTTTGTTAGAAGCTTGTTTTCATTTGAAGTTAAAACATACTGTTATCTATCTAGCTAATGTTAGCTGGCTGGCTCACTAGCTAACATTACATGTATGATCTGTGTAGTAATATTATTTGTGTCTCAGAGCCATTTTATTGCTCATTATTGCCTAATGTTAGCTGGTTAACATTGAACCTGGTTGGTTAGCTACCTGCGGATTCATACAGGGTAGTAGCATTATGACTCCACTATGCAAAAAAACGATTTCAATAGAATGTTTATGATGTCACTGCGACAACTGTTGATAGGCGTAGCTGGTAAATTCGAAATCTACTCCGATTTCAGAGTACTCTCTTCTGAGTGTACCAGAGCACAGAATAACTGACGAATTTATGAACGCTCAACACCTGTTTTAATATTGTATGTGTCAGTAAACATTGGCAAAAAAAGCGAGATTAAATTGTTGCCAGCAGCACAGTTGAAGTCACCAATGCTCTGGATAACATAAAAACAGTATAACCAGCTCTGCTAGAGTGACTGAAATGGTCAGAGTGAGCTGTTCTCTCATTTGTGTCTGGAAGTAGCTAGCAAGCTTGCCAACTTTAACCAGTTAGCTTGGGTGCTTGGCTGTTGTTAGGTCAGAATTATTTGGATCAACCCTACTCCTTGTCCAGAGCATACAGTGTGCACTCTGAACGCTCCGAGACCAAAACGCTCTGAATTTACGAACAAACAATCTGAATTATGAACGCCCAGAGCACACTCTGGCACTCCTGATAAAAATTTTGAACAGACTCGTAGTATAAACCAGCCTTAAGTCTTGGGAGACTTTGATTGTTTGTTGATTGTTTCACATGTGACTCCTTAGCCCTTGTGTGGGGATCGAGTCTGTGGGACCCATTTTCAATGTTTACTAAAAGAGAATTGATCAAATGAATTATTTCTTCAACATAAGACTCATTGGCATTTGCTAATTTTCTGTGAAGAGCATGTAAATAACACAATATCACTGAGTGCACACTGTGCACCCCCTACACATTTATATTACATATGCTGTGTTGGGGTCCTCTGGACCCGAGGGTAGGTAAAGTGTGTGTGGGTGAAAACAAGTAAAAATTAAACAAAAATGTTTGCTGTGTGCGTTCACTCTGTCTTTCTACTCCCTGGGCTTGCTGTTTTAAGCTAGCTGCAATCAGCTCAGTGTGGGACAAGTGGGTGGATCGCCTTCCCCTGTTTTACAACCCTGGGTCCAACGTCACTGTTGATGAGCAGCTCATGCCATCTAGGGGCCGCTGCCCCTTCAGGCAGTACATACCGTCTAAACCTGCAAAATATGGAATCAAGATCTGAGCTGCCTGTGATGCTGCTTCATCATATGGAATTTACAAGTGTTACAGGGATGCCAGATGGAGCCCCTGAGAAGAACCAAGGGATGCAGGTTGTCCTGGGTGTGACACAGGGACTCTGGGACAGGAGCTCCTCAAGAGGAAGCTGACGATGGTAGGAACAGTACGAAAAAACAAGCCAGAGCTCCCACCTCAGCTGTTGAAAACACAGAACAGGCCTATCAATTCCTCTAAGTTTGTGTTCACGGCCGACACGTCCCTAGTGTCCTACTTGCCAAAAAAAGGGAAATGTGGTACTTGTGTACGCTGCATAGGGACGGGAGAATCTGTGGCCAGGAACATCAAAAATTACAATTCCACAAAAGGAGGAGTGGACAATTTAGACAAGCTGGTAACTGGCTACAGCTGCAACAGAAGAACCCTACGCTAGCCACTTTTGATATTCTTCAACATGTTGGACATCTCCGCGAATATCGCGTTTGTCATGTGGATGGCGTTGAACCCAGATTGGAACAGAGGGATGCTCCAGAGGAGACGTCTCTTTCTCGTGGAGCTGGTAAAGGCATTGGTAAGACTTCAAATCCAGAAGAAGCAACATATCCGATGGACCCCAGCTTCTGCAGCCAGCATGAGGAGAATTCAGGAGGAAAATACTGGTGCCCCATCTGCCTGATCCACAGAAGTAAGTGTGAGTGATGTTGCATGTTTTTGTGCCTGACTCTCCTACCTTGGCCTGCTGTAACTTTATATCTGAGTGAGATGTTAGTAAAATTCCAGAACTAAGTGTTTTCATCATTCTAGATTGCGGCAGCTAGCAACAAGAAGAAGCGTTGCGATGTGTGTGGACCCAAGAAGGACAGGAAGACAGTACACATGCATCACGTGCAAGAAATAAATTTGCAACACACACACAGTAAAACTCTATCCCTCATTTGGAGTGTAGACCAGCCTTAATTTGTGTTCAATGGGGCTAATTTCTAATTCCCATAAAATACTGTATGTGAAATTTGTCCATCCAATTTGTTCAAAGCAATAAACAATAAGACCGCCTCGAGCCGATCGGTCAAATTTGTCAAGGTTTGATGTCTCCACACTTTATGTGAACAAACAAATCAAAAATGTCGCATGACACCGCTTTTGACTTCTTCCTTACGGTCTTACCACAGTCTTACCACATGCACATACACTAATTTATCTATAAGCCCTGTGGGCATATAGGGATATGGGGACTTGATGGACAACTCCTTCAAAGCAGGAAATGCTTTAATTAAGAGATACAGTTTACTGTGAGTGTAAATGCACTTTCAATACATTTAATTGTTATTATCTCTTATAAACAGGAGATATTGTATTGTGTGTGTGTCCAAATCTCCTTATCTATATGTCTGGGCCTACCAGAGCACCATAAACCGCTTAACTCGGAAATGTATCTTAGTGTCACGGCATTCTTCCTGGGAAGGAGAGGCTGACCAAAACGCAGCGTGGTTATTTTTATACATCTTTAATAAAGATGATAACTTGAACAATGTATAATACAAAATAAGAAACGTGAAAAACCGAAACAGCCCTATCTGGTGCAACAAACACAAAGACAGGAACAATCACCCACAAAACCCAACGCAAAACAGGCTACCTAAATATGGCTCCCAATCAGGGACATTGACTAACACCTGCCTCTGATTGAGAACCATATCAGGCCCAAACACAGAAACAGACAAACAAGACATCCAACATAGAATGCCCACTCAGATCACACCCTGACCAAACAAAACATAGAACATACAAAGCAAACTATGGTCAGGGTGTGACACTTAGGCCATTAATAGACATTTGATTTTAATTGGGGGCTGCCTAGGCTAGACCACTACTATCTGTCCTAGGATCCTGCCAGACCAAAACATTCAGTCTAGATGAAGAGGTGACAGGTTAAATAAGTTTTTGTTAGCCTTTAGACATTTGAGTTGTGGATTGTGTATGTGTGCCATTCAGAGGGTGATGGGCCAGACAAAAGATTTAAGTGCATTTGAAGGGGTATGGTATTAGGTGCCAGGCGCAACGGTTTGTGTCAAGAACTGCAACGCTGCTGGGTTTTTCATGCTCAACAGTGTTCCTTGTGTATCAAGAATGGTCCACCACCCAAAGGACACCAAGCCAACTTGACACAACTGTGGGAAGAATTGGAGTCAACATGGACCAGCATACGCTTTCGACACCTTGCGGAGTCCATGCCCCGACGTATTGAAGCTGTTCTTAGAGCAAAAAAGGGGATGGTACAACAAAATATTAGGAAGGTGTTCTTAATGTTTGGTATACTCAGTGTATATGATGGCAGTTTGCAAAACCTTCCGGTTACTAGTCCAACGCACTAACCACTAGGCTACACTGCCGCCCCATGAAGCTTGATTCACGCAGTCTCCTCTGAACACTTGATGTTGAGATGTGTCTATTACTTGAGGGCGGCTGAATCAAATCCTCAAACTGACAAGGTAAAAATCTGTCGTTCTGCCCCTGAACGAGGCAGTTAACCCACTGTTCCCTGGTTGGCCGTCATTGTAATTAAGAATTTGTTCTTAACTGGCTTGCCTAGTTAATTAAAAGGTTACATTGAAATTAAATAAATAAAAAACTTGATCTCTGTGAAGCATTTGGGTTGCAATTTCTGAGGCTCTTAACTCTAGGGATCTTATCTTCTGCAGCAGAGCCAGTTTCATCATAGCGCTTGATGGTTTTGGTGACTGCACTTGAAGAAACTGTCAAAGTTCTTGACATTTTCCGGATTGACTGACCATGTCTTTTAAAGTAATAACGGACTGTCATTTCTCTTCACTTTTTCGAGCTGTTCTTGCCATAATATTGACTTGGTCTTTTACCAAATAGGGCTATCTTCTGTATATCACCCCTACCTTGTCACAACACAACTGATTGGCTCAAACGCATTAGGTAGGAAAGAAATTCCACAAATTAACTTTTAACAAGGCACATCTGTTTATTGAAATACATTCCAGGTAACGGCTGAATGCCAAGAGTGTGCAAAGCTGTCATCAAGGCAAAGGGTGGCTACTTTGAAGAATCTCTAACACTTTTTTGTTTTCTACATGATCCCATATGTGCTATTTTATAAGTTTGATGTCTTCACTATTATTTTACAATGTAGAAAATAGTTGAAATGAAGAAAAACCCTGGAATGAGTAGGTGTCCAAACTTTTGACTGGAACAGTAAACTTATATTTATATATACAGTATATATATATATATATATATATATATATATATATATATATATATATATATATATATATATATTCCTTTATTATTTCCCCTAACCAAGACTGAGACCTATTATTTGTTTTACAATGATATGCAGACATTACCTAGTACATTAGTTTAGTCTGCTAATTGGAGTAAACTAATGGACAATAACTTCTGCTTCTGCTTCCAGCTTATAAATATACCATATGCAATTTACGGACACTTTTTTTACAATAGTTTTCTTTTGTTTTTTTTATCCCATCCTTCAGCTTTCCTCAACCCCTCCCATCGATCTCTGAAGAACATCCAGTTTTGATTTCTATTTTCCATATATTTTTAGTTGTGCTGTTTCACAAAAGTTCTGAACCTATAGACATTTTACGGACACACAGTGGCGACCTGTCATTCAGGTCAGGAGGGGCATGATCCCCACACTTGTAGCTTACCTGTTTTGCATAATATTTTGCCATGAACATTTGTCACATATTAGTTTGCAAACAATGTAAACAATATCTTTTACTTTCTTGAGTAAGGCAGCTCCAAAATGCAGGTGTTTCAGCCTAGCTGAGTGCTTTCTGTGGTAGTGGGGCAGCCAGTGGAAAATACAGAGCGTAGGTGTTGGTAATATTCTCCAGTTGCGCCATGATTAGCTCAGTGTTCTGTCACTCATGGGGACAGTATGTCACCGCCAAGTCTGACATGGATGATTGACTGGCCCGGAGGGTTTCCAAAACCTCCCAATGGAGAGTGGGCACCCCTGTATGTCGAGCCATACAACATAATATATATTTTTTTGTATTCTTTTTAACATTTATTTAACCTTTATTTAACTAGGAAAGTCAATTAAGAACAAATTCTTATTTGCAATGACGGCCTACCACGGCCAAACCCTAACCCGGAAGATGCTGGGCCAATTGTGAACCGCCCTATGGGACTCATAATCACGGCCGGTTGTGAAACAGCCTGGAATCAAACCAAGGTCGGTAGTGAAACCTCTAGCACTGAGATGCAGTGCCTTAAACCACAGCACCGAATTATCAGCATTGAAAGGACAGCATTCTCCATGTCTCTCTTTCAGCCTTTGTAAGAGTCAGTAGCTTAGTGAAATGATTGTGTAACATAATATGTGTCATTTGTTTTATGGCTTATGGCCTGTAGTAGGTCAAACTTTATGCTATGTGTGTCTATACTGTGTGCGTGTGCGTGTTTGTGTCTAAAGTGTATGTGTGAGTCGACTAATCCATTTCACTTAAGTTAATTGAAATACCATATCTGAACTGAAGGTGATTAATCAAATTATAATTCTGAAACCACAGCGATATGGATTTGATTCCACTCCATTATGTTTAATTAAGTGTGAGATTCCGGTACGGCCCAATTGTGAATTCAATTTTGATTGATCTCCCATAGTCAATACATACTGTAGCGACACACAATAAGTTTAGCAAGTTACTCCCTGCCTGTTACTCACTCCCTGCAAGTTACTGTTTACAAGATCACACTCACACTTCATTTAACAGACTATGCACTGACTCAAAAACGCAATTCATGAGATTTATTTTTGTCAACATAGGGTACAAATTTACTCATAATTGTAATCTGCCTTTTATTTTTACAAATTATTTCACCTATTTCATTTAACCAGGTAGGCTAGTTGAGAACAAGTTCTCATTAACAACTGTGACCTGGTCAAGAATAAAGCGAAGCAGTTCAACACATACAACAACACAGAGTTACACATGGAATAAACAAACATACAGTCAATAATACAGTAAAAAAAAAAGTCTATATACAGTGTGTGCAAATGAGGTAAGATAAGGGAGGTAGGTAATACATAGGCCATGGTGATGAAGTAATTATAATATACCAATTAAAAACTGGAGTAATTGATGTTTAGAAGATGTGCAAGTAGAGACACTGGGTGCAAAGGAGCAAAATAAATAAATAAATACAGTATGGGGATGAGGTAGTTGGATGGGCTATATTACAGATGGGCTATGTACCAGGTGCAGTGATCTGTGAGCTGCTCTGACAGCTGGTCCTTTTGCTAGTGAGGGAGATATGAGTCCAGCTTCAGTGATTTTTGCAGTTCGTTCCAATCATTGGCAGCAGAGACTGGAAGGAAAGGCCAAAGGAGCTGAGATAGGGCGGGGCTTTATCTAGCAGAGACTTGTAGATGACCTGGAGCCAGTGGGTTTGTCGACGAGTATGAAGCAAGGGCCAGCCAATGAGAGCGTACAGGTCGCAATGGTGGGTGTATATGGGGCTTTGGTGACAAAACGGATGGCACTGTGATTGACTGCATCCAATTTGTTGAGTAGAGTGTTGGATCCTCGAAGTCGAGGATCGGTAGGATGCTCAGTTTTACGAGGGTATGTTTGGCACTATGAGTGAAGGATGCTTAGTTGCGAAATAGGAAGCCTATTCTAGATTTAATTTTGGATTGGAGATGCTTAATGTGAGTCTGGAAGGAGAGTTTACAGTCTAACCAGACAGACACCTAGGTATTTGTAGTTGTCCACATACTCTAAGTCAGAACCGTCCAGAGTAGTGATGCTGGACGGGCGGGCAGGTGCGGGCAGTGATCAGGTTGAAGAGCATGCATTTAGTTGAACTTGCATTTAAGAGCAGTTGGAGGCAACGGAAGGAGACTTTTATGGCATTGAAGCTCGTCTGGAGGTTAGTTAACACAGTGTCCAAAGAAGGGCCGGAATTATACAGAATGGTGTCGTCTGCATAGAGGTGGATTAGAGAATCACCAGCAGCAAGAGCGACATCATTGATGTATACAGAGAAGAGAGTTGGCCTGAGAATTGAAACCTGTGGCACCCCCATAGAGACTGCCTGAGGTCGAGACAACAGGCCCTCAGATTTGACACAGTGAATTCTATGAGAGAAGTAGTTGGTGAACCAGGTGAGGCAGTCATTTGAGAAACCAAGGCTGTTTAGTCTGCCGATAAGAATGTGGTGATTGACAGAGTCGAAAGCCTGTCTCTTATCGATGCCGGTTATGATATCGCTTAGGACCTTGAGCTTGGCTGAGGTGCACCCATGACCAGCTCAGAAACCAGATTGCATTACGGAGATGGTACGGTGGGATCCAGATGAAAATGGTGCTGGTGTTTCTACCCCCAAGCCATAAGACTCCTGAAAAGCTAATCAAATGGCTACCCGGACTATTTGCATTGTCCCCCCACACCCATTTTTACGCTACTGCTACTCTCTTTTTATTATCCATGCATAGTCATTTTACCTCTACCTACATGTACATATTACCTCAGTTACCTCGACTATCCTGTGCCCCCGCACATTGACTCTGTACCGGTACTCCCTGTATATAGCCTCGCTACTGTTATTTTATTGTTGATCCTTAATTATTATTTTATTTAAATTTTTTATTTAATTTATTCATTTTATACTTCAGTTTATTTTGGTAAATACTTTCTTAACAAGTTATTTTTCTTAAAACTGCATTGTTGGTTAAGGGCTTGTAAGTAAGGTCTACCTACACCTGTTGTATTTGGCGCATGTTACAAAAACAATTTGATTTGATATCCAGAGAAAGAGCGTAATGAAATTGTTGCTAGCAGAGCTGGTTAGGCTGTTTTCATGTTATCCAGAGGTAAACAAATCATCGTCCTGAGCGTCAAGTGTGTGCTCCGAGAGCAAAATGAGATGGGTGGGACTAAAGCTTAAGAGGGTGTGAATGATGTTGAATGAGTGTAGACAAAGAGGAGCTCTTCACTAGATACCAAAACATTCCAAGGCAGTTTTCTCAAAAGTGAGTTTACAAGTTGATCAACTTTCAAAGCAGAATTACTTTCCCAGTTTTCCTCAAATGCAGTGAATGACATACCATGTTGTAGCTCAGAGTCTCTACTTTTATCCAATGTAATAAACACCATTTCACATTTTGCAACATAAGACCGAATTCAGGTCGTGAGACACATATCATCATTCTGAATAGTCGTAAGCTTATGCATCTGCAAAAACCCAGCCTTACTCATAGCTAACTAAATAATTACACAGGATAGACACCCACACACATGGTATGGATTATTGACTAGAAAGGTAATATGATGGTTTGGATTGACACAATATGATGCTTTGTTACAACAGAGATGGAGAGAGGGGAGAGAGAAAAGGGACACTTTTCGTGGATGCATTTTGGAACTATTCTCACATTAATCATGTAATTTACATATGAACCGCCCCACGTTTGGCAAAATAAATCATGAATATATTTACGTGTGAGTGCCTTTGTTCGTCGTTTATCAAAACCAGGCCTTTTTAACTTCTTGACGCTACCCATCCCGTTAGCGGGATCATTTTCGTTCAGCAACCGCTGAATAGCATAGCACAACAGTCAAATAATATTACCAAAACATATTCATATTCATGAAATCACAAGTGCAATATTGTAAAACACAGCTTAGCCTTTTGTTAATCCACCTGTCGTCTAAGATTTTGAAATTATGCTTTACAGCGAAAGCAATCCAAGCGTTTGTGTAAGTTTATCAATAGCATAACATAACATTATGTACACTAAGCATTAAGTAGCTAGGTCACGAAAATCAGAAAAGCAATCAAATGAATCGTTTACCTTTGATCTTCGGATGTTTTCACTCACGAGACTCCCAGTTACACAACAAATGTTCCCTTTGTTCCATAAAGATATATAATACCTCCGTTTGTTTGTCGCATTATGTTAAAAAATCCACAGGAAAGAGCAGTCACGACAACGCAGACGTATATTCCAAATAATATCCATAATGTCCACAGAAACATGTCAAACGTTTTTTATAATCAATCCTCAGGTTGTTTTTAAAATATATATTCGATAATATATCAAACAGGTCTGTAGGTTTTTCAAAAACACCGGGAGCAACAATGGCCGCTTTACTCTGTAGCGCAAAACTCACTCTGAGAGCCCCCACCTATCCACTTACGCAATGTGATCTTTCACGCTAATTTTTCAAAATGAAAGCCTGAAACTATGTTTAAAGACTGTTGACACCTTAGGGAAGCCATAGAAAAAGGAATCTGGTTTATATCCCTTTAAATGGAGGATAGGCATGCATAGGTTTCAAAATAAGAGGCACTTCCTAATTGCAGTTTCCTTAGGTTTTCACCTGCAATATCAGTTCTGTTATAGTCACAGACAAAAAGAATTACAGTTTTGGAAACTTTAGAGTGTTGTATATCCTAATATGACAATTGTATGCATATTAAAGTTTCTGGGGCTGAGAAATAGGCAGTTTCAAATGGGTACGTTTTTTTTGCCAAAAACGAAAATACTGCCCCCTACACGCAAAAGGTTAAGAAGGATTTGCGTTGGCCTTTCAGCGGCACACTTGTAAGGCACTGATTGTCTGATTGTCGGTTTTAAGAGAGGTAGGATGGTCCCAGTTAGATTTACTTTTCTCAATATCTGACTTAGGACAGCTAATCAGCAGTACCAGTGATTGTCTGGGAGATTAGATTTTCGCCTACACCTCGCGTTGATCTTCATGGTTCAGGATTCAGACCACTTTACACACACAGCTGCAACCTGGCAATGTTCTGGTCTCATATGTTAATTCTTAACCAGTCCTTTTATGCACTCTGGTTGAAAAGGATGGTTCCATCAGGCTGACACACTCTCTGACCTCATTCGGGGCGTGGCTTCTTACTGTGCAAAGGTATATGATGCAAGTTCTCTTGACTCCTAAAATCACATTTATATCATAACAAAAATACTTGCATAATTTTTCATATTATATGCACAATGTATTGGATGGAAACTTGACAGACAAAGGGGATATACTTTCCAAGTTACAGTATTTCGTCCATACGATTTTTATAACATCACAAAATAAAAACCAATGTGACATTAGTTTTATATAGCTCCCCACTCACCATTCCCCACATTCGTATGTTATAATTATTGTTCCGGTATTCACTTTTGTGTTAGAGCCTGTTAACAAAGTCATTTATTTTGTTAATACTGTAGGGGAGAAAGTTCACAAGAGGGTGTGAACTGTTGACCAACCAGCCCCCCCCCCTTGTTACTGTCATCCCCTGCCAGTCTGATCTGACCCATTTGGAGCCTCACAGGACAGTTATGACAATTCTGAAACTGATCCGACATTGCTGGCACTTAAAAGTGAAAACTCAGATCTGTTTTTATTGCCACTTTTTGGTCTGTTCAAATGGCATCCTTGGTTAATTATAAAAAGCTGAAACGAGACTTGTTTTGAGGATTATGCATGTTATTTCCATAGTACTTTTTAGTAGGTGTATGGTGTACATCAGCTGCGATGAACCCTCCTGGAGACTTACTGGTTGTTCAGGCTTTCACTTCAGCCCTGTTTTGAACACACCTTATTCAGCTTGTCAGGGTCCCAAGGAGCAGCTGATTTTTAAAAGCAGAGGTGTTAGATCAGGGCTGGAGAAAAATAGTGCACATCTAGTAACTCTCCAGGAGTAGGGTTGGCCACCGTTGATGTACATTCTGTATTCTTCATGCTATGCATTCTACATTCACTCACCCCATTGGATACCAGTTTGTAGCACCCAGCTGGGTGATGCATGGCAGCCATTTTGCACGAGACTGCTCACCATAAATTAGCTAGAGAAATTGGCTGCATGATGTACCACAACATGTGAAATCACTATCCTCATAATCTTCCACAACTTTTCCATCACTCAAAATTGTCAAAAGTTGTGCATTGATAAGATGCTGTCATGTTACGCAGCGAGAGTTAGGATCTGCAAAGGGACAAAAGCAGAGTCCTCAGATCCCATTGCATGTTCTCCCCCCCTGTAACGGTTTTCTTGAGGTGAAGGAGAGGCGGACCAAAATGCAGTGTGGTTTCTATTCATGTTTTTTTAATAAGACAACTAAACATGAATACAATAAAATAAATTAAAAAACGTTGAAAACCAAAACAGCCCTATCTGGTGCAAACACAGAGACAGGAACAATCACCCACAAAATCCAACACCAAACAAGCTACCTAAATATGGTTCCCAATCAGAGACAATGACTAACACCTGCCTCTGATTGAGAACCATATCAGGCCAAACACAGATACAGACAAACTAGACACACAACATAGAATGCCCACTCAGATCACACCCTGACCAAACAAAACATAGAAACATACAAAGCAAACTATGGTCAGGGTGTGACAGTACACCCCCCCCCCCCTCTCTCTCTCTCTCTCTCTCTCGCTCTCTCCCCATGGTGGATGGTGGCTCTTCAAACCAAATAGCTCTGGAATGATTTTGTTGATGAAATGTAAAATCTCTGGCAAACACTGATAGGTTTGGGACCGAGGGACATAAAATATAGTGTGTGTGAGAGAGAGAGAGAGAGAGAGAGAGGGAGGGAGTGAGTTTATGGCGTGTGTGTGTGTCACACAGGTGGCCGGTGGCACCTTAATTGGGGAGGACAGGCTCATTGTAATGGCTGGAACAGACTAAATGGAATGGTATCGAACACATCAAACACATGGCTCCCAAACCTTTCCACTCAGCAGCCTCCTGTGTGTGTGTGTGTGTGTGTAGAGGGGACATCCATATGTGTGAGCTGTCTGCAGTATTAGAAGGGGGGGTCACCTCTTGGCCACCGTAGGCTTTTATCATCATTTTTTAAATACTTTCTTATTATACTTTCAAAATGCAGTGTTATAACATTGTAATAAAGACACAAGGAATAAATACACAGTGAATAACAATGACGAGTAAAAAATAACATGGTTATATACAGGGAGGACCAGTAAAGAGTCGATGTGCAAGGGTACAAAGTAATTGACGTAGCTATGTAAATATACTAATGTTCAAAAGTTTGGGGTCACTTAGAAATAATGATCAATTAGCCTTTTAAAATTATAAACTTGGATTACCTAACACAACATTGGAACACCGGAGTGATGGTTGCTGATAATGGGCCTCCTTACGCCTTTGTAGATATTACATTAAAGAAATCAACCATTTACAGCTACAATAGTAATTTACAACATTAACAATGTCTACACTGTATTTGTGATGAATTTCATGTTCTTTTAATGGACAAAAAATTTGCTTTTCTTTCAAAACAAGGACATTTTTAAGTGACCCTAAACTTTTGAACGGTAGTGTTTTGTAGTGTTAACATGACTAGGTGACAGGATAGAAAATAGACAGTAGCAGCAGCGAGTAGCCATTTGATTAGCTATTTAACAGTCTTATTTAGCAGTCTAATGGCATGGGGGTAGAAGCTGTTCAGGGTCCTGTTGGTTCCAGACTTGGTGCACTGGTACCACTTGCTATGCGGTAGTAGAAGGAACGTTCTTTGGCTTGGGTGGCTGGAGTGTTTGACAATATTTTGGGCCTTCCTCTGACCACCTGGTATAGAGGTCCTGGATGGCAAGGAGCTTGTCCCGAGTGATGTACTGGGCCGTACTCACCACCCTCTGTAGTGCCTTGTGGTCGAGTGCCTTGCAGTTGACGTACCAAGCGAAGATGAAGCCAGTCAAGGGGCTCTCAATGGTGCAGCTGTAGAATGTTTTGATTATCTGAGAGCCCATGACAAATCTTTTCAGCCTCCTGTGGGAGAAGATGCACTGTTGTGCCCTCTTCACAACTGTGTGGGTGTGTGTGGACTATGTTAATTCCTTGATGTGGACACTGAACTTGGAGCTCCAGTACAGCTCCTATTCCTGTAGTCCACATGTCTTGCTGACATTGAAGGACAGGTTGTTGTCCTGGCACCAGACAGCTTGGTCTCTGACCTCATCCCTATAGGCTGCCACATCATCATCGGTGATCAGCAAACCATTGTGTCGTCAGAAAACTTGATGATGGTGTGCATGACCATGTAGTCGTGGGTGAACAGGGAGTGCAGGAAGGGACTAAGCACATACCCCTGAGGGGCGACCGTGTTGATGGTCAGCGTGGCAGATGTGTTTTTGCCTACCCTCACCGCCTGAGGGCAGCCCTTCAGGAAGTCAAGGATCTAGTTGCAGAGGGAGATGTTCAGTCCCAGGGCTGGTGTGGAGTGTGAGAGGAAAAATTGCAAGATTATGTTATAATACTTTTATTGCATCAAATGGTTGTTTTATTTAATTTTGCACGCCCAATTTTTCAGTTTTTGATTTGTTAAAAAAGTTTGAAATATCCAATAAATGTCGTTCCACTTCATGATTGTGTCCCACTTGTTGTTGATTCTTCACAAAAAAATACAGTTTTATATCTTTATGTTTGAAGCCTGAAATGTGGCAAAAGGTCGCAAAGTTCAAGGGGGCCGAATACTTTCGCAAGGCACTGTACCTAAAAGTGCCCTCTAACATTTCTTTCCACAGGTTGGTGTTTGGTCACATAATATAAAAGAGCCACAATTCTCTCTGATCTCCCATGCTATCACTTCCTTCCACTGCTGTCACCATGGAGCTGGGTTAGCTCATTAGAGGCATGGGCTGCGTCTGAAATGGCACCTTTTTCCAATATAGGGCTCTTGTTAAAAATAGTGCACGAAAGAAAGAAACAAAGAAACAAAGAAAGAAAGAAAGAAAGGTCTCACACTGTAGTTACTCTGCTCCATGGCAATATATTGCGGCCAAGTACTAACAGCAGTCAGAAGACATGTTCGATATCACAAGTCACTTTGAACAATAGTATTTGAGGGCAAACAACAGGAGTGTTACAATTGTTACAGGCAGCAAACTCTCTCTTTCTATTCAGGCGCACACCAGTGACTCATCACACTCCACACCCAGCTTCACCCACTAACATCTTCTTCTTATCAATAGTAAGTAGTGTAAATTAGCTCACAGCACCGACCTACTCCCTGGAGACGCCACGTGTCGCTGTGTTCCATATGTAAACATCTGAAGGCTGTTTATTTACATGTTTAGCCAATATCTCTGGAGAGTCTACGGAAGGGTAAACACTGCAATGTGTTGTTATTGTAAAGGGTTGGATGTAAGAAGAGTGGGAGTTGGTGCTTAGGGAATGCTCGTGTTGTGAGTTGCCTGTGTTGTGATGGGGGGGGGGAGGATGAGTTGACAACGTTTTTTTGTTGATTTCGAGAGGTGTTTGTTGTTTTTTGGGGTAAATTGTGTTTTTGCAGAAGCTAAGGAAGTTGACAACAATGAAAATATCTTATTTGCGTTACAAAGTGAGGATTAAAGTAGGAGTGAAAAAAGGTTGTCTACTTTGGTGTATGGGTTCGAGTAGAGGGGTGTTTAGGATAAAGAGGAATATTGAATTGTTCATGTATAATTCCTGGTTCAGTTGAGGTTTTGAGTGTATTGGTAAAATTTACCCCCGTGAAAAATACTAAACAACCTTAGTAAGACACCCAACAACCTTACCAAAATATTGTAGCCTTTTGTTATAATGGTTTTTGAATCACAGCTATGCTAGCTATTGCTAAACTTTACCCCTTGAAGAATAGTAAACAACCTTAGTACACCCTGCAACCTCACCAAATTTTTTTTTGCCTTTTGGTATAATAGTTTTGTAATGACAGCTACAGAGCATTCCGAAAGTATTCAGACCCCTTGACTTTCTCCACATTTTGTTACATTACAGCCTTATTCTAAAATGGCAGTGTCATGCTGTGGGGATGTTTTTCAATGGCAGAGACTGGGGGACATGTCAGGATTGAAGAAAAGATTAATGGAGCAAAGTACAGAGATATCCTTTTTTTATATTTCTGTTATTTCACCTTTATTTAACCAGGTAGGCCAGTTGAGAACAAGTTCTCATTTACAACTGCGACCTGGCCAAGACAAAGCAAAGCAGGTTGAACAGACCAGTAATAGGTGTTGCGGCAATGGCGGCAGATCAGTTTAGGAAGAGAGGGTCCAGATTGTCTAGCCCAGCTGATTTGTAGTGATCCAGATTTTGCAGCTCTTTCAGGACCTAAGCTGTCTGGATTTGGTTGAAGGAGAAGCAGGGGGGGGGGGGGGGGGCTTGTGCCAGTTGCTGCGGGGGTTGCAGAGCTGTACTGGCGTGGCCAGCCGTAGAGAAATGCTTTTTCAAATTCTCGATTATCTTGGATTTATCGGTGGTGACAGTGTTTCCTAGCCTCAGTGCAGTGGGCAGCTGGGAGGAGGTGCTCTTATTCTCCATGGACTTTACAGTGTCCCAAATCGTTGATGAAAACCTGCTCCAGAGCCCTCAGGACCTCAGACTGGGGCGAAGATTCACCTTCCAACTGGACAACGACCCTAAGCACATAGCCAAGACAAGTGGCTTCAGGACCAGTCTCTGAATGTCCTTGAGTGGCCCAGCCAGAGCCCAGACTTGAACCAGATCGAACATCTCTGGAGAGACCTGAAAATATCTGTCCAACCAACCTGACAGAGTGTGAGAGGATCTGCGGGGAAGAATGGGTGAAACTCTCCTAATACGGGTGTGCCAAGCTTTTAGCGTCATACCCAGGAAGACTTGAGGCTGTAATAACTGCCAAAGGTGCTTCAACAAAGTACTGAGTAAAAGGTCTGAATATTTATGTCAACGTGATATTAATTTTTTTTATTTGTAATTTCTTTAGCAAATTCTTTTTTTTTAACAGTTTTTGCTTTGTCATTATGGGGTATTGTGTTTAGATTGATGAGAAAAAACGAAACAATTTAATCCATTTAGAATAAGGCTGTAACGGTACAAAATGTGGGAAAAGTCAAGAGGTCTGAATACTTTCAGAATGCACGGTAGACAGGTGTGCCTTTCGAAATCATGTTCAATCAATTTAATTTACCACAGATGGACTCCAATCAAGTTGTATAAACATCAAGGATGATCAATGGAAACAAGATGTACCTGAGCTCAATATCAAGTCTCAAAGCAAAGGGTCTGACTACTTATGTAAATTAGGTATCTGTTTTTGTTTTGAATACATTTGCAAAAATTTCCAAAAAAACCTGCTTTCACTTTGTCTTTATAGGGTATGGTGTGTAGATTGATGAGGAGAAAAACAATGTAATACATTTTACAGTAAGGCTGTAGCAAAATGTTGAAAGATGGAAGGGGTCAGACTATTTTAGGAATGCACTTTATGCATTCTATGCTAGCTATCACCTTCAGAATCAGGTGTGTGCATCTATTGAGACATCTTTATTGAACTTCATGTTCTGCCAGGTGGCAGTATAATCATATCATTACATCTCCCCGCAAAAAAAAAAAAGGTTTAAGGTGCTCCTTTTGTACCTCAGACTCAGTGACCGTCTCGAGGAACAGGCTGTGTAGTGTGGCATGGGGGGGGCATCAGGGCTAGTCATATTAGAAGGGCTGGGAAAAGAGCAAGTGTTGGACGGGCAAGGAGGCGTGGCTGAGTCAAATAGGAATCCTGACTTAATGAAGTGTTAATTAAAGAGCTCAGCCATATGCTCCTTGTCAGTAACAACCACATCATCAACATTAAGGGACATGGGCAACTGTGAGGAGGAGGGTTTATTCTCCAGGTGTTTCACTGTTTTTCAGAACATCTTGGCATTAGACCCACCGCTCAGGTGTGCACCAGGGCCTCCCACTCCTCTTTCTATTTTGGTTAGGGCCAGTGTGCGCTGTTCTGTGAAGGGAGTAGTACACAGTGTGGCAGGAGATCTTCCATTTCTTGGCAATTTCTCTCATGGAAAAGCCTTCATTTCTCAGAACGTGAATAGACTGATGAGTTTCAGAAGAAAGTTATTTGTTTCTAGCCATTTTGAGCCTGTAATTGAACCCACAAATGCTGATGCTCCAGGTACTCAACTAGTCTAAAGAAGGCCCGATTTATTGCTTCTTTAAATCAGGACAAGAGTTTTCAGCTGTGCTAACATAATTGCAAAAGGGTTTTCTAAAGATCAATTAGCCTTTTAAAATGATAAACTTGGATTAGCTAACACAACGTAACATTGGAACACCAGAGTGATAGTTGCTGATAATGGGCCTCTTTACGGCTATGTAGATATTACATAAAATATCTACCATTTTCAGCTACAATAGTCATTTACAACATTAACACTATCTACACTGTATTTATGATCAAATGTATGTTATTTTAATGGACAAAATTAGCTTTTCTTTCAAAAACAAGGACATTTCTAAGTTACCCCAACCACAGATTAAATCAATTAAATTAGGTATGGTGGGGCGAACAGGGAAAAATGGGTGAGTTGATGAGTGAGGGTAAGCGAACAATGCATAATGATGAAATCGCAAATTGTGAATGAAGAACAGGGCGGGCCATTCTATTTTATTGATCCATTCTAATTGCAATCTCGAAATGGAATGTACCCTATATCAGTCCACTGAATCAAAGCAGTCATACTTGGAATATAGTCTTAAATATCCACATTGGGCAGCAGGGGAGGAAGTGGCGGAGACCTTCATTTGGCAAGGGGAGAAATGTCACCATGGACAGTTTCTTATCTTCACTGTCATTGGTGAACAATTTGCTAGCAAAGAAAAAAAGTCTGGCCGGCACCATGAACAAAGTGAGACGAGAGCTCCCTCCCTCTACGCAAAATAAGGCACCTGCACATCTGTTGTACTCCACAATGGTGGTGAAGAATGACAAGACAAGGGGAACACAATAAAGGGAAAACCATAGACTATTATGCACTATAACAAATCAAAGTGAAAGTTACGAAAATAGTGTAAAATGTTAGGACAAGGAATAATAGATCAATTATATCCAACTGATGCCATTGTGTAACGATGCACACAATATAAGCACGAGCTGACAATAATTGGCAATTTTTTACTTCTTTCATATTTACATTTATTTGAACTATAATGCCATTATTGCTTTTATGCAGAGTTTCACTATTTATCAAGGCCACTTGATGCTTATAATTATGTTTAGACTTATGATCTTTTCATAATTTGACCGAGAGTCTTTTGACCATGGGTATGGAGGTTGGGGTATTTTTACTTTTATTTTGTCGTTATAGAAAGAAGCTGTTAAGGCTTTCCAACACATATGCTTTCTGTTTTATAGTTGTAACAAAGGCACTCCACGAAGAGTGGCATAATAGCCTACAGCAGGTATGGGCAACTTTGATGGGGGTGGGGAGCACAACAAAGCAGAACTCATCATGAGGGGCTGCAGTGGCTCGGGGGGTTGCTTACCCACATCCTGATTAGCCTGACCAAGTCCATGTTTACACATGGTCTTCCAGGCCCAGGATGGGCTCTGAGGCTACATCAACAATGTAGAATTCACACTTGTGCGTTCCCTTTTGTGAGTGCATGGTAGAACACATTTTCCAGTGACAGGAAGCTTGTTTCCTTTGTATGAAGATAAACAGCTCCTGGTTTGTTTGATGTGAAATATTAATGTCTTTTAGATTTTCCTTGCAAGCTGTTTGGTGATGACATTTGCTTTGTGCTCCTGTGTCTACCTTGAATTCAACTGGGTTGCCTTTAATGCTATGTATTTGCATTTGTGCTATTAGTGACTACATCAATGAGGGTTACCTTATTCCCAGAGTCACTGCTTCCTTATATCTCATGTACAAGTCTAATCCTGCGGGCCACCCCCGTATATTGTTGTTTGTATATTTTTCTGTCACTCAAATATCACATGAATACACATTAGACGTGACAGAATGTATAGAATTCCAGTAACATAAGCTTTAAACCTGCTAAATGCTCTCCACCAACAAGAGGGGTGTGAACAGTTTGTGTCAACAACAGTGCTTGTGCCCATACAAAAATACGTGGTGCGGGATTTTCCCCAATGCTGGAGGTGGGGAGTGAAGATGTTTAGGAACACCTGGCATATGCAATGTTCAAAGTTATTACAACAGCCTACTTCAAAACCAAATGGTACATATTCACAAAAGTAGATGGGGTGGTTGTTAAGTTATATTTTTAAAACCAAAATGGAGCGAATTTGGGGCAGCAGTTTTTCTTCCTGTGAGCACTGAGCTATTTTTAGCAAAGCAGGGAGAAAGGATGTTGAGCACTGGAGCAGTGTGCAAAGAGGAGCTGTGTGCAATGACCGCTTTGATGAGTGGGAGCTCAACTCAGCTCACATACTCTGCCCAACTTGAGCTCAGTACACATACTCTGCCCAATGCCCTATTAAGACACTTTATGATGATGTACTCCTTTATTTTGGCAGTTACCTGTAGATGTGAGTGAGACAGTGATACTACGCAATGCTAATGCTTTGCTAACAACATGTTAGCATATTTACTTAGTAATGTGGGGTTTACAGTACACCACTTTCAAAATTCTAACATCGCTGAGCCTCTCACATTAAACTAACATCTTTACTGTAGTTTTTTGTATTGCCAATGTAGTGGTGCACACACTAAACGATCTGGCACATACGGGACGAGGTGTCACACATTACAAGATTCTTCACTTTGTCGTGAGGATTCTCGATTGAGATGAAAATTACGCCGATAGAGAGGGTTGCCTTGCTTCTAGTCCTTAGGAGACTTTGCAGTATTTTGTTTTTTTTTATGTATTGTTTATTACATTGTTAGCCCAGAAAATCTTACGTGTTATTACATACAGCCAGGAAGAACTATTGGATATCAGAGCTACGTCAACTTACCAAGCACTTACCATACTTTGTCCGAACCACTCAGGGCATTTGAACTGATTCCAGAGGCTGACCCAAAACAACGCCCCCGGAGAAGTGCATCAAAGCTGGGACCGAGAGACTGAAAAACAGCTTCTATCTCAAGGCCATCAGACTGTTAAACAGCCACCACTAACATTGAGTGGCTGCTGCCAACACACTGACTCAACTCCAGCCACTTTAATAATGGGAATTGATGTAAAATATATCACTAGCCACTTTAAACAATGCTACCTAATATAATGTTTACATACCCTACATTATTCATCTCATATGTATACGTATATACTGTACTCTATATCATCTACTGCATCCTTATGTAATACATGTATCACTAGCCACTTTAACTATGCCACTTTGTTTACATACTCATCTCATATGTATATACTGCACTCAATACCATCTACTGTATCTTGCCTATGCCGCTCTGTACCATCACTCATTCTTATATATTTTGTACATATTCTTTATCCCCTTACACTTGTGTCTATAAGGTAGTAGTTTTGGAATTGATAACTAGATTACTTGTTGGTTATTACTGCATTGTCGGAACTAGAACCACAAGCATTTCGCAACACTCGCACTAACATCTGCTAACCATGTGTATGTGACAAATACAATTTGATTTGATTTGAAGAGGAAGACAGAGCGGTCTTCTGGTCAAACTTTGGAGGCGCGCACACAATCCACCGCTTCCGGGTATATTACTTGCTAATGTCCAGTCTCTAGATAACAAGGTTGGCAAAATCAGGGTAAGGGTTGCTTTCCAGAGAGACATCAGGGTTTGTAACATACTCTGTTTCACGGAAACATGGCTCTCCGGATAAGCTTTCGGAGTCGATACAGCCACCTGGATCCTTTGTGCATCGCGCCAACATTAATAAACATCTCTCCGGGAAGAAGTAGGGCGCGGGTGTATGTTTCATGATTAACATTAACAACATACAGGAACTCAAGCCCTTTTGTTCACCTGACCTAGAATTCCTCACAACCAAATGCCCACCATATTATCTTCCAAGGGATTTCTCTTTGGTTATTGTCACAGCAGACTATATCCCCCATCAAGCAAATACCTTGATGGCCCTTAAGGAACTTCACTGGACCTCATGCAAACTGGAAACCATCTATCCTGAGACTATATTTATTGTGGCTGAGGATTTTAACAAAGCAAATTTGGGAGCATATTGACTGTAGCCCTCGCGCTAACTTCCGTGATGCATACACTTCTTTGGGGTAGGGGGCAGTATTGGGAATTTTGGATGAAAGTGTGCCCAAATTAAGCTGCCTGCTACTCAGCCAGAAAAGCTAGAATATGCATATAATTAGTAGATTTGGATGGAAAACACTCTGAAGTTTCTAAAACTGTTTGAATGATGTCTGTGAGTATAACAGAACTCATATGGCAGGCAAAATCCTGAGAAAACATCTGAGGTTTGTAGTTTTTCAACTCAGCCTCTATCGAATACACAGTGGGATATTAGTCTTGTTGCACTTCCTACAGCTTCCACTAGATGTCAACAGTATTTAGAAACTGGGTTGAGGGTTCTACTATAAATGAGGGGCTCATAAGAGCTCTTTGAGTGAGTGGTCTGGCAGAGTGCCACAGCCTCAGTCTCGTGCGCTCACGTGAAAGTTCCACTTCATTTCTGAAGACAAAGGAATTGTCCGGTTGGAAAATTGACGATTTATGTTAAAAACATCCTAAAGATTGATTCTAAACATCGTTTGACATGTTGCTACGAACTGTAACGGAAGTTTTTTGGACTTTGTCTGCTCCTAGTGAAAGCGCATCATGAATGTGGATTACTGGACTGAACGTGCAAACAAAAGGAGCTATTTTGACATGAATTATGGAATTATGGACATTATCTATTTATTGTGGAACTGGGATTCCTGGGAGTGCATTCTGATGAAGATCATCAAAGGTAAGTGAATATTTATAATGTTATTCTTACATCTGTTGACTCCAACATGGCGGATATCTGTTTGGCTTGATTTGGGCTCTGAGCGCCATACTCAGATTATTGCTTTTTCTGTAAAGTTAAAAAAAAATCGAACACAGCGGTTGCATTAAGGAGAAGTGTATCTATAATTCTGTGCATAATACTTGTATTTTCATCAACATTTTATGAGCATTTCTGTAAAATTATTTTTTACAGAAATGGAACTAGTGAACATAACGCGCAATGTAAACTCAGATGTTTGGATATAAATATGAACTTTACCGACCAAAACATACATGTATTGTGTAACATGAAGTCCTATGAGTGTCATCTTATGAAGACCATCAAAGGTTAGTGATTAATTGATCTATATTTCTGCTTTTTGTGACTCCTCCTCTTTGTTTGGAAAATGGCTGAATGCTTTCTGTGACTAGTTGCTGACCTAACATAATGGTATGTTCTGCTTTCGCGAAAAGCGTTTATTTTTTATTTTTTATCGGACACTGTGGTTGGATTAAATACTTCTATGTTTGAGGAATTTTAATTATGGTATTTCTGTTGTTTTGAATTTGGCGCCCTGCAGTTTCACCGGCTGTTGAGAGATGGGACGCTAGCGTACCCTAGAGAGGTACCCTACATACCCAAACCAGAAACCGTGGATAACCTTCTTCTTCCTCCAAACACGGCGAGTGGAGTTTAGACCAAAAAGCTCTATTTTTGTCTCATCAGATCACATTATCTTCTCCCATTCCTCCTCTGGATCATCGAGATGGTCATTGGCAAACTTCAGACGGGCTTGGACATGCACTGCCTTGAGCAGGGGGACCTTGCGTGCACTGCAGGATTTTAAACCATTGCGGCATAGTGTGTTACTAATGGTTCGTTGAGATTGTGGTACCAGCTCTCTTCAGGTCATTGACCATGTCCAGCCGTGTATTTTGGGCTGATCCCTCACCTTCCTCATGATCATTGATGCCCCACGAGGTGAGATCTTGCATGGAGCCCCAGACCGAGGGTGATTGACCGTCATCTTGAACTTCTCCCATTTTCTAATAATTGTGCCAACTCACCAAGCTGCTTGCCTATTGTCCTGTAGCCGATCCCAGCCATGTGAAGGTCTACAATTTTATCCCCAATGTCCTTACACAGCTCTCTGGTCTTGGCCATTGTGGAGAGGTTGGAGTCTGTTTGATTCAGTGTGTGGACAGGTGTCTTTTATACAGGTAACGAGTTCAAACAGGTGCATGTAATACAGGTAATGAGTGGAGAACAGGAGGGCTTCTTAAAGAAAAACTAACAGGTCTGTGAGAGCCGGAATTCTTACTGGTTGGTAGGTGATCAAATACTTATGTCATGCAATAAAATGCAAATTCATTACTTAAAAATCATACCATGCGATTTTCTGGATTTTTGTTTTAGATTCCGTCTCTCACAGTTGATGTGTACCTATGATACAAATTACAGACCTCTACAGACCTCTGCTTTGTAAGTAGGAAAACCTGCAAAATCGGCAGTGTGTCAAATACTTGTTCTCCCCACTGTAGGTGTAATGTGTGTTGACCGTAAGTTGTTTTGAATGAAATGTTGGCAAATGACAGTGTAATTTGTAGTGTCACCACAAAGGGTGCAAGGAGGACCGAGGTTTAGGCTGAGGAATAGTCCCTGATGCTGTGTTATCTGACTTAATATTCTTACCATCATATTACTTACCATTCTTACCCTCATATGCCCATTTCAGTTGTTTGTGTGCTTTGTTACACCTGTTTAAACTCAACACTTTCGTATTATCCTCATAATCAAATATCATCCTAATTGCTCTCATCTAAAAATCACTTTTTCCAATGTTTGCCATACATCTCAAACGTCCTACTTTTTCAACTCTTTGTCAATCTGTCACTCTTTCTACACATACACACATCTTAGACAGAAACACATGTCCATCTAGCCCCTCTAGCCCCCACAGCACTTGCACCTATTCTAGCTCTTTGACGAGTACATTCCCTTCAGCGAATGGTCAAATCGTAACTTCTAGTTACGATTGACACAACAGTCAACGTTTGAGCTGGCCAGTTTTTTCACAGAAACATTTTTCAAACAGTCTTTACAGCTTTGTGTCCTTAATGTGAGCTGTTTGTGTTTGGATGCAGATGTTCAGACATTCACAGAAGTAAATCAAATAAAATGTTATTTTGTCGATCAGGTCCTTGATTATTTTTTGGGCCTTCCTGTGACACCGGGTGCTGTAGATGTCCTGGAGGGAAGGCAGTTGTGCCCATGGTGATGCATTGGGCAGACCGCACCACTCTCTGGAGAGCCCTTGGGTTATGGGCGGTGCAGTTGCCGTACCAGGCGGTGATACACCCCGACAAGATGCTCTCAATGGTGCATCTGTAAAAGTTTGTGAGGGTCTTAGTGGCCGAGCCAAATTTATTCAGCCTCCTAAAGTTGAAGAGGCGCTGTTGCACCTTCTTCACCGCACTGTCTGTGTGGACCATTTCAGATTGTCAGTGATGTGTACATTAAGGAACTTGAAGCTTTTCACCTTCTCATGTGGATGGGGGTGTGCTTAGGGCTGTGGCGGTCATTCAATTTTGTCAGCCAGTGATTGCCAAGAAAATAACTCCCGGTCTCACCGTAATTGACCATTAATTAACATAAACACATTCAGCATCTCCTGGCATCCATGCATAACCTTTAAGCCAGTGATGCAGACCTTTGGAACATCTGCATTTTAAAAAGTCTAATACATCCATTTAATAGAGCCTACATCATCACAATAAACCCACTATTTATTTTAGATGGGTCTAAAGAAACATGATATGAAGAAATGTAGTCTATTTCAGAAGAACAGAACATTATACTCTCAGTTGTCTTTAGCATTTAGCAGACAAGATTTCTGTAGAATTCTGTAGCCTTATTTTATATTATTTTATAGTATGAAGAACATAGCTGAATAAAATAGATTGGATATTTTTTCCAGCATCTTGTAGCAGCCACTGAGAAAAGTGGAATCAACTTGGGGCGTACGAACAAAGATTCCAATTCAGGATAATCGTATTTCTGGTCAAATTGCTCTGATATCCAAAGGTTATTTCTAGATGCATTTTGTTGCATTACAACCTGTAATTTAACTTGATTTTTTTATTTGGATTTCACAAAATAATCCAAATTAGTGTAGTGAAATGAAAAAAAGAACTTGTTAAAAAATAAATTAAAAATTAAAAACGGAAAAGTGGTGCATGCATATGTATTCACCCCCTTTTCTATGAAGCCGCTAAATAAGATCTGGTGCAACCAATTACCTTCAGAAGTAACAAAAAAAGTTAAATAATGTCCACCTGTGTGCAATCTAAGTGTCACAAGATCTCAGTATATATACACCTGTTCTGAAAGGCCCCGGAGTCTGCAACACCACTAAGCAAGGGGCACCACTGTTACGGTTTTCTTCTATCTCCCCCTCTGACGAGGAGGTGTAGCAAGGATCGGACCAAAATGCAGCGTGGTTACTTAGATTCATGTTTAATGAATAAGAACACGAACAGTACAAAAACAATAAACGTAACACGAAAACCTAAACAGCCTAATCTGGTGCAAACTAAGACAGAAACAATCACCCACGAAACACTCAAAGAATATAGCTGCCTAAATATGGTTCCCAATCAGAGACAACGATAAACACCTGCCTCTGATTGAGAACCACTTCAGGCAACCATAGACTTTTCTAGAAAACCCCACTATACCACAATCCCAATACCTACAAAAAAAACAAGACTAAACACACCACATAATAAACCCATGTCCCACGCTGGCCTGACCAAAATAATAAAGAAAACACAAAATACTAAGACCCGGGCGTGACAACCACCAAGCAAAGTTGTGGAGAAGCACAGATCAGGTTTGGGTTATACAAAAAATATCCGAAACTTTGAACATCCCACAGAGTACCATTTAAATCCCTTATTAAAAAATGGAAAGAATATGGCACTACAACAAACTTGCCAAGAGTTTTTCATCGGTAGGGACTGGGAAACTGGTCAGAATTTAAGGTGATGGATGGTGTTAAATACGAGGAAATTCTTGAGGGAAACCTGTTTCAGTCTTCCAGAGATTTGAGACTGGGACTGAGATTCATCTTCCAGCAGGACAATGACCCGAAGCATACTGCTAAAGCAACACTCGAGTGGTTTAAGGGGAAACATTTAAATGTCTTGGAATGGCCTAGTCAAAGCCCAGATCTCATTCCAATTGAGAATCTGTGTTATGACTTAAATATTCCTGCACACCAGCGGAACCCATCCAACTTGAAGCAGCTGGAGCAGTTTTGGCTTGAAGAATGGACAAAAATCCCAGTGGCTAGATGTGCCAAGCTTATAGAGACATACCCCAAGAGACTTGCAGCTCTAATTGCTGCAAAAGGTGGCTCTACAAATTATTGACTTGGGGGGTGAATAGTCATGCACGCCTACGTTTTTTTGTGTGTTGTTTCCTGTTTGTTTCACAATAAAAAATATTTGGATCTTCAAAGTGGTAGGCATGTTGTGTAAATCAAATGATACAAACCCCTAAAAATATATATATTTTAATTCCAGGTTGTAATGCAACAAAAAAAGGAAAAATGCCAAGGGGGTGAATACTTTTGCAAGCAACTGCAGCTAATAGCAATTACAATTTACAATTTATCACATGACAGCTGAGCTCAGCAGTCGAAAGTAATCCGACGGTGCGTAAAAGTTTGTGCACTCCGCCATGTTTGTTTTTCCGTGTCAACCAAAGATAAGACGAAGCGACAAGATGAGGGAGTGTTTGTAGTTTGCAGATGTTTGTCGTATGCATGTTGAAGGCAAAGGTGGTGTGTGGTCTATATCTTTCACTTTTGGAAGTTTACCATCCCTTCACCTCATTTTGCTATATAATGACGATATGCCCATGTCTCCACCCTAACGTTGTCGCAAAGAAGGGAATGCAGTCGACAAGCTTAGGTCCAAAATAAGCCCATTAAAGGCATTGAATGATTTCAACAAACATAGCTTCACACATAGCCGGCAAATAGCTTAGTTTAGCTCATCATAATCAATACAACCTTCAAAAGTATTTTACACACATTATATGTGACCGACCGGCTCAAATCGGCCTTATGTAGAAGCATTTGAAACAGTGTTTTTTACATTGGATAAAAGTAGAAAATCGGAGCCAGAAAATTGTATATCATACACTACAGTTGAGGAACAATGGGAAAGTAATCCTGCTTTGAAAGTTTATAAGAACTTTAAAACTCACTTTTGAGAAAATGACCTTTGAATGTTTTGGTACTACTACTGGAGAACCCTTCTTTGTCTACACCCATTTATCATCGTTCACAACCTCATAAGCTTTTGCCCCACCCATCTCTTTAAATGTTGAGCATTCTGTACTAACAGCAGTCAAGCACCCAAGCTAACTTGTTAACTATTTCCAGACAGAAATTAGAGAACAGCTCATTGAACAATACTCGCCTTAGCAGAGCTGGTTAGGCTGTTATGTTATGCGGAGAGTTGGTGACTGCAACTGTGCTGTCAGATTATCCATTCCTAAACTCAAAGCTTTTCGCTCTCGGAGTGTTCAGAGTGCACACTAGATGCTCTGGCCGATGAGTAGGGTTGATCCGAAAGTTCTGACCACACAACGGCAGTCAAGCACCCAAGATAACTGGCTAACATTGTCTAGCTTGCTAGCTACTTCCAGACACAAATGAGAGAACACCCAACTCTGACCATTTTACTCGCCCTAGCAGAGCTGGTTAGGCTGTTTTCATGTTATCCAGAGCGTTGGTGACTAACTGTAATGCTCGCAACAATTTAATTCGTTTTTTTGTCGATGTTTAATGACACCAGCCACATGTATCAAATGTTGAGCGTTCGTAAATTCATCAGATATTCTACGCTCTGGCACACTCAGACTAGAGTGCTCTGAAATTGGAGTAGATGGCCAAACAACATTTACGAATGCACCCAAAATGTATTTTGTTAAGATATGTAGCTAGATAGCTAGGTAAACAATAAACCATAATCCCAACTCATGACTTGACTACTCTGCATGAAGCTGCAGGTAGCTATCCAATCAGGTTCACTGTTCGCTAGCTAACATTAGGCTATAACTGGCCAAGCAAATGGCTCTGAGAAACGAATAAAAAGATCATACACGTAATGTTAGCTAGCGAGCCAGCCAGCTAACATTAGCTCGCTAGCAAGCGGTACACTTTAACTTGAAATTAAAAGACAATGTCAAAATAGAAATGTGTAATATATGAAAATGTAGCTAGCTAGACTATCTTACCTGTGGTCTGAAATCAGAGTAGATAGCCAGAGTGAATTTACCAACTAAGATACGTTTATCAACAGTTGTCACAGTGACATTCTGTTGAAATGGATACTTGCATAGGGGAGTCTTTTGTTAAGACATGTAGCTATCTATCTAGCTAAACAATGAATCATAATCCCAACTCATGACGTTACTACACTGCATAAATCTTTGGGTAGCTAACCAACCAGGTTCAATGTTAGCTAGCTAATATTAGGCTATCACTATCCAAGCAAATGGCTCTGAGATATGAATAATATGATCATAAACATAACGTTAGTTAGCAAGCTAGCTAGCTAACAGTACACTTTGACTTGAAATTAAAATGACTTTGTCAAAATTAGAAACGTGTAATATCTGAAAATGTAGCTAGCTAGACTATCTTACATCATGCTGGACACTTCTACCTGTCAGGGATGCCATGGTTGCCCTTCGTTTGAAGATGTTTTCTCCATCTCCTTAGCTATCGTATTCTAATTCCACTGATTTCAAAAGACATACTAACCAGCTCAAATAGACAGAAGCGTGCTATATGGCAGACCAATCCGAACTCATTTATCGTCATGTCCAGCCCACTCATTATCTCAGCCAATCATGGCTAGCAGGAAGGTTGCTTACTTTTTCTGTGGCTAAACCAACTAGGCTTGTAATTTAACAATTGTATTCATATTTACAGATGGCATACAAGTTTGTTATTAAGGTACATGAAAGTTCACATTTCCGCAAAAAACAACAACATTTTGTTAAAGAAAAAAAAATATTATGTTCAAATGGCTCTCGTGTGACAAGAGTGACAAGAACGTTATCCAGCCTGCATAGTAACCATTTTGTTTTAGAACGAACGACCAACCTTTTGCATAGCAACTATGCAAAAATAATTAATGACTGGGTCGTGTCTGTAGCAAAATGAACTAACAACTAGATTTTTGAGTGGACTATATCTTCTGATGGAATAATGCAATTGTATGAATTGACTTATCAAAATAGTGTTAAAGAAAATATGTAAATCATTTTTATTTTTATTTGTTGGTAACAGTTTTATAAATGCAATAAGGCATGCGAGGTAGTGCTGTATCATGAATACAGTCACAGGTAAACAGCATTTGCCTGTGACTGTATTCATGATACAGCAGTTCCTCTTGTGCCTTAATGCTTAATTAGAATGCAATATCAGGATATAGTTATAAAACAGTATTACAATCAAGCAACATAATAACACTGCTATAAATGAGTTGTATACGTTTTTAATTGACAAAATCACAATTATGAATGATATAAGAAACAGTAACTGAAGAGCTCCACAAGGGCTCCACAAATGGTTAGGGCAGAGCAATGCTAAACAGGCCAAATGAATACACAAGCCATGGTCATGATAAGGCCAGGGAAGCTTTCAAAGTGACAATGCAAGCTAATAATTCTCTGAAGCCATTAGTATTGTTTTACAGAGTTAATAGAAAAATGCAGCTAGTTACACTACATGACCAAAATTATGTGGACACCAGTGGAAGCTCCTCGGAGGAGGAAGGGGAAGACCATCCTCCTCAGTGAATTTCCTAAAAATAAAAATGGTAAAACATTGAAAAAGTTATAAACTATACTAAATGTATTCACGTCACCAAACAATTTATTAAAACCCATGTTTTGCAATGAAGGTCTACAGTAGCATCAACAGCACTCTGTAGGGTAGCATCATGGTGTAGCCGGAGGACAGCTCGCTTCCGTCCTCCTCTTGGTACATTGAGTTATGTACCAAGGCTGGCTGTTGGTTCTCATTCCCTTACATAGACTATCAGAGCTCTTGCTGCATGAACTGACATGTTGTCCACCCTATCAAAGGATCAGAGAATGAATCTAGTACTGAAAGCATAAGCTACAGCTATCTAGCACTGCAGGCTCAAACAGAGGAATGCGATGTTGGATAGTCATAACCTCCAAGCTAACATAACACTGGATCTCTTCCAAGTCAAGGTAAGCTTTTGTTTTTATTAATTTATTTCCACCGGGGCCCACCGGTCTAACTGCTTACTGACTATACACTAACATTATTGCATGATTGTAGTGGGTTTACTAACACATTAGTTATATTAGCTATGTTGACTAGGACGTTACTTTAGCTAATATGGGGACAACAATGTAGGTAGACTGTGTGAAGCGCTTATGACATGATTTTGAAAGTTTTTTTTGCCTGGTAACATACAGTTGATATGTTGTTCATTGAGGTCCACAAACAAAGGGAAAAGGTGAGAGGAGGAGAGTACATAGAGGCTAGAATGAATACAATGTGGCTACATAAAATGTGTTTATGCGTGATCAGGGGTGTCTTCTTTCTGACGATTCTGTTGAAAAACGTTTCTTAAACGGAAGCAACTGTTGACTAATGATTACACCCTAGATAAGTTAGATGCAGGCAAGAATGTGCACAGTGGTATTGAATGTGTCACTGTCTGTCCATGTGTCACCTCATCATAAACGGCACTGACCGCCACTGATGGACACATGCTTGTCAAACATCTCTTTACAAAATCAAGGGCGTTAATATGGAGTTGGTTCCCCTTTGCTGCTATAACAGCCTCCACTCTTCGGGGAAGGCTTTCCACTAGATGTTGGAATGTTGCTGCAGGGACTTTCTTCCATTCAGCCACAAGAGCATTAGTGAGGTCGGGCACTGATGTTTGGCGATTCGCAGTCAGTGTTCCAATTTATCCCAAAGGTGTTAGATGGGGATGAGGTCAGGGAACTGAGAAGGCCAGTCAAGTTCTGCATCATCGATCTCGACAAACTATTTCTGTATGGACCTCACTTTGTGCACAGGGGCATTGTCATGCTTCAACGGGAAAGGGACAGAGCCTGGACTCGAACCCTGGACTGTGATGCAGTGCCTTAGACCACTGCACCACTCGGGGGGGTTAACTGTCCCTTTGCGTAACAATCACATTTTGGAACAGTGAGGGCGTTCTGACATCAGCCGCATAAGCTCACGCTGGGGGGACCGTTAGAGTTATTTGGAACTCACACGTGAAAAGGCTAGAGCATAGAGCTGCTCCTCATAGCTCTGGAGTTAAATAGATGGAGAGGGGGGGTGGGGGGGGGACAAGAGTGAGACACACAGATAGAAAGAGAGAGAGATAGAGACAGTGTTGGAAAATGTTCCCAATTGTCATACTTGAGTAAAAGTAAAGATACCTCAATAGAAAATGGATTGGACCCTTTTCTGTCCTGCTAAGTACTTTTGGGTGTCAGGTTTGATGTATGGAGTAATAAGTACATACTATCCTTTAGGAATGTAGTGAAGTAAAAATTGTCAAAAATATTAATAGTAAAGTACACATACCCCCAAAAACTACTTAAGTAGTACTTCATTTTTACTTAAGTACTTTACACCACTGGATGGAGATGGATGCAGAGAGTGATAGACAGTGTTTATGTGTGTGTGTGTGTGTGTAAGTTTGAGAGAGAGAGGGAGAGAACAGCTGTTTGTTCATTGGGCAAAAGGGATCTATAAGCTTGAGGTGAATATATCTACATACGTGTGTGCGCTTGAGTCGAGTCTGATTTTTGGAGCAGCGGACACTTTTTAGTAACAGGAAAACGGGTTTCTAAGACTCCCATTCACAAGGGGGCGATAGCTAAATTACTTTAGCCTGGATAAAAACATAGCAACCTTTTGGAAGGTTCTCCCATCTCCACAGAGGAAATCTGGAGCTCTGTCAGAGTGACTATTGAGTTCTAGGTCACCTACCTGACTAAGGCTCTTTTTATTTTATTTTTTATTTCACCTTTATTTAACCAGGTAGGCTAGTTGAGAACAAGTTCTCATTTGCAACTGCGACCTGGCCAAGATAAAGCATAGCAGTGTGAGCATACAACAAAGAGTTACACATGGAGTAAACAATTAACAAGTCAATAACACAGTAGAAAACGAAGGGGGGGTCTATATACAATGTGTGCAAAAGGCATGAGGAGGTAGGCAAATAATTACAATTTTGCAGATTAACACTGGAGTGATAAAAGATCAGATGGTCATGTACAGGTAGAGATATTGGTGTGCAGAAGAGCAGAAAAGTAAATAAATAAAAACAGTACGGGGATGAGGTAGGTGAAAAGGGTGGGCTATTTACCAATAGACTATGTACAGCTGCAGCAATCGGTTAGCTGCTCAGATAGCTGATGTTTGAAGTTGGTGAGGGAGATAAAAGTCTCCAACTTCAGCGATTTTTGCAATTCGTTCCAGTCACAGGCAGCAGAGTACTGGAACGAAAGGCGGCCAAATGAGGTGTTGGCTTTAGGGATGATCAGTGAGATACACCTGCTGGAGCGCGTGCTACGGATGGGTGTTGCCATCGTGACCAGTGAGCTGAGATAAGGCGGAGCTTTACCTAGCATAGACTTGTAGATGACCTGGAGCCAGTGGGTCTGGCGACGAATATGTAGCGAGGGCCAGCCGACTAGAGCATACAAGTCGCAGTGGTGGGTAGTATAAGGTGCTTTAGTGACAAAACGGATGGCACTGTGATAGACTGCATCCAGTTTGCTGAGTAGAGTGTTGGAAGCCATTTTGTAGATGACATCGCCGAAGTCGAGGATCGGTAGGATAGTCAGTTTTACTAGGGTAAGCTTGGCGGCTTGAGTGAAGGAGGCTTTCTCCCCCGATTGCTCAGTTTGGCCGGGCGGCCAGTTCTAGGAAGGGTCTTGGCAGTTTCATACTTCTTCCATTTAAGGATGATGGAGGCCACTGTGTTCTTGGGGATATTCAATGCTGCAAAAAAAATGTTACCCTTCCAGAGATCTGTACCTCGACCCAATCCTGTCTCAGAGCTCTACGGACAATTCTTTCGACCTCATGGCTTGGTTTTTGTTTTGTCAACTGTGGGACCTTATATAGACAGGTGTGTGCCTTTCAAAATCATGTTCAATCAATTGAATTTACCACATGTTGACCCCAATCAAGTTGTAGAAACATCTCAAGGATGATCAATGGAAACAGGATGCACCTGAGCTCAATTCCGCGTTTCATACCAAAGGGTCTGACTACTTATGTTTAGATTTTTTTTTAACAAGTTATTTTTTTCATTTCACTTCACCAATTTGGGCTATTTTGTGTATGTCCATTAAAATCCATTTAAATGACAGTTTGTAATCAAACAAGATAGGAAAAACGCCAAGGGGAATGAATACTTTTGCAAGGCACTGTAGCTAACTGCCAGCTTTAACTTGGAGTCTTTTGTTTAGACATGAGTTGGTAACCTGTCTAGGACTGGAACCTCGTTCCGCTAGCGGAACCCCCCCGCAACAGCTAGTGAAAGTGCAGGGCGCCAAGTTCAAACAACAAAAATCTCAATAAAAATTCCTCAAGCATACAAGTATTTTACACCATTTTAAAGATAACATTCTCGTTAATCCAGCCACAGTGTCTGATTTCAAAAAGGATTTACAGTGAAAGCACCACAAATGATTATGTTAGGTCACCACCAAGCCACAGAAAAACACAGCCATTTTTTCCAGCCAAAGAGAGGAGTCACAAAAAGCAGAAATAGAGATATGTTTTGTTTGATAATGTTCATATTTATATAAAAAAATCTGAGTTTACATTGGCACGTTACGTTCAGTAGTTCTAAAACATGCGGTGATATTGCAGAGAGCTACATCAATTTACAGAAATACTCATAATAAACATTGATAAAGATATGACTATTATACATGGAACATTAGATAAACTTCTCCTTAATGCAACCGCTGTGTCAGATTTTTTTAAAACTTTACGGAGAAAGCAAACCATGCAATAATCTGAGTACAGCCTTTAGACAACAAAGCAGCCAAAAAGATACCCGCCATATTGGGTAGTCAACATTACTCAGAAATAGCATTTTAAATATTCACTTACCTTTGATATTCTTCATCAGAATGCACTCCCAGGAATCCCAGTTCCACCATAAATGTTTGATTTGTTTGATAATGTCCATCAGTTATGTCCAAATATCTTCTTTTGTTAGGGCACAAATCCAAAAGCGCGTTCAGGTCGCGCTGAACGTTGGACGAAAAGTTAAAAAAGTTCCGTTACAGCCCGTAGAAACATGCCAAACTAAGTATGGAATCAATCTTTAGGATGTTTTTACCATAAAACGTCATTAATGTTCCAACCGGACAATTCCTTTGTCTGTACAAATGAAGTGGAACATAGCTACCTTTCACGTGAGCGTGCCAGACCGAGGCTGTGGCACTCTGCCAGACCACTCACTCAAAGAGCCCTTATGAGCCCCTCCTTTAGAGTAGAATCCTCAAAACAGATTCTAAATACTGTTGACATCTAGTGGAAGCCTTGGGAAGTGAAACATAACTAATATCACCCTGTATCTTCAATGGGGGCTGAGTTGAAAAACTACAAACCTCAGATTTCCCAGTTCCTGGTTGGATTTTTTTCTCAGGTGTTTGCCTGCCATATGAGTCCTGTTATACTCACAGACATCATTCAAACAGTTTTAGAAACTTCAGAGTGTTTTCTATCCCAATTATATGCATATTCTAGCTTTTACGGCTGAGTAGCAGGCAGCTTAATTTGGGCACGTTTTTCATCCAAGCTACCCAATACTGCCCCAAAGAAGTTAACGTTTGCTTGCTAATTCATGAACTAAAATCCCAATCCATAGTGTAACGTTACTAGCAATACAAACTGATTGTCATAGCTAGCTAAAGTTAACCAAATAGGTTCAATGTTAGTTAGCAAGCCAGCTATCGAACTCCAGCTGGCTAGCTAACAGCAAGCTTTGACTTGCAATGAAAACAGCTTTCTGACAAAATTTGAAATGAGATATATCTGGAACCGTAGCTTCTTACCCGTATACATGGATGAAAACTTCACGGCAGACTGCAACCCCCTTTATTACGAGTCAGAGAGACACTGTAGAGACATGGATTGTCTGTATGTGTGGGTGTGTGTGCGTGTGTAGTTGTGTGTGCTTTCAAAATACTATGTTTGTGGGTATGTCGTGTGTGCCTGTGCATACACTGTATGTGTGTGTGTACATACACTACATGCCTTTGTTTATATGCAAGCATATATCTAATGTGAATGTGTATGGTCATTTGTGTGTGTAGATACGTAGTTCTGTCAATGTCCAGGATGAGCATGTTTGGCTGTGTGCATACATCCACTTGGACAAGAGTATGAGTATGTGTATGTGTTTCTGCTCAACATATTTTGCTCTCTATCCATCTGCTGGCATAGAGAGTGGAGAGCAGAATGCTCTTCTGCAGTGAGGAGCAGTGGTGCACAGATTGATAAACAGAGCAGCATGCTCCCTTCCCAAATCTGGGTTGCCTCCCAAATGGCACCCTGTTCCCTGTATAGTGCACTACTTTTGAACGGAGCCCAGTTGTCAAACCTGTTCCCACTGTACTGGTGTTAGCTACCTGTCATGGACTCATGGCCATTTTGGTTATTTTGGAGGGGAAAGGGGATTGTGAGAATGTACAGTTTCAGGCAAAATGTCTGGTTTTGTAGCAGTAGCACCAATTACTGTGTATTTACACACAGTATGTCATTTGACAGAATATTGCATGTTGGGTAATGACTCATGCATGTTGGGTAATTACTAAGGAGAGATCAAAGACTGAAATAGATGATGAAACATATTGCTTTGAGGATTTCACATTCTGTTATTTGGAAAATGTAACGCCTCACTGGGTGAGCAATTGCACAACTAGCCTATTGAAAACCTTCAATCTTTGGAGCAATATGCAAAATACAATTCTCTAACTACAGTAAACAAAGTTGTTTTTCCTGATATATACTCAGTGACAGTTTATTAGGTACACCGGCACAAAAATGTTTTGCTCCTAGCCGTGGCTTGCTATTTAAAGCAGTCAGACAGGCATCGAGTCATTCAAATCAAATCATTCAGCTACTGTTCGATTGAACATTTGAATGGGCAAAACGAGGGACCTTAACGGCTTTGAGCGTGGTATGATCGTCGGTGCCAGGCACACCGTGTCCAGTATCTCAGAAATGGCTGACTTCCTGGGCTTTTCACACACAACACTGTGTAGGGTTTACCGAGAATGATGCGACAAACAAAAGACATCAGCGGCAGTCCTGTGGGTTAAAACAGCTTGTCGGTGAGAGGTCGACTGAGAATGGCAAGAACTGTGAAAGCTAACAGGCGGGCCACAAACAGGCAAATAATGGCGCCGTTCTGCACAGTGGTGTGCAGAACGGCATCTCGGAATGCACAACTTGTTGGTCCTGTTCACGGATGGTCTATTGCAGCAGAAGACCACACTGTGTTCCACTCCTATTGGCTAAAAACAAGAACAAGCGGTTCCAGTGGGCATGCGATCACCAACACTGGACAATTGAGGATTGTAAACCTACCTGGTAGCAGATGGGTGTACCTAATAAATTGGTCACTGAGTGTATGTTGTTCCACATTGGTACTCTATAACAAAAATTTATACATATGCATTCCAGACCATTTTTGATGTTAGATTTGTATCTATCATGATTTGCATTGGGTTTGTGGGGAAGTTCCATTGAAAGCGCTTTTTAGTCCAGTAAAGTCTGGGTCCGGGAAAGTGATACAGTCCCTGCATTACCTAAGTTGAAGAAAATTGCTGTGTAAATATAGTGGAATGTCATTTTGTAAGTTGCCGTAGAAGAAAGTGTCACTGTCTACTAAGGCTAAGCGATGAATAAGTATTTGTTCTAATCATCTTATCAGTATTCCTTAGCATGCCTTGTTGGGGAGTGATTGTTGTCAGTTCGTGATTGGGTAGTGCTCCGGCATGAGAATAACCCATTAAATAATCTAACACTGTCAACATTAGGCTCTTGGGGTCCCTCAATGGATTTAATTGTCATTGTAGGGTTTAGGATAAAGACAGATCAAATCCTTTGCACCGTGTGTAGGCAGGCCTGTATTTCAAGCAAATTTTCAACACCCGTCTCTGGATAATATTCAATGGTTAACTCTCGAAGGGCCACACATGGTTTACTGCTGTATGATGTTTTTCACTCTGTTTCAGATGAATGAAAACAACAAAAAAGCTTAAACGTGTCACCAAATGTGACATTTGCACTTGGCCTTTTTAGGTACTGTACCAATACCATACAAACCAATGCCACAAACCAATGACACTATCATATATAATGTATAGGTATACATGTCTCCTTTTATGAAAATAGAAGCTAGAGATGGTTGACGGTTCTTTTCCATAGAAATTCAACATTCCTCACCCTACCTGTGGGATATTTGCAAGTTTTGTGTTTCCCTTTCGCCTCTCATCAAATCCCTTAATAGTATCATTATTTACAGTGCAGTCATTACCGCCATGTCTCGTATTCTTTGTCATTTTTTCATCCCTGTCATTGCTTCTGTCTCCCTTGACTTGCTTTTGAGAATTCAGGCAAGGCTATTTTGTTCGGCTGCTGGTAACAAATTACTTTGTAAAAAGCGCAATAGACAAAAAAAAAAAGAAAATAAATGAAACATTTGAATCTGGACTTCAGTGATGTCATATTTTTCGATATCAATGTCCATTATGTTTATGGATTGTTTGACTGTGGCCTCTATTCATATGCGCATGGGCCCTGTGTGCCACTTTCACAGATTCAATGATTAGGGGCACCAGGCTGTTGATAATGTCATTTGGATTGATTTTTTTAATCGTTTAATTGTCGGTGCAAGTCTTCTAATAATGGATCGTCTCTCAGTGTAGGCAGATTATGGTTCAGAGAGTGAATAGTCCTCCATTCCCTATAGTTCATGATGACGTCGTCCCTAGACACTATCAATGATCTCGACAACTGCTATATGATTTCCTGTATCAAAATAAAATGTATGTCACATACACAGTGTACAGCAGCAGGTATAAAAGGTGCAGAAAAATGCTTATGTGCTAGCTTCCTCAACAATGCAGTACATTCATCAATGATCAGTAATAACAATGAAAAGAGTCAAGTAAAAAATAAGTAATAGTAATAATGGACAATTTACAAATATATAGTGGGTAGAGGAATCAATGGTGTATATTAGAACAGCAGCGTTGACTGTGCAGTCTGTGTATGAGTTTTGAGTGTGTGGTTGTTGTGTGTGTGTGTTTGTGTGTAAGGGTTGGATGTGTGGGTAGCAGTGGAGGCTTCTCAGAGGAGGAAGGGGAAGACCATCTTCCTCAGTGAATTTCATAAAAAAAAAAAATTGTGAAATATTAAAAAAGTTGTCCTTTTTAGATAAAACTATACTAAATCTAAAACACACTGTTTTCCAATGAAGGTTTACAGTAGGCTTAGGGGCATTCTGTAGTATAGCCCAGTGGTGTACCTGGAGGACAGCTACATTTTGTCCACCTCTGGGTACATTGACTTCAATACAAAACCTACGAGGCTCATGGTTGTCACCCACTTCCATAGACTTACACAGTAATTATGACAAGTTCCGGAGGACGTCCTCCAACATATCAGAGCTCTTGCAGCATGAACTGACATGTTGTCCAACCAATCAAAGGATCAGAGAATGAATCTAGTACTGAAAGCATAAGCTAGAGCTAGTTAGCAGTGCAGTGCATAAAATGTGGTGAGTAGTTGACTAAAAGAGGGACAATAGTTGAATAGTTTTGAATAAATTACTTTCTTCCAAAATTAAGGAGAAATAATATATATATATATATATATATATATATATATATATTTTTTTTTACTTTCACTTAACTAGAAAATGCAGCTATCTAGTTTAGCCTACTCAAACACCTGGCTCAAACAGAGACATACTACGTTAACTAGCTGGCTATGGCTATCCAACACTGGAACTCTTCTAAGTCAAGGTAAGCTTTTGGTTTTATTACTCTATTGCCACCGATGTAACTGCTAAACTGCTTTCTGACTGTACTATGTACTGTATGATTGTATCTGGTTGTGTATGGGTTCACTAACACGTTAGTTCTAGTACCTACAGTATATTTACGTTGACATGGCAACAATATCATCACATCTGCTCCCGCTACGTCCTCTTGTGTTCATTCTGTGTCTTCTTGACCTGCAGTTTCTCCCCCAGCACACTCTCTCCCTCTCCCTCTCTGTGTAACAGTGTGGTTGGAGACAGGTGTGCTGGAGTCAGAGCAGGTCCCTAGCAGCTGCAACTCGTTTCATAATCAAGACCTCTACAAATACTCAGTCCACATCCACTCTGCCAGATCGTAATCTCTGCTCAGTCAGTTCATGCTTCTAGCTATTTATGATTATTCAAGATCCTGTTACTCTGCTGTGCCTGTTTCCCTGCCTGACACGGTTTATCCTCTCATTGCAGTTTACCGCTCTGTCTCTGGCTCCTGTCTCCCGTTCCACATCTCACCACCCTACTTCCCTGTTCTGGATTTAGCTCACCACCACTACCTTGGATTCCCCTCCGGACCTGTTTACCCAGTTCTACCCAGCTCACTCCAACCTCAGACTCCACATTTGGTTTACTACAACTCATCCGAGCTTCCCCGGATCTACACTCCATATCTCCCTGTGTTACAATAAATATCTTGGTTCATTCATCCCTGTTTCCTCGTCTGAGTCTGCTCTTGGGTTCCCGTGTCGCTCCGCCTAACAAATATAGGCTGTGTGTAGTGGTTAGCGGTCATGGTTATGAAGGTTTGGCTTGGAAAGTTTTTTTTGCCTGGTCACAGACAGCTGATGTGTTGTGCACTGAAGTCCACACACAAAGGGAAAAGGTGAGAGGAGGAGAGCACTTAGATAGTTATAAAGACAACGAGCAAAGATTATGCTGTTTTTATGTGGCTGCTATGAAAGTGAACTGCTTGCATGTGATCTGGGGTGTATTCATTCCACCGATTCTGTTGAAAAACATTTCTTAAATGGAAGAAAATGGAATGAAACGGGGAGAAACATACCTGAATTTGTCCAATAGCAACTGTTGGACTAATGATTATACCCTAGATCAGCTTGATGCAGGCAAGAGTGTGCAAGGCGATATTGAATGTGTCAGTCTGTCACTTTGATTACTCAAAATTCCCTTGATGTGTGCACCTACATTGTAAACTTTCATTCATAGGCTAGGTTGTAGCCTTAACCTATCAATGTTACATTGAGCTGGTTGAATGGAATATGAATGACTGTCATCCTATATGTTGTAATAGAAATAAGGCAATGCTCATAAAACAATTATATACTCCCTCATCTTAAATGGCACCGACCGCCACTTGTGGATAGTCCGTGCAAATCATTTGTGACTTGTTTCAGGACACTAGGCGTATGTCGCTTGTCACTACTTCACAGGAGAGCTATTTGAACTTAAACAGAAATGTGCCTTAATAACAAACTTGTATGCCATCTGAAAATATGAATACATTTGTTAAATTATGTGCCTAGTTTGTTCAGCCACAGAAAAAGTAAACAACCTTCCCACTAGCCATGATTGGCTGAGATAATGAGTGGACTGGACATGCCAAAATATGAGTTTGGATTGGTCTGCCATGTTGCAATTTCCCTCCATAACAGCTAGTCAGTATGTGTAGAGAATCCTTTCTAACACGGCTTTTTTCAAAGATATCATGTAGTAGAACTGCAGAAGTGTTACTCTCCACTTTCGGGAGGACTGAGTTTTGGAATCAGTGAAATTAGAGTATAATAGCTAAGGAGGTGGAGAAAATTCTGCCATTTAATTGCAAATATGCAGACGGAAAAGAGAACACACAGAAGGCTGTTGTGTAAAACACGTGTCTCCGGATTACATCTTCAAACTAAAGGGCAACCATGGCATCCGTGACAGAGAGGGAGAAGTGTCCATCCATGTATAGGGGTAACAGTCTAGCTAGCTACATTTTCAGATATTTCACATTTCCAATTTTGTCAGAAAGTCATTTTCATTTTAAGTTAATGTGTATTGTTAGCTAGCTAACATTAGCTGGCTGGCTAGCTAGCTAATGGTACATGTACAGTGCCTTGCAAAAGTATTCGGCCCCCTTGAACTTTGCGACCTTTTGCCACATTTCAGGCTTCAAACATAAAGATATAAAACTGTATTTTTTTTGTGAAGAATCAACAACAAGTGGGACACAATCATGAAGTGGAACGACATTTATTGGATATTTCAAACTTTTTTAACAAATCAAAAACTGACAAATTTGGCGAGCAAAATTATTCAGCCCCTTTACTTTCAGTGCAGCAAACTCTCTCCAGAAGTTCAGTGAGGATCTCTGAATGATCCAATGTTGACCTAAATGACTAATGATGATAAATACAATCCACCTGTGTGTAATCAAGTCTCCGTATAAATGCACCTGCACTGTGATAGTCTCAGAGGTCCGTTAAAAGCGCAGAGAGCATCATGAAGAACAAGGAACACACCAGGCAGGTCCGAGATACTGTTGTGAAGAAGTTTAAAGCCGGATTTGGATACAAACAGATTTCCCAAGCTTTAAACATCCCAAGGAGCACTGTGCAAGCGATAATATTGAAATGGAAGGAGTATCAGACCACTGCAAATCTACCAAGACCTGGCCGTCCCTCTAAACTTTCAGCTCATACAAGGAGAAGACTGATCAGAGATGCAGCCAAGAGGCCCATGATCACTCTGGATGAACTGCAGAGATCTACAGCTGAGGTGGGAGACTCTGTCCATAGGACAACAATCAGTCGTATATTGCACAAATCTGGCCTTTATGGAAGAATGGCAAGAAGAAAGCCATTTCTTAAAGATATCCATAAAAAGTGTTGTTTAAAGTTTGCCACAAGCCACCTGGGAGACACACCAAACATGTGGAAGAAGGTGCTCTGGTCAGATGAAACCAAAATTTAACTTTTTGGCAACAATGCAAAACGTTCTATTCTACAATGGAATGGTTCAAAAATAAACATATCCAGGTGTTAGAATGGCCAAGTCAAAGTCCAGACCTGAATCCAATCGAGAATCTGTGGAAAGAACTGAAAACTGCTGTTCACAAATGCTCTCCATCCAACCTCACTGAGCTCGAGCTGTTTTGCAAGGAGGAATGGGAAAAAATGTCAGTCTCTCGATGTGCAAAACTGATAGAGACATACCCCAAGCATCTTACAGCTGTAATCGCAGCAAAAGTTGGCGCTACAAAGTATTAACTTAAGGGGGCTGAATAATTTTGCACGCCCAATCTTTCAGTTTTTGATTTGTTAAAAAAGTTTGAAATGTCGTTCCACTTCATGATTGTGTCCCACTTGTTGTTGATTCTTCACAAGAAAATACAGTTTTATATCTTTATGTTTGAAGCCTGAAATGTGGCAAAAGGTCGCAAAGTTCAAGGGGGCCGAATACTTTCGCAAGGCACTGTATGATCTGTGTAGTAATATTATTGGTATCTCAGAGCCATTTGCACTTCTAGTTATGGCCTAATGTAAGCTAGCTAACATTGAACCTGGTTGGTTAGCTACCTGCAGATTCATGCAGGATAGTAATATTATGAGTTGGGATTATGGTTCATTGTTCAGCTAGCTAGCTAGCTACATGTCTTAACAAAAGACTCCACTATGCAAGTAACTATTTCAATAAAATGTTCATGATGTCACTGCGACAACTGTCGATAGACATATCAGGTAAATTTGCTTTGGCTATCAACTCTGATTTCAAAGCACTGTCGTCTAAGTGTGCCAGAGTATAGATTAACTGACAATTTTATGAATTCTCAACACCCATTGAATATGGCCGGTGTCAGTAAACTTTGACAAAAAAAGCGTAATTAAATTGTTTGCCAGCAGCACATTTGCAGTCACCAACGCTCTGGATAACATAAAAATAGCCTAACCATGTCTGCTAGGTCGAGTAAAATGGTCAGTGAGCTGTTCTGTCATTTCTGTCTGGAAGTAGCTAGGAAGCTAGCCAATGTTAGCCAGTTCACTTGGGCGCTTGATTGATGTTGTTAGGTCAGAACGTTCGGAAGAACCCTACTCCCCGACCAGAACGTCCAGTATGCGAACGGACAATCTGAAAACTCTGAGTTTACGAATGCCCAGAGCACACTCTGGCATTCCAGATTAAATTTATGAACATACCCATAGTATAAACCAGCCTTTAGTCTTGAAATCGTTGGTTGTTTACTACATAGCCTCACATGTGAATCCTTAAAGAGATGGGTGGGGCTAAAGCTTAAGCGGGTGTGAACAATGCAGAATGGGTGTAGACAAAGGGCTCTCCAGTGGGTGTACCAAAACCATTTTCTCAAAAGTGAACTTTGTAAGTTGATCAACTCTTAAAGCAGAATTACTTTCCCATTGTTCCTGTACTGTATGATATACCATTTTCTAGCTCTGAGTATCTACTTTTATCCAATGTAAAAAGCACAATTTCAAATGTTGCTATATAAGACCGAATCAGGCATTTGATCATGCGGTATTCCAGGTCGGGGGAAAATCTTAAGGGTTTGTACATTCCTACAATGACACCATGAGTAGTTTATCATAAAAGATACTCCTCCGCCTTTGTTTTTCCTGCAAAGTCATTTTTTCCTGTCCATGCGATGTACAGAAAACCCTGCAGGCTGTATAGCCACCAATAGCACGTTCCCATTTAGCGAAACTCAGTAAAACTGATTAACTATCTCTCTGGTAGGAAATGCATGCTCTAAACATGTAATATACTAGGAAGTGGAGGGTGCTTTGCCCTTCTCCTTAGTCTGACTAGAACGCCAGCTCTACTACCTATTCTGTGTCTTTTTGCAAGGACTCCTGTGATGCTTGCTTTGGATGTTCAATACAAAGCTTCCAGGTTTGGAAAGTCGAATTTGTGGTCAGTAATCCCTGATTTGATGTCCAGACCAGATGTGCTTGTCGTCATATGAAATAATAATAGAAACTTTCAAATAAAGTACAAATGAAAAAAACTAAGGGGTCTTGGTTACCTAACAGATACAGTAACTAGAGCTGAACTGACTGTGGTAGCTACTAGCTAGGTAGTTCATTCGCTTCAGACAGAACTTCAGTCCAGACAGGATGAAACATGAAATGCATTAGCTAACGTTACATGTCAGTTGCACTACTAACTCAGCACAATAAATATGTTTTTCTGTTAAGTCAAACATCTATTGCCTTGCCAGCTACATCAGTCAAATAAAGAGTAGCCAGTTTCTACCCTGCATCCTTTTACAACTTGGAGAAAAAGCACAACACACACAGACAACAGCCGCATGCTCTGTGGTGTCTGCTCGGTTCTAAATCCAGTCGGCTGAAACTGCCAAACAGCCTACGTCCGTGTGGTCCTAAAGCACACCGGAGCCACTTTTTTTTTTATCAGAGCACATTGATAAAACTGGATGGGGGGACAAAAATACAATTTCAGAATGTAGGGGGGTCATGTCATGGCCACGGAAAACAACAACTCACCCAGCACACTGTTATTGCTGTTATACTTCCTTTTTTTGTTTGTAGCATGTTCATTTAAGGAGTTTTTTTTTGTTTCTTTTACATTTATAGGGTAACTCTCAAACCCAATTTCAGTCTTTGCCCAACTCCTTAAACTGTATTCAGTTGACAAGTTGGGGGGAATTGCTCATATACACTGCTCAAAAAAATAAAGGGAACACTAAAATAACACATCCTAGATCTGAATGAACGAAATATTCTTATTAAATACTTTTTTCTTTACATAGTTGAATGTGCTGACAACAAAATCACACAAAAATGATCAATGGAAATCAAATTTATCAACCCATCGAGGTTGGGATTTGCAGTCACACTCCAAATTAAAGTGGAAAACCACACTACAGGCTGATCCAACTTTGATGTAATGTCCTTAAAACAAGTCAAAATGAGGCTCAGTAGTGTGTTTGGCCTCCACGTGCCTGTATGACCTCCCTACAATGCCTGGGCATGCTCCTGATGGGGTGGCGGATGGTTTCCTGAGGGATCTCCTCCCAGACCTTGGGCGGCAGCGTAGCCTAGTGGTTAGAGCGTTGGACTAGTAACCGGAAGGTTGCGAGTTCAAACCCCCGAGCTGACAAGGTACAAATCTGTCGTTCTGCCACTGAACAGGCAGTTAACCCACTGTTCCCAGGCCGTCATTGAAAATAAGAATGTGTTCTTAACTGACTTTAAAAAAAAATAATTTAAAAGCATCCGCCAACTCCTGGACAGTCTGTGGTGCAATGTGGCGTTGGTGGATGGAGCGAGACATGATGTCCCAGATGTGCTCAATTGGATTCAGGTCTGGGGAACATATAGGCCAGTCCATAGCATCAATGCCTTCCTCTTGCAGGAACTGCTGACACACTCCAGCCACATGAGGTCTAGCATTGTCTTACATTAGGAGGAACCCAGGACCAGCATATGGTCTCACAAGGGGTCTGAGGATCTCATCTCGGTACCTAATGGCAGTCTGGCTACCTCTGGCGAGCACATGGAGGGCTGTGCGGCCCCCCAAAGAAATGCCACCCCACACCATGACTGACCCACCACCAAACCAGTCATGCTGCTGGAGGTCATTTTGCAGGGCTCTGGCAGTGCTCCTCCTTGCACAAAGGCGGAGGTAGCGGTCCTGCTGCTGGGTTGTTGCCCTGCTACGGCCTCCTCCACGTCTCCGGATGTACTGGCCTGTCTCCTGGTAGCGCCTCCATGCTCTGGACACTACGCTGACAGACACAGCAAACCTTCTTGCCACAGCTTGCATTGATGTCCCATCCTGGATGAGCTGCACTACCTGAGCCACTTGTGTGAGTTGTAGACTCCGTCTCATGCTACCACTAAAGTGAAAGCACCGCCAGCATTCAAAAGTGACCAAAACATCAGCCAGGAAGCATAGGAACTGAGAAGTGGTCTGTGGTTATCACATGCAGAACCACTCCTTTATTGGGGGTGTCTTGCTAATTGCCTATAATTTCCACCTGTTATCTATTCCATTTGCACAACAGCATGTGAAATGTATTGTCAATCAGTGTTGCTTCCTAAGTGGACAGTTTGATTTCACAGAAGTGTGATTTACTTGGAGTTACATTGTGTTGTTTAAGTGTTCCCTTTATTTTTTTGAGCAGTGTATATACATTTTGTGGTGGGTAAACATAGTTGTACCTAATCCCAACTTCCTCACTAAAGCAGACTTACTAGAAGTCCAATGGCTGGCTCTGATATTAAAATGATGTGCATCGCAAGCAAATAGGGCTCTGGTCAGTGAGCTCATAGTGGTAAGGTGCCAAGTTATTGACATCTATTGCCACTAATTCCCCATGGGGTGCAAAAAGAATATTTGAAATGTGGACTCACATTTACTGTAGTATTGTGTTGGTAAAAAAACATACAATCGTCACCTTGAAAATGAAAATTAGTGGCTCAATTAAATACAACCCGCTTTGCAGTATTTACGCAGTAGCTCTTTTTCCAATTGTAAAATTAACTCACAGATTGGATTTGGGTACTGTATAAAAACCTACAACTACGACCTCTCTCAAAGGTATGCTTTCACTTTTCTGAGTTAGACATGTGTGGGCACGGGATGAATATTGTAAATAAATGATTTGAAAATATATGCATCTGCCCCATATGAGCAAACTGCCTTTGTGGATTTTGCCACCAATCAATGGTTAGGAAAAAAATACAACAAGTTGTCATGACCAACATTGTCATCTATTTCTTGTATTGATGGATGCAGCTACGAATATAAACGTGTTATCCTTATAGCCCGTTTTTTTCTTCTTTTTTTTCCATAAAAGCACATTGATGTGTATAAAACAGAATATTATGTAACATCAGTAGTCTAGTCAAGGAAGCAAGGAAGGATGCACTCCACTTACCAAGACCGTTGCCAAATACGGCACGCTGTCACATGCTTTTGTAGTAAGCCTGGAGGTGACACCACCCAAAACATCTAGAAGAGAGTGTATTTCATACTGAACCCTTAACTTGAGGTGACATAGATGCACCTTCTCATGGTGCCTCTACATCACAATTTCAATGGTAGAGTTGAACTGTTAGGGGCAAAAAGAGCTAGATTACTAGTAAGAGAATATAAATATATAACTTTTGCTTTTTTTCTTCATGAAAGTTACTCTTTAAGGAGGATTTTTGCTATAGGTAACCACAATCTGCAATATCAATTGAGTGGGAAACAGGGGTTTGTGTATGTACTGCAATGCTGGTTTGGTTCAATTGATGTCTTGCACATCACTTATCAAAACTATATACTTGCCAGTAGAAGTATTGAAAGTGGCATGCAGTCTTTTTACTTTACAGTCATCAAGCTCTACTGAGTTGAAAGGAAATTAGGATCAACCGGTAATAACAGTGAAGCATATGGTTTACTCCATTCTGAAAGCTGCATTGTCCTAGTGACCACACACCAGCAGCAGTCCTCATCATCCCATGCACCATGTGTGTGTGTATATGTGTGTGTGTGTGTGTGTGTGCTTCCATGCTTGTACGTGCCATTTCCCTCTCTGTGTTTGTAACCAAGGTCGCTCTTGAAACACTATGTTTTTTAGAGGTGTGTGGGCTTCATTCATCATCCCTGTGATAGGTGCTGCTGGAGTGCCCTAAATCTCCATCTCTCTCTCATTCTCACTCTCTCTCTCTGTCTCTGTCTGTCTCTTTCTCCCTCTGTCTCGGTTGAGAGAGGGGTCTTGGTCAGTGTGGGGAGCTCTATTACTGAGAACAAAATCAAACTGTACCATACATCTCTCATCTGTTGCGTACCATTTATTCGTCTCTCTTTATTTCTCTCTCTCCCCCTTTCTCGCTCCGTCTTTGGCTCCCCCTTTGGGTCTTTGGAAAAGATTGATTGTATGTTTGATTGTATTTGTATGTGTGTTACTATGATAAAAATATAACATTTGTGTAAATACATTTTCAGTCATGAGTTTCCATGGTTAAAGGCTGGGCAGTATATCCTGCTCATCCTTCTCTCCTCTTCTCTTTTTTCAATAAGTGTCACATTGCATGAGCTTACATTCTTGTATGCTTTTTATATACTACATGCAACATTTTTGTTATTACTATGATCCAAGTGCATTGAAATTTCATATGTCCCATGCATGTGAGACCTTATTAGGCTTAGCTTACACTCTTGCATGTTTTTTTATAATACATTTCTGTTATGTCTAATTGTTAACCACCCATATAAGTCAGTTATTACAGGAATCTTCTATGAATCTTGTAAGTGTTGCAAAAGTGTATTTGCTACCATATGTATTAGTGACAAGTTCCAGGTAGAACATATAAGAATTCTTCTGTTTCTTTTCCAAATGGGGCGCTGGTCAGCTTCTGGTTCCGATCAATACAGTGTGATGTGAAGAGTACAAACAGGGCATTTTGTTACAGTCAGTACCTTCCTGTGTCTCCTGATTCCTGGGATGAGTAGACAGGAACAGGGGAGATGTTGTGTAGTGTTGCAACCAAAATAATCGGGATATGGGGACTTGGGAGGAAAGAAGGTAAAGCACTGCCTGTTGTCCCAAGTCACTTTGTCATTTTACTGAGTGTAGGGTAGGTGGGGAGAGGGGTAGGTGGGTGTTGGGGGTATTTATGTGTAGTGTGTGTGTGCGTGCGTGCGCATGTGTGTGTGTGGGTGGTTGTGTGTGTGTGTGAGGTGAGGTGAAGCGTTTGGGTAAGGGATGCAGTTTAAAATAAAGCTTCAGTATGACATTTATTCATGTTTTATACAACAGAGAATGTGTAAGACAGGCTGAAATGAGGTGTTTTTGCAATCAGCAGTCAATCATGTCAATTCAACCTGGATAAGAAAATTCACAGAATAATTGAACTGTCAACTTCAAGTCTAATGAAACCTCATTTGAACACTTGAATGCAACTCACATGTTCTAAATTAATTGTATGATATATCCTTTTGTAAACTATTTTGCATATTTTCTCTGGTTGGAACTTGCAGTTGGTATTGTTATATTGTTACTGTATGTAGTACTGCTTTGGGATTCAAGCTGCTTTTTGCTGTTTAAGAGAATGGAGGCTCACCTTACCTTCTGGAGAGACCTAAAGTATAGAATAGTCCCATGAATACAGAAAGGACACCTTTTCTTGCCTGACTGGGTAATAATCTTCACAGAGACAGGGACAGAGAGAAAGAGTCTTAAGCATTCAGGATGTGTGTTTGTTTGTGTCTGTGCTCTGCCAAGACCTAAGGGCAAAGACACAGGTTCAAACAAAAATGGAGGAATGGAGAGGAATTTTCAAACTGTCACTGCAATGAAACTTTCTATTTTCTTGTTTTTGCCAATCTTTTTCTCCTTTCTACTGGTGTGTTAGGACTTCAGGCACATGCATTTACATGGTCAGAACCAATACTGAGATCAACAAAACAAGGAAAGAATTATAACCTAAACCAGGCTTGATTTAACGTTGAGAAAGTGCTATCCAGACAATACCAGACTAAATAGGCACTGAAACAGTCAGAAAAGGGTCACAAACCAAAGCACCAATCGGACCGAATACAGTATATACAAGAGTAGACAAAAAATAACTAACCAGACAAATATGAATGGATGTACGATCATGATGTAGGGATTGATACATTTTGCATAAGGGAAAACCAAGTCTAAAATGTCAAAGTGGAAATTACAAACTTCTGAAGCCTTTTTAAATCTATATTGCAGGAAAGTTTTCCTGCAACAGGGAGATCAAATTAAGATAAAACAAAGTACTTACCAGACCAAATATGCACGAGAGTAGACAAACCAAAGCACTACCCAGCAAACATGTTCACATTGGCACGTTGTGGGCCCAATGCGGGTTAAAACATTGGCCCCAAGGTAGATGGCCCCAAGGGCATCCCTCACTTTGCCTGAAATAAGCTGCCTATCCATTACATTGTATCAGAAAGACAATAAAGTTGTTACTATCATATACGCTGAGTGTACAAATCATTAGAAGTGTACAAAACATTCGTGACATACGGTGTCTTCATAAATTCAATCTGGAGTGCGATCGTAAATTCAGAGCGTTGTCAGATTTTCAGTTCGTAAATTCAGAGCATTTCACTCTCGGAGCGTTCAGAGAGCACGCTGGACCATCTGGCCGAGGAGTAGGGTTAATCCGAGCGTTCTGACGTCACAACGGCAGTCAAGCACCCAAGCTAACTGGCAAACATTGGCTAGCTTGTTAGCTACTTCCAGACACAAATGAGAGAACACCTCACTTTGACCATTTTGCTCTCGCAGGCTAGCTCGCTAGCCAAGCCAAAAACCTTTCAGCTAGCTAGCTAGCCTGCGAGTGCAAAATGGTCAAAGTGAGGTGTTCTCTAGCTGGTTAATGTTTTTGTTTGAAAAATGCATTTGGACACTGTGAGATTTCACCTGGCTGTCAGTTGCTGGTCTTCTGAGAACATAATTTTAAGAGTTGCCTGAAGCCTGTTAGGAATGAGAGATGGAGGAATACAGTAGTGCTGAGGCAGAGGGCTCGTAGTGAGGACGACAGGCTACATACTATTCTGAACTTTGTGCTGTGAGCTTTCTGAGCTGCTGAGGCATCACCCAAGTGTGTGCTACACAGAGTGGAACAGAAGTTCAGTGGCTAAAAGAGTCAGGTTGGTTCCCAGACTTGCCCTCTACAAGATCATCAGCAGACTCCATCACCGTCATCCACCATCCTCTGACCAGATCTCTCCTCTCAAGCCAAGAACTGACCCTCTACATCTTCAGAGGAAGCACATTTCAAAGAGTTGGCCTCTATTGGTTGACCTATCATGAAATATTGCTTGTTTGTGTTTTTTGCTCTTGAAGCACATTGATATTCTATGAAAAGCTCTATAGAAATCAAGTTAATTATGAATTATTATTACAACAGTAATAATAGGCTGACCAGGTTAATCCAGCTGAAAGCTATGCTCCCTTATTGATGTCACTTGAAGATGAAGGGGAGGAGACAGGTTAAAGAAGGATTTTTAAGACAAACATGTACGAGTGTAGACAAACCAAAGCACTAAATCAGACCAAACATGTACAAGAGTCGGCAAAACAAATAGTGAATGAACCAAAACAAGGACAAAGCTCCTTGAAATTAACACTAAAACTGACTTACCAATTCAAAATAGGACAAACCAGGTCAAATAGGCACTAAACTAGATGAAAGCTAGACTAAAAACCAGGATTATCCAGTCCAAAGATTATTTCCAAAGACCACAAGGCAACAACTCAAGGTAGGGGGTAAATGAAGGATGCGAAACAAGGGATTCTCTGAGGAGGGATGCTTTTTTCCCCGCCTGGCGACTGATGAGTTGTGGCTATGCACCGTTAGGGGCATTTGACCTCCATAAGCTCACAGGCAACCAGAATGCACTCTAGTCCTGCCACCTACAGCCGGTGGCTCCCTAACACACCGAAACAAAAAAATGATGGAATAAAGGAGAGACTCTAGAAATATCAGCAGGGATTTCAGGCGGCAGAGACAGAGACAGGGAGGGATGGAGAAAGGGAAAGAAGAAGGGACGGAAGGAAGGAAAGTAGGAATCAAAGTGGCCGTACCGGCTGATTGTTGGATAGGGTGGCTGTAGAGGCACTTGAGACGTCTGACTTCGGTTGCTAGGGGTCACAGTAACATTTTGTGATTGAGGAATTGTGAGATTTTGTGGTTTTAGTGTTTCTGGGGGAAGTAAACTTATTGAAACACTGTGTATATGTATGGGTGTCTGTAGGGGCCTTATAAGGGCCTGTGAAGTTGTGGGTTTGATTCCTGCATGTGGCCACTAATACATTGGTTAAATGACTATATCGTTATTGTGTGTATGTGTGTTGTGTGTGTGGCCAGCAATTCAGGTGAAGCTGGTTGATTCCATATGATTCCATGTGTTATTTCATAGTTGTGATGTCTTCACTATTATTCTACCATGTATAAAATAGTAAAAATAAAGAAAATTCCTGGAATGAGTTGGTGTGTCCAATTGTTTTGACTGGCACTGTATATTATATATATTTTTTACACTGTTTGCACTGTTCGGCCCGAAGAAAAACACACCGAAGAAAACCGCCTAAGTGTTTTTCTTCGGGCTGCATGCTTAGCTATTTTGAAAACAGCAAAAATAAATCAAATATAATACATTGATCAAATAAATAAAGTTTGACGTTAGATCTGTTAGACCTATTAGACTTATGTCTCTGTTTCCATCTCTTGCTCTTTCTCTCTCTCAGGGGGTGAGGGGTCAGCGGAGACTGGGCAGAAGGAGACGTCTACCTGTGACATCTGCCAGTTTGGGGCGGAGTGCGATGTGGACGCAGAGGACGTATGGTGAGTAAACATCAGGGTTAGTGCACAGTTGGCCAACTCATTTAGGAGTCATAACAGTAACCGTAGTACATACTCAGTGGCCTTGTAGATAGAGTGTCCACCCTGAGTTAGGAAGGTTTGGAGTTTAACCCCCAGTAGAGTCATACCAACTGTCACAGGTGGGATCTGAATCCTGTTTTCCCACAGGAGAAACCAACGTCATTACCATTAAACCATTTTGAATTCGCAGGCAGGGCTACCTCATCATGAGACCATGAGAAACCATGTACCTGACTACGCTACACAAATAGGCCAACTTAAAAAATGGGACCCAATGCCTCTCTGCTTGGCACTCATGGATTGGATGGATTGGGGTTGAACAAACGAATGAATGCATATATTTTTGTGTCTTGTCACATTTTATGCAACCCTTAATTTCCTCTAATGGGCCACCTTTTTGATTGGCAACACTTTTCACTGCACATATTTTAACCATAGTTCATTTCCATCCTATGGGACTCCTGGCCACAGCTGGTTGTGGCACAGCCCGGGAATGAACCTGGGTCTGTAGTAACGCCTCTAGTGCCTTAGACTGCTGTGCCACTCGGGAGGCCCCGAGTGAGAAAGACAGATGTATAACACACATTTCTTTGTGAATTTCGTTGGGTCGCCCGAAAAGTTACATATTGCAAAATTCTAGTATAAGTATACAGGATAAGAATATGAGCAGTATGTCTATTAGGACTTTTCCCATTTAGTTGACTGGTCGATTGTTTGGTCAATAAACTGTTGGTCGATCAAGATTTCTTTAGTCGAGCAGTAGCAAAAAAATATAAATAAAATCATGGTGTACAAGACACCTGTCAAATTTGTGCCTGTCTGAGTGGAGTAATTCATTGTGGAGGCCATAGGGATGGCACAGTCCATCACTCTAAGATGTGCTATTGAAATTGTATATGGTTACATTATGTAAAAACAATGGTGCAACGCTTATAAAAATTATATTATTTTATAACAGATGCACTTTCTCCAACGGTGGATAGTCCACTGTTCTGAAACACATCAGTGCGCTGTTGAAGTGGCACATTTTCCTAGACCATGTTGCTATGTGCATCTTTGCAAAGGTAACCAGTAACGAGAACAATGCTGTGGAGGCAGCAGCGGAGTTAGGAGATGAGAAAACAGCCTTTGCCTTAATTGTCTGAGAAAAGTGAGGAGAGAGGAAACCAACATAATTAGGTCTATAATCAATAGCCTAACTGTTAAATGTGCCTGGCTTTATAAATCATCCATATACAGTACCATTCAAAAGTTTGGACACACCGACTCGTTCAAGAGTTTCTTTATTTTACCTGTTTTCTACATTGTAGAATAGTGAAGACGTCAAAACTATGAAATAACAAGTATGGAATCATGTAGTAACCAAAAAAGTGTGAAACAAATCAGAATAGATTTTAGATTCTTCAAAGTAGCCACCCTTTGCCTTGATGACAGCTTTCCACACTCTTGGCATTCTCTCAACCAGCTTCACCTGGAATGCTTTTCCAACAGTCTTAAAGGAGAGCCCACATATGCTGAGCACTTGTTGGCTGCTTTTCCTTTACTCTGCGGTCCAACTCATCCCAAACCATCTCAATAGGGTGGAGATCGGGTGATTGTGGAGGCCAGGTCAGCTGATGCAGCACTCCATCACTCTCCTTATTGGTCAAATAGCCCTTACACAGCCTGGAGGTGTGTTTGGTCCTGTTGAAAAACAAATGATAGTCCCACTAAGTGCAAACCAGATGGGATGGCGTATCGCTGCAGAATGCTGTGGTAGGCATGCTGGTTAAGTGTGCATTGAATTCTAAATATATCACAGACAGTGTCACCAGCAAAGCACCCCCACGCCATCAAACCTCCTCTTCGATGCTTCACGGTGTGAACCACACATGTGGAGATCATTCATTCACCTACTCTGCATCTCACCAAGACACAGCAATTAGACCATGAAGGCCTGATTCAGGCAGTCTCCTCTGAACAGTTGATGTTGAGATGTGTCTCTTCCTTGAACTCTGTAAATAATTTATTTGGGATACAATTTCTGAGGCTGGTAACTCTAATAAACTTATCCTTTGCAGCAGAGGGAACTCTGGGTCTTCCTTTCCTGTGGCGGTCCTCATGAGAGCCAGTTTCATCTTAGCGCTTGATGGTTTTTGTGACATCATTTGAAAAAACATTCAAAATTCTTGAAAGTTTCCGGATTGACTGACCTTCATGTCTTAAATTAATGATGGACTGGCGTTTCTCTTTGCTTATTTGAGCTGTTCTTGCCATAATATTGGTCTTGGTCTTTTACCAAATATGGCTATCTTCTGTATAGCACCCCTACATTGTCACAACACAACTGATTGACTCAAAAGCTTTAAGAAGGAAAGAAATTCCACAAATTAACTTTTACAGGCACACCTGTTAATTGAAATGCTTTCCAGGTGACTACCTCATGAAGCTATTTGAATGGTATGCCAAGAGTGTGCAAAGCTGTCATCAAGCAAAGGTTACTTTGAAGAATCTCAAATATATTTTTATTTGTCTAACGCTTTATTGGTTACTACATGATTCCCTATGTTATTTCATAGTTTTGATGTCTTCACCTTTATTCTACAATGCAGAAAATTTTTAAAATAAAGAAAAACTCTTGAATGACTAGGTGTTCTAAAACGTTTGACAGATATTATATTTTTTTGATATCTACAGAAATAAGACCGATCCTGCCTTCTGATTGTGTGAACACCAAACCTTCATGAGCACTAACCACCACATTTCGGATGAACCATTTCACAAATTCATCTGTTTTACATTTTTGCTATGCTGTAATAAAGAATTGACAATTTTTTTGTTAGAACAGCCTCTGTTATTATTTATAATTTATTTAGTGTTGTTTGCACTAAAGTCTTAATACTGTAACTTACTGAGACCTATATTTCAAAACCTATATAAGCTACAGTACTGTATCAATCATTAATTAGTTAATGTCATCATACAGCATACAAGTCATTCATGATTTGAAATGCAATCTAGCTATTTAGTTTTCAAATAAAATAACAAAGTGATCCTTGAATAATTAGCGTAAACAACAAATAAACATTTCCATTTTGGATATTACGTTCATGAATGAATTCGAGTGGTTTTGGTCCCTGCTGTAATAATGGCAAAAATTACCAAAAAAACTTTACAACAGACTCTCTGTTATGCTTATATTTTATTTAGTGTTGTTTACACAGTTAGAGAAATTATATTGTAATCTAACAGCACCTGTTTGGCACACATAATATGCACACGCAGCTCTTGCGCCTTAACTTATTTCCTTGATCTCCATTATTTTCCAGAACTAGTCAAATGTATTCCATACATCTGAATTCCCCTTTGTCTCCTGAACAACCAGTAAACATTTCCCAGTTTCGAGTTTATTTGTGACGTGTTACGGTGTTCAGAGTTTGTTAAAACGTATATATAGATGTGATTATGATATGGTTTAGGTCAGACCGTATTGGTCAGGTATTGTGTCATGTAAAGAGAGCAAGGGTTGAGGGATTAGGGATTTCGGTAACAGAACTTTTCGGTCTGAAATGGCTGTAATTATGTTGCAGATTCAGCAACATGGACAGCGCGATAAACACTGTTGATGTTCAAGTGTATTCGGAAAGTATTCAGACCCCTTGACTTTTTCCACATTTTGTTACGTTACAGCTTTATTCTAAAATTAATTAAATCTTCCCCCCCCCCTCATCAATCTACACACAATACCCCATAATGACAAAGCAAAAAGTTTTTTTTTTGAAATGTTTGCAAATGTATGAAAAATAAAAAACAGATACCTTATTTTCATAGGTATTCAGATCCTTTGCTATGAGACTCAACATTGAGCTCAGGTGCATTCTGTTTCCATTGATCATCCTTGAGATGTTTCTACAACTTGATTGGAGTTGTAAATTCAATTGATTGGGCATAATTTGAAAAGGCACACACCTGTCTATTTAAGGTCCCACAGTTGACAGTGCACTTCAGAGCGAAAAACAAGCCATTAGGTCGAAGGAATTGTCCGTAGAGCTCCGAGACAGGATTGTATTGATGTACAGATTTGGGGAAGGGTACCAAAATATCTCTGCAGCGTTGAAGATCCACAAGAACACAGTGGCCTCCATCATTCTTAAATGAAAGAAGTTTGGAACCACCAAGACACTTCTTAGAGCTGGACGCCCGGCCAAACTGAGTAGTCGGGGTCAGGAAGGTCAGGAAGGTGACCAAGAACCCAATGGTCACTCTGACAGAACTCCAGGGATCCTCTGTGGAGATGGGATAACCTTCCAGAAGGATAACCATCTCTGCAGCACTCCACCAATCAGGGCTTTATGTTAGAGTGGCCACTCCTCAGTAAGGCACATGACAGCCCACTTGGAGTTTGCCAAAAGGCACCTAAAGGACTCTCAGAGCATTATAAACAAGATTCTCTGGTCTGATGAAACCAAGACTGACCTATTTGACCTAAATGCCAAGTGTCACGTCTGGAGGAAACCTGGCACAATCTCTACGGTGAAGCATGGTGATGGCAGCATCTTGCTGTGGGGATGTTTTTCAGTGGATGGGACTGAAAGACTAGTCAGGATCAAGGGACAGATGAGCGGAGCAATCTACAGAGAGATCCTTGATGATGGGGCGATGGTACACCTTTCAACAGGACAACGACTCTAAGCACACATCCAAGACAACGCAGGAGTGCCTTCAGGAGAAGTCTCTGAATGTCCTTGAGTGGCTCAGCGAGAGCCCGGAATTTAACCTGGTCGAACATCTCTGGAAAGACCTGAAAATAGCTGTGCAGCTACGCTCCCCATCCAACCTAACAGAGCTTGAGAGGTGCTGCAGACAAGAATGGGAGAAACTCCCCAAATACAGATGTGCCATGCTTGTAGCATCATCCCCAAGAAGACTTGAGGCTGTAATTGCTGCTAAAGGTGCTTCAATAAAGTACTGAGTAAAGGGTCTGAATACTTATGTAAATGTTTTTTTTTATACATTTGCAAAAAAAAAAATCTAAAAACCTCTTTGTTATTATAGGGTATTGTGTGTAGATTGACGAGGAAAAACAACAATTGAATCCATTTTTGCATAGGCTGTAACGTAACAAAATGTGGAAAAAGTCAAGGGGTCTGAATACTTTCCAAATGCACTGTATATGGTGCATCACTGCAGCAGGGAGGAAAGAGAGACCATGGGTGCTAATCACACAGTCAGTCGCTGTCATTTTTCGTTAACACACCGCAGCAAGTCTGAGCCCCGCCTGACACAGTCAAATCAATTACGGTTTGACTCCCTCTAGTCATTTGTGTGTCTTAATTATTTCACCAAACAGTGCGCTTAAAGCACCAGACAAGCTCACTGCATATAGTTGATTTGATTAAACACATAGGATGTGTCTATATATGGAAAAAGACACGTTTGAAAATCGATTGGTCGAAAGAACAGACGACTCTGGTCGACCAAGATTTTTTTCTATTTAGGTACATCCCTAAGGCCAATACTTAATTAAAAATGTCTTAAAGGATAAATGGACTGAATTCCACAGAACAATAGAGGAAAGTTGGAAAATGTCTTTATCAGGCTGAATGGCCCCCACACCTTATCCCCTCAACAAACACACACGCATACATCCCTCCCCAATCTACCCTATTTGTTTGTGAGTGTGTGTGTGTGTGTGTGTGTGTGTGTTTACCTGCAAGAGGAGTCCCGCTTCAGTGCCTCAAACAAGCTTCACTGCCTCTGTTCCCTACGTTTTTTCTCCCTCTCGCCCTTTCTATTATTCTCTCTTTTTATTTCTCTCTCTCTAATCCTCCCTTCCTCTGTCTGTGTCTCTTAGTCCTTTAGAAGGATACTCTGAAATATGAGGCTGGGTATTATAAAAACAAATGTTATATTTAACAGCAATAGCATATATAGCTGTGGCTTTGTACAATGTAGAAGTGGCTGGGGAAGGGTGCAGAGTGGTCTAGCTACCGAATGTGTGTGTATGAGCGAGTGCGTCCCTGCCTATGTGTGTGCATTGTGTGTGTGTGTGTGTATGCATGCCTCCTTGTGCATTTGTTTATGTGTGTGTGTGTGTGTGTGTGTGTGTGTGTGTGTGTGTGTGTGTGTGTGTGTGTGTGTGTGTGTGTGTGTGTGTGTGTGTGTGTGTGTGTGTGTGTGTGTGTGTGCGTGCGTGCGTGTGTGTGTGCATGTGCGTTTGCGTGACTGGAAGTGGCCTTTAGAGAACATGTACACAGGAATCCTGCAGTAAATCATTGAGTTTAGATAGAGGGGAAATCACATGGCACTGTACAAATCAATAAGACACATCCTACTAAGAAGTGCTCTTCACACACAGACACACCAATAAACATACACTCTGGTAGACACCCACCCAGACACTCTCTCTTTCTCCATCTCTGATTCTTCTCCCTCCCTCTCGATATATGTTGGTAGGTGTGTGATTTTATTTCATTGTATTAGGACCTCTTTTAGCCCACCAAGGGCTAGTCTTCCAAGAGTCCTTAAGAAATGTAAAAACATTTTGAAAAATAACAAAAGCTAAGTAAAAACACACACACACATTCAAAGATCCTATTACCTTTACATATTACGTGTGTATTTGTGGGTGGGTGTATCTGTGTGTGCACTGTGCATGTTCGTGTGTGTGTGTGTGTGTTGACGCAGTGCAGTATTGCAGTGGTAGTGCCTATTGTGGAGAAAGTGAGAGGCTCCATAAACAATGTATGGCCTACAGACATTATCCTTGATGACCGCCACTCGGGATGGCAAGCCTCTGAAAGCATTGTCACTTCTGTGTGTGTGTGTGTGTGTGTGTGTATGTGTGTATGTGAGTGTGTGTGCGGTAATAATAGAAGGAGTATTCTGTATGCGTTATGTGTTTGTTTGGGAGTGCGAGTGTGTGCATGTGTGTGTGCGTCTAGGTCATGCATTTCATTACACAGTGTGCATATCTGTACTTCTATGTATGAGATTGTCTTTGTCTGTTTGTGATTATGTGTGTGTTTGCACTATTTAAATTGAGCAGGTTGTAAAGCAGGGCCAGTGCTCTGGGCCAGGGGGAAATAGAAAAGGAGCAGAGAATAATGACAGTTTTATAATTACAGTGTCTAATGTTCAGAGCTACTCAGCAAGAACTGCCAAGAGACTGCAATTTGTGTAATTTCCAAAAAGAGCTCACAGTTTCCCTTCAAAATATGACGTACATTATTATAGATTCATGTCATTTTTTTTTTACCCATTCATTCCGTGTAGTTACAGGGTTAAGTCTGAGTAATTACAGGGTTAATTCTGAGTGGTTACAGGGTTAAAGCAGAAACAACTCAAAAGGATACGTTTAGGTATTCATTCTGAGTGGTTAAGGTTAGGGGTATGGTTTGAGAAAGGCTTAAAAGAAAATAATGAAAAACAATGCACTATTATATTTAATAGGGTTGCACATTTTGGGGAATATTCAGAGGGGGAAACTTTCTGTGGGAATTAACGGGAATATATGGGAATTAACAGAAATATATGCAAAATAATATTAACACCATTTAAATGTTGATGTTTTTTGCAGTGGATACATATCCATATCATATGGAGAGACAGAATAATTGCAAATGATTATGTCCTTCCAATAGATATTTAAAAACGATTTATTTACGAATTGAACTTTAATTAAATGAGTTGACACTTCACATTGGATGATTTCACTGAACAACAAAAGAAAGGGAATATTGAATGATCCCCACTGATTCATCGCATCTGATAAAAATGTTTTCAACATACATCTGTAAAATGATAGTCTAGAAACTAAAGCTTTGGATGTCTTCCTGTCAGGCTTCCATTTCTTCTCCCTGGACCTCCTCAATGTCCACCTCTTGAACATCAGAATCTGTGGCCTCATCTTCACTGTCATTTTCCAACCTTGTTGAGGATGGCTCAATCTCAGGCTCAAAAAGCCTTAAATTTGCACTGATAGCCACTAATTTTTCAACCCTTGTCATTGTCAGCCTGTTTTGGTGTGCTTTGGTGTGTGTTCCCAAACAAGGACCAGTTGCGCACTCAGGTGGCTGATGTTGGTGGGATTTGGAGGATGATGGAAGCAACGGGGGAAAGAGCCTCAGATCCACGAAGTCCCATCCACCTGGTGGCTGACATATGTTGGCACATATGTGTGTGTTGCATCTCCATCTCAAAGCCCTTGCTTGGAAGTGTACTTCGCCAGACTGCCAAGAACCTTGCCCTTATCCAGGCCAAGGTGGCAAGACACGGTAGTGATGACACCATAGGCCTTGTTGATCTCTGCACCAGACAGGATGCTCTTGTAGCGGTATTTATTAGAGAGGGGTAAAGAAAGATTTTGTTCGGGCGCCAGGCAGGTATTAACCATGCCGAAAGGAAAAGAGTAGAATAGAGAGAGTACCACTACCAGACCCACACACATCAGCAGAAGAGACTGCCTAGAGTGTAGCCTGTTTACCAGATAGCCAGTGGAGAGAAAAGAGAATACACACCATATAAAACCCACATCACAGCACAGGGGTAACCCCAACAAGAATACCTCATACAATAATACTAATAATGGCAGAGCAATTAAACAGCAACTTCATACAAGAACGAACCCAGTCATCAACAGAGGATTTGCAATAATCTGTATTATTTTCTAGTGGATGAGTGCAGAGTGTATGTATGTGGGGGGTGTTCATCGACACAACAAAGGCCTTGAAAATGTCCACAGTCTTCTTGGCCACATGTCATTAGTACACCTCACCTCAATACAGTTCACATAACAATACACAACTTGCAAGCAACCTCCCTTTTAACTAAAATGTCCATCCAAATACTTCTGGCAGGGCAATAATAGTTCAGCTCTAATGAACTTCAATGGGAAGTGCATTTGAAAAATAGAGAGTCTGTTGCAGGGTAAAGCACTGGAACGAGAGGGAAGAGAAAGAGAGAGAAAAAGAGAAATCTTAGCTGTGGTCTTCAGGCCTGCCGGTGTACGGTCTGACTGTCAATCCATGTGATCCATAACGGGCACGGTCCCAAACAAAAACAACCACGATCTAAAGCGATCACACCGATGATTGAGTTAAATACTTTATAAACTACAAACGCTGAAAACAAACAAAACTTCTGCAGCACATCACACACAATCAAACTGTCGCGGCAGCCAAGAGCCCCTCCCCAAAGAGCTGAACGAGCTCTCTTTATTTCCTCCTTCCTTACTGCTCATGCGCTCTTAAAGTGGCAGTGCACGGTGAAGGCTCTGAGCAGATTTCGCCACACTCTTGCCAGCATACTTGGTGTCCAACATGTACGCTGCGGCATGTATAGGCTTCAGGCAGAAGTCTTCACGCTTCTTGATGTATTTCAGAACTGCAGTTTCCTACGCTTGGAGCAACAGTGAAGTGGGCAGGGCAGTACGGATTTCTTCTCTTACATCTGCGAGCAGAGTCTGAACATCAGACAGGATGGCATTATCTCCCTCAATCCATGCAATGGCTACTGCTATAGGTTTCAGGATTTTCAGGCTGCTTACCACTCTCTCCCAAAATACATAATCCAGGAGGATCCTCTTTATGGGGTTGTCCATATCGGCAGGCTGTGATATGACCATTTCTTGGAGAGACCCCTTTCCCCCCAGGAGACTATCAAACATCACGACCACACCACCCTGACGGGTGTTGCTGGGCAGCTTCAATGTGGTGTTCTTATTCTTCTCACTTTGCTTGGTGAGGTAGATTGCTGCTATAACTTGATGACCCTTCACATACCTAACCATTTCCTTGACTCTGTTGTAGAGTATATCAATTGATTTCAGGGTCATTATGTTCTTGAGGAGCAGATTCAATGCATGAGCAGTACAGCCAATGGGCGTGATGTGAGGGTAGGACTCCTCCACTTCAGACCAAGCAGCCTTCATGTTTGAACCATTGTCTGTCACCTTGGACCTTCTGTGGTCCAAGGTCATTGATGACTGCCTTCAGCTCATCTGCAATGTAGAGACCATTGTGTCTGTTGTCCCATGTGTCTGTGATCTTGTAGAATACTGGTTGAGAGGTGGAGACGATGTAGTTAATTATTCCTTGCCCACAAACATTCTACCACCCATCAGAAAGAATTTCAATACAGTCTGCTTTCTCTATGATTTGCTTGACCTTCACTTGAACTCTGTTGAACTCTGCATTAGAGGTCGACCGATTATGATTTTTCAACGCCGATACCGATACTGATTATTGGAGGACCAAAAAAGCCGATACCGATTAATCTGACCATTTTTTTATTTTATTTATTTTTAATAATGACAATTACAACAATAGTGAATTAACACTTATTTTAACTTAATATAATACATCAATAAAATCAATTTAACCTCAAATAAAAAATTAAACATGTTCAATTTGGTTTAAATAATTCAAAAACAAAGTGTTGGAGAAGAAAGTAATATGTGCCAATATGCAATATGTGCCATGTAAAATATGTGCCATGTAAAAATGTGTGCCATGTAAAATATGTGCCATGTAAAAAAGCTAACGTTTAACATGAGACATCAATATTCCAAGGTAAGAGGTTTTAGGTTGTAGTTAATATAGTATTTATAGGACTATTTCTCTCTATACCATTTGTATTTCATATACCTTTGATTATTGGATGTTCTTATAGGCACTGCCAGTGTAACAGAATAGCTTCCGTCCCCCTCCTCACCCCTACCTGGGCTCGAACCAGGAACACATCGACAACAGCCACACTCGAAGCATCGTTACCCATCGCTCCTCCAAGCCGCGGCCCTTGCAGCGCAAGGGGAATAACTACTCCAAATCTAAAAGCGAGTGACTTTTGAAACTGTATTAGCGCACACCCTGCTAACTAGCTAACCATTTCACATTGGTTACACCAGCCATTAGGCTGATAAGCTTGAAGTCATAAACAGCGCTGTTTTTGCGAAGAGCTGCTGTCAAAACGCACAAAAGTACGGTTTGAATGAATGATTACGGGCCTGCTGCTGCTCAGTCAGACTGCTCTATCAAATCAGACTTAATTATAACATAATAACACACAGAAATACAAGCCTTTGGTCATTAATATGGTCGAATTCGGAAACTATCAATTTGAAAACAAAACGTTTATTATTTCTGTGAAATACAGAACCGTTCGGTATTTTATCTAACGGGTGGCATCCCTAAGTCTAAATATTCTTGTTACATTGCACAACCTTCAATGTTATGTCAGAATTACGTAAAATTCTGGCAAATTAGTTCGCAATGAGCCAGGCAGCCCAAACTGTTGCATATACCCTGACTCTGCGTGCAATGAACGCAAGAGAAATGACACAATTTCACCTGGTTAATATTGCCTGCTAAACTGGATTAGTAGTTATAACTAGTGATTATGATTGATTGCTTTTTATAAGATAAGTTTAATGCTAGCTAGCAATTTACCTTGGCTTCTACTGCATTCGTGTAACATGCAGGATACTCGTGGAGTGCAGTGGTTAGCAGTGGTTAGAGCGCTGGACTAGTTACCTGTATGGTTGCAAGATTGGATCCCCTGAGCTGACAAGGTGAAAATCTGTCGTTCTGCCCCTGAACAAGGCAGTTAATCCACCGTTCCTAGGACGTCATTGAAAATAAGAATGTGTTCTTAACTGACTTGCCTAGTTAAATAAAGGTATAAATATATATATAAATATATATATATAAATAAAATCAAGAATTTAAAAAATCGGAGATCGGCACCCAAAAATACCAATTTCCGATTGTTATGAAAACTTGAAATCAGCCCTAATTAATCGGCCATTCCGATTAATCGGCCGACCTCTACTCTGCATCCAGCAAATGAATAGATAAAGCATGTATGGTTGGAGGGGTGTCTGCTGGGCGAAGAACATTCATAAATCTCTTCCACATGCTCAAATGCACATAAACACTTTCTGACATTCTGAGACATAAAGTCAAAGTCATGGACAAAATGGTAAACACTACCACAAATAAACAAGCTGAATTGTTTTATGCATATGAAGCCAGAATGAATACACAAACACACAGACACAGACACACACAGTACCAGTTAAAAGTTTGGGCACGCCTACTCTTTCAAGTTTTTTTCAGTATTTTTACTATTTTCTACATTGTAGAATAATAGTGAAGACATCAAAACTATGAAATAACACATGGAATCATGTAGTAACCCAAAAAGTGTTAAACATATTTGAGATACTTCAAAGTAGCCACCCTTTGCGATAATGACAGCTTTGCACACTCTTGACATTCTCTCAACTAGTTTTATGAGGTAGTCACCTGGAATGCATTTCAATTAACAGTTGTGCCTTGTTAAAGTTCATTTGTGGAATTTCTCTCCTTCTTAATGTGTTTGAGCCAATCAGTTGTGTTGTGACAAGGTAGGGGTGGTATACAGAAGATAGCCCTATTTGGTAAAAGACCAGGTCCATATTATGGCAAGAACAGCTCAAATAAGCAAAGAGAAACGGCAGTCCATTATTACTTTGAGACATAAATGTTAGTCAATCCAGAACATTTCAAGAAATATGAAAGTTTCTTCAAGTGCAGCCGCAAACACCATCAAGTGCTATCATCCAGAAACAGTGGATAGATGGCAGCATTAGCGCAAAACTGAAAGTGCAAACCACCACATTTAACCATGGCAAGGTGACTGGGAATATGGCTGAATATGGTTATTCCCTCCTTAAGGCAATCAAACAAGCAAAACGTCAGTATAGAGACAAAGTGGAGTCACAATTCAACGGCTCAGACATGAGACGTATGTGGCAGGGTCTACAGACAATCACGGACAACAAAGGGAAAACCAGGCAAGTCGTGCGGACACCGATGTCTTGCTTTCGGACAAGCTAAACAACTTCTTTGCCCGCTTTGAGGATAACACAGTGCTTCCGACGCTGCCCGCTACCAAGGACTGTGGGCTCTCCTTCTCCGTAGCCGGTGTGAGTAAGACATTTAAACATGTTAACCCTCGCAAGGCTGCCGGCCCAGATGACATCCCCACCCGCGTCCTCAGAGCATGTGCAGACCGGCTGGCTGGAGTGTTTACGGACATATTCAATCTCTCCCTATCCCAGTCTGCTGTCCCCACATGCTTCATGATGGCCACCATTGTTCCTGTACCCAAGAAAGCTAAGGTAACTGAACTAAATGACTGCCCAGTTGCCCTCACTTCTGTCATCATTAAGTGTTTTGAGAGACTTGTCAAGGATCACATCACCTCTACCTTAACTGACACCCTAGATCGACTTCAATTTGCTTACCGTCCCAATAGATCCACAGACGATGCAATTGCACAGCACACTGTCCTATGCCATCTGGACAAGCGTAATACCTATGTAAGAATGCTGTTCATTGACTATAGCTCAGCATTCAACACCATAGTTTCCTCCAAGCTCATCATTAAGCTCATTAAGCCCTGACGGGCCGCCCCCAGGTGGTGAAGGTAGAAAAAAACACCTCCATAAGAGTGCGTGCTCACCTCCTGTACTCTCTGTTCAACCATCAATTATCAAGTTTGCAGACGACAACAGTAGTTGGCATGATTACCAACAATTACGAAACAGCCTACAGGAAGGAGGTGAGGGCCCTGGCAATGTGGTGCCAGGAAAATAACCTCTCTATCAACATCAACAAAACAAGGGAGCTGATCGTGGACTTCAGGAAATAGCAGAGGGAGCATCCCCCCCATCCACATCGACAGGACTGCAAAGGAGAAGGTGGAAAGCTTCAAGTTCCTCGGTGTACACATCACTGACAAACTGAAATGGTTCACCCACACAGAACTTCAGGAGGCTGAAGAAATTTGTCTTGGCATCTAAAACCCTCACAAGCTTTTACAGATGCACAATTGAGAGCATCCATTCAGGCTGTATCGCCGCTATCATCCAGAAGGCAAGGTCAGTGCAGGTGCATCAAAGCTGGGACCTGAAAAACAGCTTCTATCTCAAGGCCATCAGACCGTTAAATAGCCATCACTAGCACCGTAGAGGCTGCTGCCCTATATGCATAGACTTGAAATCACTGGCCACTTTAATAATGAAACACTGATCACTTTAATAATGTTTACATAATTTGCATTACTCATCTCAAATGTATTTGTGTGTATTGTTCTGAAAATGTTAGATTTTACTGCACTGTTTGAGCTAGAAACCCAAGTATTTCGTTACACTCGCAATAACATCTGCTAAACACTTGTATGTGACCAATAAAATTATTTTTGATTTGATTTGATGAAACTGGCTCTCATGAGGACAGCCACAGGAAAGGAAGACCCAGAGTTACCTCTGCTGCAGAGGATACGTTTGTTAGAGTTAACTGCACCTTTAACTACAGCCCAAATAAATGCTTCACAGAGTTCCAGTAACAGACACATCTCAACATCAACTGTTCAGAGGAGAATACGTGAATCAGGCCTTCATGGTCGAAATTGCTGCAAAGAAACCACTACTAAAGGACACCAATAAGAAGAAGAGACTTGCTTGGGCCAAGAAACACGAGCAATGGACATTAGACCGGTGTAAAGCTGTCCTTTGGTCTGATCAGTCCAAATGTGAGATATCTCTGCATGTGTGGTTCCCACCGTGAAGCATGGAGGAGGAGGTGTGATGGCGTGGGGGTGCTTTGCTGGTGACACTGTCTGTGATTTGTTTAGAATTCAAGGCATACTTAACCAGCATGGCTACCACAGCATTGTGCAGCGATATGCCCTCTAATCTGTTTTGCACTTTGTGGGACTATCATTTGTTTTTTTCAACAGGACAATGAACCAATACACACCTCCAGACTTTGTAGGGGCTATTTGACCAAGAAGAATATTGATTTAGTGCTGCATCAGATGATGACCTGACCTCCACAATCACCCGACTTCAACCCAATAGAGATGGTTTGATATGAATTGGACCGTAGAGTGAAGGAAAAGCAGCCAACAAGTGCTCAGCATATGTGGGAACTCCTTCAAGACTGTTGGAAAAGCATTCCTCATGATGCTGGTTGACACAATGTCAATAGTTTGCAAAGCTTTCATCAAGGCAAATGGTGGCTACTTTGACGAATCAAAATATCAAATATAATCAAATATAAAATATATTTGGATTAGTTTAACACTCTCTTGCTTACTACATGATTCCATATGTGTTATTTAATAGTTTTGATGTCTTCACTATTATTCTACATGTATAAAATAGTAAAAATCAAGAAAAACCCTTGAATGGGTAGGTGTGTCCAAACTCTTGACAGTTACTGTAAAAAATGTTTTAACACAATAGACTACTACACTCAACAACAGCAATTCACTGAATAATTACATCTACAATTCTCCATCAATCTATTCTTTATTTGATGTGTCCCATCATTTTTTTGTGGCAGGTGCGTGTGTAACATTGACTGCTCCCACATCAGCTTCAACCCGGTTTGCGCCTCAGACGGCCGTTCCTATGACAACCCCTGCCAGGTGAAGGAGGCGTCTTGTCAGAAGCAGGAGAGGATCGAGGTTAAATACCTGGGCCACTGCCAAGGTGATATAGCTACTGTTATACACAACTTTTTTCTATATCTCTTTCTTCTTCTTCTTCACACACACACGCTGTCTTTTTGAAAAGCACTATGTTAATCCAATGTTTTATAATTTTTTATTATTCCTTCACCTCTTTCTATGTTCATATTTAGTCATTTAGGACCCAGTTCAATCAATTGAAGATACAGGAAGACCCGCACTGCCAGTTAATTCTGAATATTTGTGCTGTTTTGGAAGTTTCAAACTCCTTACAACTGTCAACAACTCCTCTCACAGAATTTTGACGTGGAGCCATATTTGTTCTTGAATACTTTATCAGCAACTCAATTGAATTGGGACCTTTATCATTTTAATTTGACCAACAATCAATCCAGGTCAAAGCAATACAACATAACCACGTCAACAAAACACCATCATTATGTTTTTTATAACAGCAACCCATTCACCAAGAATTTGTTTGAATGGAGCACAGCAATTCTGTGACAGCAAGAAATACATATTTTCAAATGGATCAATAAAGATAGTATTATATTGTATGGAAGGTTTTATAACAGTTATCCAGCATTCCAACCTTTGGTTTGGATCATTTGAAAAGAATAAATCATGATCCTATAACACTCAATACTCTAAATATATGCTCTACATATTGTTAGAATATTTAAAGTAATTGTTTCTGTTTTGTTTTATAAAGTTATTATTATAATCATTTTCTTTTTAAATATTGTAAACCACACTTGACACACTCATAGACGAGAGAATTGGTGAAAGAAATTAGAAAGAAACTACAAAGTGAAGTACTTTACTACCCTAGCTACTGGTTCAAGGTCATTTTTGTGTTTTAGTCTGTCATTTTGTCCCTAGCATGACTCATAGTGCTGATCGAGGATCTGTTTTCCCTGTTAGATCAAGAATAGATATACAGAAAAAGTAATTTAGTCAGCCACCAATTGTGCAAGTTCTCCCACTTAAAAAGATGAGAGAGGCCTGTAATTGTAATCATAGGTGCACTTCAACTATGACAGACAAAATGAGAAAGAAAATCCAGAAGATCACATTGTGGGATTTTTAATGAATGTATTTGCAAATGATGGTGGAAAATAAGTATTGTACAAGGTTGGACCTTGTATGCAAGTGGTCTTAATCAGCACTCTTACTCTGACTACCTTCTCAGGTGACATCATGACAGGGACCAAAGCCGGAGACGGACACTATGCCAGGAAAGACTACTCAGGTAGGTGCACGTGTGTGTGTATCAGGTCTGTGAATGATAGCAGACAGGACTAGACATCTTAGGGTGTATTCCACATGGGACTTTTGAAAAAAGTAATGCACACAGTGCATAAGTGCTCATAAATGTCATTTACAGCAATTACACTATTATGCTAAATTAGTGAGACTCACCTTTACCCTTTCAATCCTATATATGTTTTATCCCTGGCATTCACTGCTTCTGTGCTCTGTACTTTGTGTGTGAATGTGTGTGATGTGTGTGTGCGTCCGTGTGTGTGTGTCCGTGTGTGTGTGTGTGTGTGTGTGTGTGTGTGTGTGTGTGTGTGTGTGTGTGTGTGTGTGTGTGTGTGTGTGTGTGTAGAAGAGAAGCCGGACCAGAGAGGAGAGGTGGCCATTGGGTTGTATATTCCCTGTCCCGAGCACTACAAGAACTACTGTGTCCACGGAGAGTGTGAATACCCCAACATACTGTCTGTGCCGTCCTGCAGGTACACACACACACACACAAAGAACCATACTGACACACACATACACCCAGGACACATACCAGCACATACTGACACACACAACCTCAATCCCCCGCCCACACACACACACACACACACACACACACACACACACACACACACACACACACACACCCATCATCACCTGTGCCCCTTCGAGCTCTCTGGCTGAGTAATAAGCCTGTGGGCAGACCAAGCCCATTAACCTGTGAGGTCAGTGGGGTTGTGCTGCGGTCACAGTCACAGGGCTTTAGCCTCTGCTCATCTCTCCCCTCACAGCAACACAGCTCTAAACCCGTAGCTCTTCAAGCCTACAGGCCCTGAATACTGAATAGTGGTCATAGTGAACTTGTATGGGGAAAATTGGTGAAGGTCTCTGGCACCCTCTATTGTATGGAGGCGGTAGTGTTTTGATGAATGGGAATGTTGATTTAGGATCAGTTTTGCCTTTTAGATCCAAATGAATAGGATTACGTGGACAGAGGGAGACCTGATCCTAGATCAGCACTCTTAATCTGAGGCGCTTCATAATCCGCCATCGATAAAAGACAGTACTGTGCAGCCGTCTTCCTCGACCTGGCCAAGGCTTTTGACTCTGTCGAATACCGTATTCTATCAGCAGACTCAACAGCCTTGGTTTCACCCCTACCTCGCCTGGTTCACTAACTACTTCTCAGATAGAGTTCAGTGTGTCAAATCAGAGGTCCTGTTGATCAGGACCTCCGGCAGTCTCTATTGGCTTACAACAGGGTTTAATTCTCGGGCTGACTATTTTCTCTGTATATATCAATGATTTCGCTCTTGCTGCGGGTGATTCTTTGATCACCCCTACGCAGACGACACCATTCTGTATACACCTGGCCCTTCTTTGGACACTGCATTAACAAACCTCCAAATGAGCTTCAACGCCATACAACACTGCTTCCTTGGCCTCCAACTGCTTTTAAATGCAAGTAAAACTAAATACATGCTCTTCAACCGATCGCTGCCCGCACCTGCCCGCCCGACTAGCATCACTACTCTGGATGTTTCTGACTTAGAATATGTGGACAACTATAAATACCTAGGTGTCTGGCTATACTGTAAACTCTCCTTCCAGACTGACATTAAGCATCTCCAATCCAAAATTAAATCTAGAATCAGCTTCCTATTTTGTTACAAAGCCTCCTTCATTATGCTGCCAAACATACCCTCGTAAAACGGACTATCCTACCGATCCTTGACTTCGGTCATTTACAAAATAGCCTCTAACACTCACAGTGCCATCCGTTTTGTCACCGAAGCCCCATATACTACCCACCACTGCGACCTGTATGCTCTCGTTGGCTCGTCCTCGCTACATATTCGTCGCCAAACCCACTGGCTCCAGGTCATCTATAGGTCTTTGCTAGGTAAAGCTCCGCCTTATCTCAGCTCACTGGTCACCATAGCAACACCCACACATAGCAGGCACTTCAGCAGGTATATTTCACTGGTCATCCCCAAAGCCAACACCTCTTTGGCCGCCTTTCCTTCCAGTTCTCTGCTGCCAATGACTGGAACGAAGTGCAAAAATCACTGAAGCTGTAGACTTATATCTCCCTCACTAACTTTAAGCATCGGCTGTCAGAGCAGCTTACTGATCGCTGCAGCTGTACACAGCCCATATGTAAATAGCGCATTCAACCAACTATCTACCTCATCCCCATATTTGTTTTAGTTTTTCTCCTCTTTTGAACACCAGTATTTCTACTTGCACATCCTCATCTGCACATATATTACTCCAGTGTAAATTGCTAAATTGTAACTTTGCCACTATTGGCCTATTTATTGCATTACCTCCTTACTTCATTTGCACACACTGTATACATTTTTTTCTATTGTGTTATTGACTGTACATTTGTTTATCCCATGTGTAACTCTGTGTTACACTGCTTTGCTTTATCTTGGCCAGGTCGCAGTTGTAAATGAGAACTTGCTCTCAACTGGCCTACCTGGTTAAATAAAGGTGAAATAATAAATAATAATAAATAAATACATTCGCCGCTCTTCAAGGTTTGAGGTGGAAGTTGATATTTTCAACCGCTGATCTAGGATCAGTGTTTCCAAATGCTGATTCTTAATTTTAACCATTGGGGAGCAATTTGCCAAACTGATCTTAGATCTGTGTCTAGGGACCACTTGTAACTCTCCTTTGACATTACTGTGAGAAGACTGGGAGTTGGCTCTCAGTACACCAGTCCACTGCATTATGGTGAAAGAGATGTGAGGAAAGAGAAAAGGAAAAAGGAAGGGAAGGGAAAGGAAAGGGGAGATCGACAGGAGAGAGGGGTGGTTTTGAGAAAATGAGAGAGACAGAGATAGAAGGAGAGAGGGGGGGAGATAGATATAGAAGGAGAGAGAGATATATAGAAGGTGAGAGAGAGATATATAGAATGATCGAGAGAGAGAGAGATAGAAGGAAAGAGATATAGAAGGAGAAAGAGACAAGTAGTGAAGGTTGAGGGGATGCAAGAGTAGAGGGGATGGCATAGCGAACATAGGTGTGTGTGTGTGTGTGTGTGTGTGTGTGTGTGTGTGTGTGTGTGTGTGTGTGTGTGTGTGTGTGTGTGTGTGTGTGTGTGTGTGTGTGTGTGTGTGTGTGTGTGTGTGTGTGCAGGGTGATGCAGGTGTTGGTAGGTAATGACCTCCCCAGAGAAAGAGAGAGAAGGATAGACTGATTTAAATTGTACCGCTTCTAGACCAGGCCCACAGAGACAGTGGTCCTCTAGATAACTCCTACACACACACACACACACACACACACACACACACACACACACACACACACACACACACACAGCCTTGTTTATACCTGGCACTAACGTGATCCTTGGTCCTAATCTTGCCTACATTCTGATTGTGCCCACATTATCAGATATGCGTCTAGAGGTGGCATTAAAATGTGTCTCTCATCCGCCCACTGTGTTCGAAATTGTGACCAGATTTCTTGGTACCTCCCTATATGCAAATAATTTGATCGATATTCTTAAAAAAATTATATTTATTTCTTGTCATTAGTCAATCGTGCCACCTGTCAATGATTTTAGAGGGCGGAATAATGAGGATTTAAATGGTTTCACTGTCCAGATCCATCTACACTTGTTGTATATCCGTACATAATACGTGCCTGATTACCTCCGGAGGTGGTCAGAAAGATCTGATCACAATCAGATCACAATGTGTCTTTTGATCGTCTACAATTGTCTAAAACTGTGGGCACAATCAGGATGTGAACACAATCAGGACAGAGGATGCATGTTAGCAGCAGGTATAAACAGGAGTTTACAGTTACTTCAAACACATACAGTCTAAAGACACACACACCTGTAACCTCAGAAACACATTAGCCTGTAAACTATGGTGACCTTAAACTTGCACACAACACGCACGCATGCACAAAACACGCACACACACACATGTACACAAACTAACATCAACCTGTGTGTGTATGTGTGTGTGTGTGTGTGTGTGTGTGTGTGTGTGTGTGTGTGTGTGTGTGTGTGTGTGTGTGTGTGTGTGTGTGTGTCAGCTGTCACTCAGGCTTCAGCGGGCCCCATTGTGACACTAAGGAGTTCAATGTGCTCTACGTGGTCCCCGGCTCTGGCAAGCTGCGCTATGTCCTCATCGCCTCCATCATCGGAGCTCTGCAGGTGGCCATCATCTGTGTGGTGGTACTCTGTATTACCAGGTAGGACACACACACAGACACACACACATGCACACACATACAGTATACACACGCATACACATGCATGTGCACACATACACAACCACATTGTGCAAACACACGCACACACACTTGTGTGAGCACGCATAGGGTACCTTGGCCATCCACAGGGGGTGATTGGGGGTTGAGTAACCAAAGGAGGTTGAGAACCACTACATTACACAACCATTATGCGTATACTTTCACATGCTGTGCATGCACACACACACACAAACACTTGCCCAAAGCAATTGCATCCTAATATTCATAGTGCTATCCATGAGACAGGAAACAGATTACATTACCTCATTACATTATACATGAATGCGTGCCCACCTACTCCCACAGAGGACTGTATACAGTACATACACAAACAGAGATCAATTTTCCACATTGGGGATGTCATGATGAGAGGGAGTGCAATCATAGGGGGTTACGTTCAGGTGCTGTGGAGGGAATGCAGAAAGGTCATCTTGTTTACCTCTTGCACCACAGGGAGGATGGAGAAGAACTCTGCTCCCACTGTGCACTCTCTCTCTCTCTCTCACACACACACACACACGCACACGCACATATGCAATCAACACACACTCTGCCACTCAGCCACTCAGCCATTCAGTCAGCAGCCTTCCGACCCCAGGCTGACCTATGCAAAATATGACATTTAATAAAGTTTTTTCTCACCAAGATGAAACTCCTCCAAATAGAGAGGGAGAAACAGAGGTAGAAATAAGAGAGACAACGGGGGGGGAGAGAGTGAAAGAGAAAGATCAATGATAGATAAAGAGAAAAATGAGAAACAGAAAATGAATGAGGGAGACATTAGAAGAGACTGAAAGAATTAGAGGGAGTAAGACAGATGGAGACCGAAAGAGAGAGACAGAGAAAAGGAGACTGAGATATGGAAAAGGAAGAGGGAGAGTGGGAGAATGAGAGAGAGAGAGAGAAGTGTGATAGAAAGATACGGACTGTCTGTGAAGCTCAATTACAATCATTTATTTCCCTGTAAACCTCTGAATTCAATGCAGTTTAAACAAATTCACATCGCTTCTATAGCAAACGACACACACACACACATTTTACGACTCTCTACCTTTAATACATTTGGATTTATTTAGCACCCTCACCCCCATAATTCTCCCGTATTCTAAATGCAGAAATATCATTTAATAATATTATTTAAAAAATACTATGTGTACAGTTGATAAACATCTTCAAAAGAATAGGCCAAAGACCAATCTATGTATTTCGGGAAGATTATATAACATTCATTTGTAGAGCCTTTAGTTCAAAGTGTATAGACAAAGTTGTGCCTCATTATGGGAATGGATCCTCCCTAGGTTCTCCATTCCATGCTGCTTAATCACATTTTTGTTAATTGCTAAATTCTGCTTTTAATGGTTTGCATCATTAGTCCCTAGGGGTATTAGTTTTACAGCATTATAGATTATAGAACGTGGTACAGAATATTTTGAATAAGTTCATAATAGCTCCAACCATTTCATATGTATCAAAGAAGTAGAAAAATCAACAGGAGTTGCAATATAATTAGGGCTGTTAATCATTGAACTTAAGTTAATCTTTTGTAATTTTAGTGGAAGAAATAAAAATCCACCATTAATCAAATTGTCTGAAAGTGTTGAAAAAAACACAAAAAACATCCAAAATACATAATCTATACAGATAGACATTGAGGTTAAATAAAGTGTTCTTTCTCAATTTACCCAATTTTGTTAACCGTTACATTAGACAAAATCAAGACATCAGGATTTCTGTTTTCTTGTATGAAACATCTTAATTTACAGCTCACTTTAAGCAATTTTTTTGCAACTCCTGCGAGTTCATTGGATTTTTTATTTTTTTTTGTATTTGTTTTACAGCCCTAAATATAATGCATTATAAGTCATATTTTGTGCTATCTGGTAGTAATATATTGTTGACTTCTCTCTATGGACATGCATGTCATTAACCACTCCACTAGGTGGCAATGAAGGCTATCTTATTTTTATAACAAGCATTTCCAAAGCAATCCAATGATCTTCTTGGCTTATTAGTGTATCTTCAAGTATATGAGGAATCCAGCTACTAAACTAAACTAAACTAAACTAAACCGGGGTTCAATAAATAAGAACTATTTCTTTATAATGAAAAACGATGAGTTTCACCATCAAGGCCTTGGATACTGAACATAGGGCAAATTACATAGCATTCTGTCTCTGTCTCTCTCTTTATCTATCTCTCTCCTCTCCTGTCCTCTACTCCACTTCCTGTCTGGACAGGAAGTGCCCGCGGAGCAACAGGGTCAATCGGCAGAAGCAGAACGCCACCCACTACAGCTCAGAGAACACCATGCGCGCATCAACCCGCCTCATCTGACTGAGCCTCCCCACAATGGGGGAAACCCTAAGACCCATTCCGCTCTGGGTCCAAATTGCACCATAGACACAGATCTAGGATCAGCTTTACCCTTCTTTCCTACAATCCCAACCTGAATTAACTATAAGGGTGTGGGTGGTGGGAGGGGGACAAAACTGACCTTAGATCGGCATCTAGGAGGTCGCGCAATCCCCAACTCGCCGACCCCGATCATGAGGAATTGAACAATGAGGATTGGGGGGGGGGGGGGGGGGCTATAGATGTGGGCTAGCTGATGTTCGTGGGGGAATGTTGGTTGTTTTTAGGGGTAGAACCAATAGGGGTTGGGGTGGGAGGGGGTCTACACGTGATGCCTTGCACCTGTGGTATAGGTCACTAAGAGGAATCTATGGTACTACAGTACAGCTCTGTTTGGTTATGTATTACTGGGTCTATTTCCAATAGTTATTACATTGTCTTGGTGGGGTCTTTTTTCTGTAATGTAAATAAATAATTTATATCATGAAATGTGACCTTGGCCGATCTACAATATTGCTGTCGAGTGTCGATTCTCACATTTATGGTTAAGATAACATCACTCTCAAGAGGAAACATGAATTCTTAAGAGGAAAGAGACAACAGGTACATTTGTCTGAGATTAAATGTGTATTTGTATTGTCTATCATCAATTCAGGGCCTAGTGGGCCGCAGGTGAGTGAACTTCCCAGCAATCAGTGAAATTAGTTGATCAATTAACTATCAGAAAAAGAAAACCTGAGCTTCAGCGTTGTGGAACATTGAAGATAGAAATGTCATGACATTTGTCTTACAGTTGATACATGATGACTCTTTATTCTAAATGTCAGAGAAGCATGTTTGTTCTACATAAGATATTTCTATCTGAACTTTCCACAACTTTGGACCTTGAAGGCCATAATTGATGGTGAGGAGCTGTCTTGACACAAGGATGTGCCATTTTACCATATGTCTACCCCACTAAAAGAAAACTGAGTTACAGTAACTGAGTTACAGTATCAGTACCTTGCCAATTATGTGCTATTGGCAGGTGATGTCTTTTCTACACACACACACACACACACACACACACACACACACACACACACACACACACACACACACACACACACACACACACACACACACATACACATACACATACACACACACATGTGCGCACGTACACACACGTACACACACATACAGACTTATTTAACCTTGTGGGAGGACACAAGTTATTATAAAATCATATCCTTAACCTACCCCTTACCTAACCTTAACCCTTAACTCATAACACAAACCTTTAACCCCTAACCCTGACACTAATTCTAACCTTAACCCTAAACTCCCTTTTTTCGGTTTAGGCTCCCCACAAGTATAGTTACAGTTTTTTTCGAATGCTAAACGACAGTGGACACAACTGGAGTCACATGTGCAAAACTCTAACTACAGTCTGCACAGCAGCAGTTCATGTGGACCAAACTCTAGTTAGTTTTTCATTGCTTGAACACAGTTTTCAAAACTCTACACACTTATCCCATGACTTTAACCACAACCTGCACAACACTGTGGATTTACAGCACTTTGTTCAAATGCTAACACACTGCTGTCAAAACTGTGAACCACACATTCAAAACAGAATAGATTTCAGCCTTGTGCCTTTCAAACACTGCTGATTGCAATTTCAGCTGAAAGGCTAAGCAGGTGTCTTGTTTTAGACTTGTTATTGAACACACACACATATTACAGTATATATAGGTAGAGCTCAGAAAGACTCATTTTGGAAATGGAACAAGGAAGATGGGTTCGTGGAGGGAGAAGGGTGGCAGGGAGAGGGCGGATGCGTGGAGGAAGACAAAGAAGACAAAGAGCTGTTATGTCAGATGAAATAAGGGCTACACTTATAGACCATGTCGTGAACCATGGTCTCTCATTGAGAGAGGCAGGGTTGAGGGTGCAACCCAATCTGCAAAGATCCACAGTGGCATCTGTAATGCGAATTTTACATCCTTACAGTAAATGAAAACATTACAGGAATCTATTTTGTATTGCAATTATAGAATATTTACACAGATATATATTACAGTAAGTTTGACTGTAAAATATATTTTTACAAGAGGACCCAAAGGCTGCCCCCAACAGGGGGAAGAGGAAAAATATTTTCAGATGCGCAGGAAAATGCTATTGTTGACATGGTTGTTGTCAACAATGCAATAAAACTGCGGGAGATTCAAGATAGAGTGCTGGCTGATAATGATATATTTGAAAATGTTAATTCTGTCAGCACAACAACTATTGCTCGAGTCCTAAAGAAACACCAAGTTACAATGAAACAGTTATACACTGTACCATTCGAGAGAAACAGTGAACGGGTAAAAGAGCAAAGATACCAATATGTCCAGGTAAGACGTCTGAGGTTACGTACACAGCTATACAAAATATTTACAGTAAAAAAAAACACTAGCATTTCTACAGTAAAACTGTGCACTTACTGTTTTTCAGAGAGTAATGGAGGTGGAAGCACTGGAAAGACCACATTCATTTGTATTTATCGATGAAGCTGGATTTAACCTTGCCAAAACACGGCGCAGAGGGAGGAATGTTATAGGTCAAAGGGCCACTGTGGAGGTTCCAGGCCAAAGGGGGGGAAATATCACCATGTGTGCTGCAATGGCCAATGATGGTTTGCTTCTCAACACACCACTCATTGGCCCATACAACACAGAAAGGCTTATAGCTTTCCTAGAACAGCTCTATGCTCAGCTAGTGCCAGCAAAACAGGGGGAGCCAGTAAGAAACCCCCAAGTTTTTGTCACAGTTTGCGATAACGTTGCTTTTCACCACTCTGCAGCTGTCACAGATTGGTTTGCAGCACATCACAGATTTATGGTTTTGTACCTGCCTGCATATTCACCCTTCCTCAACCCAATAGAGGAGTTTTTCTCTGCCTGGAGTTGGAAAGTGTTTGGTCACCACCCACATGACCAAATGTCTCTTTTGGAAGCCATGCGTGCCGGATGTGAGGACACGAGTCCAGAGGACTGCCAGGGATGGATAAGGCACTCCAGAAGGTTCTTCCTCAGGTGCATGGCAAGAGAAAACATTAGATGTGATGTTGAAGAAAACCTGTGGCCTGATGCTAGAGAGAGGCAGGATTAGCCCCTCAATTATTTGTTCGAATTACAGTATGTACTTATAGTTTCTACCCTTTTTTTCTCATTACTGTAATTCTGTAAATTACTACAGACTATTGAAGCAAACTGCTAAATTTTTAAATACCATACAGGTAAGTTGAAGTCTTTAATTTTGAATTGTACACACCACTGACAAGAAATTTTCAATATGGTCTCACTGGCCAGGTTCTGTTATGTTTACAGTTGAACTGAGCTGACCAGGAGGAGTTGTGGTCAATGTCAGGGTCACCCATAGGCTACACTGCCAGACTACAGGATTCCACACAAATTCCACGGAGATTGAGACAACGGAGAGGAGGGGTGAGGGGGGGAGGCACTTCCCAGTTCACCCCACAGCCGAGCGTGTGGAATCCTCTCTTCCTGTCCTCTCCCCTAATTTGTTCAGATCCAGTAAGGGAGGAGCAGGAAACTCTGAATGTCTGCATGCGCGACCAAATATGCGCAATGGGAATTCCACAACTTTATGTTGTTAGCTTTCATTTCAGGAAGGTCAACAGTGTTGAATTAGATGTGTGTCCTCTTCACAGGTGACATAAATTATTGATTGTAATGATTGTCGTGGAATGTAGCATTTTACACATAGGATGGGTTTGTTCCAAACATTCTATTTTAGGGATAGGGAGATAATGTCTCTGAGAAATGTTCGATTTTATCATGGTATGTGCCTTTACCAAAAGGCAAAAAGCCTCCTGCGGGGACTGGGGATAAAAAAAATCTACAAAAAACACATCACGACAAGAGAGACCTAAGACATACAGCATGGTAGCAACACAACATGACAACAACATAGTTGCAACAAAACATGGCAGCAGCACGACATTTTAGCAGCATAAAACATGGTGCTAACATGCGTCATTTGTCCTGAAATTGCCCACATTTTAAGACAGGTGTAGACGATTAATGCATTTTATCTGATTGTGATCTGATCTTTCTGAACACCTCCAGAGGTAATCAGGCAAGCATTGTCTCTGGATCAGACAGATCTTGACAGTCCAATCAAATCAAATGTATTTGTCACATACACGTGTTTAGCAGATGTTAATGCGAGTGTAGCGAAATGCTTTGGCTTCTAGTTCCGACAATGCAGTAATAACCAACGAGTAATCTAACCTAACAATTCCAAAACTACTACCTTATACACACAAGTGTAAAGGGATAAAGAATATGTACATAAAGATATATGAATGAGTAATAGTACAGAACGGCATAGGCAAGATGCAGTAGATGGTATCGAGTACAGTATATACATATGAGATGAGTAATGTAGGGTATGTAAACAAAGTGCCATAGTTTAAAGTGGCTAGTGATACTTGTATTACATAAAGATGCAGTAGATGATATAGGGTACAGTATATACATATACATATGAGATGAGTATTGAAGGGTATGTAAACATTATATTAAGTAGCATTGTTTAAAGTGGCTAGTGATATATTTTACATCAATTTCCATCCATTCCCATTATTAAAGTGGCTGGAGTTGAGTCAGTGTGGTGGCAGCAGCCACTCAATGTTAGTGGTGGCTGTTTAACAGTCCGATGGCCTTGAGATAGAAGCTGTTTTTCAGTCTCTCGGTCCCTGCTTTGATGCACCTGTACTGACCTCGCCTTCTTGATGATAGCGGGGTGAACAGGCAGTGGCTCGGGTGGTTGTTGTCCTTGATGATCTTTATGGCCTTCCTGTGACATCGAGTGGTGTAGGTGTCCTGGAGGGCAGGTAGTTTCCCCCCGTTGATGCGTTGTGCAGACCTCACTACCCTCTGGAGCACCTTACCGTTGTGGGCGGAGCAGTTGCTGTACCAGGCGGTGATACAGCCCGACAGGATGCTCTCGATTGTGCATCTGTAGAAGTTTGTGAGTGCTTTTGGTGACAAGCCAAATTTCTTCAGCCTCCTGAGGTTGAAGAGGCGCTGCTGCGCCTTCTTCATGACGCTGTCTGTGTGGGTGGACCAATTCAGTTTGTCCGTGATGTGTACGCCGAGGAACTTAAAACTTACTCCCCTCTCCACTACTGTTCCATCGATGTGTATAGGGGGGTGCTCCCTCTGCTGTTTCCTGAAGTCCACAATCATCTCCTTTGTTTTGTTGACGTTGAGTGTGAGGTTATTTTCCTGACACCACACTCCGAGGGCCCTCACCTCCTCCCTGTAGGCCATCTCGTCGTTGTTGGTAATCAAGCCTACCACTGTAGTGTCGTCAGCGGGGTGGAGATGTTGTTACCTACCCTCACCACCTGGGGGTGGCCCGTCAGGAAGTCCAGTACCCAGTTGCACAGGGCAGGGTCGAGACCCAGGGTCTCGAACTTGATGACGAGTTTGGAGGGTACTATGGTGTTAAATGCTGAGCTGTGGTCGATGAACAGCATTCTCACATAGGTATTCCTCTTGTCCAGATGGGTTAGGGCAGTGTGCAATGTGGTTGAGATTGCATCGTTTGTGGACCTATTTGGACGGTAAGCAAATTGGAGTGGGTCTAGGGTGTCAGGTAGGGTGGAGGTGATATGATCCTTGACTAGTCTCTCAAAGCACTTCATGATGACGGAAGTGAGTGCTACGGGGCGGTAGTCGTTTAGCTCAGTTACCTTAGCTTTCTTGGGAACAGGGACAATGGTGGCCCTCTTGAAGCATATGGGAACAGCAGACTGGGATAAGGATTGATTGAATATGTCCGTAAACACACCAGCCAGCTGGTCTGCGCATGCTCTGAGGACGCGGCTGGGGATGCCGTCTGGGCCTGCAGCCTTGCGAGGGTTAACACGTTTAAATGTTTTCCTCACGTCGGCTGCAGTGAAGGAGAGTCCGCAGGTTTTGGTAGCTGGCCGTGTCAGTGGCACTGTATTGTCCTTAAAGCGGGCAAAATAGTTATTTAGTCTGCCTGGGAGCAAGACATCCTGGTCCGTGATGGGGCTGGTTTTCTTTTTGTAATCCATGATTTACTGTAGACCCTGCCACATACCTCTTGTGTCTGAGCCGTTGAATTGTGACTCTACTTTGTCTCTATACTAACGCTTAGTTTGTTTGATTGCCTTGCGGAGGGAATAGCTACACTGTTTGTATTCGGTCATGTTTCCGGTCACCTTTCCCTGGTTAAAAGCAGTGGTTCGTGCTTTCAGTTTCACCCGAATGCTGCCATCAATCCACGGTTTCTGGTTTAGGAATGTTTTAATCGTTGCAATGGGAACGACATCATCAATGCACTTTCTAATGAACTCGCTCACCGAAACAGCGTATTCGTCAATGTTGTTGTTGGACGCAATGCGGAACATATCCCAATCCACGTGAAAGAAGCAGTCTTGAAGCATGGAATCAGATTGGTCGGACCAGCGTTGAACAGACCTGAGCACGGGAGTTTCTTGTTTTAGTTTCTGTCTGTAGGCAGGAAGCAACAAAATGGAGTCGTGGTCAGCTTTTCCGAAAGAAGGGCAGGGGAGGGCAGTTAGAATAGCAATGATCCAAGGTTTTACCAGCCCTGGTTGCGCAATCGATATGCTGATACAATGGAGTCTTGTTTTCAGATTAGCCTTGTTAAAATCCCAAGCTACAATGAATGCAGCCTCAGGATATGTGGTTTCCAGTTTGCAAAGAGTCAAATAAAGTTTGTTCAGGACCATCGATGTGTCTGCTTGGGGGGGAATATATATGGCTGTGATTATAATCGAAGAGAATTCCCTTGGTAGATAATGCAGACGACATTTGATTGTGAGGAATTCTAAGTCAGGTGAACAGAAGGACTTGAGTTTCTGTATGTTGTTGTGGTCACACCACGTCTCGTTAATCATAAGGCATACGCCCCCGCCCCTCTTCTTACCAGAAAGATGTTTGTTTCTGTCAATGCGTGATGAAACCAGCTGGCTGCACCGATTCCGTTAGCGTCTCTCGACCGATTCTGTTAGCATCTCTCGAGTGAGCCATGTTTCTGTGAAGGAAAGAACGTTACAGTCTCTGATGTGCCTCTGGAATGCTACCCTTGCTCGGATTTCATCAACCTTGTTGTCAAGAGACTGGACATTGGTGAGTAGTATGCTACGGAATGGTGCGCTATGTGCCCGTCTCCGGAGCCTGACCAGAAGACCGCTACATTTCCCTCTTTTACGAGGTCTTTGTTTTGGGTCGCAGAATGGGATCCATTCCGTTGTCCTGGGTGGAAGGAAGAACACAGGATCCGCTTCGGGAAAGTCATTTTCCTGGTCATACTGATGGTGAGTTGACGTTTCTCTTATATTCAGCAGTTCTTCCCGGCTGTATGTAATGAAACCTAAGATTACCTGGGGTACCAATGTAAGAAATAACACGTAAAAAAACTGTATAGTTTCCTAGGAACGCAAAGTGAGGCGGCAATCTCTGTCGGCGCCGGAAGTATCCGGTAAAACCTTTTAAATCATCATTATCCAGCCCTCTAAAATCATTAACAGATGGCACCATTGACTCAGGCCATCAATACTGTATTAATAAATATTAGTTTGAAAAAATATCTCTCAAAGAATTTGCATACAAGGTAGAGATCAAGAAATCAGGTCACAATATGGACCAAGTGGACAGAGAGACAATAAGAGACATTTTATGACCATGTGTAGATGCATTTCTGAAAATGTAGGCACAATTAGAATGTGGACAAGATCAGGACAAAGGACGCATGTTAGCATCAGATACAAACAGGGATTTAGTCATGGTGGTTATGGCTTTGAATGGGAAATACATTCCATTGAAAAACCAGTCAGTATTTGCCTGTGGGTTATACCGTTTTTTTGTTTGTTTCAAAATTGCCCTTTGTGGTGGTACCCTACGGTACTGTAAATTACCGTTCGCACCCCCTTCCATAGACTTCCCCAGTAATTGTGACAGGTTGGAGGACAACAAACGACGTCCTCCAACTTATCAGAGCCCTTGAAAGCATGAACTGACAGTTTGTCCACCCAATCAAAGGATCAGAGCATAAATCTAGTCCTGAAAGCAAAAGATACAGCTAGCACTGCAGTATATAAAATGTGGTAAGTAGTTGACTCAAAGATAAAGCAATAGTTGAACAAATTCATTTCTTCCTAAATGAAGGAGAAGCAAGAGAGATACAGAGAGAGATGTAATAATTTGTTTCACTTTCAGCTTTTACTTACTGCATGATTATTATCTAGCAAATGCAGCTAGCTAGTTTAGCCTACTTAAACACCCTGCTCAAACAGAGGGATGATATGTTAGCTAGCTGGCTATGACTATCCAACACAACACTGGAACTCTTCCAAGTCAAGGTAAGCTTTGGTTTTACTAATTTACTTCCATCGAGGCCCACCACTGTAAGTGGTAAACTGCTTACTGACTGTACACTGTAACGTTACTGCATGATTATAGCAGGTTTAGTAATGCGTTAGTTCTATTAGCTATAGTGACTATGATGTTACTTTAGCTAATACGGTAACGACAATGTAAGCTGTGTGTAGCAGTTATGATATGGCTTGGCTTGGAACAAGCCTTGGCTTTTCCCTGGTCACACAACTGATGTGTTGATGTGTTGTGCATTGATGTCCACAAGAGACAAAGGGAAAAGGTGAGAGGCGGAGAGCAAATAGATGTGGGAAGGAATACAATGTGCCTGTTATGAAAGTGAACTGTGTTTACGTGTATTTATTCTGCTGATTCTGTTAAAATACTTTTCTTAAATGGAATAAAACAAGATAAACATACCTGAATTTGTCCAATAGAAACTAATGATTACCCCCTATATCAGCTAGATGCAGGCAAGAGTGTGCAAGGCACCTCAACATTTTCTCACAACCTGTGTTACGGCCGTCGTTCAAGGAAGACCAAGGTGCAGCGTGGTCAGCCTACATTTTCTTTTATTTGTTAAAATGTCGCCAACAAAACAAGAAATAACAAAAACGACTGTGAAGCATACAAGGGCTATAGTAGCCCTAACAAAGACAACTTCCCACAATGACAGAAGGGAAAAATGTAATAGAAAAATGTAATAGAAAAAAGGCCATGTTCATGAAAAAAAAAACTGAAACGGCACTGACTGCCATTGACTTGCACTACCCATTAAAATTGACTGAACATTACATTTCCATAATTTCTATCCCATGTGTGCTGGAAGGTGGGATCTTTAATAAAGACATCTTTCAGAATGTCATCAAATGAAAGGAACATTCATTTGCCTCAGTCCACCTGTTCGTGTTGCTGATCCAGTTTCTGCTGTTCTGCCTTTGGTTATTGAATCCTGACGTGCTACTTTGTCCTGGACCTGCTGTACCTCTCTCAACCTCTCTACCTCTCTCAACCTCTCTACCTCGCTCTACCTCTCTCTACCTCTCTCTACCTCTCTCAACCTCTCCCTACCTCTCTCTCAACCTCTCTCTCTCTCTCTCAACCCTCTGAATGCTCGGCTATGAAAAGCCAACTGACATTTACGCCTGAGTTGCTGACCTGTTGCACTAATCACCTAACCACTGTGATTATTATTTGACCCTGCTGGTCATCTATGAACATTTTAACATCTTGAAGAACTTCTGGCCTTAATGGCTATGTACTCTTACAATCTCCACCCGGCACAGCCAGAAGAGGACTGGCCACCACTCAGAGCCTAGTTCTTCTCTAAGTTTCTTCCAAGGTTCCTGCCTTTTTAGGGAGTTTGTCCTAGCCACCGTGCTTCAACATCTGCATTCCTTGCTCTTTGGAGTTTTAGGCTGAGTTTCTGTATAAGCACTTTGTGACAACTGCTGGTGTAAAAAGTGCATTATAAATACATTTGATTGATTGACGTCAGACTGACCTCTCACAGGGTGCGTTTGACGTTGCATCCAACATTAAAGGTGAGTCAAGCCTGGCTGATCCACAAATCACCTTGCATCATAAATAACTACTCAATATTATTTGTACATGAGTCAGTCAGTCACAAGTGAGTCAGTCAGTCAGTGTGGTTGAGTGTGAAAAATTCCAATGAAATGTACCATCTTATTGCTCCTCCTGTTTCTCAGCTGTCTTAAATAAAGCATTGAACATTTTTGTGGTGGAGTTCCACCCCCCCCCCAAAAAAATCTCCATAGCCCCTTATTTTCAATATTTAGGCTATAAACTATTTGCATTTCTAAACCATTGATTGTGTGAGAAATTGTTTTGGTGTTTTGATGCTGCTTTTACATGTGCTGAAACCCTCCAAAAGGGTTTTCACAGCACGCTTAAAGACACAAAAAGACATTCTGTGCATTACAACATTTACAGTACATTGGGTTTATTTTCTAACACCGTCCGAAACACCAGATCTTAGTTTAGGTGCACTGCTTTTCAGAGTGTTTTGAGACTTTCGATTTTTACATTGTAGTTATAGTTGTGGGTGGGTGGGGCGAGACTAGCTCGTCATCAAGGCAGGATAGTAGATGCAGTACATGGGAGTGCAACTCTAGCTCCTGTGTCTTCTGTTATTCCAATAGTCAATAGATGAAGCCACAACAAAGGTTGTACCTTCTCAGCGACCCTTATTGTCAAGATTGATTCCTTCTATATCAACATATTGTTCCGAGTTATTTTTTTTATTTGGTCCACTCTTAGAATTCATGTGAATATATATATATATATATATATATATTATATATTTTACTGCTGTTTCGACAAAGACAGGTGTGCCCAGGGTTTCCATGATATTCAAAATGAAAAACCTGCTGATCAACCAAACTTGCCAAGTGACCCATGGGTGAAGGCAGCTGGCCAATAGCCAGCCGTTACAGTTCCCAGGAAGACTGTTAGACAAAACCACGTTTGCCTAATCCATCCAGCCTGTTGTAACATGTTTGTTTACATCTTAAAGATGTTAAGACACTGTCGTTGAATGTGCTACTTGGCTCCTAGTTGTAGAGTATGAGATTTTCAAATTAAAGATAAATGGTTGACACTTTTCCAGAAGGCAAGACCATCAGAAAGATTTTTAGAGTTGCTTGGATCTTTTTGTAGCTAAGGAATGTTATAATCCCCATTATCTTTGTTCATTCCTTTCAATAAAAACCCTATGACATGGTAACGTGTTTTACTACTGCATATGCTTATGTCATTCAGATGTAAAAATGGATCTCTATAAAACCTGAAAAGTACCAGTGCCTTGCCCTGGTCAATATTGCAGATTTCACACTAGAATCAGTGTTGTTTATTTCATGGTGTATATATTCAGCACACTGACAGAGATCTGAAGATACAAGTGGAGTGTTTTTTATATTGCTTAACCAGCAGAGGGCTCTTTTCAAATGTACCCATCTGTAAGGAACACACCATCCTTTGGAACTGATTTTATTCACAATATAACATTTGAGATGATGGGATGTGTGTGTGTGTGTGCGTTCGTTCGTGCTTTCTTTCACGTGTGCACACAAGTGTCGTGCATGTTCAAGCGATAGAGGGGAAACAGAACCAACATAGGAAATCCAACCTTAAAACATAGACGATGAAAAGCGACAGGACAGAGTCCTCAACACAACAAGGGAAATATGTAGGAAATATGTAGCAAAGCACAGGTACATTGAGGAACAGGCAAAAGTAAACAATAAAATGAGGGGGGAGATATAGTGCATTCGAAAAGCATTCAGACCCTTTCACTTTTTATACATTTTGTGAAGTTACTGCCTTATTCTAAAATGTATTAAATCGTTTTTTTTCCCTCATCAATTTACAAACAATACCCCATATGACAAAACAAAAACAGTTTTTTTTGTTGCTAATTTATAAAAATTTAAAAACAGAAATATTACATGTACATAAGTATTCAGACCCTTTACTCAGTACTTTGTTGAAGCAGCTTGGCACATCTGTATTTGGGGAGTTTCTACCATTCTTTTCTGCAGATCCTCTCGAGCTCTGTCAGGTTGGGTGGGGGGCGTTGCTGGACAGCTGTTTTCAAGTCTCTCCAGAGATGTTCGATCGAGTTCAAGTCTGGGCTCTGGCTGGGCCACTCAAGGACATTCAGAGACCGAAACCACTCCTGAATTATCTTGGCTGTGTGCTTAGGGTCATTCTCCTGTTGAAAGTTGAACCTTTGCCCCAGTCTGATATCCTGGGCACTCTGGAGCAGGTTTTCATCAAGGATCTCTCTGTACTTGGCTCCGTTTATCTTTGCCTCAATCCTAACTAGTTTCCCAGTCCCTACAGCTGAAAAACATCCCCACAGCATGAATCTGCCACCACCATGCTTCACGGGAGGGATGGTGCCAGGTTTGCTTCAGATGTGACGCTTGGCATTCAGGACAAAGAGTTCAATCTTGGTTTCATCAGACCAGAGAATCTGGTTTCTCATGGTCTGAGAGTCCTTTAGGTGCCTTTTGGCAACCTCTAAGCAGGCTGTCATGTGCCTTTTACTGAGGAGTGTATTCCGTCTGGTCACTCTAGCATAAGGGCCTGATTGGTGGAGTGCAGAGATGGTTGTCCGTTTCGAAGGTTCTCCCACCTCCACAGAGGAACTCTAGAGCTCTGTAAGAGTGACCATCGGGTTCTTGCTCACCTCCCTGACCACCTACCTCACCTCCCTGACCTCCCTGACCATTTGCCCCCGATTGCTCAGTTTGGCCAGACGGCCAGCTCTACGAAGGGTCTTGGTGGTTCCAAACGTCTTCCATTTAAGAAATATGGAGACCACTGTGTTCTTGGGAACCTTCAATGCTGCAGAAATGTTTTGGTACCCTTCCCCAGATCTGTGCCTCGACACAGTCCTGTCTCAGAGCTCTACAGACAATTCCCTCAACCTCTTGGCTTGGTTTTTGCTCTGACATGCACTTTCAACTGTGGCACCTTATATAGACAGGTATGTGCCTTTCCTAATCACGTCCAATCAATTAATTTTACAGCTCTAATCAACTTGTAGAAACATCTCAATTTTTTTATTTTATTTTATTTTACCTTTATTTAACCAGGTAGGCAAGTTGAGAACAAGTTCTCATTTACAATTGCGACCTGGCCAAGATAAAGCAAAGCAGTTCGACAGATAAAACGACACAGAGTTACACATGGAGTAAAAACAAACATACAGTCAATAATGCAGTATAAACAAGTCTATATACAATGTGAGCAAATGAGGTGAGAAGGGAGGTAAAGGCAAAAAAGGCCATGATGGCAAAGTAAATACAATATAGCAAGTAAAATACTGGAATGGTAGTTTAGCAATGGAAGAATGAGCAAAGTAGAAATAAAAAATAATGGGGGTGCAAAGGAGCAAAATAAATAAATAAATAAAAATTAAATACAGTTGGGAAAGAGGTAGTTGTTTGGGCTAAATTATAGGTGGGCTATGTACAGGTGCAGTAATCTGTGAGCTGCTCTGACAGTTGGTGCTTAAAGCTAGTGAGGGAGATAAGTGTTTCCAGTTTCAGAGATTTTTGTAGTTCGTTCCAGTCATTGGCAGCAGAGAACTGGAAGGAGAGGCGGCCAAAGAAAGAATTGGTTTTGGGGGTGACTAGAGAGATATACCTGCTGGAGCGTGTGCTACAGGTGGGAGATGCTATGGTGACCAGCGAGCTGAGATAAGGGGGGACTTTACCTAGCAGGGTCTTGTAGATGACATGGAGCCAGTGGGTTTGGCGACGAGTATGAAGCGAGGGCCAGCCAACGAGAGCGTACAGGTCGCAATGGTGGGTAGTATATGGGGCTTTGGTGATAAAACGGATTGCACTGTGATAGACTGCATCCAATTTGTTGAGTAGGGTATTGGAGGCTATTTTGTAAATGACATCGCCAAAGTCGAGGATTGGTAGGATGGTCAGTTTTACAAGGGTATGTTTGGCAGCATGAGTGAAGGATGCTTTGTTGCGAAATAGGAAGCCAATTCTAGATTTAACTTTGGATTGGAGATGTTTGATATGGGTCTGGAAGGAGAGTTTACAATCTAACCAGACACCTAAGTATTTGTAGTTGTCCACGTATTCTAAGTCAGAGCCGTCCAGAGTAGTGATGTTGGACAGGCGGGTAGGTGCAGGTAGCGATCGGTTGAAGAGCATGCATTTAGTTTTACTTGTATTTAAGAGCAATTGGAGGCCACGGAAGGAGAGTTGTATGGCATTGAAGCTTGCCTGGAGGGTTGTTAACACAGTGTCCAAAGAAGGGCCGGAAGTATACAGAATGGTGTCGTCTGCGTAGAGGTGGATCAGGGACTCACCAGCAGCAAGAGCGACCTCATTGATGTATACAGAGAAGAGAGTCGGTCCAAGAATTGAACCCTGTGGCACCCCCATAGAGACTGCCAGAGGTCCGGACAGCAGACCCTCCGATTTGACACACTGAACTCTATCAGAGAAGTAGTTGGTGAACCAGGCGAGGCAATCATTTGAGAAACCAAGGCTGTCGAGTCTGCCGATGAGGATATGGTGATTGACAGAGTCGAAAGCCTTGGCCAGATCAATGAATACGGCTGCACAGTAATGTTTCTTATCGATGGCGGTTAAGATATCGTTTAGGACCTTGAGCGTGGCTGAGGTGCACCCATGACCAGCTCTGAAACCAGATTGCATAGCAGAGAAGGTATGGTGAGATTCGAAATGGTCGGTAATCTGTTTGTTGACTTGGCTTTCGAAGACCTTAGAAAGGCACGGTAGGATAGATATAGGTCTGTAGCAGTTTGGGTCAAGAGTGTCCCCCCCTTTGAAGAGGGGGATGACCGCAGCTGCTTTCCAATCTTTGGGAATCTCAGACGACACGAAAGAGAGGTTGAACAGGCTAGTAATAGGGGTGGCAACAATTTCGGCAGATAATTTTAGAAAGAAAGGGTCCAGATTGTCTAGCCCGGCTGATTTGTAGGGGTCCAGATTTTGCAGCTCTTTCAGAACATCAGCTGAATGGATTTGGGAGAAGGAGAAATGGGGAAGGCTTGGGCGAGTTGCTGTTGGGGTGCAGTGCTGTTGTCCGGGGTAGGAGTAGCCAGGTGGAAAGCATGGCCAGCCGTAGAAAAATGCTTATTGAAATTCTCAATTATGGTGGATTTATCAGTGGTGACAGTGTTTCCTATCTTCAGTGCAGTGGGCAGCTGGGAGGAGGTGTTCTTATTCTCCATGGACTTTACAGTGTCCCAGAACTTTTTTGAGTTAGTGTTGCAGGAAGCAAATTTCTGCTTGAAAAAGCTAGCCTTGGCTTTTCTAACTGCCTGTGTATAATGATTTCTAGCTTCCCTGAACAGCTGCATATCACGGGGGCTGTTCGATGCTAATGCAGAACGCCATAGGATGTTTTTGTGTTGGTTAAGGGCAGTCAGGTCTGGGGAGAACCAAGGGCTATATCTGTTCCTGGTTCTAAATTTCTTGAATGGGGCATGTTTATTTAGGATGGTTAGGAAGGCATTTTAAAAAAATATCCAGGCATCCTCTACTGACGGGATGAGATCAATATCCTTCCAGGATACCCCGGCCAGGTCGATTAGAAAGGCCTGCTCGCAGAAGTGTTTCAGGGAGCGTTTTACAGTGATGAGTGGAGGTCGTTTGACCGCTGACCCATTACGGATGCAGGCAATGAGGCAGTGATCGCTGAGATCTTGGTTGAAGACAGCCGAGGTGTATTTAGAGGGGAAGTTGGTTAGGATGATATCTATGAGGGTGCCCGTGTTTAAGGTTTTGGGGAGGTACCTGGTAGGTTCATTGATAATTTGTGTGAGATTGAGGGCATCAAGTTTAGATTGTAGGATGGCTGGGGTGTTAAGCATGTTCCAGTTTAGGTCGCCTAGCAGCACGAACTCTGAAGATAGATGGGGGGCAATCAGTTCACATATGGTGTCCAGAGCACAGCTGGGGGCAGAGGGTGGTCTATAGCAGGCGGCAACGGTGAGAGACTTGTTTTTAGAGAGGTGGATTTTTAAAAGTAGAAGTTCAAATTGTTTGGGTACAGACCTGGATAGTAGGACAGAACTCTGCAGGCTATCTTTGCAGTAGATTGCAACACCGCCCCCTTTGGCAGTTCTATCTTGTCTGAAAATGTTGTAGTTTGGAATTAAAATGTCTGAGTTTTTGGTGGTCTTCCTAAGCCAGGATTCAGACACAGCTAGAACATCCGGGTTGGCAGAGTGTGCTAAAGCAGTGAATAGAACAAACTTAGGGAGGAGGCTTCTAATGTTAACATGCATGAAACCAAGGCTATTACGGTTACAGAAGTCGTCAAAAGAGAGCGACTGGGGAATAGGAGTGGAGCCAGGCACTGCAGGGCCTGGATTCACCTCTACATCGCCAGAGGAACATAGGAGGAGTAGAATAAGGGTACGGCTAAAAGCTATGAGAATTGGTCGTCTAGAACGTCTGGAACATAGAGTAAAAGGAGGTTTCTGGGGGCAATAAAATAGCATCAAGGTATAATGTACAGACAAATGTATGGTAGGATGTGAATACAGTGGAGGTAAACCTAGGTATTGAGTGATGAAGAGAGAGATATTGTCTCTAGAAACATCGTTGAAACCAGGAGATGTCATTGCATGTGTGGGTGGTGGAACTAATAGGTTGGATAAGGTATAGTGAGCAGGACTAGAGGCTCTACAGTGAAATAAGCCAATAAACACTAACCAGAACAGAAATGGACAAGACATATTGACATTAAGGAGAGGCATGCTTAGTCGAGTGATCAAAAGGGTCCGGTGAGTGGAGAGTTTGGTTGGTGATTTAGACAGCTAGCCAGGGCATCGGTAGCAAGCTAGCATAGGATGGAGGTCTGTTGTTAGCTACCTCTTGCGTTCCGTCAGTAGATTAGTGGGGTTCCGTGTGGTAGAGGGGATTAATCCAAATCACACAACAACAACAAAAATAAAAACAATAGATATAGTTATAGAGGCCCAAGAAGAAAACATAATAATAATAATATAAAAAAAATAAAAAATAAAAATAAAAAAAATTGTCTATTCAGATTGTCTATTCAGATAGCAGCCGGTAAGACAGCTAACGGTTAGCAGGCCGCAGATGGGCGTTCAGGTAACGTCGCGACGGAGGAGCCAGCCGAATAACTCCTTCGGGTAGATAACGTCGGCAGTCCAGTTGTGAAGGCCCGGTGGGGCTCCGCGAAGGCAGTAAAACGGGTCCGGATAGGTGACTGCAGCCCAGGTGTGATTGATGGAACTCAGGAGTGATTGACGGAGCTTGCTAGCTCCGGAATAATTGATGTTTGCTCCGGAATCGACGAAGGCCGATAGTCACACGGATAGCAGCTAGCTAGCTGTGAGATCCGGGTATGAATGTCCAGAGAGCAGTCGAAATCCAGGGACATGGAGAGAAAAATTGGTCCGGTATGTTCCGTTCCGAGCCGCGCTGCGCCGTACAGAACTGGCGATAGATTTTCGAGCTAAAGGATAGCTGATGACCACAAACCGTGGTTAGCTGAATACTAACAATTTGCCAGTAAAGGAGCTAACTAGCTTCTGAACTAGCTTCTGGATTAGCTTCTGGCTAGTTTCAGGCTAGCTTCATGGAGTTTCTGGCTAGCTTCTTGGAGGATTACAGATCTGAGGTAAATAATACTTTTTTATAAATATACATTGGTGAGGCGGGTTGCAGGAGAGTGTTTTGAAGATGAGTTGATGGAAAATAAAAATAAAATGTATGTGAAAAAGTTGTAAATATATATATATACAGGACACGACAAGACGAGGACAAAAGACGTCTGAACTGCTATGCCACCTTGGTGATAATGCAAATAGAATGCACCTGAGCTCAATTTCAAGTCTCATAGCAAAGGGTCTGAATATTTATGTAAATAAAGTATTTATGTTTGTACGTTTAATACATTTGCAAAAAATTCTACAAACCTGTTTTCACTTTGTCAATATAGGGTATTGTGTGTAGATTGCAGAGGATTTGTATAAAAAAAATCATTTTAGAATAAAGCTGTAAAGTAACAAAATGTTTTTAAAAAGTCAAGGGGTCTGAATACTTTGCGAACGCACTGTATGTGGAAAGAGAGGATGAAATGAGACATCTGAAAGAGTGTAGGAGGAAACACACACATTGGATGAATGACAGGATAGGATCATCAGTCTTCCAAAGTAGGGAAAGGTGAGGGTTCACGGTTCAACTATAAGAATGCAGGTCAAACTTTCAAGTTAAGGAGGTGTGAAGGATTACACTCGCACACACACACATACACACACACATGCATGCATAAACACAGAAAAGCACACACATTTGCACACAAACAAACACAAAATGTTTAAGATGTTTGAGTCAGCGAAGGCAAAAGTGTTGAAGTTGGAACTTGGTTGGCTAACATGATTGCTAACCCTAACATAATCAAATAACTGCCAGAACAAGGTGTCAATCCAGAATGCCTTCCATAGCTAACAGTGATAAAGTGAGCTCTTGTCATTATATTCTACAAATGCTTTGCTCTATGTGGATATCCACAGCCCCATAAATAAACACAAAAATCCCCCCACTCCCTTGTCTCTCACTTTTACAAGAGAACATATACTTACACAGCCAAACACATGCATGCATGAACACACACGCGCGCACACACACACACGCACACACACACACACACACACACACACACACACACACACACACACACACACACACACACACACACACACACACAGATTTTGTGTAACGCCTCTAGTTAAGCATGCATGTGTGTTCGCATTCAAGTGTGTGTGTGGTATATGGATCCTGGCACCGTGCTAGGGGCAAAGACGAGCTCATTGTTCAAACACGTATATCCTCATTTCCATGTGCCACAGTGGCCCAACACCGAAGCTACAGAGCAGAGGAGAGAAAAACAGAACAGGAGGAGAGGGAGGGGTGGAGAGGGCTGCCATGCTGCACACGTGGGCACTCACCGAATTACACGTACTTGTCTGTGCCTGTTTGGAAAAGTACATATCGGGACATGCAAACATACAGGGCGAGATGCTTGATTTGCACCAGTGAAAATGTTGAAGTGTTTAGAATGGCGCACACCAAGCCACACCAGTGCCAGGTCTTACTCTGTCTTACTCATTCTTATCTAATATACTACGGGTATGACGAAACATTTATTTGTACTCTTCTAATTACGTTGATGACCAGTTTATAATAGCGTTAAGGCACCTCGGGGGTTTGTAGTATATGGCCAATATACCATGGCTAAGGGCTGTATCCAGGCACTCCGCATTGCATTTGGACTAAGAACAACCCTTAGCTATGGTATATTGGTCATATGCCACACCCCCACACCCAGGTCTTACAGCTTAATCAAACAACTCCGAACTCTGCAAACAAACTACAAACAAACCTGATCCTGGGAGAGAGACAAGCACACTGGCATAAACAAATACACAACATCAGAAATGACCATTGTATCAAATTGCCACTCAAACAGACTTTCAGATTAATTCATGCGGACGGACAGGCATTGAGAGCAGTCACATGAACACTCACAGTGGCAATCTCTGGCGTAATTTTCTGCAGCAATTTAGGGCTAGACCTGTTACCAGGACAACCATGCCCCTCCCCTCTGGCTTTGGAGGAGGTTTTTATAAGGGAGGAGAAAAGTGGGTGTGTGCAATACAACTCTTGCTCTACTACACATTGTAAAAAAAAAAAAAAAGGGGGAGGGGACACCAAAATAACCAAGAGGAGGGAATCCTTCTTCCCTTCTCAGTCCTTCTCTGGAGCAACAACAACAACACCGTCAACTAACTGACAGAGACTCTTCACATCTCAGAACAAGTCAGTCCACATTTCACTCCACTTCTAGCCCTCTAACTTACTTAAACCCTTCAAAAGAGGACATTTAACCCCTCCACCCTGTGGCCATGGGAGAAGACTCATCGCACGCAGAGCGCAGCAGCAACAGCAGCAGCATTTTGGTCAACCCCCAGCAGTACCAGGCACAGCAAGACAACATGGACCTCATGGTGTCCAGCTTCAGCCCGAGCCCAGCTCCCTCGTCCCCCACCAACACCCTCTCCAGGCTGGGCTTGAAAACCCCTGGGAGCCTTGGACCTGGAAGTCCCACCAGTCCCACTGCCAGGGACCAGGTGAGCGCCATCACAGTGGTGGCTCTACTCGACAAGCTGGTCAACATGCTGGAGGCAGTGCAGGAGAACCAGCAGCGCATGGAGTTGCGTCAGGCCGACCTGGAGGGTGCCGTACGAGGGGTCCAGGGTGACGTGACCCGCCTTTCCAAGAACCACACCAGCACATCCAACAGCGTGAACAAGCTGCTAGAGCGCTCACACAAGGTCAACACCCACATGAAGGAGGTGCGGGAGCGGCTGGACAAGCAGGCGTCACAGGTGAAGCGGCTGGAGGCCAACCATGGACACCTGCTAAAGAGGAACCACTTCAAAGTTCTCATCTTCCAGGTAGGGATGGAGGGGCGGATGGAGGGATGGGTTGGATGGATGAGCTTTTGTGTAAGGGGAATAAGGGAAAAGCAGAAGCGAGGAATGTGTAAGGGTGCGTAATGGAGAAGGGGGTTGTGAGTGTGTGAGGGTGAGAGAATATTGAGATATTCTTTTCATTATCTGTGTAGGAGTTGTGAAAAAAGAAGGGGAAAGAATGTTAAGCGTGTTAAAAGTATTTGTTTGTTTGTGTGCATATGTGTCAATTGTGTGAGCGGGAGAACAGAATGTCAGAAAGGTTTGTGAGAATGTTGAAAGTTAGCGTGTGTGTGTGTGTGTGTGTGTGTGTGTATCCGTGCATGCGTGAAAGCTAGTGTGCACATTGGGAGTTAATGCAAGGGTATGTAAGAGTGCAGCCTACTCTGTATGTTTGCGTTCTGTGTAGCTGCAATGGGCCTTGGCAGCTGTGTGAAAGTGTGTGAGAGGGAGAAGCAGGATCATCCAATCAAAATATTCTTCTTTAATACAGCACATTTCATTGCTTCACAGAAGAAAAAAACATAAAACGCCATGAAAAAATAAATGTTAATATTTACAACACAACAAACAACAGGATAAAAAACAAAAGAACAACAATAAAAACTGAATGACTAAATAGCACTGAAAAGTTAAGCTAAAAAGGTGTGTTTTAAGATCTTTTAGAATTACGTGTACAGTATCTGCCCCCCTCAGGTTCTCTAGTTCATGGTGGGAAAATGTAACTGCAGTATAAAGGGAGTGGTGTTTTGAAGAACTCCATAGGATATGAGAGCGCGAGAGAGAGAGACAGGGAGAGGGAGTGTGTGTGTGTGTGTGTGTGTGTGTGTGTGTGTGTGTGTGTGTGTGTGTGTGTGTGTGTGTGTGTGTGTGTGTGTGTGTGTGTGTGTGTGTGTGTGTGTGTGTGTGTGTGTGTGTGGTTCAAAAAGGGTAATACTCTAGATCTGTCGACAAGACCAAACACCCATTATGCATAATGATCTTAAATGTAGATAAATTAGATTTAGGCATTTACATTGAGTGACTTTGTCTTGCTTGTCCTCCTCTGAAGTTAAAAAATGTATTACTTGTTACACAAAATATATTTCTATTAGTAATTGTGATAATAAAATTGAAATTTCTCAATTTTCTGAGCATACAATATAGCTCAGTATTTATTTTATACAATCTTTTAAGTTCGTCTTTATCAAGGGTGCCAATAATTTTGGAGGTGCTGTATATATAACATAACAATAAATGTATAATAGTATAATATAAACATGTATAGGAATTGAACCCACAACTTTAGCATTATTAGTGTCATGCTGAGCCAACACATAAAAGATAGGTGTGATCAGGTGATTTCTATTTTTTTATTTTATTATTTTACCCCCTTTTCTCCCCAATTTCGTGGTATTCAATTGCTAGTAATTACTATCTTGTCTCATCGCTACAACTCCCGTACGGGCTCGGGAGAGACGAAGGTTGAAAGCCATGCGTCCTCCGAAGCACAACCCAACCAAGCCGCCCTGCTTCTTAACACAGCGCGCATCCAACCCGGAAGCCAGGTGCACCAATGTGTCGGGGGAAACACCGTGCACCTGGCGACCTTGGTTAGCGTGCACTGCGCCCGGCCCGCCACAGCAGTCGCTGGTGCGCGATGAGACAAGGATATCCCTACTGGCCAAGCCCTCCCTAACCCGGAGGACACTAGGCCAATTGTGTGTCGCCCCACGGACCTCCCGGTCGCGGCCGGCTGCGACAGAGCCTGGGCGCAAACCCAGAGTCTCTGGTGGCACAGCTAGCGTTACCATGCAGTGCCCTAGACCACTGCGCCACCCGGGAGGCCAATCAGGTGATTTTAATAGTATTTGGATAGTGTTTCCCAACCTTACTCTTTGCTCAGTCCTAGCTCCATTATACCAAATATACTGAATCATTGTGTGGCCAGTATATTCTCTAATGATTGGATAGGGCTCGATATGTGTTCAGTTAGGAAAAGGGTGAGCCATATTGACACAAAGTCCTAAGAGCTCCTAGGAACTGGTCTTATCTGGTTACCCAGGTACTACCGCTGTTGTTTAATAGCAACAGGTGCAAATACTGCACATTGGCTCAAACTGCATGACTCTAGTCTAATGGTTGTGCATTTATAGTTGATGATCCACAGGTATTTCCTATAGTTGTTCTTTCTGTGTATTTCTGTGTTTCTCTACAGTTGTCCTCTCTCTTTGTAAATCTCTCTCTCTCTTTCTCTCTCGCTGGCTGTTCCTGAACCATCAGCAGCCTCGCCACAAACCACCTATCATTATCATTTGAACGTGCAGCTATTCCTCCTTTCTCAGAAACCATCAGAGGATGCCATTCTGTCACACACCTATACAAAGAACACGCTATGAGTCACAAACAACGCGACTCACCGATAAGGCATTTCAATTCTAACACCACGCCCCTCAGCTCTCTTTTGTCTCTTATTTGCTCCTGGCCTAGAACATGTCTCCCCTCTGACTGACGGATTTCTCCACGTATTAATTGAGAACACACATTGCTCTGTACATGCCACCCGAGGTGGAAATGCCGCCATGCCGCTCCAAAGGGCGCTCAGTAGATATCCACCGCTCTGGGCCAAAGGAGCACTGACCAGCGCTGCCATGGATAGGCTGACAGGTCCCTGCCGCTCGGCTGCTTTTCTCTACGTAACCAGCTTTAACGAGGCCGGGGGAAACTGTAGTCCTTAATTACTGCAATTTGGCCCATTGTTTGTTTGTGTTTGTGCTCCAGCGCTTTTCCTGTCTCCATATTCTTCCCTTCCCAGCCACGGAAGAGAAGTATTTCAATGTCATGTGCTAGTTTCTGTTTGTGACAAAGTAAGTTGTTGATTTAAGGGAGGTGAAAGGTCTTGGATTGGCAAGAGGGTAAACGTTCATTTATATTAAAATGGGAAACAGGGATAGTGACACAATCGTGGGATGCAACACACTTTGCTGGGCAGTTCACATTTGTGTGTGTGTGTGTGTTTCTGCATGAGTGTGCGTGCATGTGCATGCGTCCCTGCATGTGTGCAGGCATCTGTTGTGTGTGCATGCATGCGCATGTGGGTGTGTGTGTTTGTGTGTGTTTGTGTTCATGCGTCCGTGTGTGTGCATGCATGTGTGCAACTTTCAAGATAAGTAGTAGGATTGGCAAGGTGGTATGAGAAGGGAAGTCCTCTGAGAGCTCATTAGTGTTTATGGGACATTTAGTCATTGAGAGGCATGGAGTGACAACAATAGTGACGGCCTTCTATTACACACACTATCAAAACACATTTAAATCCAAATGCATTGAATGAAAACACACTTCATATCCAAACTAAACATGCTGCATCACTAAAACAATACACAGCCTCGTCGAAAGACGTTCTATAACACATTTGACTCAAGCAATTTTGTATTACAGTGTATTCGTGCTGGAGAACGCATGGCTGAAGTTGTGGGATCTTTGATCTTTCACATTTTATCTGTCATTGTGACGTGTACGCTGGGAGTTGGGAAGCAAGTTTAGGGAATCTTTAATAAATCAATTCTGCTGAGGCACGGGAACCTGTCGAGCCAGCTGAGGCATGGAAGCCTGTCGAGCTAGCTGAGGCTTCCTCGGTAGACTCGGCAACGGACGCTTGACGGGCCAACCGGGTCTTGTAATACTGATGTGCTGGCTGAGGCATGGAAGCCTGACAAGCCAGCTGAGGCATTCCCGGTTGCTCCGTTAGCGACAACCGGATCAGACGTCACCTACACAAAAAAAATTATTAAAAAACACTCCCTAATGCTTCCCTTTGGGGAGGTGTTATTCTGTAACGTGTACCCTGGGAGTCGGGAAGCAAGTTCAGGGAAGCTTTAATAAATAAATTAACATAGAACAAAAGAAACACAGGTAGCATACAGACATGAACACTGGAATGGAAACAATAACGCCTAGGTAAAGAACTAAAGGGAGTTACATATGTAGGCAAGGTAATCAGGCAGGTGATGGAGCCCAGGTCAGTCCGACGAGGTGCTGGTGTGCGTAGCGATGGTGATAGGTGTGCATAATAATGAGCACCCTGGTGACCTCGTGTGCCGGAGAGGGAGTATACGTGACAGTCATTTCTATTTTAACTAACATACTGTACTTGAACCGTTGCATTCTATAAGTAAGAAGGAAACACTTTGGCACCATATACTTATACTCTGACCATGCAGCTCATCAAATTGAAAAGTTCAGTAGGCAGCTTTAATTCATTAATTAATTCAGTTTTATTTTGTTAGCTAACAGACTTTTTACTGCCATTGTCACACAACTCATGACCAAAGGTCTCTAGGCTTGTCACCATTGGTGGCAGTGAGTGAGCACCTGTATTTGTCACGCCTGCTCCCGCTCTCCCTCTCTAGCGCTCGAGGTGGCCAGACTGCCTACCATTACGCACACCTGTCACCTTCGTTATGCGAACCTGCGCCTCATTGGACCCACCTAAACTCCATCATTATTTGATTGCCTCCACTTTATCCGTCTGTTTCCTCTGTTTCATCCCCGTGTCAGCATTGATGTTGTGACTTTGTCCCCTGTCCAGACGCTGTTCCTGTCCTGTTTCATGTTTGTAGTTTATTAAATGTTCGTACTGCTTCATGTCTCCACCGTCAATCTTCACAGTATTAGGGATTATTTAACAAAGTTCTTTATACAGGATAAGGCAGGGCCAGTTAGCTGCCTTACACAGTTTTTTTTCTTCAATTTTTTTACACCTGATTCAACTCGGGGGCACTATTTCAAAAAAATTAATAATAATGTTCCCAAAGTAAACGGGCTATTTTGTCAGGACAAGATGCTAGAATATGCATATAATTGACAGCTTAGGATAGAAAACTATAAAAATATTGTCTGTGAGGATAACAGAACTGATATTGCAGGCGAAAGCCTGAGAAAAATCCAATCAGGAAGTGACTCATGTTTTGAAAGCTCTGCTTTCTGATGTGTCCCTATTGAGCAGTGAATGGGATATCAACCAGATTCCTTTTTCTACGTATTCCCCAAGGTGTCTAAAGCATTTTGACATAGTTTCCCGCCTTTATGTTGAAGAATGAGCATAAACGACTACATTGCGGAAGTGGCCGGCTGAGTGCTCTCAGAGTAATTCTTCCGTAATAGAAAGAGGTAGCTATTTTTCCTCCCGGTCTTACTGAAAATACAGCTGTCCCGGTTGATATATTATCGAATGTATATTTGAAAAATACCTTGAGGATTGATTATAACAACGTTTGCCATGTTTCTGTCGATATTATGGAGCTAATTTGGAATATTTTTCACCATTGTCGTGACCGCAATTTCCGGTCGAATTCTCAGCCAAACGTGAAGAACTTACGAAGCTATTTCGGCTACAAAAATAATCTTTATGGAAAAGGGGAACATTTGCTATCTAACTGGGAGTCTCGTGAGTGAAAACATCCGAAGCTCATCAAAGGTAAACGATTTCATTTGATTGCTTTTCTGATTTTCGTGACCAGGTTGCCTGCTGCTAGCTAGGCATAATGCTATGCTAGGCTATCGATAAACTTACACAAATGCTTGTCTTGCTTTGGCTGTAAAGCATAATTTCAAAATCTGAGATGACAGGGTGACTAACAAAAGGCTAAGCTATATTTCACTTGTGATTTCATGAATATGAATATTTTCTAGTAATATTTTTTGTCCGTTGCGTTATGCTAATTAGTGTCAGTTGATGACAATTCTCCCGGATCCGGGAGCGGTAGTTCCAAGAGGTTTTAAAGACCATGTTCCAAATACTTAGAAATCCACGCTTCCCTCCTTGTTTCCTTGAAATAAGCACAACTCTTTAAGTGACTGGATAGGTACAAATCCCATACCTTATTGTGAGCCAGTTTCACACAGCAGGAAAATATTATTATTATAAAAAATATATATATTGTTATGTGACTATAATTATTTGATATTTTTATAGCGATTGATACATTTTCATTAGTGCAAATCAAGTCAGACATTTTAAATGAGAAATTATGAACTTTAGAAGCTTTTTAAAAGCTTAAATGTAAGGTTCTGTAATTATTTTCTTAGTCAACCTTGTGTTCTGTTTCGTTGTGTTCTTGATCGTAGCCCTGATTCTTTGTGTTCTTGAACGTAGGATTAGGATCTCCATCAGCCGCTGCAAAAGCATCAGCTCCTCTTCCTGGGGTCCACATGAAACAAGACATAATATATAGTGCAGAACATTATTAGTCAAGGACTGAAATACATCAATTTAAAACATCACACATAGCCTACATATCAGTACGTACAAACAATGTCTAGGTCTAATACATAGTACAGTGTAAATTAATTATAAAATATATAAAATGGCAGTGTTCACAGTCCTTAATAGTAAAAAAAAAAACTGGTTTTATTGCTAGCTTGACTTACCTAGGGTGGCAGAGAGTTCCATGCAGTAATGACTCTATTTAATACTGTGCGTTTTCCAGCCTCTGTTCTGGACCTGGGGAATGTGAAGAAACATCTGGCTGCGTGTCTTGTGTTGTACCGATGAATGTCTGAACTGTGTGCCAACTGCTTGAACAGACAGTTCGGTACCTTCAATACATCAACACCTAGCACAAAGACAAGTAGTGATGCAGTCAATCTCTCCTCAACTTTGAGTTACTGACAGTTTCCAACTTACTTATGTCCTTCTTTGACCACATAGCCAGGCAGTAGTCCAGGTGCGACAAAACTACAGTAGGGCCTGTAGGACCTGTCTGGTCGACTGAGATGTCAAGAGCCACAGCAACGCCCTATCATGAACATACCTCTTCCCATTTTAGAAACCATTGAGTTTGTATGTTTTGACCATGAAAGCTTACTATCTAAAGTATGATTACAACAAGTCTCCTCAACTTGCTCAATAGCCACATTATTTAATAATAGATCTAAACAAGGCTTAGCGTTCAGCGAGTGATTTGTCCCAAAAATGTAGCTTTTAGTAGCTTTTAGCCTATTGCTAATTACCCATTCTAAAACTGACTGGAGCTCTATGTTAAGTGTCTGTTATTTGTTTTACTGATGCAGTCATCGTGTATACTGTTGAGTTGTCAGTGTACATAGACACACAGACTTAGTGGGGGGTCATTTGTAAAAACAATAATGGCTCTAGCCGGCTGCCCTGTGGTACACCACACTCAAATGAATTTGCATGAGAGAGGCTTCCATTAACAAACCCCCCCTGTGTTCTATTAGATAGGTAACTCCCAATCCATAATAAGGCAGAGGATGTAAATCCATAATGCCTACATTTTGTTCAGCAATATGTTGGTATCAACGACATCAAAAGCTGCACTGATGTCTAATAAAACAGCTCCCTCAATCTTCTTACGATCAATTTATTTCAGCCAATCATCAGTCATTTGTGTCAGCGCTGAACATGTTGAGTGTGATCATTAAAGACATCTTTCACAATCATTGACACAAAAACAAATGTATTTTTCAGATATAATCTATAATTTATTTATAGGTGTACTGTAATCAAATGAAACAAATTAAAGAAACAATGTTTAGCAGGCACTACTTTGCATTTTGGCCATAGGTTCACAAACTTTGCAGTAAATGTCCTCATTGTTCATCCACCTGGGGAAAAAACCTTTTGTTATTGTTAATCCAAGCTTGAGATAGATCTGGAATGATGTCATTGCATGCCTCATCAATGCCCTGAAGGAGGGTGGTACGCTCATTGGGATGGCAATCATACATCTTCCACCAGTATTGTTGTAACGGGATTCTTCTGTTGAAGGAGAGGTGGACCAAAACGCAGCATGGTTATTGTGATACATCTTTAATAAAGATGAAAATAGAACAAAATACAAAAAACAAGAAACCGTGAAAAAACGAAAACAGCCCTATCTGGTGTAACAAACACAAAGACAGGAACAATCACCCACAACACCCAACACCAAACAGGCTACCTAAATATGGTTCCCAATCAGAGACAATGACTAACACCTGCCTCTGATTGAGAACCATATCAGGCCAAACACAGAAACAGACAAACAACATAGAATGCCCACTCAGATCACACCCTGACCAAACAAAACATAGAAACATACAAAGCAAACTATGGTCAGGGTGTGACAATTGTAATCATCATATATTGTATTTTACAGTATTGTATTCTACTTATGTATTGTAGTGGTTCTGTAAGTGACTCAGTTCGAATGGCACTACCAACACCAGTTGTTGGTTCGATTCCCACTGGGGTCACATACGAAAATATGTGGACTGGATAAAAGTGTCTGCTTTGTAAATGTCATATATTACGGTATTACATTACTGTATTGACCAATGGAATTTTAGTAAAGCAGTGTGAACCCCACCCCAGCATCTTAATTTGGATACATGATATAGTGTAGACGTTAGTACATGTGTTATTCAAAGTATGCATAGTCAACTCTACAGCGTCTATGTTAGACAGCAAATCTATTTCCACAGGTCCAAGCACAGAACTAAAACTGTCTTGAGGGTATATCCATGAATTGTGTGTGTGTGTGTGTGTTTGTGTGCTTGCGTGCGTGTGTGCGTGCCCACATCTCAAAGGTGTTATGTTCTTGCGTGTGTGTGTGCGTGCCCACATCTCAAAGGTGTTATGTTTCAGTGGGCAGGGCTCACGTACAAATACCCTCTCCTTCCAATAATTTTGGTTTTGTCTCTCTCTCAAACAACAAAGCCTTTTGTTTCCTTATCCCCCGATGTGCATGGATGAGTTTTGTTCAGTGACAGCTTCCGCAACATGAATGTGGGCCTTGAATCCCAACACTGTGTTGTGTTCATAGTCACCAAACGGAAGAAAACAGACTGAAACAGGGAGGGACTATCACTCATTTTCATTTTCTGTTGCAAAATCCCCCAAAATCTAAAAAATGATGTGTGCCCTAATCTATTGAACATGATCCTGTTTCTGTCATGACACCTAATATGTCTGTCCCTGTCTGTGGAGCCAGATAGACCTGCAGACTTAAATGAACAAATATGTTTGTTTACCCTGTGGCTCCTCCCTTTGTTATCATTCTTATTTTCCCTTTGTGGTTCATTCCTCTGTTAATCTCCCTCTTTTTGAACAGGCTACGGTGAGAGAAGAGTCCAAAAAAAGAATGAGGGTAGGAGAGAGAGAGAGAGAGAGAGAGAGAGAGAGAGAGAGAGAGAGGGGTGGAAAATAAAGAGTTAAAGAGAAAAAAAGACAACAGAGAGAGAGGTGGACAGAGTTAAAGAGCTAAAAAGAAAAGTTCCCAGAATAGAAAAAGGGAAGGAGGTATGTGAAGGCAATTTCTGAAGGCGTAACTTGTGCCAGTGAAGTCAGATGCAGGAGAGCTAGAACTAGGTAATAGCCGGAGCAGTTTAGTACAAAACCAACAACATAAAAATAACCATCATGGGTACAAAACCCGACATGCACCAGTAACCAATGTGCACAAGCACGACAAACAAACAATTCCACACAAAGACATGGGGGGGAACAGAGGGTTAAATACACAACACTTAATGAGGGAAATGAGAACCAGGTGTGTATGAAAACAAGACAACAAAAAATGGAAAATGAAAAATGGATTCGGTGGAAGTCGTGACACAATTAGACAAAATGAAAACACAAGGAAAGGTTGACATGAAGTATTTACTGTTCATTTTTGTTATTGTTTATTACAATTTAGTTTATCTATTTCATTTGCTTTGGCAATGTAAATATATGTTTCCCATGCCAATAAAGCCCCTTAAATTGAAATTGAAATTGAGAGTGAGAGAGCGAGAGGCTTCTTTAATGTATTTTTCTTGAGGAGTGTTAGTTATTTTTACCCTGAGTCCTGCTCTTTTGCCTTTCACCAATTCAGGTTTGACAACTATAGGCGTCTCACTGTTTCAGTCTCCTAAGACATTGTGCATACTGCCAATGGCTGTTAATGATTCCTTGTGTGCATAGGTGGTTTGACAACCCCAGGTTACTTTGTTGCACTCAGGGATGTGCATAAATGACAAAATATCATTAGAAAATACAATTACAAAATACCATAAAGATCAATGTATCAAAATAAACTGTAGAATGCATGTATTTTGTAATGTATTTCATAAAAATACATGTATTTTGCATTTTAAAATACAAAAATAAATGTGCAAGTAGCCAGCACAAACAGCAAAAACATTCTCAGTGTCACGCCCTGACCTTAGAGAGCCGTATTATTTCCCTATTTGGTTAGGTCAGGGTGTGATGTGGGGTGGGCATTCTATGTTTTGGTATTATATGATTTTGTATTTCTATTGTTTTGACCAGGTATGGTTCTCAATCAGGGACAGCTGTCTATAGTTGTCTCTGATTGGGAACCATACTTAGGTGGCCCTTTTCCCTCCTTTCTTTGTGGGAAGTTAACTTTGTTTGTGGCACATAGCCCGTAAGCTTCACTGTTGTTTTGTATTGTTTATTGTTTTTGTCTGCGTCATTTCTAAATAAAAGGAATATGTACGCTCACCACTTTATGCTTTCGTCCACTTCCTTTGACGGCCATGAGAGAACTTCCCACCACAAACGGACCAAGCAGCGTGGTAAGGAGGAATGGACGTGGGAGGACATTTTGATTTGCAAGAGATCATGGACGTGGGAGGAGATCCTGGCCGGAAAGGATCGCCTGCCGTGGGAGCAGATAGAAGCAGAGAGGAAGGCGAAGCCAGCTGGTAAAGGGGTCCAGTGTTATGAGGGAACACGGCTAGCAAGGAAGCCCGAGAGGCAGCCCCACCCAAAAAATGTTGGGGGGGCACACGGGGAGTTTGGCTAAGTCAGGTTGGAGACCTGAGCCAACTCCCTGTGCTTATCGTGGCGAGCGTCGTACTGGTCAGGCACCGTGTTACGCGGTGGAGCGCACGGTGTCTCCAGTGCGCGTTCACAGCCCGGTGCGTTACATCCCAGCTCCCCGCATCTGCCGGGCTAGGGTGAGCATCCAGCCAGGACGGATGCTGCCGGCTCAGCGCGCCTGGTCTCCAGTGCGTCTCTTCGGCCCAGGATATCCTGCGCCGGCTCTGCGCACTGTGTCTCCGGTACGTCTGCACAGCCCAAATGCATCCTGTGCCAGCATCCCCGCATTTGCAGGGTGAAGATAACCACCCAGCCAGGTCGGCTTGTGCAGGCTCTAAGCTGGAGGCCTCCAGTGAGCCTCCACGGCCCATTGTATCTGGTGCCTCGGCCAAGGACAAAGCCTCCAGTATGTCTCCTGTACCTGCGTGCAGAACTAAGCCTTCTGTATGTATCCCCAGCCTGGTGAGTCCTGTGGCAGCTTCCAGAGCCAGGCCTCCTGTGTGTCTCTCCACTCCAGCGATGATCCATGGCTTGAAGCCTCCAGTGATGATCCATGGCAAGAAGCCGCCAGTGATGATCCATGGCATGAAGCCTCCAGTGAAGATCCATGGCACGAAGCCTCCAGTGATGATCCATGGCAAGAAGCCTCTAGTGATGATCCATGGCACGAAGCCTCCAGTGATGATCCATGGCACGAAGCCACCAGTGATGATCCATGGCACGAAGCCTCCAGTGGTGACCCATGGTAAGAAGCCTCCAGTGGTGATCCATGGCACGAAGCCTCCAGTGAGGAGTCATGGCACGTAGCCTCCAATGAAGGTCTCCAGTCCGGAGCCTCCAACGACGGTCTCCAGTCTGGAGCCTCCAGCGACGGTCTCCAGTCTGGAACTTCCAGCGACGGTCTCCAGTCTGGAGCCCACAGCGACGGCCTTCAGTCTGGAGCCCCCAGTGAGGGCCTCAAGTCCAGGGCCCGCAATGAGGGTGCCCAGTCTGGGGCCAGCGGCGAAGGTCCCCAGTCTGGGGCCCGTGGAGAGGGGGGGTACTGTCACGCCCTGACCTTAGAGAGCCATTTTATTTCTCTATTTGGTTGTGATGTGGGGTGGGCATTCTGTTTTGTTTTTCTATGATTTTGTATTTCTATGTTTTGGCTGGGTATGGTTCTCAATCAGGGACAGCTGTCTATCGTTGTCTGTGATTGGGAACCATACTTAGGTGGCCCTTTTCCCTCCTTTCTTTGTGGGAAGTTAACTTTGTTTGTGGCAAATAGCACGTAAGCTTTGCAGTTGTTTTGTATTGTTTATTGTGTTTGTCGGCGTCATTTCTAAATAAAAGGAATATGTACGCTGACCACGCTGCGCTTCGGTCCACTTCCTTTGACGTCCGTGAGACTCAGTAACAGTTACAGAAACATTTTACTTGCTATGACTATGATATGTTGTTGTTTAGCTACCTTTGTTGAGCAAGTCAATCTGTCTGCTAACTGACAAAAATGTAAATGTATACACTAAAATGAACTACAAAGCCCACTGGGTATTACCAGAGCCATGTATTTAGAGGAGTGGTCACCAACCTTTTCTGATTGAAGAGGCAACCTGAGACCACCCATTTTTTGAAACAGAACTAAAAACGTCATAATGGCAGAGTTTGTACCTTCAAACACATGAAATGGTTCAAAATGGGATCACATCCTCTACCCGGCATGCAGGACAGCTGAATTGGGTGCACCTAATGCCAACAGCACGAGACTAATTAGAAATATAAGAACGCAAGGCTTTAGTGTTGGGTTTTTACAGAAATGTTTGGCGATTGACTAAGAATGCCTTGGAGATCGACCAGTCAATCGCGATCGACAAAATGTGAATGTCTATAAAAATATGTATTTTGAAATACCAATTACAGCTCTCGAAATTATCTTGTTACAAAATACATTGGACTGTAGTTCAGCCCAGTGTAATACCAATTACAAAATATTCAGAAGTAATTGAAATACATATTTCAAGTACATGCAACAGAAATACTGCCCATCTCTGGTTGTGCTTTCACTTCTCTGTTGAAACATTATCACCGAAGGGACAGTATAAACGTAATGGAAATGAGCCCAAGCTATTGTATTATTCAATAAATACTTTAAAAATACTTTATTTTGGACCAAGCTAAGTCCATCTGTATGCTGTGAGGGCTAGAATTCAACAGTTTAGTTAATATATCAAGATATACATTTTTATTTTGTATTAATGGTAAAGGAAAAGAGTCCCTATAGACCCATAACTCCCAGAAGTGTGTGTGTCATGACTCTTACGCACACACACGGCAAGCAATTTGGTTACGTTCCACATGCAGGTGGTGACTTTTCTAAAAGGGATCACAGAATCTAATTGGTGGAGAAGAGGTGACTGGGGGAGACCAGCGAGGGATCAAACCAAGCCATAGAGTTAGGAAAGAGAAAACCATTGTCATTTTTCAGTGGCCCCAATCCAGATGGGATTCATGTGAGTTATCTTGCTTCTCTTTGACATTTGAATCGTGGCACAGGCAGCCATTCATCCACACTCTCAGGACAAAGTCTCAAGGTCCAAATGTTAGGGGCTGAGGAGAGCAAAAACAATAGCCCACTTTTACTGTTTTTTATTCCAACCAACTAGGGCTCGAGACAATTCTTGGAGTTCTCTGCTTCAATTTGACATTTGACCTCACATAGACGTTTCCAAGTAAAGTCCAAGTAAACAATGCAACAATCAAGAACTACTCTGACAAAAAAAAGTGTATTATCTCCATAGCTGCTTATCGACACAATGGCCATGATATACGCCCACGCCATTGTCCTGAAACAATGCTAAGAGCAGAACAAGTTCAACGTGCAAAATGGCTAACAAGATTAGCATAGGCATCCCATAGCTTGGCATGTCAACAGGATGCTTTGATGCCACTCTATGCACCGGCATTGAGTTGGTTACCACGTTAGCAGCTTGAGGTTGGAGTTGAATTGGGCATTGTATTTTTGTAATTGCATAAGCTCAGTCATGCCTTTTTTTTTGTCCCATTCGGTAGGGGTGGGGAAGATGCCCTGAAACTTGTTGTGCCATCCTGTGTGGTCACTTAATGGGTAGGCATTTTGCAAGTGTGTGTGTCTGTGTGTCTTTGTGTCTTTGTGTGTGTGTGCGTGCTTGCTTGCATGTACTGATATGTGTGTGTATCCCTTGTTCATTGTTTTGCCAGTGTGTGTGCCCATGTGTGTTAACCTGTTTCCCTTTTCCCCTGGTCATGTACTGTATGTTGTACTAAGGTAACAACCAATCACATGGCTGATCTCTCCAAACGCCAAACGACAGAAACCCATTTCCTTCCTTCCTACGGCCCTGGTGACACGGGGGGAATAAATGTTACATAACACTGGGCTTTACCCAGTGGAATCCTACAATGCTTTGTGGCAGGCTAATCAAAGCACATGCAGATGAAGTCAAATTTCCATGGATAGAGGCTCAGGGAAGAGGCTCCAGGTTTGTTATTTTCCCAGGACAAGGGGATGTGATGACACTAATGTCGGGAGGGGGAGGAGGTGGCTGTGTAGATAAAGTGGAAATGAAGGGACTGAGATGGAGGAAGGGTAAAAAGGTGAAGAAAAAAGAGAGTGACATAAATACAGAGAGACAGACAGTGAGAAGAGAAGAGAAGTGCGTTCGAAATGAGTTAATGACTTTTGGTTTGTGCCCAAGTTGTGTGTCGAGTCCATCCCTTTAGGGGATGCGTTAATACTTTTATTTGAATGTGCATTGAGCCTTCTTCCTCTCAATCCATTCAAACCACACAATAACAGGGCAATCAACCAAGTGTCTCTGAAGACTCAGACTTAGTTTGTCTTAGTTTCTCTGTTGTCTTCTTTCTCCTTCCTTTGAGCACCTCCCATGCCTCTCTCCTGAAATATTGTGTATGTGTGTGTGTGTGTTAAGTAAGTGATGCGACGTGGTGCCCTCTCGTTGACAAAGTCCCCAGTTGGCACCTGACTCATTGTGCCAACCCCCCTGTGCCAACCGCTGCCCCATAGGCATCAACCTCCTAGTAGATTTTTGGCTCAGAAAATACACCTGTTCTCCATAGAGACCACATGAAGTCAATGTATGAGGCCCAAATGGCACCCTGTTCCCTATAGGGTTATATTCCCTGTACACACCTGACTAAATATGGAATAGGGTGTCATTTGGCAGCCCCTTCAAAATGCATTCAGGATAGATAGACCCTCGTTTCATGGCTTGTTTTCATGTGGTTTGATGTTGTAGAGACAGGGCTTTGTTTTAAATGTAGGCTATGAAATCTGGGTAAGGGAAATGTTAAGCTAATGTATTACCCTAGAGATAGGACAGTTAATATACCGGTAGGCTAGTTGAGCTAGACGGATAATGCAATCCCGAGAATACACACAAGCATACACAGACATATGCACAGGCACACACCCACACACACACTCAATAGAGGAAAGACAGTACTTTAAGTGTGCCTCTTGATTGACTTAAGATCCCAAATATTTTTGCTGTTGTTGTGTCACTGTATCAAAAGGGAACGTAGACGGAAGTGGCTTGTTGTTGCCAGACTCCTTGCTGATCTCATCAAACCAGTGATGACAATATCGTGCCACACCCATACTTCTTCTAAAGAACATAAAGAGTATGCAGGATTGGCTTACATTGCCCCCTTCATCAACTCAGAGTAGCTAGTCTGTCTATATCAGGGGACCTTTCTGAAGAGCTGCAGTGTACTGGGTGTACAGGCGTTTTATCCAGCTCTGCTCAAACAAAGTTTAGTTAATATAATCAGGTTTGTTGCATCAGGGTTGGAACAATTACGTTTAGATTAGTGAAGAAAAATCATGTCAATGATCGTGTAGGCTGTCATTGTAAATATACATTTGTTCTTAAACTGACTTGCCTAGTTACATAAAGGTTCAATACATGTTTTTTAAAGAAAATGTAAATGACACACACACACAGTTATTGTAGGGCTCCTGAGTGGCGCAGCTGTCTAAAGGCACTGCATCTCAGTGTACATTGACAGAATTCAGAACATGGGCCGTTCTTACAGTATTCTCCCTGTACACCAAGTCAGAACCATAGGATAAATAAAGGGGGCATATAAGCAAACAATGAAAGCGCTTAGAAAATTAAATGAAGACATTTCTCTAAAACAGGCTATTGGCTACATGTGCATCACCAAGTCAGAACAGCAGAATCAGTTAGGTGGGGGAAAGGGACCAAATTACACCTGGGATACTAACAGCTTACTACACAACATACACTTAGAATTACTTTCTTAGCTACAGTATACATCTCTCCCTGACATATTGCATCAGCATCATTCAAGCTATTTTTGGACTCCCCTTGTGCTGTGGTGACTTGAACAGCAAGGAGGCACGGCAATCCTTCATGGGCAAATGTTGTCATCAAACTTTGTCATCAAGGTCTGGTATTCTCTGGATTCATGGTATTTTCAAGACAACTGTGAACACTGAACATAAACCAGGTTGAATCAGGACATCAGTGATCTTCATGTCAGAGCTCTAGAAGGTGGTCCGAGTTCCCGACTTGGAATTCCGAGTTGGATGACCGTTCAAAATGTATTTTCCCAGTCAGAGCTCTGTTTTTTTCGTGTTCCCAGTCGTCTTGAACTCACTGTAGTCTGAGATTTCCCAGTTCCAAGTTACCAGTTGTTTTGAACACAGCAGAAGTCATGCTGGATTGACAGCATAGGTAATGTATTCAACCTTTTCTGTCCCTTCATGTTGAATGTTTATCCTTTTAAGCTTGGAAAACAGACCCTTAAACCCAGACATGGACAACATAGTGACTCCACTGAATAGCAGGCTCATTGTTGATTTTGTGATTTTTTCTTATTTTGACAAGTATTGAAAAGGATTTGCCAGTAGATTGTCGACTTGATTCATGATGATGACTGCTAGCTTGCTAGCTAAGATTTGGAAGGTATGTGGACATGATCAGTCCAATCAAAGCTACGGTAGATATAATGTGATTTGACATCCTTTTATCTGTGGCCAGTGACATTGAGCCTTCTCGGATGGGCACTTCTAATGTAAATCTATGGCAGCACCCAAGGGGCTTGCATTTTCAAGCTCTACCCAACGATGTTGCAGGACATAGTCTCCCCATGAGTGACAGAGCACTGAGCCAATCATGCCGCAACTAGAGAACATTACCAACCCCTACGCTCTAAATTTTCAGCTGGCTGCCCCACCACCACAGAAAGCCCTGAGCTAGACTGAAACACCTGCATTTTGGAGCTGGCTTGCTCAAGAAAGCAAAAAAGAGAACATGTTTGCATGGAACTATTAACTCTATTTTTTGTTTTACATTGTTTGCAAAACGACATGTGACATGTATTAATGCCAAAGTAACATGCTAAACAGGCCCACCTGCCCTGAATGACGGGTCACCACTGAACATGTTAATACAATTTTGAATTCGGAGCGACAGTTGGAAGGATAAGTATGGGTGTGGCACTCGATATGTTTGTCATCTCTGCGCTGAAATGGGGACAGTTGCTTCTTTTCATCAACAGCAGGAAGGAGAAATGGAGGGAAGGGAGTGGATGGTTGACAAGAAGGAAGGAAAGAGGGAGAACAGGTTAACCCAGTGAGTTCTGGTTGAAACTAGACCTGTGCCCTGAGGTGCTATCTAGGGCTGTGGCAGTCATGAAATTTTGTCAGACGGTGATTGTCAAGCAAATGACTGCTGGTCTCACGGTAATTGAGACATGAATTAACATAAACATATTTAGCATCTCCTGGCTTCCACGCATAACCTACAAGCCACTGATGCAGACCTTTGTAACATCTACATTTAAAAAAGTAATAATATATACAATCACAATAAATCCATTATTTATTTTAGACAGACCTAAAGAAACATAATATGAAGAAAATGTAGTCTACTTCAGAATAACAGTATACCATACTCTGAGTTGTCCTTATTTTAGGCCCTGATATGGCTATGTTATATGTGACCTACCGGCTCAATTCGGTCCTATGTAATAACAATTTAAATTGTTTTTTTTTTATATTGGATAAAAGTAGAAACTCAGAGCTATAAAATGTTATACCACCACACCATAGTTGAAGAACAATGGGAAAGTAATTCTGCTTTGAAAGTTGATAAACTTTCACCTCACATTTGAGAAAATGGCCTTTGAATGTTTTGGTACACCTCTTTTATTATATATATATTTGTTTACACCTATTGGAGGGCTCCTCTTTGACTACACCCATTCAGCATCATTCACATCCTCTTAAGCTTTAGCCCCACCCATCTCTTTAAGGATTCACATGTGAGGCTGAGGAGCAGGGTTGATCCGAGAAATCTGTCCTAACAACAGCAGTCAAGCACCAAAGCTAACTGGCTAACATTGGCTAGCTTGCTAGCTACTTCCAGACAAAAAGAAGACAACAGCTCACTGACCATTTTACTCACCCTAGCAGAGCTGGTTAGGCTGTTTTTATGTTATCTTGAACATTGGTGACTGCAACTATGCTGTTGGCAACAATTTAGTTATGCTTTTTTTGCCAACGTTCACTGTGACACCGGCCATATTCAACAGGTGTTAAGCGTTTGTAAATTTGTCAGTTATTCTGAGTTCTGGCACACTCAGACAAGAGTTCTCTGAAATCAGACTAGATAGCCAGAGTGAATTTATCAGCTACGTCTATCAACAGTTGTTGCAGTGACATCATGAACATTCTATTGAAATGGTTATTTGCATAGTGGAGTCTTTTGTTAAGACATGTAATTAGCTAGATAGCTAAACAATGAACCATAATCCCAACTAGTGACTTTACTACCCTGCATGAATCTGCAGGTACCTAACCAACCAGGTTCAATGTTAGCCAGCTAATATTAGGCTATACCTAGCAAAGCAAATGGCTCTGAGATACGAATAATATTACTACACAGATCATACACGTAAGGTTAGCTAGGGAGCCAGACAGCTAATGTTAGCTAGCTAGCTAACAGTACACTTTAACTTGAAATTAAAATGACTTTGACAAAATTAGAAACGTGTAATATCTGAAAATGTAGCTAGCCTGACAATCTTGCTCATATACATGGATGCACGCTTCTCCCTCTGCCACAGATGCCACGGTTGCCCTTAGTTTGAAGATGTAATCCCGAGACAGGTGTTTTCTCCATCCCCTTAGCTATCATACTCTAATTCCACTGATTTCAAAACTCCGTCCCCCAGAAAGTGGAGAGCAATAGACGATACATAAAAAAACATGTTAGACAGGATTACCTAGACATACAGACCCGGTCAAATAGACAGAAGAAGGTTATATGGCAAACCAATCCAAACTAATTCGGCATGTCCAGCCCACTCATTATCTCAGCCAATCATGGCTCGTGGGAAGGATGCCGCTTTTTCTGTGGCTAAACATACTAGGCTAATTTAAGAAATGTATTTGTATTTACAGATGGTATACAAGTTTGTTATTATTGAACGTTGAACGTTCACATGTTCGAGAAGGAATTTCTGTAAAAAAAAAGAAGCATTTTGATAATAAAATAAAGTTTACATTCAAACGGCTCTCCTGTGAAGTAGTGACCTGCGACATACGCCTAGTTTCCTGAAACGGGTCACAATGTGGAAAAAGTCAAGGGTCTGAATACTTTCCTAAGGCATTGTGTATACTTAATTTAGAGTTATTTATGCAACTTTATTTAGGATAAGAATGTTGGGCTATGTATTTGATTAGATTACATTCTAAGGCTGTATGATGTGACTCTAATGATGATTTGAAAAAAGTTTAAAGCTGCACACATTTCATCAGTCTCTCATTCACAATTTGACAAGCACTTGATAATATTCTCACCAAGCCTTGAAATTTGCAGTGGCATCTCCCTTGTGTGACCGTAATGCCCCTTAAAAAAATGCCATGCCTTTTGTGGTCAATGTGGCTGTTGTGCCCTTGGGCTGAATATAATAATTATAGTTCCCTTCTCCCAGCTGCACTGCTCCGAAGCACCTCTCACTCACATGGCTCTGTCAGATGTAGCTAATGCTCGTCACATGATTGGGTCCATCTCACAGGAATTTCAGCTAAGAAGTAGGCTACAAATCCAGGCTGTATCACAACCCGGCCGTGATTCGGAGTCTCATAGGGCGGCGCACAATTGGCCCAGCATCGTCCGGATTTGGCCGGTGTAGGTCGTCATTGAAAATAAGAATTTGTTCTTAACTGACTTGCCTAGTTAAATAAAGGTTAAATAAAAAATGTATACAAAATTAGTGAATAAAGACAGACACATGGGGGGTGCAACTGCACTCGTCCCTCTCATCGAATTCCGAGGCGCATATTGAAGAACTGTCCACATTTAGCCTACTTCTGGTCAGCCAACAAGATGAGTAGGCCTAACGAAAAGCAAAAGCACTAGCCTATGTCAATTTACTATCCGTTATAGTACAAAAGTTGACCTATGCTATTGGTCAGCTGTTCTTCTGTGCAATAAATACATTTTGGATACGGTTATTGTGCATTTTAAGTTGCATGTCTTGATTTACCTAATCCATATTAAATACACATTAGTGCATGTGAGAATCATTGCCTTAAACCAGAGTTCAACATAAACAGTCATATTGATTACCATGTCAATGGAGGCTTTGATAAAATGGGTCTATCCATATGATGTAGAAATTAGTAAAACTGAATCCGCGAAGCATTTAGAGGCACTGCCTTAAAGCCGGAGCCTCTAAATAAAAGGCTTTGGGATCAATCCTGAGGAACTCAAAAGAACAGAACACTGATGACAGATTTACCTCCACTGTCACTAGAAGCTGCACACGCTTGGAATCCGCCTAATTCCACCTGAGCTGTGAATCACGCAGGCTCAGATAAGGTCCTGGGTATCTGGTATCTGCAGGTTAATATGGTATTTCACGGTGAAGTGGCATTGCATATATTTAGTTAAGGCTGGTGATGTATGATTATTGGTTGTTTACTTTGCGTCAATGTAAATAGTCCGGGTGGCCATTTGATTAATTGTTCAGCAGTCTTACGGCTTGGGGGTAGAAGCTGTTAAGGAGCCTTTTGGACCTAGACTTGGTGGTCACCCAGGTGCAAAGAGGAGAAATATCAATGTTTGACAAAAAATCCAGCTCACCGATGTTCCTGTATGCTTCACAATGGATTTAATGGATTTCAAGCAATGTTTCTTTCCATAGACTTTCATTAGGCACCAAATGGAAGTGAACAAACTGAAACAGCAAGTGAATACCTGGACTTGTCCAATAAGAAACACTCATTTAATTTTTTTATTTGCACAGCAATTTAAAGCATTTTAAGTTGCATGTCCTAATGAACATGACCCAGGTTATTTTGTCTTCAAAGTAACATGGTACATTAACATACTTGTGTTTTATGTAATTCAACAGACTTAAACAATACATCAATGTGTCACAGTCACCACCTCAATAAAAAAAGAGAGGCCCCTCTTTAAGGCACCTTTAGTCTGTCAAGGATAATGTTCTTTTCTGAAAGGGCGTGCAATTGGTGGTGAGTTAGTGAGGGATTGATGGGGGAGGGCTGTTCCTGTCTTTCTGGTTGGTCCCAAACCAGACACTAAGGACAACCTATTGACAAATCACATGGTCAGAAAAGCAATGTGTGGCATCCTTCCTATAGCTTCCAGCATTCTTCCATGCTGTGTAATAAATGACACATGCGCATGCGTGCGTTTAAGCGGAAACACACACACACACACACACACACACAGTAAATACAAAGGAGATTAATTTCTCAAAGATAGTTCGGGGCTTTCCAATATAACCACTTTACACACACACCACACACGCTTACTTTCCACTCTGGGTCATTTACTGAATCCTGACTTACTCAAACTTTTGCGTAAATCCACTTTTGACATAATTACATGATTTTCGTAGAAGTTTTAGTTACATTGGCATATCTTGAGCCCTGAGTGAACTTGTGAAGCAATAGATGCATGCAAACAAAAAGCAGCCAGGTCCCACCAGATCAACTACAGTGTTAGACGTTTGTCCAGATCCCAAAGACATTGGGAGATGTCTTGTGCATGCATGCAATTCAATACTGTTCACTAGGGGCAAAGCGAGCGTCTATTAGTGTCTAGTAGGCTTGCTAGGGCATTGTAGATGGGATGGACGCAGGGTTTAAACTGTGGGCTATGGTTTTGAAGCTCATGGGTGCAATCCCAGTGCTAGGCACTTCTTTTTATTTCTATTTATTTTCTGTTTTAACCGCATTCCAAACCTTAACCCTTTACCCACTTTCACATCAGCATTGACATTTATCAATGGGTGTGGCTGGTACCTGTAACTGGTACTTTTGAGTACCTAATGCTCTGGAAGCTGTCAGATGACAAACCACCAACTGTCATTTTGGTATAGACTGTAGCTGCTTATAATATATGTGGAGGAGGTGTGTGTGTGCGTGTGTGTGTTTGTGTGTGTATAAAGGTATAGAGAGAGAAAAGGAGAGAGAAAAATAGGGAGATGGAGGCGCATAGAATGAGGGGAGGAAGAAGGAGGTAAGATGACGAGAGAGTAATTTAGATACCTCAGGAGATTCGACTACCCTCTCTTTTTAACACTCCCTTTTTCTCAACATAGCAATAAAGAAAATGTAATGGCTGGAGAGAGTGAAGGTATAGAGGAGGGAGGGGGAGACTCATGCAGAGAAACAGGTAGGAATTCCTCAGATGTCTGCAGGAGTAGAGAAAAGAAACATGTGGAGACTGGTTTCTTCCAGGGTCAGCTCTTACTGAAAAAAGATGTGCACAACATGTCCAAAACTGTTACACACTTGAACCTTGACATCCGTTAATGGCTGCCAAGGTAAACAGTGGCAAATGATGTACGGTGAAATGAATTCAATGTTTGCGTGGATTATGTGCATGTGTGGTTAGAAATATTCCCATGAGAGTTTAATTTAAAAATAGCAGCATAAAAATGGCATACATGTAATTTTTCAAAAGTTGCGATTACGTAGGAACTATTTGTTCTGGAAGAAGGTTGGAGATGTACTGTATACTGCTCATTATTGCATTGATTTATGTAAATTAAACTAAATTATAGATGCTATTGATATATATATATATATATATATATATATATATATATATATATATATATATATATATATAGTGTGTACATATGTTTTAATGCTGATACTTATGTTTGACAATCAAAAACAATTATAGTGTGCATGGTTTTGTGTTCAAGTGGTTCAAGTGATCATCCCATTCTTCATATGACCACCTTCCTAATCCTAACACTCTCCCATCTGTATTTCAGGAAGACAATGAGATCCCCTCCAGCGTGTTCCTCAAGGACTCCCCCAAGACCCCCCAGGCCAGCCAGCTGGAGGACAACGCCCCTGCGGCGCCTGCCCCGTCCGTCGCCGGCACAGACGCCAACCGCTCCCAGGAGGAGGGTCTCCATACCATCAGCTTGTCCTCCTCTGACGATGATGCTGGGGGTCACCACGAGGAAGACGAAGCCCTGGAGGAAGAGGCAACGCTGGGTCTGGGAGCAACCCGGCCCTCCGTAGAGAGATCCAGAGCAGACCGGCTGAAGCGCTCCAGTCTGAAGAAGGTGGACAGCCTGAAGAAGGCTTTCTCACGCCAGAGCATTGAGAAAAAGATGAGCAAGATCAGCACCAAGATTGTGCCGACAGCGAGCCGCGAGAAGATCAAGAAGAGCTTCACACCAAACCACCCAAAGAGCCCTGCCTCCAAGAGTTCCTCATTCAAGGTGTCGCCAATGACGTTCAATGTGAAGAAGATGCGTGGTGAAGGGGAGGAATCAACCCAGCCCGGAGGCTTGCCTAGCGGGCATGCCCACGTGGATATCCCTCCCCTGGGAAGCATGGATGGGGATCTGCCCCTGGCCGAGGTGCATTCCCAGGAAGTGCTGGGTGTGGAGGGAGGAGAGGAGCTGGCTAGTCCCTCTAGCACTGGGAGCGTAGAGGCCAAGCTGACCTTCAATGGAGAAGCAGGGGGCCTGGAGTGTCACCTGACCACTGATCGTCCGGCGGGGCTCGCTGTCCCGGAGCATGATGATGATATTGGAGAGGAGGAAGAGGAGGATGACGAAGAGGAGGAGCAGGAGAGCCCGGTGGAGGTGAAAGCTCCCATACCTTCTGCTACTGGAATCACTGTGGAGCAAGCCTCTTAATCGGATCCACCTCAACCTTTGCTCCTGCACATTCCCTGCCCTCTTTATATTACCATGCCAACAGTATAGTCATCCCTCCGTCTTTCCAAACCATGTTTCCGAGATATCTCCTAGACAGACACACATGCACACACACGCACTCATGCACACACATGGACACACACACACAATGTATATACACAACATTAAAGACGTGTCCTTAGCAGACCTATTCCTGAAAAAACTCAAGCTCCTGTGCCAGCGATACAGGCCATCCCCATGCAGCTCCCTTTCTCTGCAGCTCTCTTTCGACTCCAGTCCTGCATGTATTATTGATCCAGGAGATCCATGGGCTGATCCCAGATCACCAACCTCTCCTTTAGAGATCCTGAGTGACCCAGAGTTATCAAGAGTGATCAAGTGATCCTGCATCATTTGCTCCTGCCTGGTGTGTTTAACTAGCTACCCTTCTGTGGGGCTACCTTAAGAAAAGAACCAGTGTGCCAAGAGACTATTACTCACCTTCCCAACTGGAACCTTGCTTCTGTTTCAAGAGAACAGCACATCTCCAGTACACTGAGCCAACTATCTCTCTCTATTTGTCTGTCTCTGCATGGGCCTCTCTGTCTGTCTGACAGATAGTCTCTTTGTTCCTCTGCCTCGTGTGAATGCCGGTAAATCTCTGGCAAAAAAGGTAAAGCCCCACAGTTTGGGGATGGTAGCTTGTTGCCAGGCAGTCTGGGCATTGGTATGGTTGGTAGCTAGGTTTCTACAGCAAGGGTGGTGTAAGGCTGAAGGGATATAGGGCTGTAATATGTCCAAATGCTCTGCCTGAAAATAGCTTCTTATCTTCATCAATGATATTTTTATTATTTCAGAGAGCGGGTTCAATGTAAGAAGGGGGATAGGGAGGAAGTACGACCAGAGAAGAAAAGTCGTTTAGAGTGTTCGGATGAGTCAAATACATGTGGCAAATGCGGTGTGCTTCATTTCGCTTATAATAAAACCATTGGAATAGTCCCAAAAAGTGCAAACTCTGCACCTCAGGCATGTGGGTGAAGCTGAATCAAGCACACCTCAGGTATTTGAATGTTTGTGATACATGTATTTGACCCATGTCTTGATGGTAACCACACAACCTGAGTGCAGGGTAAAAAAAGAGCCATATAATTGAGGCAGTTTTGTGCCATCCCTACCTTAGTTTATTTGCCATAATAAATACTCACCAGAGCAGTGTAAAAAAACAGCTTGAAAGTAGTTAATGGTTCACTAGGTACAGACCACACCTCGAATATTTGGAGAGAGTAAGTTGAAATAGCTGTCTTGTGTTAACGTCTACTGGCGTCTACCTTAAGGCTCTACATACGGGGACTTTCCTAAACCACCCTATATCAGGGCAATTCTAATCTTATGTGTATGTACATATTCGATTATGGGATTATCAGTGGGTATAATGATTTATATAGAATCATACATGTTTGTTGAATACTGTCAAACTTTATCGGGTACTGTCTCCTGAGTATTTTACTTCCATAATATTATAGTCTAACAATGTGGACTTTTGGAGTTGATCACTCACATAAACAAGGTTTGAATAGCATAAACAAGCATTTACACATTCTTATATGGTTGAAACACACACATGCACACACAAAACCTTAAAGGAAGACTCCACCCAATATCTATTTTGGTATTTGTTTCATTAGTCCATTGTTGATATTGTCCCAAAATGCTTTGCATGTCAGCAATCAAGTTAAGATATGTCAAAATACAGAAATACAGCGGGTATGATGATTGGTGGAATTTTCCTTAATAAACTAGCACACATTTACAGAGGCACCCACACAGACATTCACACACATGCTCCTGCATGCACGGAAGCCTTGAAACTTAGGCCTACACAAGCTGGTGTGAGTAATTGCTGTCCGGGAGCGAGGAATTCCTGCATGTTTTAGAAGATAAGAGTGATAGTGAAAGATTCCATTCCTTTAAATTCTCTCCTTTTGGAATCTACTTGCTCGTATCACTAAGGGAGGATAGTTCATCTAATCTATGTGCAGCACTTGCCACTAACTTGTGGCTACTGTTTATATGGTTTCATATCCATAAGATGGAATGGAATTTAAAACCCTCTGTGGGGAGTATATACAGTATCAGCCTGAACTTCATGGTTAGCATCCCCTGGCCTATGCCTTTCTGATGACAAGTGCCTTGCAACCAGTCAGTGCCTAGTACACACTTAGTGGCCTCCAAAATATATAGGTGTCTAATGAAATGTAAGTAAAAACAGAATAAAACCATTAAGCAGATGATGTATTGTATGTTATTTCTCAGTTGAGAGAGAGATCTTGAAGAAAAGGAAAGAGAGAATGAGAGGCAGAGCAGAGAGGCATTCCTGGGTTTGACATATGACTCTTTGGCAGCCCATTTTTTCATGCCCTACCCTCTCTGCCTGGACGTGGCGGCAGGGGGAACTGGGGCCCTCATGGGCCACAGGTGTGTTGCCCCCAGGGAGGCCCCTGGGCACTGGCTCACTAGGAAGGAGGGGAGGAAGGGAGGGAGGAGGATGAGGAGGATACGGAGGGTGATAGAGAGTACCTGGGCAGGGAGGGCAGGGAAGGGGAGGGGTGAGGAGGGTAGATGAGTTAGAAAAACATTGGTTTTGGACAGTGGGAGTAGAACAGAAAATGGGACAGGTTGAGTCCCGATTCTCCACACTCAGTGTCATGAATTTAAAAATTGTGAAAACTCCCTCCAGCTAATGCCAACACGAATTCAATTATTTGAAATCCATGATTGGAGAATAAGGACCCGTGTTTTGAGAGGAGGTATAAATTGAAGAGAGATATGTCCAACTGTTTGCGCACCGGCATGGCCTTACATTTTTTTAACCACAAACTCTTTCTATCTATCCATCACAGAGACATCTCCTCCTCTTTCTCTCCCTGTTGCTCTCTCACACAAACGCACACACACATTTTCTCTCTCCCCATTTGACTCACACTCATCTTTTTCTCACTCTCTTCTAAAGCGCAGCCAATCTCCAATCAATGGTGTGTATTCATGGATGCCAAGGGAAGCCAGGCTTCCCCCCACACAAAATGTACCAATAAAAAAATATAAAATCAAAATTATTATCTTTTGTCTCTGTGTTTCATAACTTTCCTTCAACACGCAATTCACAGGAGAAAGCATCCCAACGAGCGAAACAGCACCCATCTGTATCTCTACGTGTGGGCCATCTGATGCTATCTGGTCAAAATGAGTATTACATTGTTGCCGCCTATAACATTGAATACAATGGAAGCCAGCGAGAATTGGCCTCCCTTGATAAAAAAAAGTACAAAACATTTGCCAATCAGCATTGAGCTGAGCTGAGCAAGCTCAACTGTGAATTGTCCTGGTGCACCAAAAAAAAAAGTGTCAAGGGAAGACAGCTTGGATTTTGGCTTGACTCAAATCAAATCGCATTGAGAGCATACGTCATTGACAGAAATAACTTCAATTGTTGCATCTGGTTGTGTTGTTGTCATCCGGTGGCTAACTAGCTAAAATTGGCACGTTCCTAAATTAGCCATGGATGGATAAAGGAATTTGGACTTGTGGTTGTACTTAATTCTCTGTACTGGCCAATGATAATAATGGTGATTCTGATCCAACCATTAACTCATACATTGTTGTGCCCCTGGCTTGTGAGGATGGAAGTTCAATATGTAGCTAGATGTAGAAGGCTAATGCTAACTAGATAATGTTGCCCATGAATTTAGGCAAGCAAGCAAGCATTTTAGCCAGGTAGCCTAGGACAACAAAAAATAAAGTGTGCACTGCATGACTGATAGACCGTTTCATCAACATGAAAGAGAGGAGGATGGCATTGGCATTTCTCTACAAGTAGGGTGAGTCAACATGTTTTTCTACTTGCACGAATGCACACACACACACACGCACACAGAAATCAGAATCATGGACAGCCACATCATATTTAGCTTATGTTGATTGGACTAAATTGTTTTTGGTATATTTTAGTTGTCACTGTATTACACGAAGCAGGGGTCATTTGATAATGTTGAAATGTTGAAGTTGAAATGGTGCTGGAATAGTGGAGGCAGTGCTTTTCTGCCACTGTTTTCTTATTGTTTTGCCCTTTAGGCCTATATATTATGGTCGCAAGGCATATAAATTAACAGGTTAAAGAGCAAACAACGCAGTTAGCACAACACATAGGTTGTAATATGGCTTTTTGGAGGGGGGGGGGCTTCTACTTACTTAAAAGTGTAAAATATCATGGCATTGCAACCAGAGCAACCATTTGTCATATTGTCAAATCAAATCAAATCAAATTTATTTATATAGCCCTTTCGTACATCAGCTGATATCTCAAAGTGCTGTACAGAAACCCAGCCTAAAACCCCAAACAGCAAGCAATGCAGGTGTAGAAGCATCAAGACATATGTCCTGGGTTCACACGTCCCAGGTGAACACATGAAATTCCACTCTTGATCCAAAAGTTGAACCCTACACCGCACAATTATATGCATCCAACGTAATGAAATTGAAATGTTGTCAGTCATTACGGAGGTCTGGTAAACAAAGAGTGTGATGTAAAAATATGTTTTTCTAATCAAAGCTTTAGAGGGAAAGAAAGGCAAGAAGAGTTTCCTAGAAATATCCCATGGTGTATCATTGTCTGATGAAAAAAAAAAATTTGAACAATGAACAATGGAACCTATGGTGGAGGGCAATGCCATATTTACACATCATATAATGAAATGATAAACCTCCTATCTGGAATAAAGTAGGGGACAGTGGGGTAAGTTGAGAATTAATCTTTACATGCAGCATCACTCCGTCAAGGGAACATAGTTTTTCCCAACAATTAGTCCGGGCATGGACTCCACAAGTTGTTGAAAGCTTTCCACAGGGATGCTGGCCCATGTTGACTCCAATGCTTCCCACAGTTGTATCAAGTTGGCTGGATGTCCTTTGGGTGGTGGACCATTCTTGATACACAGGAAAAATCTTTTGTCTTGCTCAGTCACTCTGTGAATGGCACACATACACAATCTATGTCTCAATTGTCTCAAGGCTTTAAAAAAATCTCCTTTAATCTGTGTCCTCCCCTTCATCTACACTGATTGAAGTGGATTTAACGAGTGACATAAATAAGGGATCATAACTTTCACCTGGATTCACCTGGTCAGTCTTTGTCATGGAAAGAGCATGTGTTCCAAATGTTTTATTCACTCAGAGTATATTTCAGCATGTCGTATATCCCTGGAAATAATCAGAATTCAAGTAAACATTGCACAAATAAAGTGGTCCCTTGGCAAAACTTACGCCAGGTACCCTGTGTACAGCATGGTATGTGCTTATGTGGGGGATTTTCTTCATCTATAGATGTCACAGTACTGAAAAAAGTGTGTACAATATGTGTACAATATGTAGAGGTTGTGATTCAAATGTGATTGTTATTGACGTTTTCTAGTTTTCCAGTGCTTTTCAATAAGCTTCATAGTGCATTGGGGTAACTCACCCCACCTGCCACCACTGTGTACAGTAGCAGCACCAACCTGGGTGATGCACAGCATCCATTTAATGGCAGGAAATCTCACCACACACATCGGCTCTCACGGTGGAAGAGGTGAATGTCACAGGTAAGAAGTCCGATTCATGGAGTACTAGTTTTGTTACTACAAAACATATGTTTTTTAGATGATACCTTATTTAGTCATAATTTCACCCAGTTGTAATCCCTCAAGCCAAATAAGTTATTTCTCCATGGCAGAAAACTCTTAGCAACGTTTGCTGTAATGTATTTTTTTCCCATACAGTGTATTTTTAATTGATACGCTTGAGTTTAGCATCACAATAGGCAAATAAAGATTGTAACTGCTGGAGTCTGTCATTTGTGTTTCCTTAATTGCCACAGCAAGTCCTGTATTAAGCTACTGATTTAGGATCAGTTTATAACACCTCAATCTTCGCTTAAACCATTGGTGATGCAACAGGATCAGTGCTCTTCAAGATTGTTGAATCTTAAATCTTAAATAGAAATGTACTGATACTTTTTTGCTTAATATTTTCCCTTCTAGTGTCAGTTCTTAGAAATGCAGCTCTGTCAGACATGACAGAGGCCCAGTGGACTAGTGGAAGAGAGAGCAGAACAAGAAAGTGATTAAAGGTATGCCTACTGATCAAGCTACAGCAGAGATGTAGCTTCTCATATATCCATCTACAATAAGTTCTTGTTGTCTCCCTCTCTCAAACAGGCTGTCAGTTCAAGTCTGCCTGCGGACTCTCTGAGAATCCCAAACAAACCCCTTACCCCTACCAACTTGCTCAGAAGGCCCAGTGCTGTCACGAGTTGCTGACGAAACTGGGGTTGACTTCCAGAAATTGGTGAAGAGATCAATGAACCCATCAACTTTGGGACACACTCGTGACTTGAATGAGTATAAATATAGCTCCACAGTGATGAGACTGCGATGTTGACATGAGGGAGACACCAGAAATGTAGCCAAACTTAATTGAGGCTAAACACCAGTCATGTTTGACAAATATAATGTTAAACAACGTTATCGGCTTGATTCTGTCGACATAGGCAAGGCACGGTTTGTTAAGATCAAATGGTCACAAGAACGAGAGAACGGGCAGTGCCAATTGCGCATAGCACATCACCCACCTTGCAATCTGAGTGGAGGGAATACAGTACCTGCAAGTTTTATGTAATTTTTTGAGGCATGTCTTACCTTGTTTCAAAGTAGCCTAACCAAAATCTGACCATAGTCTAAACATTTCCTCATTAACATTATGCCATTGAAACCAGCATTTTATCTTGTTCTGTTGGTTTTCAAATACAATGTATTTTCGATGTCCAGAAGCCAAACACACAATCCTAATCATATTAACAACCCATCCTAGTTGTTAGATCTTCCCTCTTTTTAAATTTCTCACAAATATTAGTGTCTCTGTCACATGAAACCACTCGCATTTGAGGTGCCGGTGCGCTTTAAGAAATTGTTTTCCTGGTGGTTGCATTTTTGGGACATCCGTGCGTAGCCTATAGCGGTATGCGGTATGCGATTGCTGCACTTCTAATGTGAACAAACAATAGTTAGTCAACATTTAAAGCTAAACATTTTGATCTGTTGTATCTGCTGCGTGGGTGCTGCTTTTTAACATCTACAGGGTTTGTATAAAATTAGAATTTTTCGTCCCAGAACTGTCCTAGTCTGTTTTGAACAGCTCATTACATGTTTTTTTTATTAACGCCGGGATGATAAAACCTGCTTCACCCAATGTGGTATGGATCTGCTATTTTCTTTACTTTAGAACCGGAACCCCCAACAGAAGCTAGCCAGCTAACTAGCTACTAGCTAGTAGTCAGCTATCCACTGCTAGTGGTCATCAGCTAACCTTTAGCCCTGAAAACTGCCAGTCTGCACAGCGAGATTCAACCCAGAGCTTACCCGACTCTTTTTGCCCACATCTCCGGAGTCCTACCGCAAGCTCTGAACCTTTTCACCTGGATAATCGCAGCTAGCTAGGTGCTATACGAGTGGCTACAAGTGGCTAATGTCTCTGTCCCGAAGGAAGCACCAATTAGCCTGGAGCTAGCCTATGCAAGGCCCATCTCCCGGCTGGCTGAAGAGGTCCATAAGCCACTCCTTGGGCTACAATACCTATTTTGCCAATTGACCTGGATCCCTTTTACTGCCGATACGGAGCCCCGCAGATCCTTCACGACTGGTCTACCGTAATCCGCCTGAGGGGGTTCTCAACAGGCTCCTCCGTCGTGACGTCCCCTGAATGCCCACCTGCTAACCAGCTAGCCGTGGCATGCTAGCTGTCTAGAGAATATCGGACTGTTAGCTGAAGAGGTCCATCAGCCAATTTTCTTGGGCTACAATACCTATTTTGCCAATTGGCCTGGACCCTTTTACTACACGGAGCCCTGCCGATCCATCTCGACTGGTCTGCTGACGTAACTGTCTGAAGGGGCTACAACTGACTATCCGTCGTGACATCCCCTAAGGCCTTTCTACTGGCCAGCTTTCTACTGGCCAGCAGCTTTCTACCCCGACCCGCGAGCTGTCTGAATCGCCGTGTCTCCAGCCCGCCAAGCTACTCATTAGACCCCATGATCACTTGGCTACGCATGTCTCTCCCTAATGTCAATATGCCTTGTCCATTGCTCTTTTGGTTTGTGATTATTGTCTTATTTCACTGTAAAGCATCCAGCCCTGCTCAATATGCCTTAGCTAACCTTTTTGTTCCACCTCCCCCACATGCGGTGACCTCACCTGGTTTAAATGGTGTCTCTAGAGACAAAACCTCCCTCATCGTCACTCAATGCCTAGGTTTACCTCCACTGTATTCACATCCTACCATACCCTTGTCTGTTCATTATGCCTTGAATCTATTATTCCGTACCCAGAAACATGCTCCTTTTACTCTCTGTTCCGAACACACTAGACGACCAGTTATTATAGCGTTTAGCCATACCCTTATCCTACTCCTCCATTGTTCCTCTGGTGATGTAGATGTTAATAAATCCTGTTTGGGCTAAGGGGCAGCATTTTCACTTTTGGATGAAAAGCATGCCCAGTGTAAACTGCCTCCTACTCTGTCCCAGATGGGAATATATGCATAGTATTATTACTGGTGGATAGAAAACACTCTGAAGTTTCTAAAACTGTTTGAATTATGTCTGTGAGTATAACAGAACTTATATGGCAGACAAAAACCTGTGAAGAAATCCAAACAGGAAGTGAGAACTCGATTTTCAAAACAGTGCCATTTGAAGTCCATCTAAGTTATGGATGTGCATGCACTTCCTAGGGCTTCCACAAGTTGTCACCGTCTTTAGATTCTGGATGTATGATTCTACTATAAAGGAGGGGCTCATAGGAGCTCTTTTACTGAGTGGTCTGGCAGAAAGCCTCGGTCTCATTGCGCCCGGTCCTAGTGATAACAAGTTTTAATCCAGCCAAAGCAGCTCACAGATCACTACCTCATCCCGATACAGTTTTTTTTCTTTGCTCCTTTGCACCCCAGTATCTCTACTTGCACATTCATCTTCTTCACATCTATCACTCCAGTGTTTAATTGCTAAATTGTAATTATTTCACCACTATGGCCTATTTATTGCCTTACCTCCCTAATCGTACCTCATTTGCACACACTGTATATAGACTTTCCATTGTGTTATTGACTGTATGTTTGTTCATTCCATGTGTAACTCTTTGTTGTTGTTTGTGTCGCACTGCTTTGCTTTATCTTGGCCAGGTTGTAGTTGTAAATGAGAACTTGCTGTTAACTGGCCTACCTGGTTAAATAAAGGTGAAATATAGATCAAAAATAAATGATGGGATGCCTATAATTTCAAGCCTTGAGTCACTATAACAATTGTGTGTTTATCATTTTGAATTATGTCTATTGTACTTTGTCTAAAACGACTATTGATGTGCCTGTTTAAAGTGTGCATTTATGTTTTCTCCTAATTTTGCACCTCTCATCTCGTTCTTGACCATAGGACTGGTGCAGGTGTTTCAGCCTGGCTCAGTGATTTCTGTGGTGGTGGGGTAGCCAGCAGAAATACAGAGCGTAGGGGTTGGTAATGTTCTTTAGTTGCGCCATGATTGACTCAGTGTTCTGTCACTCATGGGACACTACGTCACTGCAAAATCGATAGGGAGAGCTCAAAAAATTCAACCCCCTTGGGTTCTGCTGTATATTTACATTAGAAGTGCCCAAGAAGGCTCAAGGTCATTGGCCACAGATACAATTAAGTCATATCAAGTTAGATCTACCGTAGCTTTGATTGGACTGATCATGTCAACATCATACTTTCAAAATCTTAGCTAGCAAGCTAGACAAGCAGTCATCATGATGAATCAAGTCAACAATCTACTGGCAAATCCTTTTCAATCCTTGTCATTTGAAGACAAATTATATATGACACGTATCACATAAACATCACACAACAAGTTGGAAATCGCAAATTCAACAATAAGTGGTTTGGAAGGAATCACTGGCTAACTGCAAGCATTGCAAAGCAATCAGTAGCCTGCTATTCAGTGGAGAGGGTGTATGGTCCAAGTCTTGGTTTAAGGGTCTCTTTTTCAAGCTGTAAAAGGATGAACATTCACATGAAACACCATGGGCCTGAAAAGTTTGAATACATTGGCCATGCTGTCAATCAGCATGACTTCTGTGTTCAAAGCCACTGGAAACTCAGAACTGGGAAATCTCAGACTTCAGTAAGTTTAAGACATCTGAAAAAAAACTAACTCTGACTGGGAAAATACATATTAAATGGTCATCCACCTCTGAATTTGAAGTCGAGCTAACATTAGCCATATAGCTGTCTAACTAACATTAGCCAACTTGCTGGCTAGCTTTATGGGTGTTATGACATGAGTATGAAATTGTAATTCGTATTGATTAATGTTTTAGGGGCTCCTGAAACAACCAGCAAACCAAGGTGTTGTCTTATGAAACAGTGGATGTAAAGAATCTAGCTAGCTAAAGCATGTTACCTCCCTATATGAAATCCAAGATGGTAACCAATCAGTCTGTCCGTTTGTATCTGTGATCATTGAGATCAGAGTTGTAAGAGTTTTTATGTTAATGACCCTGATCCTGTTTACGGAGGAATGTAAATGCCTATTTTTTAGGCTGGATCGTGTTGTGTTGTATGTTTTAATTATGTAATGTATTGATTGTTGCTGCCTTCTTGACCAGGTCTCCATTGAAAAAGAGACTCTGGGTCTCAATGGGCTTTTCCTGGGTAAAAAAAAAGAAAAAAGAAAAGTACTGCAAATTGAATGTACAATTTTGCAAGCTTGCCTTGATGATATTTGCCATGCAATGCAGCTGAAGTAACGTAGCTAGCTAACTATGTTCTTGCTTATTGTGCAGTGGGGGATAAAAATACCTGTATGCCTATGGATGTGTAACTAGGTATGTAGCCGGTCTGTGTATGAATCATTAAACGTTTAATATACATCTTAGTTCAGAACCTAGCTATGAACCTCAGCTATCATAACCAGTTGTATTAACTTCAAAACAGTCTGAATGCCATTAATGAAGCCTACATATTGAGTAGAATATAATGACTTTGTGCCAAGGATGCAAGTTGTATACACATGTAGTTATTACCATGCATGAGATCCCCACATTGTAGCCTGTACATTTCATATATTCACTGATCATGTACTCTACCTTGGCAAATAAAGGTGCAGTTCAGGTATGAATGTCTTGGAGATTCTTTTTCAGTCATATCCAATACCAGGAGTATCACATTTCAGTCTTTGAATGATGCTGTGTCTGCATGTCTTTCACTCCTCAGTATCTCTACTTGCACATCTAGCACTCCAGTGTTAATGCTGAAATGTAATTATTTTACCTCTATGGCCTATTTATTGCCTTACCTCCCTAATCTTACTACATTTGCACACACTGCACATAGACTTTTCTATTTTGTTATTGACTGCATGTTTGTTTATCCCATGTGTAACTCTGTGTTGTTGTTTGTGTTACACTTCTTTGCTTTATCTTGGCCAGGTCGCAGTTGTAAATGAGAATGTGTTCTCCACTGGCCTACCTGGTTAAATAAAGGTGAATGAAAAATAAATGAATAAAAATGTATGTATTACAATTTTACACTACAACAGTTTTTACCAATCAGTGGTTACACATTGTAACTATGCAATAGACAAGAAAAATGATTTAACTAGTTAAAGGCTGATTTTTTTTATTCATCTATACAGAAATATAATTTATAAAGAGGGCAAAGATAACTGAACTAAATGACTAAAGCCCTGTAGCATTCACTTCTGTCATCATGAAGTGCTTTGAGAGACTTGTCAGGGATCATATCACCTCCACCTTTCCGGCCACCCTAGACCCACTTCAGTTTCCATACCGCACCAACAGGTCCACAGACGATGTAATCACCATCCCACTGCACACTGCCCTATCCCATCTGGACAAGAGGAATACCTATGTAAGAATGCTGTTCATTGACTACAACTCAGCATTCAACACCATAGTACCCTCCAAGCTCATCATCAAGCTGGAGGCCCTGGGTCTCAACCCCGCCCTGTGCAATTGGGTCCTGGACTTTCTGACGGGCTGCCCCCAGGTGGTGAACGTAGAAAACAACATCTCCACTTCGCTGATCCTCAACACTAGGGCCCCACAAGAGTGCGTGCAAAGCCCCCTCCTGTACACCCTGTTCACCCACGACTGCTTGGCCATGCACGCCACCAACTCAATCATCAAGTTTGTAGACGACTCAACAGTAGTGGGCTTGATTACCAACAGCGACGAGACAGCCTACAGGGAGGAGGTGAGGGCACTCGGAGTGTGATTTCAGGAAAACAACCTCTCACTCAAAGTCAGCAAAACAAAGGAGATGATCGTGGACTTCAGCAAACAGCAGAGAGAGCACCCCCCATCCACATCGAAGGCACAGCAGTGGAGAAGGTAGAAAGTTTTAAATTCCTCAGCGTACACATCACAGACAAACTGAAATGGTCCACCCACAGACAGTGTGGTGAAGAAGGCGCAACAGCACGTCTTCAACCTCAGAAGGCTGAAGAATTTTGGCTTGTCACCCAAAACGCTGACAAACTTTTACAGATGCACAATCGAGAGCATTCTGTAGGGCTGTATCACAGCCTGGTACGGCAACTGCACCGCCATCAACCGCAAGGCTCTCCAGAGGCTGGTGCGTTCTGCACGACGCATCACCGGGGACAAACTACCTGCCCTCCATCACACCTACAGCACCCGATGACACAGGAAGGCCAAAAAGATCATGAAGGACATCAACCACCCGAGCCACTGCCTGTTCACCCCGCTATCATCCAGAAGGCGAGGACAGTACAGGTGCCTCAAAGCTGGGACCGAGAGACTGAAAAACAGCTTCTATCTCAAGGCCATCGGACTGTTAAACAGCCATCACCAACATAGAGAGGCTGCTGTCAACATACAGACTCAAATCTCTGACCACTTTAATAAATGGACTTAATAAAGGTATCACTAGTCACCTTAAATATCGCCACTTTAATAAAGTTTACATATCCTACATGAATCATCTCATATGTATATACTGTTCTATACCATCTACTGCATCTTGCCAATGCCTATCATTAGTCACTTTAAATAACGGCACTTTAATAGTGTTTACATATCCTATGTCACTCATCTCATATGTATATACTGCTCTATACCATCTAAAGCATCTTGCTTACGTCGCACGGCCATCGCTTATCCATATATGTATATGTACATATTCTTATTCCTCCCTTACATGTGTGTGCATATGCTCACTCACACCAACAGATGTACACACAGACATGTTATTGAGCTGAAAACTTAGTCACTTTGTGCATTTCTCTTTCAGATCTGCCATGCACTCCACCACTGCCTGACAGCCTCACCCAGAAGTGCATACTCTGGGCCTATCAAGACTCACACACATTATCCACAATGTAAATAAGTTGTAATTACTTGTTTATTTAATGTTTATTTTATTTTATTTTACGATTGGAGATATGTACTCCTTCATATCCATTCTTAATATCTACATATTACTCAAAATATCTATCAAATCAAAGTGTGATTGATAATATTGTAAAAGACTATGGCTTAATGTGGACAGTTCGAGGAAACTGTGTACTTTTTTTCTGAGTTGAAATACAATTCTCCCTCTCGCACACATATTAGACCCAATGTAAATCAATTGTAAAAACATGTTTATTTTATGTATGCTCCATTTTATTTTAGGAAAATATCTGCAATAAAGTACATTAACAGTTAAAGCAATGTCTTTGGTTTATTGGATATTTCTCTGAACACAATGTGTGACCAGAAGGAAGTTGGCAGACCTGCAACCCTTGGACTGTGTGTAGGTAGAGGGATGGGGGGATGGGGAGGGATGGGGAGAGGGAGGGATGGGAGGAAGAGTGCAGTTTAAAGGTTTATCATTAATAACTGACACAATTCTATAAATAACACATATTATAATAATAATACATAGTGACCAATAGTTACTGCATTGTGATTGTTTAGTGTTTTATTTACTCAATCAAGTAGTGCCAGAAGGAGGAATCGAACTGGGTCTTAAAAGCAGAAGATCAGGTCAAATAAGGTCAACAAAATTTCCATTAAAGCTATTCATGACTGGACCCAGAGGAAAAGCAGAGTACTGTGAGCCAAAAGGTTGAGAGATCTAATCCCCGGTGAGGATATGTTGAATGATAATTACTGTATAAATGGACATGCACAATGTAATCATGTGTCAAACATCCACATTGAAAATACTGTATCAGTATCTCTTGTTATTTAATTTTTTTACATTCATTTAACTAGGCAAGTCAGTTCAGAACAAATTTGTATTTAAAATGACGGCCTACCTCGGTAAAACCCTCCCCTAACCCGGACGATGCTGGGCAAATTGTGCGCCACCCTATGGGTCCCCTGATCACGGCCGGTTGTGATACAGCCCGGAAACGAACCAGGGTCTGATCTCTAACCTTACTAACTGTCACGCACTGGTCTAAGTATTTTGTGTTTTTCTTCATGTATTGGGTCAGGCCAGGGTGTGGGGTTTTTGTATTGTGGTGTGTTTTGTGTGTTTTGTCTTGGGGTTTTGGTGTGTATGTATTGGGATTGTAGCTAGTGGGGTTATCTAGCAAAGTCTATGGCTGTCTGGAGTGGTTCTCAATCAGAGGCAGGTGTTTATCGTTGTCTCTGATTGGGAACCATATTTAGGCAGCCATATTCTTTGAGTTTGTCGTGGGTGATTGTCCTTAGTGTTCTTGTTCCTGTCTATGCGTTAGTTTCGGTTTTCGTTACGTTCTTTGTTTTGTAGTGTTTTGTAGTGTTTTGTGTTTATTCGTGTTTCACGTTATTCATTAAACATGGATCGCAATCTACACGCTGCATTTTGGTCCGACTATCCTTCACACCTAGAAAACTGTAACACTAACAGACAAAGAGCTATGGATGGATCAGTGGTTTATCAACCAGGGCCTGGTTTGGCAACAGTAACAAGATGCGATGTATAATTATTTGGTTTTTGGGAGGGGGTACATAAATGTTCCTGCATGTTCTAGAACATAAACTACCAGTCAAAAGTTTTTGAACACCTACTCATTCAAGGGTTTTTCTTTATTTTCACTATTTTCTACATTGTAGAAAAATAGTGATGACACCCAAATGATGAAATAACACACATGTAATCATGTAGCAACCAAAAAAGTGTAAAATAAATCAAAAATACTTTACATTTGAGATTCTTCAAATAGCCACCCTTTGCCTTGATGACAGTTTCTTGGAACGGGAACATTCCTATGAAAACGTTAGTTAATTATCGAATGAGATTCTTCAGGGAATGTTCTTTAGAGTTGTGGCAACGTTTGCTGTTCGCTGAGTGTAGCTTTTCAGAGCAGTCTTTTTCAGCTGGTTTACAAGGTGCTATGGCACCGATACCTATGACGGGTGGGTTTCTTATCCATTTCTTATGCGTAGGGTCCAGCACTGGGTGCCAGCCGTTTACCAGTACTCGTCTTGCTGCCTAAACCGAGTGAGTCTCATTGTGACAGAAGTACCCCCAAAGTGGCATAGCCAATTGGATTACGTCACTGATTGCCAGAGCGCCCGAATCCAGAGTAGACCGGGCTTCAGGCAAACCTCGGTATATAAACACAGTTGTGAGTACCCAAAGTTCCACAATGTTCAAGGGTACAAGAATTGTTGCGTCTCCCACATGTGGGTTCAATGAAAAGTGTCCCTTCTCCAGATTCAGACACATGGTGGTCGAGACTGGTGGAAAGGGAAAAATAACCAATCTCTCCCAGTCCACAAGGTGGCGTCCCACCCCTTCAGATGGCACCTAACGGTTGCTATTGTCTGCTCCAACCAATGGCGTGCATGCGCAGTGTTCATGCTCCGCATCATGCAAAATGTTATGTCTGGGTACAGGCTCCAATTTTTGGCTCTTCCCCGCGCTTTTGTGGCGTCATCACTTTGACTGTTCCCGAGGCCTCAGTGCCTGTTTTGGCGTCTCCAGACGCCAGCAATCCGAGTGGTTTCTATGTCAGATCCAGGACCGCTGGTACAGCCAGTATTTCCTGGTTCCAGTATTTCCTGGTTCCTTCTAGACTTGTGTCTTCAGCAAGCACCTCAGCGTCCATTAATTCAGAATGCTCATGAGCCACCACCGGCTATTACAATTGACTGGCTGTAGGCAAAAAGTTTTACACACATACTGCACATGCTGGTGTCCCAAACCAGAAAAATAGGTGTCTTCCGTTTCGGGGTCTCGAGCGAGACTCACTCGCAAATCACATTTTTCTATCCACACAGGGGGTGTCCAGGTTCTGGCTCTGATAAGACCAATTTCGGCTGTATCACGCAGTGCGTTTCCGCCAGTGCCTACGCCTACTGGGGATGATGGCTTCTGTGACAGAAGCCGCTCCCCTGGGGCTATTGTTGTTGCAGCCTTTTCAGTGCAAGGTGCTAGTCGCTCACCTAAACGCATCTCCCAGCCTAACCGCTTGCTTCTGGTGTCGGGGGTACGGTGGCAGACCAACTGTTATTGTCATGGGGACTCTAATGAGTTCAGTTTTACTCTGCAGGGTGATCACGACAAATGCATCCCCTAGAGGGGGGGGGGGGGGGTATGGACAGCGGCGTGGAGCCTGGAGTTCCTAACGGTCTATCTGTCACTCAGGTGCTTCCTCCCACCTTTGTTGGACTGGCCTTGTGCTGGGCAATATTTACGACTCAGGTGCAGATCTTCTATCCAGGGATGCTCTCTCTTAGGAGTGGTGGCCACACCCCTAGGTGGTCTCCCAGATGGGAAATGTTCGGCATGGCCAACGTAGACCTTTACGAGTCACGAGGAAACACTCTTTATCCTCTGTTTCTCTCGATGAGGAACCCGAGTGCTCTGTTGGGAACGGATGCACTGATTGATATGGATTTCACGTTTAAAAAGCATACAGTGCATTTGGAAAGTATTCAGACCCCTTGACTCTTTCCACTTTATTTACATTACAGCCATATTAAAAAAAAATATTTGCACATTTATTTAAAAAAAGAAACATATACATTTGAAGTCGGAAGTTTACATACACCTCATCCAAATACAATTAAACTCGATTTTTCACACTTCCTGACATAAAGTGTCTTGAAATGTTGCTTCCACATAATTTTCCTACTTCATGATGCCATCTATTTTGTGAAGTGCACCAGTTCCTCCTGCAGCAAAGCACCCCCACAACATGATGCTGCCACCCCCGTGTATCATGGTTGGGATGGTGTATCATGGTTGGGATCATCTCTAGGAGAGAGAACGCGTCTCCTTCCTGAGCGGTATGACTGTTGAGTGGTCCCATGGTGATTATACTTGCATACTATTGTTTGTACAGATGAACGTGGTACATCCGGGCGTTTGGAAATTGCTCCCAAGGATGAACCAGACATTTGGAGGTCTACATTTTTTTTTTCTGAGGTCTTGGCTGATTTCTTTTGATTTTCCCATGATGTCAAGCAAAGAGACACTGAGTTTGAAGATAGGCCTTGAAATACATCCACAGGTACACCTCCAATTGACTCTAATGATGTCAATTAGCCTATCAGAAGCTTCTAAAGCCATGAAATCATTTTCTGGAAACTTCCAAGCTGTTTAAAGGCACAGTCAACCTAGTGTATGTTAACTTTTGACCCACTGGAATTGTGATACAGTGAATTATAAGTGAAATAATCTGTCTGTAAACAATTGTTGGAAAAATTACTTGGTCTCCCAGATGGGAAATGTTCGGCATGGCCAACGTAGACCTTTACGAGTCACGAGGAAACACTCTTTATCCTCTGTTTCTCTCGATGAGGAACCCGAGTGCTCTGTTGGGAACGGATGCACTGATTGATATGGATTTCACGTTTAAAAAGCATACAGTGCATTTGGAAAGTATTCAGACCCCTTGTGTCATGCATAAAGTAGATGTCCTAACCGACTTGCCAAAACTATAGTTTGTTAACAAGACATTTGTAGTGGTTGAAAAACTAGTTTTAATGACTCCAACCTAAGTGTATGTAAATTTCCGACTTCAACTGTATATACCTTATTTACATAACTATTCAGACACTTTGCTATGAGACTCGAAATTGAGCTCAGGTGCATCCTATTTACATTAATCACCATTGAGATGTTTTCTAGAACTGGATTGGAGTCCCCCTGTGGTATATTCAATTGATTGGACAAGATTTGGAAATTCACGCACCTGTCTATATAAGTTCTCACAGTTGACAGTGCATGTAAGAACAAAAACCAAGCCATGAGGTCAGCGAAATTGTCCATAGAGCTGTGAGACAGGATTGTGTTGAGGCACAGATCTGGGGAAGAGTACCAAAAAACATCAGCAGCATTGAAGGTACCCAAGAAACACAGTGGCCTCCATCATTCTTCAATGGAAGAGGTTTGGAACCAGTTAGCTGCTCGGCCATACTGAGCAATTGGTGAAGAAGGGCCTTGGTCAGCGAGGTGCGCAAGAACCCGATGGTCACTCTGACAGAGCTCCAGAGATCCTCTGTTTAGATGGGAGAACCTTCCATAAGGAAAACCATCTCTGCAGCACCCCACCAATCAGGCCTTTATGGTAGAGAGGCCAGATGGAAGCCACTCGTCGGTAAAAGGCATATGACACCCTGCTTGAAGTTTCCCAAAAGGCACCTAAAGGACTCTCAGACCTTGAGAATCAAGATTCTCTGGTCTGATGAAACCAAGATTGAACTCTTTGCCCTGAATGCCAAGAGTCACGTCTGGAGGAAACCTGGCACCATCCCTACGGTGAAGCATGGTGGTGGCAGCATCATGCTGTGGAGATGTTTTTCAGTGGTAGGGACTGGGAGATTAGTCAGGATCAAGGGAAAGATGAACGGAGCAAAGTACAAAGAGATCCTTGATGAAAACCTGCTCCAGAGCACTCAAAACCTCAGACTGGGGTGAATGTTCACCTTCCAACAGGACAACAACCCTAAACACACACCCAATCAAACATCTCCGGAGAGACCTGAAAAAAGCTGTGCAGTGACGCTCCCCATCCAACCTGACAGAGCTTGTGGGGATCTGCAGGGAAGAATGGTAGAAACTCTCCAAATACATGTCTGCCAAGCTTGTAGCGTCATACCCATGAAGTCTCGAGGCTGTGAACGCTGACACAGGTGCTTCAACAAAGTACTGAGTAAAGGGTCTGAATTGAATACTTATGTAAATGTGATATATATTTTTCTAATATAAATTTGCCCAAAAATATACAAACCAGTTTTTGCTTTGTCCTTTTGGGGTATTGTGTGTATATTGATGAGGAACTTTTTCTTTTTTTTCCGAATAATGCTGTAACATAACAAAATGTGGAAAAAGTCAAGGGGTCATGAATACTTTCAAAATGGCCTGTACATGGCGGCTTATTTCAGAATGTCATGTGTGAATTGATGGAGCCACTCCAGGGGCTCTTCCGCCAGTGGTGCAGTTCCTCAAAGGGTGTGCACTGGCTCAGACCAATCTCTAAACCTATTGAAGCCACTCGGGATTTAGCTTTGGTTTTGAGTGCTCTGTGTGTGACCCCTTTGAACTACAGGAGGCTGTGGATCTGAGTTTTCTCTCCTACAATAACTACCTGCTCATGGCTTTGACCTCAGATATGCGTGTTGGGGACCTCCACGTTTAACACCCTTCCTGTACTCAGTTCGCCCTGTGTGATGTTGCGTCCAAATGCAACCTTCACCCCCAAAAGTCATGGCTATGTCCTACAGGTCTTAAGCTTTTTTTTGTTGATATTTCCCTTTTCAACTCCTCCTTTTGCTCTTGCCCGTTCCAAGCTTTACACATGTACATTGAGCGGACCAGGCATATCCAGTTCTGTGACTAGCTTTTTATCTGTTTTGCTAATCCAGCTCACCAGATTTTTGTCTGTTTTACTTATGAAGCTCGCGACTGGGTGCTCTCTATGCAGCGCATCTCCCACTGGATTGCGGAGACTATCTCCCTGGCATATAGCAGCAAGGGAGAAGGGTTACCTAGCGGTGTACGTGCCCACTCCACTGGGGGTCTGGCAGAGTCTTGGGCGTTATTTAAAGTGTTGACTTTAGGGGAAATTTGTGTTGTGGCGGGTTGGGCTTCAGTGTGCTTACAGCTGGGACAGGGGAAGGTCACTAGGCAGCATGCAGTGTGCGCAATTCCCAGAATACCGCTTCTTGAGGGGTCAAGGTCTTGGAGGTCTGCAGTGGACCGTTTCATTTAGTATTCGCTGGGCTCAGCTTTGGGCTTGATTTAATTTCCCCATAGTAGTGTTGTACCAAGAGTACTAACTGAAAGGGAACGTAACATTATGACTATAAATACTGTTCCCTGAAGGAGGGAAATGAGGTCAACACCAGTTTGGCCCGGCACCGTCCGTTTATCACCTGTGGAAGGCCGGGCTTCCAGCAAGGTGCTGATTTCATTGGCCTTGTCAGACTTGATTTTAGTTTTTCAATCGAGTTTGCGGGGTGCGACTACACCATAGTTGTGTTGTACCTCGTTTCCCTCCTTTAGTGAATGGTAGTAATAGTCATAATGTTATGTTTTGGCCCTCCTGAATACATTTTGTGAAGTTACTTGTGAGCTTCTGCATTTGACCTACAAATCAAATCAAACCTCCCTGCTCACTGTGGCACCATCCCACATGCACTGGAGACCACACGATTGGTTAAAAATTACAAGGGGGCAGGAGCTAAGGGGGACAGGGCAGACATATCAGCATGCAGCTGTCATTCTGATGCCTTCTGGTTGTGTGGCTGTCTCTTCCCCTAAGGACCTGCCTGGCAGAGGTTGCGGGACATCATGAGTGAGAAAGCTTAGCTCTTTTGGGACAAGAGCGGGGACAGACAGTGTACATTTGGTGTGACTGAGCCTGGTGCATACTGAATTGGAAACAAAGTGAGTTTGTCAGCCAATCCTAAGGGTCAAACTGGGAAGTTTACAGATTTACAAGAGTTCAGTGCACGTTCTCTTGGACTCACGCTAAACGAGTTCAAGCCAAGGACCGGCTCAAGGGGTTGAGAAGCAAGAGAAACCAGCCAGGGGAAAGGAAGGTGAAAGGCAGAGGCCATCAACTTCTAGAAGGCAAGACTGGGAGCTGTTAATGCAACATGATCCTGTGGGTCTTGCCCTAAAAATACCGCCAGGCAGGAGAACGTGCACAGACTGTATGTGCCTAATTTTCCCAATTGGACTTCCAAAGCCGTCACAATTTTTTTTTTTTGGCTTGGGCACTTTGAAGGTAATCTAATCCAATGTAATGAAGTTTATTTGCTTTAGAACTTTGATAGCAGAAGTTACAGGGATATTCTTAGGAATACAAGAGCCCATTCAAACCACTTTAAAAGTTAGTGTTACATTTGAAAAGCTAAACAATAGTTATAATAATCAAAATGATCAAGTCTCTTGAATCTCTCTACGTCAACTATCTACAATAAATTAAGAAAAAGGGTCCAGTTAACATTGGGACCCATTTTGAATACCCAACTAATGCTATTATAAGAAGGCATCACTGTGACAATGAAAAAGGCAGAGGTGCAGATGACCCTGAAGAAGGGAGCAGATGAGCGAGTGCGCAACGTCCCTAGCCCCATCTTCCTGCCAAAGCGGGCCAAAGCCAATCCTATCCCCGATCAGACGGTCCCCGACTCGGGGGCCTCCGTGTTTCCCACCCAGACCCCTCCTGTGTTTGTACGCAAAATGAGGAACGCCGCTGTGGGTACTGGCTGCGACATCCGCCTGAAAGTGGCGGTGGCAGGAGACCCGCAGCCCTCGCTCTACTGGTACCACAATGACGACCTGCTGAATATGGATAATCAGGAATACGGGGGCCTCTGGATCAGGGACTGCAAGCCCAGTGACGCCGGCCTTTACACCTGCATTGCCAACAACCATCTTGGGGAGGTGCGGAGTAGCGCCGTGCTCGCCGTCCTGGACCTGGGGGAAGGTAATGTAGACAGGTCACTTATCCTATTGTTTTGTGTTAAAAGTCCTTGACCTCTTATCAATGTGTTTTTCTACTCAGTTCTGGCACAATCAAGGATGTTTTGGGGCCATGTTTTGGCGTCCCCCCCCATACATGCCCCCAATTAATACTCCTAGGTGTTTCAAGCCATTCATACTTATGAGTATTGATCCAAGAATATGTGAGCAAATAAGGTTTGAGATTATTTAGAAAAATTTAAGCCATTTACATTATCTCCACATTGTCATGACATGACAGTTTACCTATTGAATCTCTCAATGCTCAAAGCTTGTGGAAAGTTGAAGGTTTCACATAAATAGCATAATGAATAATTTAATTGAACCAGTCATAATGCGTGATTTGATTTGTAGCTATGTTTGTGCAGAGCTAAAGAGGGATTAATAGTGAAGACCAACAAAGACACAGTGGCAATGTGATAATGGACAACTTGTCCAACAGGCTGTACATTTGTAATGGTGGATCATAGGGAAGAGTTGGGTAACACTTGACATACATCCTGGAAGTATAATGTATTATGATGTAGTTATAATGCATTTTATGACTATATGCCCCCCTTATAATGTTGTGTTATCATTTATGATGATCCTGACTAACCAGCCATTTTGAGTCAGTTGATATGTTGATACATAGAGACATAACATATTATAAAGCATTGTGTAAGTCATATATGCTTACAACACATCACAAAGAATTATACCTTCATGCTTCAAGTTAAGTGTTACCAACAGTTTTATAGAGGTTAGAGTGCTTTAACCTCCTGGGTTACCTTGTTTTGTCCTGATGACTGAATCCTGAGGCCTGTTTTGTGGCTGCAGGAGTGATAGGATATCCAAAATCACTGCATAGAAGTATGGCAGCCTATATATATGACATGTTGCTTTAGGGTTGTGTTTGTAAACTGCATCAGGTCAATAAAGTAATAGTCTAATAAGTCTTGAATTTCCAAAATCTCAAATAGAATTATGTAATATAATGTATTATAGCATGGCTCTGTCTTGTTTGGAGTTCTTGGGTCCTGGATCAGCAGGTCGTTCGAGATTGACCAAATTGGATGTCCTGAGGAAGTCGGGAAAAGCCTTCAAAACTGTCCACTAGGGGCAAGTAGGCTTGGGTTTTGCTAGGGTGTTGTGGACTAGGGTGGTAGATGTGTGACTCTGGATTAGAAGGTTGTGTATTCAATCCCATTTGCGGACAGTTTAATTTTTTTTTTAACCCTATCCCAAACCTTCACACTTACCTTAACCATTTTGAATGAGTTCCTAAATTTAACCCTTAACTTCGAAATTTGACGTTTGGAGATATGGAACAATGCAACTACATCTCAGACAGAGTTCAGTGTGTCAAATCGGCGGGCCTGTTGTCCGGACCTCTGGCAGTCTCTATGAGGGTACCACAGGATTCAATTCTCGGGCCGACTCTTTTCTCTGTATACATCAATGATGTCGCTCTTGCTGCTGGCGATTCTCTGATCCACCTCTACGCAGACAACACCATTCTATATACTTCTGGCCCTTCTTTGGACACAATCTACCTACCTCATCCCCATACTGTTTTTATTTACTTTTCTGCTCTTTTGGACACCACACTACTTGCACATCACCATCTGCTCATCTATCACTCCAGTGTAATTTTGCTAAATTGTAATTACTTCGCTACTAATGGCCTATTTATTGCCTTACCTCCTCACGCCATTTGCACACACTGTATATAGACTTTCTATTTTGTTATTGACTGTACGCTCGTTTATTCCATGTGTAACTCTGTGTTGTTGTTTTTGTCGCACTGTTTTGCCTTATCTTGGCCAGGTCGCAGTTGTAAATGAGAACTTGTTCTCATCTAGTTTACCTGGTTAAATAAGGTGAAATGAAATAAATAATAAATAAAAAACAGAGCAGCAGGAGCAACAAAAACCCTTTGGAGTTTGACATTTGGAGCAAGTTCGAAATTTGACATTAAAAGAAAATGGATGAATGTCCAATTCTGCAGTGAGACTGTGAGAGCTTATTTCCTGCATATCTTTCCATTTTCAGGATAAACTTTATCATGTTAGCCTTTCAGTCTAATTTTACATGTCCAGGCTACCTGGATGTATGTTTAATCTACGATATTAAAAACATACAGTGGCAGTGTGATTGAATCTAGCTCTCAGTCTTACATAGAGCCTTACATACGGATATGCATGTGTGTACAATAACTTGTAGGGTATGTGCTCATTATTAAATCAGTGACACCCTTTAGTTGTATGAAAATCAGCTATATGACTGATAGACCAATGATTCATGCATCCAGGAATCAGGACGCAATGATCACACTACTGAGCCAAGCTGAGCTGAGCCAAACCAAGCTGTATTGGGCTGACCTAGTTACGCATCCACCATAGTTGCTGGAACCGTGTTGAAAAGCAAAGTGTGAAAATATCAGAGCAAACACAGTTTTTTTCAGGTCTGGATGATAGTATGAAAAGGTTCATAGATGCTGTTTGGAAATACATAAATATGACTGTCTTTTGGCCATGTTTGTCTTGTAGGATGGGTTGACTGGTCTTGATCATCAGATGTAATACCAGGTATTCAGTGGTATACAGATCTAGCGTTTTTACCCTGGCTAAAGCCTGCTCCCAATCAGAGGAATTACTGTTTCAAACATGCCTAAGATCTCCTGTTCGCACTGCAGCTTCTTTCATTGCCGGCGTCGGGTAAATTTTTTTAAGGCAGTAACTTTTACAGTACAAGTTGTTTGTGTTGTTTGTGATATTATTATGCAACAGTGTGGACTTGAGAGTTTCTTGTTTTCGTACAGAAATTACAGTATGTGATTCAAATATCACCTGTATGGCATACATTTTTTAGGACACACTAAGCTTCAACAGCCTCCTCTGTCTTTACTGCTACAAAGTGCTTTTCAATCAAATAGGTGTAAACAAATGATTTCTTGCTCTTTGACTCTTGAAACTGTCCTCACTTGAAACTCTGTGTTTCAGTCCTCAGCCCTGACTGTGCCTAGTCTACAGCTGTCCTATCAGTCATTGGTAGTGCCTTACCCCTCTGCCTCTCTCTCTCCCCTCTCTCTCACTATCCCCTTCCCCCTCATAGACGACCATCTCTGCACCGCATGTTATTTATACCCATGGAATGTGCCAGGCCTCAGATTTGTGTAATGTTAATAGGCCACAGTGTCTCCAATTACACAGGAAGACTTCACAGCTAATAATAGACCACCCCCCTGGAAGAGGTTTTCAGAGGTCTCTATTATCAAAACTAAAATCTGAATGACCAGGGAATGAGACACATTTTATTTCAAACCCACACATCCTCTCAAAACATGTTGATACTATATTCTGAAGATGCCCACTCAATACAGTAGATATCCGTGGTCAGCCTATAGGTCCCAGGAGTATTATTTTAGCTAAACTGGCTTATTGGTGGGGGTTAGGACGGTTAACTGGCCAGTACCACACAAATACAAGGCCTTTTAACACTTGGCTCAGACAGAGGTCGGCTTCACCTCGTGCCTACCCAGCTAGCAATGAGGAATCGGCCCATCCTAACCCCTGATCAACCTCTCTTCCGTATCGTCTGAGATCCCTAAAAATTGGAAAGCTGCCGCGGTCATCCCCCTCTTGATAGGGGGAGACACTCTAGACCCAAACTGTCTACAGACCTATATCTATCCTACCCTGCCTTTCCCATTGTACCTTCTCCGCTATGCAATCTGGTTTCTGAGCTCGTCATGGGTGCACCTCAGCCACGCTCAAGGTCCTAAACGATATCATAACCGCCATCGATACAAGACAATACTGTGCAGCAGTCTTCATCGACCTGGCCAAGGCTTTCAACTCACCACATTCTTATTTGCAGACTCAACAGCCTTGTTTCTCAAACAACTGCCTCGCTTGGTTCACCAACTACGTCTCAGATAGAGTTCAGTGTGTCAAATCGGCGGGCCTGTTGTCTGGACCTCTGGCAGTCTCTATGGGGTTGCCACAGGGTTCAATTCTCGGGCCAAATCTTTTCTCTGTATACATCAATGATGTCGCTCTTGGTGCTGGTGATTCTCCGATCCATCTCTACGCCGACGACACCATTCTGTATGCTTTGGGCCCTTCTTTGGACACTGTGTTAACAAACCTGCAGACGAGCTTCAATGCCATACAACTCTCCTTCTGTGGCCTCCAATTGCTCTTAAATGCAAGTAAAACTAAATGCATGCTCTTCAACCGATCGCTGCCCGCACCTGCCCGCCCGACTAGCATCACTACTCTGGACGGTTCTGACTTATAATATGTGGACAACTACAAATATCTAGGTGTCTGGTAAGACTGTAAACTCTCCTTCCAGACTCCCAAACCCGCATGCGGTAGCGTAATCATCGCCTGTCAATAATTAGCATAACGCAACGGACATAAATATCCCTAGAAAATATTCCTATTCATGAAAATCACAAATGAAATATATTGAACAACAGCTTAGCCTTTTGTTAATCACCCTCTCAGATTTTCAAAATATGCTTTACAGCCAACGCTAGACAAGCATTTGTGTAAGTTTATCATAGCCTAGCATAGCATTATACCTTGCTAGCAGCAAGGATGTTTTCACTCACGCGACTCCGAGGGAGATAGCCAAAGATTATTTTTGTAGGCGAAACAGCTCCGTTTGTTCTTCACGTTTGGCTGAGAAATCGCCCAGAAATTGAGGTCACCACAAAGCCGAAAAATATTCCAAATTAGCTCCATAATATCGACAGAAACAAGGTAAACGTTGTTTAGAATCCATCCTCAAGGTGTTTTTCTAATATCTATTCAATAATATATCCTTTGGGACAATTAGTTTTTCGGTAGGACCGATTGGAGTAATGACTACCTCTGTATTTTACGCGAGAATCTCTCTCGAAACCACCATGTTACAACTTACTCAATGTGGCCGCATACGGCTATTCTTCAACAGAAATGCGTAAAACTACGTCACAATGCTGTAGACACCTTGGGGAATACGTAGAAAACGTAAGCTCATTGATGGTACATTCACAGCCAAATAGGGTGTCATTGGAACGCAGCGCTTTCAACACCTGGGGCACTTCCGGATTGGATTTTTCTCAGGCTTTCGGCTGCAACATCAGTTCTGTTATACTCACAGACAATATCTTTACAGTTTTGGAAACTAGTGTTTTCTATAGAAAGTTGTCAATTATATGCACATTCTAGCATCTTTTCCTGACAAAATATCCTGTTTAAAACGGGAACGTTTTTTTTCAAAAAATGAAAATACTGCCCCCTAGCACCAACAGGCATCTCCAATCCAAAACTAAATCTAGAATCGGCTTACTATTTCGCAACAAAGCATCTTTCACTCATGCCGCCAAACATACCCTTGTAAAACCTACTATCCTACCGATCCTTGACTTTGGCGATGTCATTTACAAAATAGCCTTCAACACTCTACTCAGCAAATTGGATGCGGTCTATCACAGTGCCATCCATTTTGTCCAAAGCCCCATATACTACCCACCACTATGACTTGTATGCTCTCGTTGGCTGGCCCTCGCTTCATATTCGTCACCAAACCGACTGGCTCCAGGTCATCTATAAGTCTTTGCTAGGTAAAGCCCCGCTTTATCTCAGCTCACTGGTCACCATAGCAGCACCCACCCATAGCACGTGCTCCAGCACGTATAATTCACTGGTCATCCCCAAAGCCATCTCCTTCTTTGGCCACCTCCTTCCAGTTCTCTGCTGCCAATGACTGGAAAGAATTGCAAAAATCACTGAAGCTGGAGTCTTATATCTCCCTCACTAACTGTAAGCATCAGCTGTAAGAGCAGCTTACTGATCATTGCACCTGTACATAGCCCATCTGTAATTAGCCCACCCAACTACCTCATTCCCATATTGTAATTTATTTTTTGCTCCTTTGCACCCCATTATCTCTACTTGCACATTCATCTTCTGCACATCTATCACTCCAGTGTTTAATTGCTAAATTGTAATTATTTCACCACTATGGCCTATTTATTGTCTTACCTCCCTAATCTTACTACATTTGCACACACTGTATATAGACTTTTCTATTGTGTTATTGACTGTATGTTTGTTTATCCCATGTGTAACTCTGTGTTGTTTGTTTCGCACCACTTTGCTTTATCCTGGCCAGGTCGCAGTTGTAAATGAGAACTTGTTCTCAACTGGCCTACCTGGTTAAATAAATGGGAAATATATATATATATATATATATATATATATATATATATATATATATCTTTTTTTTTTTTCAGCCTACTTTGCCGGCATCTTACCAGAATCCCCACCAGAAGCGGACAGATTTAAATTGAAATAAATCTATAGAAAATTACACAATTTGGAAATATTACTATTATACTGTACATACAAATTATACCCATCCACAAAAAAAATTTGATCACCGAAACAATGAGGAAAATATTGAAAAATAAATAATTAATTAAATGCTAATTATATAAAGCAGCCCGTGTAATCATCTGCCAGAGTGTAGCCCCAATTGGCCCGAGCCCCAAGTAATACATTTGGGCCAGATAACCCTCACCGGAATCGGCCCGAGCCGCATCTAATATGTTTGCGCCAAATAACTCACACCGGAATCGTCCCGAGCTCAATCCCTGCATCCTAGCCATAAGTAATACTGCCGATGGTGGCCCAAACTCGGGCCACATGACGTCGGCGAGTTTGACTCTCAGCTGAGTGCCCCGACTCTCAGCCCGGAATAGGCCCAGATCCACTGTGCTAGCTGGGTAGTGATCGCAGGCATTCTGAATGGGTGGCAATGACAATTTAGTCGAAATAATTAGCAGGAAAACTCTTCACCATCGTTATGATGTCGTCAGATCGACTTTAGATATGACAATGATGTGGCTTTGTGAGGCAGAGGTTGGCTTTTAGCTATGATAGCGCTACACGGTCTTGGATATAGTCTAGCTCTACACGGACTCAGATAATAGGCTAGCTATCTCTTCACATTCATGGATATCCAAGCAGTGAGAGGAGCAGTAGACACGACACATACCCACTTTTAAACTGTGTGGCTGTAGTGGAAAGCCAGCTAGCTAGCTGAATCGTGTGCTACTACGTTAATTTCTAGCTAGCTATTATAGCTAATCTGGTGCCCTTCATTAAATCCTAGCTAACAAGCTCCTGTAACATTATACTATATCTAAACTAAATCTGACAGCACCATAATGACACAGGGTATCCTTGCCTTCTTCTTCTTTTGAAATGTCCAGCCACTATAGTGCACTTACACAATCATGGTTCAATCACAGTAAAGCTGTGAAACCCATGACTAGGTGCTCTAATCACTTTTTTTTTAACCGGCCTTATCGCTCTTTGTATAATTAAACATTTGAAGAAGTGGATAGATTGTCTCTCTCAACAACAACAAAAAAAGAAATAGACTCTGGGCAATATGCATTTTGGAAATTGTAGTGAGTGCACCATTCACTCATTTAGATCATTGGATGTTAAAGTGATAAGGAATGGAAGGAAGCCATCTTAGACTATTTGGACAGAGTCACTCAAAGGATCACTCTGTGTGTGTAAGTCTGCTGAGGCATGTGCCTCATATGATATCCCAGATCATCAGTATTATTTCTGCTGTGAAAAAGCACAACAGCCTTTTCTGTTCACCTTTTTTTATCTTGGCTCTTGATTCTCGTTTTCTAAAACCCTTATGCCTCTGTAATGTATCAAAGTGATTGACTCACACTGCCTGTTTGTTTTTCAGTGTGCAGCAAGAGTTCAGTTGACTGTAAGTAGTAGATACATGTTTTGTATTACAAACACAACAACGAGGACTGAAGTGTTGAATAACAAACCTGCATCTGTAGCTGAACTGCAATTCCCATGTTCCTATTGAGATAGTTCCTGACTACACAGGGTGACCATGGCATGGCATGGCAGTCTGTCTGTCTGAGCTGACCACAAATTGCATCGCGGGTTAAATAAAGCCTCCACGTCAGGGCAACACTTGTGCACATTGGACAACTCTTGATCCCATCCATTTCAGGACTACTGCAATTGCCAGGGATCTCCTCACACAATTCACAGAGACGATTCTCTCTCCTACAGTGTATCTCAACTTGCCAAAAGTGTGACAAAGATTTTTGCATCAGTACAGCAAGTCCTACTTGGCGATTCTAATTCATTTTGTATTTAAATGTATAAATGTATCTCTTTCGTCACATATATGCCTACTTTACATGCCTTCTATCAGTCTCTTTAAATAAGTACCACATTGGAAATTGCATCAAGGACCATATTGGAAGTAAGTTATCCACTGAACAAAAATGTTCACAAAATTATAAGTTGAATCAAATCAAAATACCTGGAAAGTATAAAGAGAAAGATACCATAAAGATAGTTCAAATCGCAAACATGTTGTTTCACAATGTTTGAAAAAGCTGATGCTTTGAAGGCCAAAATCAAAAGATCACTTCAGCATTTTAAATTCTGTGTGTAATTCCATTTTGAATGGTGTTAAATCTAACAACAGTGCTCCTGTTAAATAAATGAATAATGAATAAATGAATAAAAAGGTGCTCATGCTTCAAAAAACAAGTTGAAAATAGTCCACATCATGCAGATAGTCAAATTCAGTGAGTAAAGCCAGGAATTAACAAAAAAAAACAGACAGTGGGACAGATTTACCAAGTATTTGCACCTGTTAGTTACAAGTAAAAGAAACAAAGCTAAACCATTTAAACTTGACTTTACTTGAAAGCCGTATTCCTTCTCTTTACCCTCATTTGACCTTTTCATTCCATCGTTTATGTTTCATGGAAAAAGCAAATGCACATTTAGCACCAGTGCAAATGCTTAGTAAATCTGATCCAGCGACTTAATTCATATGGTTGTATCATTGTTTGTTATTTATTGTTCTTTATTATTTGTTCTTTGGAGTAGAGTTGGTCAGAGACACTGGTTGAGTTTTTTTGGAAGTGTCATGGTTTTTTTTAGACCAGAGGACATGACATAAGTCAGAATGGCAATGGCATCAGAAACCCGACAGTGCAAGGGGTGAGCGTGGGGGATTTCCAACCCATTGCTCGGATTCCACTGAACATATGAACAGGGGACAGTGAGAGCAGCAGGAGAGGGAAAGATGGGTGACAACAAGATCGGTCTTAGAAAAGAGGTTCACAGACAGCATTGTGAATTGCAAGGTGTAAGCAATGGTTGGAGAGAAAGGGAGAGTAGGGTAATGGACATTATAATAAACATTTTGTCATCTAACCAATTCTCCCATATTCAGCAGCTCAATATGGTTCTTCCTCACAAAGAATGGTCAGGATTTCAGATATGTGTTCATACACAAGTTATCAGGAAGCAATTGCATTGGACACCCTTGCTCTAGGTCAGTGGTACTCGTTGTGCTGCCCCCAGGCCACAAGCGGCCCGCGAGCCCTTCATTTGTGGCTCGCAGTGATTTTCCTATTTTCCATTCATAATACATAACAACGATACAATTTCAATTCAATGTGTTTAATGCAGACCTGAATAATTTCATTGAATATATCTATTGTTCCCTGGATGGCAGACAGATGGCAGTATAGTGCAGCTGTTGAACAGGAAGGTCATACTGGAACGTTTGCCGAAATAGAACGCAACTGCTCAGCTACAGCAACCGACACATATCAGTTTGCTACTAACTAATATTTGCAGTCTGGTCGACATGGATCGATTTATTGTAAAAATTAAACGTAAATCTATTGACAATGAAAATGAGGGGGGGGCAAGCTGGAGAACAACGTGACAGCTATGAACAAACAACCACCGGAGGCCCCCTCTCTGGCGCTCGTTGGGTCACCAGGCGGCCCATCATTACACACACCTGTCACCATCGTTACGCGCATCAGCGCTTCATTGGACTCACCTAGACTCCTTCACTTTGTTGATTGTCTGTTCCTCAGCTTGATCCCTGTGTCAGCATTAATGTAATTTTGTTTCCCCTGTCCAGACTCTGTCCGTGTTTTGTTTCATGTCCGTTATTTATTGAATGTTCACTCCCTGTACTTGCTTCTCGTCTCCCAGCGTCTGTTCTTACAACAACAACAAATTATGGACAGATCTAGCACAGTTGCAGAGAAAACAACAGAGGCAACATATGAAATTGCTTAGATACTCGAGAGAAACAAGAAGGCCTTCACAGACGTGGAGATTGTCAAAGAATGTTTTTTGGCCTCAGCCAAAATATTGTATGCTGATTTCACAAACAAGGAAGCTATTGTAAGCTAATTAGGGACTGCCACTCCCAGACTCGACCATAACAAGACGCATAGAAGACATTGGCAAGGACATCGGTAGGCAACTGATTACTGACACATCCATGGCGCTGTGTTTTAGTATTGCGCTTGACGAAAGCACTGATGTAAGTGATATTGCCACATTTTGTGTTTGGGTCCGTTTCCCTCAAAACGAGTGGTTCAGAGAGGAACCTTTATGTTTCCTGCCCCTTCAGGGACAAACACGAGGAGAGGTTAATCTGAAAGCCCTTGTTACATTTTTGATGATAATAATATTGACTGGTCAAATTTTGCATCTGTGTGCACTGAACATGTGAGGGACGGAGAAGGGACTCATAGACCTGATGAGAAAGAGAGTATATTCCCGAATTTGTTACGTTCCATTGTATCATTCATCAGGAAGCACTTGTGGCTAAACTGAATCACCGGCAGTGCTGCAAGGTGCTGGAGGAATACCAGACAGAATACGGGCGACTATTTCACAATGAGGTGCGATGGCCGTGAATTTGTTGCAAGGGGAGAGGGGAGCCAGAGCTGGATGATCCACAGTGGATATTAAAGCTGTTTTTTTTTTACTGACATCCCCTGCCACCTGAACACAGTGAATCTCCAGCTCCAAAGGAAAGCTAAAACTCTGGGCAAAATGCTGCGTGTGGTCACAGCATTTCAAAATAAAATCACCACACTGCTCATACCTGGCAGACAGTTTGATAATTTCCCAAAACTCAGAGCAGTCACCACATACAACCCAGACATACTGCAACTGCAACATTTTAGCTATGATGCTATGATGCATTTGTACGTGTTGAAGAGTTGAAGTTGAAGTTTGAGTCAAGATTCAAGGATATCATGGAGTACAATGAGTTTTTCAACTTCATTGAGAACCCCTTTCATGTGCCAGTGTCATCTCTGACCCCAGTCATCACAACCCTCTGTCCTGACCGTGCTGGAATCGAGTGAGATAATGGGCCTGCAGGCAAATGACACATTGCAAGGTGAGCTAAGGTTTTACCTATTTCTGGAGCCTTGTGTCAGACAGAGTATCCACTTCTGAAACAATGTGTGCAAAAGGTGATATAATTCTTTGTCAGCACTTAGTCATGTGAAGCAACATTTTTAACAATTAACATTGTGAGAAAAAAAACAGAGAAACAGACTGACCAATGCACACCTGGCTTTCCTCACAAGTAGCAACAACAGACTATACATTTAGAATGAATTCAGTCAAGGAGCAGAAGGGACATTTTCGCTCATCCAGCTACTGAGGTAACCGTTAACATGGGTCTTACACATGATGTAGCATATTTGATGTGTGTATGTATATATTTGTGATGTGCTGTACATCAAGCCAATTGCATGTGCTCTATTGCTCTGAATTTGCTCTCAATTGATAATTGACAATATTGGGGGTAAAAGTAAACAAATTAAAGATCTGTGCGGCCCTCTGAATGATTGTCTCAACCCAAAGTGGCCCCCTTAGAAAAAATTGTGAGTAACACTGCTCTAGGTTATGTATCAGATCTAACTAATCTGGGGCAAATTCTATGGATGGATTTGAGAAACAAGTTAATTACTTTGTACTGTGGCGTACAGCCGGTCAGCCACCAGGGGGAGACTCATCGAGGCCTGGTAACAGATGGAGTATACATCACGAGGCGATGGCTCCATCTGCTGGACGTGCCAGGTCTCGACGGGCTCTCCAGCCAGGACTAATTGGGGCTGATTGGGAGCTGGTGAGTAATCAAGGGCGGATTGCTCACCAGCTGTGCAAGGCCCATAAAGCTGCCGGAAGGAAGGAAGGAAGGACATCCATGGTATTGTTGACGGTTGCAGAGGTAAGAAGAGGGAGTTCGGTTTTGTGCCCGACAGGATACAGCCAGACCCGGAATACCAGAGGACGGCATCCCTGAGAGGGTGTCATAGGGGAGACCTATCCTTTTGATCTATTATTTAAATAAACCCCCTTGAAACTGAGCTAATCCTTCTCTGTCCAGTCTGATATGGGTAAACTTCTTGACCAAACCCCCTGGTCTGCCACAGTACATTTTACACCTCTACTCAGTGGTGATTTTTAGCATGTAAATCTTGGTTGCCCCACATTCATTTTGTGGGATGTATGCCAGCAAAGCCACTACACAACACTAAACAATACATTAATTGCACTATAAAGGTGACAAACGGTGCCCACAGTACATACAACTGTCCCAACAGTAGTCCCAACACCTTACCACTGCTACACCTGGCTATAGGCGGAGCATTGTCTGGTAGCGAATAGTTCATTCAGCCTCATTTACTGCCTTTAAAAAAATATAGCTGATATGACTGACTTGCCTAAACAAATGTGGTTTTTACCGACAATTGAGATGTACAAACTACGGCGTAAGGGGACGATAAAGACAATGAGTGAGCTAGAAAAGACATTCTCAATATAGCTATTTGTTCAGCACTTTTGAAATGTACAGTGACAGAATTCAGAACATGGGCCGTGCTTACAGTGTTCTCCCTGTACACCAAGTCAGAACCATCAGATAAATAAAGGGGGCATGATAAAGCAGACAATGAAAGCTTTTACAATTTTTGATGATTACATTTCTCAAAAACTGATTATAGGCTACATGTGCACCACCAAGTCAGAACAGTAGGTGAAATTAAGAGGTGAAAATAGAATTATTAGGGTGAGGCACATGGGCTATTAACAGCTTACTACGCAAAATAAACGTAGTATTACTTTCTTAGCTACAGTAAGGTATCCCCCTTTCCCTTTCCTTTCCCTTATACATACAGTATCTCCCTTGCATATTACATAATTTATGCAGCAGCATACAAGACATTTTTGGACTCACCTTGTTGTGCTGTGATCACTTGAACAGGAAGGTGACGTGGTGGTCCTTCGTGGGCAAATCTTGTCATCAAACTTTGTCATCAAAGTCGAGCCATCTCTGGATTTATGTTGCTCTCAAGACAACTCGGGGGGGGGGGGGGGGTTGAATAATGATGACGTCAGTCATCTTCAGGTCATAGCTCTAGAAAAATGACATGAGATCCGAATTTACAATTCCAAATGTATTTCCCAGTCGTAGCTCATTTTTCCCCAGTTCCCAGTTGTCTTGAACTCACTAAAATCAGATTTTTCAGTTCCGAGTTAACAGTTGTTTTGAGCGCAGCACAAATCATGCTTCATTGACAGCATGGCCAATGTTGAACGTTTATCATTTTAAACTAGGAAAAGATACCCTTTAACTAATCTTAGACACAGCCACTCCACTGAATAGCAGGCAACAATTGCTTTGCAATGTTTGCAGTTAGCCACACTGATTCCTTCCAAATCACTCATTGTTGAATTTGGATTTCCAACTTGTTTATGTCCAATGATCGATGAGCACCGATACGTTTTATCTATAATTTCTCTTCATTATTCATCTTCAAATGAAAAAGATTTAACAGTAGATTGTTGAATTGATTCATGATGATGACTGCTAGCTAAGATTTTGAAAGTGTGATAGTCCAATCAAAGCTACTGTAGATATGATGTGATTTGACAATTTTATCTGTGGCCAATGACCTTGAGCCTTCTGGGATGGGGCTTGAATTTTCAAGCTCTACCTTTAGACTTGGTGGTGACATAGTGTCCCCATGAGTGATAGAACACTGAGCCAATCACGGCACAACACTCTGTATTTTCTGCTGGCTTGAGCTAGTCTGAAACACCTGCATTTTTGAGCTGCCTTACTCAAGAAAACAAAAAAGAGACCATGTTTGTATGCGGCTTTATTAACTCAATGATATAGAAGATCTCATACAACGCTGTGTACTAATCCCTTCACAGAACAGCGCAAACTTGCTCTAACCAGATAAGAAAGAGGAGTGAGAGGCCCCGGTGCACAACTGAGCAAGAGGACAAGTACATTACAGTGTCTAGTTTGAGAAACAGTTTGAGAAACAGACACCTCACAAGTCCTCAACTGGTCCTCATTAAATAGTACCGGCAAAAAAACAGTCTCAACATCAACATTGAAGAGACAACTCCGGGATGCTGGCCTTCTAGGCAAGAGTTGCAAAGAAAAAGCCAAATCTCAGACTGTCCAATAAAAGATTAACATGGGCAAAAGAACACAGACACTAGACAGAGGTACTCTGCCTAGGAGGTCAGCATCCCGGAGTCGCCTCTCCACTGTTGACGTTGAGACTGGTGTTTTGCACTTTTCATTCTGATTTTGGTTTACAATGAAATATCTTTCTGAAACATTATAATAGGCGTACATGTTTACATTGTTACATATTTGTTGAAATACAGAACAATCCAATCTCATTTGGACCAGAATAGCTAGAGAAAAATAGTTGAATAAAATACAGTTTTTCTCAATCACGTACAAGCATTTTTTGGAACAGTTGTTGATTTTCAATACAGTGTACTAAAGACATAGAACTTTGCAAAACAGAATATGCAATTTCAAAATGTATTTGCCTTGTCAAAACATAAATGCATTAATCAAAACTATATTATACACTATCAAAATTGCAAATACATTTGTGCAAGAACCCGACTATCTGCAAAAGGATTAACACATACATAGTTTCATCTTCTGTATAGTCTGGCAAAACAGAAAGTTTTAAAATCCCAGTAGATCAGTAGAATTTCTTTGCAGTCACTAAATCATGCTTTTCTGCTTATTTCACCAAACAATTTCATACACATCAAATCAAATATCATTCCTGATCAAAAAGAAAATGGTAAATAAGCACATCGTGTGCAGGATTCATTCATTTGTATCATCACAATCCAATTTCATGTATTCAATATATAGGCTGGTCTGCTCATATTAGCAGACTTTCCATGTGCAAGGAGAAACATAATCCCCAATAGAAATTAGGAAAGGTGAATACAGTGGATGAACATAATTTATATGAATGTATAGACCACAATGTTAGAAATGATGAGTGACCCAAAGTTTCTTAGAAGTAACTCAACTTCATTCCATGCATCTCTGCATGTCCATAATGTTGTAAAGATATCATAAAAATAGACATTTGCCTAGATCTTTCCCTATATTTTACCTGATTTACTACTGATAAACACATTTACAATTTTGCAGAGTAGTACTTACTGATTTCTGAAAACTGTGAACACATTTGCAACCTTTTCTCTTCTGATCAAAACAACGGGTTAATATTTGGTGAACATACACTTTAAATGTTGTATTCATTGATGACAATTGTATTGAAAGTTTTGCAAAAGTGGTTCTAAAATATGCAATCCAGGTATGAAGGCAAGAATACGATCCAACATTTTGCAAATGTATTTAAACATTTGATCATTGTTGTTCTGCTTTAGGCATGTTTATTCACCATTCCAAAAAAGTATTTGAAGCAATTAAGAAAAACAGTGATTTGAAACTTAAAGTAATACATGTTTTGTACACTTTACTTGAATAGTCCATCTGTAGATGCTCATCAAACAGACCATCAGTAACATGTCAACGATAGTCTGTTGATGGTCCTCTGTGGCTCAGTTGGTGAACCATAGCGCTTGAAACATCAGAATCATGATTCCAGCAGGGACCACCCATGTGAAAAATCTATGTATCCATGACTTGGATAAAAGTGTCTGCTAAGTTGCATATTATCGTTTGCTGTTGAGCTACAGATGGACTATCCAAACCAAATGTTGACTCTTTTTCCACTTATTGTCAGTTTGGAAATAACACATTTTCCATTGTTGTTACATATGTTTGTTCACCTTGACACTTGTTTGAGCGTGCCTCTTCCTTGAGAGTTTCCTCTACTTAGTAGGAACACACTCAATGTCTTTTGGGCATATTTGTGTGCTGTAGCATGGCACTGTTCTCAGTGAGCTTAGCCAGCTCAATATATTGATTCACAGAGTATAGGAGAGAAATTGGGATCTTAAGCAAGGACATGGGGTGAGCCATGTTTGCAGTCATGCAGCGCTGGCCTAGTATGTTATTGTCACTTCAAATATCCATGCCTGACAAACATTTTTATAAGGGTGTTTGAAGTTTGATATAGTTTTATCTGCTCAAATTGTGGATTTATTGTTTGCAAACCAGAATGGAGAGTCACTGTAGCCTACATATCTAACCCTTACACAAAAAAAACATACAAACAAATCACATGTGAAAAATGTCACATGTAAAAACGATGTGTTGAAATTTTCCCGCCTGTGATATTTCACATGTATGTTTTTCACCTGTTTTTCCCATGTGAATTATTTTTCTCCCAATTTTCACATTTATTTCACCACTAACAGCTACGTCTGGGGACAAACCATGACCGAACCTGCTTAGCTTCAGAGACTAACTAGCAGGGTGCTATGTTTCTGGAATGAAACTTGCAGCTGGAAAAAAAGGAAAATAAGGCAGTGAAAGCAAAGGCCAGCGTAACAACCAAAGATAGGGAAAATTGCAGGAAAGAGGGAGGCATTTTATTTAATCGCATGGTAATTGTTTTTAAATCACTGAACTATATTTTTGCAACCATTTACATTTGTTCTCCCATTTAAAAACTATTTCCTTGCAATGTTTTGTTATCAATACTTCTGGGTTTATGTTTGCTGTCATTATCATTATTTTTGTTTGCAATACTAAGAATCTGGTTCTCAACTTCAGAGGTTTTGCTTGATATTAATGGCAGAAAAGTAACTCACTCACCATATAATGGCACTATTCCTCTATTAAAGGTATTTAAAGCGGCAATCCTTAATTGAAACATGAACAAAGTGTTCTCTCCTCCACAGTTTCAGTAAAAAGCAGAAGGATTGGGCTGAAGAAATGCAGCCATTCTCAAATCCATAGATTACGCTATGGATGCAAGGACTGACCATCCATAATATCAAAATTATAGTTTTAACCATGTTTTTAATGGTTGTTTACATTGAGTTTGTTTATATTTTGGGTTCTGATGGGGTACAACAGTTGAACTAAGCTCATGGTGTATTTATACTTTATATTCTTCAAGAATCAATAAGTACGTAACATTAATTTTACAAGTCAAAAAAATGGATGTAGCAACTAAGGCTTGCCCTTTTATTAACAGGCAGTGACTATACTGCAGAACTGTAGTAAGTCGCCATTTGATCGTGATTCATTAACCTGCACCCCCCCAAAACAAAATCACGGTTGTAATTGCAAGTTCACATGTGAAAAACAATCACACGTGTGGAGTTTTCTTACATGTGAAACTGCATATCAGATTTTAATATGTGAAACAGCAAAAATATATTATTCTCATCACGTGAAAAGGTGAACTCTTTGAACATGTAAACTATAAATGTAATACTTGTGGAAATATGTTTTCGCAGATGAAATTTAAGCTCAACATTTGTTGAAAACAGCAATTTCACATGTGAAAATGCGATTTCACATGTGAATCTGCAAATTTGCCGTGTTTTCTTTGTAAGGGAAAATATAGCCCTCAGCTTGTTTGATGTCACTTTCAGTTGTTCATCAGGGATGCAGAGTAGTGAGGAGGGTCCTGACTAGAATCCTCTCTTCAATGCTTATCTTTTCTCTACTTGCACACAACATTGCCTTATTAAGCCAACCCAGGACTGTTATCTAGACAGAGACTTGGGAAAGAAAAAAAAGAAAATACAGGGAAAGAAAAGTCGACCTACGCTTCTTCACGGCACTATTTTCAGGGGACGCTGATTCACACCCACTGCTGCCTCTCTGCCTCTCCTTTCTCGTTCTCCCTGCAGTGAGAGACACGCATGGGGGGAATGCGCACGCTGTCTCTGGCTACTGTTGTGAGACGCAGATTATTCTTTCTGAAAAGCTAATAGTATTTGATGCTCTTCTGCCTGTCGACACAACAATCTGTGCTTTACAGAAGTGGCATTCCTTTACTGATCCACATTGACTCTCAGGAGGATCAGGGAGTGATAATGATAATCGTTGTAATGATTATGTAATAAACCCTAGTGCCTTGATGCCCATGTTTCTCTGCACAGCACGTTGGAAAATGCAATTGTTGAATAACAGATTCCATTTTTTGGAGCTCAGTTCTTGCAAGTTGATTGTCGGAGTACGATAAAAAATCAGTATCTTAGTGAAGAGGATCTCCTTTTTCTGCACACATTATAATACTCAGACACAACCAGAAAAAAATTGTCAAACAAAGACCCAAGGCAAGCATGAAGAAAACCAGGTCAAAGAAATTCATCCAGGTGAGTTCAAACTGTTCTGAAAGAATCTGACATAGTGATTTCGCTCTACGCATGACCATTTTTAGTCGAATAAAAATGGCATTTGTATGTTGTCATGTAGGTTAATGTCATATCGCATGCTAATTGATGAGTAGGACTTGATCTACACACTAATTCATGATTATATATGATTGCATGATTTACAATGATTTATCTAAATGTGTTAGTGATGAGCATTACACCCTTACCAATGCCTTCGAAAAGTATTCAGACCAGTTGACTTTTTCCACATTTTGTTATGTTACAGCCTTATTTCTAAAATGGATGATATATATATAATAATAACGAAGCTAAAAAAAAAAATGTTATAATTTGAGCAAATGTATTACAAATAAAAAACAGAAATAGCTTATTTACACAAGTATTCAGAACCTTTGGTATGAGACTCGAAATTGAGCTCGGGTGCATCTTGTTTCCATTGATCCTCCTTGAGATGTTTCTACAACTAGTATGTACGAAAGGCACATATCAGTCTATATAACGTCCCACAGTTGACAGTGCATGTCAGAGCGAAAATCAAGCTATGAGATCAAAGGAATTGTCCGTAGAGCTCCGAGACAGGATTGTTTCGAGGCACAGATCTGGGGAAGGTGCCTTTGTCAGGGAGTTGACCAAGAACCTGATGGTCACTTTGACAGAGCTCCAGAGTTCCTCTGTGGAGATGGGAGAACTTTCCAGAAGGACAACCATCTATGCAGCACTCCACCGTTCAGGCCTTTCTGGTAGGATGGCCAGATGGAAGCCACTCCTCAATAAAAGGCACATGACAGCCCACTTGGAGATTGCCAAAATGCACCTAAAGACTCTCAGACCATGAGAAATAAGATTATCTGGTCTGATGTAACCAAGAATGAACTCTTTGGCCTGAATGCCAAGCATCACGTCTGGAGGAAACCTGGCACCATCCCTATGGTGAAGCATGGTGGTGGCAGCATCATGCTGTGGGAATGTTTTTCAGCGGCAGGGACTGGGAGAAGGACTGGGAGAGGCAAAGATGAACAAAGTACAGAAAGATCCTGGATGAAAACCTGCTCTAGAGCGCTCAGGACCTCAAAGTGGGGCGAAGGTGAAGATAGCTGTGCAGCAACGATCCCCATCTAAACTGACAGAGCCTGAGAGGACCTGCGTTGAAGAAAAGGAGCAACTCACCAAATACAGGTGTGCTATGCGTGTAGCTTTATACCCAAGAAGACTCGATGCTGTAATAGCTGCCAAAGTTGCAAAGAACTTTGAAAAGGGTCTGAATACTTATGTCAATGGGATATATATATATTTGCTTTGTCCTTATGGAGTATTGTGTGTCGATTTAAGAGTCTATTTTTGTTGCAATTTCAGCATAAGGCTGTAAAAAAAAAAGTGGAAAAAGTCAAGGGCTCTGAATACTTTTTGAAGGCACTGTAGGCAGTAGGCAATACATTTCTAGGTTCAGATGACATGGAGACGATAAGAGGTTGTCAGTTTGATCCACTTGCAGGGATTATTATTCTCACAATCTGGCAATGTTCTTATTCACAGAGCACCTATGTTGAGGGCAGAGATAAAAAAAAAAAAGTTTTAAATTTAATTTCCTGCAATTCCACACATTTTGCCATTGAGCCCAGAGAACATTCAGCAGTTTTATAGAAAATGTAATGCAATTTTACTCATTTTGCCATGGGGCAGAGAGAAATCTCTGACCTACAGTACATTTTTAGATTGGTAGTTAGTCTAGCCAGCTATCTAAACGTGTAGTAATCATAGCCGAATACTGACCGGACACGCAGGACACATGCCCAGGGGCCCTGACCTCCAGGGTGCCCCCATTGACTTTGTTAGTCATTTTCACTCAGATATCATATTAACATGATATACAGTTAAAGCCCTAACCTCAATCCTATAGAACATATTTTTGGCAGAATTGAAAAAGCTTGTGCAAGCAAGGAGGCCTACAAACCTGTCTCAGGAATGGGCCAAAGTTCACCTAACTAATTTGGCAAAGGACCTAACTGTCAACAAGTTGAATGACTGACATAACAAGAGAAACTGCTGATGCACAAACAAATTTCGAAACTGCACCTCGTATTCTACTATTCTCAATACTAAGTTGAGACCCCGAAGGAGTTCTTAAATTTATATTTTAGGGTCGACCCCCTAGTGGCCAAGGGCCCTAACCGGCCGCTTATGTCGCTTATGCCTGGAGCTGGCCCCGATATGACCATTGTTTACTTTCCACAATCTCAGGATTTTTTTTTCTTCATAAGTTCTCTATCTAATACATGCTAGATAAGAATGAAGAGGGTGGATAATGTAACCTATTGATCAGGTACTATAGCAGTTTGTTTTATTGCCCTTCTCTCTCATGACTTGCTGTGTGTGAGGACTAAAATGACCAGTCAAGTATGTTGGCCCTATGTTGGCAGGTCACTCTGTATGTCTGTAATTTTGGAAAATGTAACAGGAGCCCTTAGCTGCGCTTCTCGCTTCTGGAAGCATGTTCCAGAGTGTCCCGGGACAGCAGAGTGGTCATGATAGCTCTGCGTCATTAAAGCCTGCTGGCACTGTCGTCATATCCCCCAGACTTTCTATTCAACAGCTGTAGGCTACAATCCCTGCCGACCTCTCTAAAAAGGTCCCCTTAGGCATCCTGAGAGAAAACATATTACTCTCCGCTCGCTCACTCACTTACTAATCTCTCACATGTTGCATCATACAGCACCAAAAATGCATATGAGCAAAGGAAATTATATTATCCCTCTTATTATATAATTATAACAGCAAAACATTTACTGTATTATATTTATGCATTCTAATACTGTTTAACATGGCATTAAATCACTTTTTGTTTCTCCTTTCAGAAAACTGGCAACTCAAAGCAGCCATTTGGATCATCCACTCATGGTGTGTTCGGAGTTAGCAATAACAGGTTACTAGAACACATTACCTATGGAAGCTACAGGTAACTGCCAAAATAATGGAAACACTTGATTAAATGAGGGATACAAAGTATATTGAAATCAGTTGCTTCCACACAGGTGTGATTCCTGAGAGATTTAAGCAATTAACATCCCATCATGCTTAGGGTCAAGTATAAAAATGCTGGGCAGGCCATTATTTTGGCTATGCCCCCATAGGATGACAATGCCCCCATCCACAGGGCACGAATGGTCACTGAATTATTTGATGAGCATGAAAACAAATCAAATCAAATTTATTTATATAGCCCTTCGTACATCAGCTGATATCTCAAAGTGCTGTACAGAAACCCAGCCTAAAACCCCAAACAGCAAGCAATGCAGGTGTAGAAGCACGGTGGCTAGGAAAAACTCCCTATAAAGGCCAAAACCTAGGAAGAAACCTAGAGAGGAACCAGGCTATGTACGAATGGTCACTGAATTATTTGATGAGCATGAAAACAATGTAAACCATATGCATTGGCTGCCTCAGTCACCAGATCTCAACCCAAATGAACCCTTTTGGGAGATTCTGGAGTGGTGCCCGAGAGAGCGTTTTCCAACACCTTCAACAAAAAGCGAATTAACTTATTATATAAATTGCACCTATGATTTAATTTTTTACGTATCGTCAATCAGAACTGTAGTATAGTATAAGTATGTTAATTCTGTTGTAAACTAATTAATCTCGTACTCAAAACAAGTCTAACCAATCAGATGAACATCAAACGATCATTGAGTTCCAATCCATCTCAAGCAGTGAGCTTTGAGCATCTAATCCTCCCATGTTGAGGTGGAGAACATCTCATGAGAGCTGCTGGGTTACCGATGACTCAGTGGAGTCTGATCTATTCTGAGCTGTAACCGTGACTTGGTGTGGTGGAGCTGTATGTTGAGAGTGTTTGGCATTCTGAACTCAGTGGTGCTGTAGAGATGTTCAGGTGGTGTAAATGATGATGCAGTTGAGTACAGCTTAGCTGAAGGTTATGTTCAGTGAGTGGTTGTGTTCTGAGTTGTACTCTTTGGCTGTGAGCCACAAAACATTTTGCAACCTACAATGAAGTCATGTCCAATGTTTCACTCTGTCTTGCATGAGGTAGTTTTAATCACTGCTCTTTGACTCTTAGCTCAAATTCAGAATGCTTGTCTTGTTTGAATAGACAAGAAGAAGTATGATTCACTCATGATAGCCAAACTGACTCAACCGATTCACAATAATTAATTGCTCCAAAATAATGATTTCAAAGTTTTCCGTGCATCCTTTACTGTGTTTGAGGTAAAGAATTACAGCATTGTGTTGAACCGTTTTTCCAACTTCACCTCTCTTCCCTTACAAAAATGTATTTGTGGCAGCAAACTTCCTGCAAGTTTGTGGCAAATTTGCTGCAAAATAAATAGTGTGCCTCAAAATGTTGCCAGAAGTTTGCAAAGGTTGCGTGAGTGTCTTATTAATTAATTTATTTATTTATTAATTTAACTTCCTAATAAACATGAACATTTTATTAGCTAAATGATGCAAAGTATTTTTTTAAACATTTATTTAACCAGGCAAGTCAGTAAAGAACACATTCTTATTTACAATCACAGCCTACCCCGGCCAAACCCTAAGCCGTACAATTCTGGGCCAATTGTGCACCACCCAATGGGTCTCACAATGATAGCCAGTTGTAATACAGCCTGGAATCAAACTAGGGTCTGTAGTGACGCCCCTAGCACTGAGATGTAGTGACTTAGACCGTTGCGCCACTCCGGAGAATAGGTAGCAATGCAATGTATTATGGGATAGAGTGAAACACATTTTGTTGATACCAGTTTCAATCTGTCAGTCACTGACCGGCTAGGGTTTAGCTAGCTAACGTTAGCTATCATATTTGTTGCAAAAATACAGATGGAGGTCACGTGTGCTCCCTCTCCGGCCTCTAGGGCACTAGGATGCTCGTTATAGCGCACACCTGTCACCATCGTTACGTGTACCTGCGAGTCGTCAGACTTACCTGGACTCACCGAAGGGAAGCATTAGTTTGTTTGTTTTTTCGGTGGGAATGACGTTGGGTGCAGAAGCTGCTACAGGCTCTCATACCTCAAACAGATCACCAGGCTCCCTTGCCTCAGCTGGATTGCCTGGCTCCCCTGCTATAGCCAGTTCGTCTGGCTTTCATGCCTTCACTGGATCGCCAGGCTCCCTTGTTTCCACCGGCTCATCAGGATCTCATGCCTCAGCCGGATCGCCAGGCTCCCCTAACTCTGTCAGGTTCCCGCACCCTAGCCGGTGACAGGTTCCCACGCATCAGCAGGGGTGACCGGTCGGCTCCTGATCCCCGGGATCGTCCCTTTGGTTGGCGTCCTGCGGCTGGAGCCGTACACGCCGGGGAGGGGGTACCTTCATGTACCTTCATGTATGCTCTCTCCGGCGCTCTAGGTCGCCATGCTCCCGCGTCTCAGCCAGACTGACAGGTACCCCCGCGCCTCAGCAGAGGTGACCGGTCCACTCCTGATCTCTGGGATCGTAATTTTGGTCGGCGTCATGCGCCTGGAGCCGCGTGTCGGGGAGGGGGTACTGTCACGTGTGCTCCCTCTCTGACCTCTAGGTCACCAGGCTGCTCGTTATGGTGCACACCTGTCACCATCGTTACGTGCACCTGCACATTGTCAGACTCACCTGGACTCCATCACTTCCCTGATTACCTTCCCTATATATGTCACTTCCTTTCATGTCTGTGTGCTGTTAGTGATTCTTATTTTGTATTATGCTCCGTTTATTTAATTTAAACACTTACTCCCTGAACTTGCTTCCCGACTCTCAGTGCACATCGTTACAATGGAGGCCTTCAATCAAACTGAGGGCAGAGAAATATGTGCGCCCCAGACAGGTCAAAGTTTTTTGTATGCATGCGATGTAAGTTACATTTAAAAAATGCTGGGTTGTTTGGATGACCCAATTGCTGGGTTGCATGCATTAGGTCAATAGTTGGGTTGTTGGTCCTGGGTTATGGTTGGCTTATGGATATTTGATCCAGCCAGCAACTTAATTCTCCCGCCACGAGCTCGTGAAGTCCACTAGAACGTGAGCAAGTGTCGCGATGTGGCAAGCTACAAGTCTTCTAGTTCTAGTGCGACTGAGTGACTGACTGAGTGGAAAACGGCTTACGATATTTCGTGTTTTGGCTGACTGAAAACAGTGAAAATGGTAAGTAACAAACTTTACGAATTATGAATGTGATGGTCATTCAGGTTAAATAGGTTGTCCTATCATAATTAGATAGTTAGCTTGAGCGTTAGATAGCGACCATTAACTAGCTAGTTAGCCATTTTCAATGGTAATATCTCTGGCTGTGGAAGCTAACGTTAGCCTGTGTTGTCGCTGAATATAGCTAAATATCAATTTGTTTGTTGACCTAGCTAACTATGCCAGTGTCTGTAATGGTAGCTAGCTAGCTACCTAATCTAGCTAAGTCTGACACGTCTTCTGGACAGTCTCAGACACTGTTTCACTTGTTAGCTAAGTTAGCTGGCTAGCTAGCTAAATTACCATAGCTAGATTTTACTTATTCTCCATCTGTTAATTTAACCAAGCGGTTTGGCAGGATTATTTTATGCTTGCATGCTGATTGAGTTATCTAGCGTTACTGTACTTACTGGTTTTCAATGGTTTCTGACAGTGGCAGCTTTAGTCGGACTTTGAGGAGGATGGATGCAAATTCTGTTAGCTAACTACATCTGATGTAGCCCAGTTAGTATAGCTAGGTAGCTAACCATTAAAAAAAATATATGTATATTTCCGTACTTAAATGCAAAGGTCTAAGACAATGGACAACTTTGTAAAGGATACGCTGAATGAGTGGAACCTGGCTTCTTTGATTCGAAAGTTTGAGTGTAAGTAAAACTGAGAAATTCCTTTTTGAGAGTGGGGGCAGAGCTTTTGGGGGGTAGGGGATTTTCACTGACCCTGTGTTAAACAGCATCTAGGTCTTCCATATTGCCATTGATAACCAATATTACAACTTTAATGGAAACTTGAAAGACTTAACTACATCGTAGTTCAACTACATACAACTACATTCAATACTGCCTTGCACACTCTTGCCTGCATTTCAACCAACTCTATAAGGCTATAAGCAAAGAAGAAAATGCTCACCCAGAAGTGGCGCTCTTAGTGGCCGGGTACTTTAATGCAGGGAAACTTAAATCAGTTTTACCAAATTTTAACCAGCATGTTACATGTGCAACCAGGGGAAAAACAATCCTAGACCACCTTTACTTCACACACAGAGATGCATACAAAGCTCTCCCCCTGCCCTCCATTTGGCAAATCTGACCATAATTCTATCCTCCTGATTCCTGCTTACAAGACAAAACTAAAGCAGGAAGTACCAGTGACTCGATTAATACGGATGCTACACTACAGGACTGTTTTGCTAGCACAGAATGGAATTATGTTCCGGAATTTATCCAATGGCATTGAGGAATACACCACCTCAGTCATCGGCTTCATCAATAAGTGCATCGATGACGTCATCTCCACAGTGACTGTACGTACATATCCCAACCAGAAGCTATGGATTACAGGCAACATCTGCATCACGCTAAAGGCTAGAGCTGCTGCTTTCAAGGAAGATGGATGACTGTGTGATAACGCTCCCGGTAGCCGACGTAAACAGTACCTTTAAGCAGGTCAACATTCACAAAGCCGCTGGGCCAGACGGATTACCAGGACTTGTACTCAAAGCATCCGCGGACCAACTGTCAAGTGTCTTCACTGCCATTTTCAACCTCTCCCTGACCGAGTCTGTAATACCTACATGTTTCAAGCAGACCACCTGGAAGCAAAGGTAACCTGCCTAAATTATTACCGCCCCGTGGCACTCACGTCTGTAGCCATGAAGTGCTTTGAAAGGCTGGTCATGGCTCACATCAACAGCATCCTCCCGGACACCCTAGACCCACTCCAATTCACATACCGGCCCAACAGATCCACAGATGATGAAATCTCAATCACACTCTACACTGCCCTTTCCCACCTGGACAAAAGGAACACCTACCTGTATATGAGAATGCTGTTCATTGACTATAGCTCAGCGTTCAACACCATAGTGCCCACGAAGCTCATCACTAAGCTAAGGACTTTGGGACTAAACACCTCCCTCTGCAACTGCATCCTGGACTTCCTGAGAGGCCGCACTCAGGTGGCGAGGGTAGTCAACAACACATCTGCCACGTTGATCCTTAACACCGGGGCCCTTCAGGGGTGTGTCCCCTCCTATATTCCCTGTTCACCCTCGACTGTGTGGCCAAACACGACTCCAACACCATCATTTAAGTTTTGCTGAAGACAAAACAGTGGTAGGCCTGATCACTGACAACGATGAGACGGCCTATAAGGAGTAGGTCAGAGAACTGGCAGTGTGGTGCCAGGACAACAACCTCTCCCTCACTGTGAGCAAGACTAAGAAGATGATCGTGGACTACAGGAAAAGGAGGGCCGAACAGGCCCCCATTAACATCAACAGGGCTGGCATGGAGCAGGTCAAAAGTTTCAAGCTCCTTGGTGTCCACATGACCAACAAACTATCATGGTCCAAACATACTAAGACAGTCATGAAGAGGGCACGACAAAACCTCTTCACCCTCAGGAGACTGAAAAGATTTGGCATGGTCCTCAGATCTTAAAGGTTCTACAGCTGCACCATTGAGAGCATCCTGACCGTTTGCATCACCGCCTGGTATGGCAACTGCTCGGTTTCTGACTGTATGGCGCTATAGACGGTAGTGAGAACGGCCCAGTACATGGGGCCAAGCTTCCTGCCATCCAGGACCTATATAATAGGCGGAGTCAGAGGAAAGCCCATACAATTGTCAGATACTCCAGTCACCCAAGTTATAGACTATTTTCTCTGCTACCGCACGGCAAGCGGCACCGGAGCACCAACTCTAGGACCAAGCGGCTCCTCCACAGCATCTACCCCCAAGCCATTAGACTGCTGAACAATTCATAAAATCGCCGCTGGACAATTTACATTGACCCCCCCCCCTCTCCCTTTTGTACACTGCTGCTATTCGCTGTTTGTTTGTTACCTATGCATAGTCACTTCGCCCCCACCTACATGTACACATTACCTCAACTAGCCTGTACCCCGGCACACTGACTTAGTTCCGGTGCCCCCTGTATATAGCCCCTTTATTGTTATTCTTATTGTGCTACTTTTATTATTACTTTTTATTTTAGTAAATATTTTCTTCTTCTTGAACTGCACTGTTGATTAAGGGCTTGTATGTAAGCATTTCACGGTAAAGTCTACACTTGTTGCATTCGGCGCATGTGACAAATAAAGTTTGATTTGATCTGGCTGATCTAGGGTGTAGCCATTAGTCCAACAGTTGAAAATGAGAGTTTCTATTGGACAAATTCAGGTATGTTTATCCCTGTTTTATACATGTGGTGGGTCTAATCCTGAATGCTAATTGGTTAAAAGTGCATTGCAGCCGGTATCTATTCCATAAGTTACCACCGGCTAAATCTATGATGTTAAAATGCCTATTTACACTGTTCCATGTGACTGCGCAATCCATTGTCATATCAACCCAGGCAGGGAAGTTATAAACTTGATCTTCACTATACGTATTATCTCACATTTCTTTTAGATTAACATGTAGTTTTCAACAGCAGAGATTTGTATAAGCCTTGCTGTCTGTCTCTCAGACAAATGCAACGTTGTTTCAATATTCAAATTCAATCTCGAACTGTCCCATAGTAATGAACGTGTAGGGTCGGGAGTCGGACAAGAGAGGGGGGCAGGCAGCGTTTCTCAGCCAGTATAAATCATGAATCAGCTTGCACAATTTTTATGGATATATACAAAGAAATGGCAATTGAATAAAGGTAAAAATTAAACAAAGTGCAGCTACTTTGCAGTCTTTCCAGCTTCAGTTTGATGCGATTGTGTTTGCTGTGTTGTTGACTAGCTCTTCTAAAACAACAGTGTCCTAATGAGAGAGCACATTTTCCATGCCAGGCAAAATAGTGCCTCATTAGCTCATTGTTATGGATGTATCCAAATAAATGTCACTAGAAAACAGCTTAAACAAATGCAGCTACTGTTGTTATTCTGGCTACACTGTTTGACGTGATTGTAAGTTAGCTGTAGTTTGCTAGCTAGCATGCAAGGGACAAGAATGTTGCCAGCCAGTATGGCATATGGAACATTTAGAACGAACGACTGGGTCGTGTCTCTGGCAATTGAACCAACAGAACGAGCGACCAACCGGCTTGGGTAGAAACCCTAGATTTGTTTCTGGAGTAAATCTTGTGGAAGGATGAAATAGTATGAATAAATTATCACTCCCTGCAGATTTCCCAGCAGGAAGCTAGGCGTTTGAACCGATTAACTGCAGGTAATCAGCCTGCCTTTCTACCCTGAAGCTACTGCCGCCCCTATTAAATGTTGCTCTTTCCTCACTCCCTTTCCTTTGTTCAACCATTTGACCTGGCTTATCAACCCTTCCCTCCTCAAAGTATGTAGTTCATAAATGTGGATGAAACTATCGCTTAAAAGCTCCCTCCTAGCGGTTAAGCGCTTTAGGCCAGTAACCAAAAGGTCGCTGGTTCAAATCCCAAGAAATGCTCTCGCTTTTGGACAATTACACTATAGCCTGAAGTTAAAGAACATGAGACTTACAAGCTTTGAGTATTCTGTAAACACCACCTTTTTTATACACAAGGGGAGGTCCTTGGCGGACACACATGAACACATAGGACTGTGGACACACCCAGCGACACACCAAGCTTGAGCAGTAGCCTGGTCTTCCCAGGTATACTGTATGTTGAAATGTGTGTATTTTGTTAACAGATTGTTAAAAGGAATTTATAATTAATTTATTACTTTCCTTTCCAGTCCTCATATTCTAAAATGTAATGATTTCCATCTAAGAGGTTGGGACCAATATGCTTGAGTAACTGCACCAGGCAGAGGTAACCAGACCCTACCCATTTGTTTGGGTGCTTGGGGACTGATCACAGGTGTTTACAGTCATTAGTGGACAGGCACTGGAGCAAGGTACATCGCTTGGGATACTGGATGTGTGCTTCAAGTCCTATTATGTGTTTGATATCAACTTTACCAGACTGTGTGCTCCAGCATGGTAAGTACTACAGACCAGTGTATCAGCTGTCAGGAACAGAATCCCTGCAGTAAGACTGTTGCGAGCTTGTCTTTTAGTCATGCTTAGTCCATGTCCTTAGTAGAGTGACCTTCAAAATGTAATTTTGTACACCTGTTCTCTGTGTAACATTGTTTTGACTCAACCCAAATGTAGACCATTATTGTATGGCAAAACAGCAGGATGTGTGTGTGCTGTCACCTAAGATAGCTGAAGTGTGTTAGTGAATATGCTAATCTATTGATTAGCTCTGGCACTGTCTGATAGGCAGATCTGTGTGCGTAACACTTAAGACAGTCTCACGGATGCATGCTTTGTTTTTCCTCGGATTGCAATCCGAGCGTGCACATGAAGTTCAGTTGAGGCTTTAGTCTGTTTGGTTAATGAAATAATATAAATCTATTTTAATAATCAATCCTAGCTCATGAAATTACAAATACTTAGACAATAGGGCTTTGTTTCAATTTGCTATTTAAAGAAATATATATATTCTTGTGCGTTGTGGACAATTCTCTGCTGTGATGTATATGTTCTGAAATGCAGGCAATAGAAATAAATATTTGACATTCAACATTGTATCTTGATTGTGTGTCGGAAAAGTAGAGAGTGGTATGGTAGAAAAGGTAAATATGTATGTAACATTGAAATTAGGATTACACTGAAAATAACCCAAGGATTACATTAAAAAATTACCCAGCTGCTGGGTCAATCCCCTAACCCAACACTCCGGGTTGTTTTAACCCAGGATTATAGTCTAATTTACCCAGCAGCTGGGTCAAGAGCTCAACCTGAGGCAATGGGTTAGAAGCACAACCCAAACCCGCTGGATTTAATTAACCCAATGTTGCTTAAATCCAATATTTACCCAGCACTGGGTTGTTGAAATGATCCAAATTGGGTTATTTTTAACACAGCATAGTTAATATTGGAAAAATAATATGAATTGCCATATTAGGCATTACTCAATTTCTACCTGCCAAAATAAAAAAAAATCGGTATCCTAATTTAGTTTTGGTTTTATGATCGTTTCAGTGCATGCATTCAACAAGCTTTGGACTTCTACAGGGCCGCCATCTTCAACAAGGCAATAGCTCTGAACTGGGTTAAATTTTAGTTTTAATTGTTAAAATGTTGGAAATTATCTTTTAAAGTTCCATAAAATAATAGCAAAATGGTTTTCTAATGATCAATTAGCCTTTTAAAATTATAAACTTGGATTAGCTAAAACAATGTGCCATTGGAACACAGGAGTGATGGTTGCTGATAATGGGCCTCTGTACGCCTACGTAGATATTCCATAAAGAATCTGCCGTTTCCAGCTACAATTGTCATTTAGAACATTAGTAATGTCTACACTGTATTTCTGATCAATTTGATGTTATTTTAATGAAAATGTGCTTTTCTTTCAAAAACGAGGACATTTCTAAGGATTTTAATTGGATCATCCTGTTGCAGAAGAACCTTCCTACATTGCAGGAAGTGTAAAACTTGTAATGTATTTGAGGTTTAAAAAGGATTATGAAGTTTGTCATTCCACTGAAATTTCAGACTTGGTTTTCCCTTACAAAAAATGTATCAACCCCAACAAAACTGTCCATTAAATATAATTCACATTTCCTGTTGCTGCAGTATTGTTATCCTGCTGGAGCAAATTGGCTCAAATTAAGATCCTACACCTGTATATAGTGTCGCTTAATTCCTGGAGATTAAAATGAATTCCCTAGTTTTTCCGGAAATCCCGGTTGGAGGATTCCCGGAATCTGGAGTGAATAAAGAGGAAATCTGGTTTCCTACAACCAGGATTTCTAGAAAACCAGGGAATTTATTGAAAGTTCCAGGAATTTTGCAACCCTACCTGGATCTGTGACAATAAAACACACCCCTGAGAGCAAACATTGAATTCTGACCATAGTTTCATTTTGACACCTGATTTGTTTATTTTACCAATAGCTATTTTTTTCTTCTCTATGTCAAGTTGGTATTTCCTATTGCAGTGTTTCAAAATACACTGCTCAAAAAAATTAAGGGAACACTAAAATAACACATCCTAGATCTGAATGAATTAAATATTCTTATTAAATACTTTTTTCTTTACATAGTTGAATGTGCTGACAACAAAATCACACAAAAATTATCAATGGAAATCAAATGTATCAACCCATGGAGGTCTGGATTTGAAGTCACACTCAAAATTAAAGTGGAAAACCACACTACAGGCTGATCCAACTTTGATGTAATGTCCTTAAAACAAGTCAAAATGAGGCTCAGTAGAGTGTGTGGCCTCCACGTGCCTGTATGACCTCCCTACAATGCCTGGGCATGCTCCTGATGAGGTGGCGGATGGTCTCCTGAGGGATCTCCTCCCAGAACTGGACTAAAGCATCCGCCAACTCCTGGACAGTCTGTGGTGCAACGTGGCATTGGTGGATGGAGCGAGACATGATGTCCCAGATGTGCTCAATTGGATTCAGGTCTGGGGAACGGGCTGGCCAGTACATAGCATCAATGCCTTCCTCTTGCAGGAACTGCTGACACACTCCAGCAACATAAGGTCTAGGATTGTCTTGCATTAGGAGGAACCCAGGGCCAACCGCACCAGCATATGGTCTCACAAGTGGTCTGAGGATCTCATCTCGGTACCTAATGGCAGTCAGGCTACCTCTGGCGAGCACATGGAGGGCTGTGCGGCCCCCCAAAGAAATGCCACCCCACACCATGACTGACCCACCACCAAACCGGTCATGCTGGAGGATGTTGCAGGCAGCAGAACGTTCTTCACGGCATCTCCAGACTCTGTCACATGTGCTCAGTGTGAACCTGCTTTCATCTGTGAAGAGCACAGGGCGCCAGTGGCGAATTTGCCAATCTTGGTGTTCTCTGGCAAATGCCAAACATCCTGCACGGTGTTGGGCTGTAAGCACAACCCCCACCTGTGGATGTCGGGCCCTCATACCACCCTCATGGAGTCTGTTTCTGACCATTTGAGCAGACACATGCACATTTGTGGCCTACTGGAGGTCATTTTTCAGGGCTCTGGCAGTGCTCCTCCTGCTCCTCCTTGCACAAAGGCGGAGGTAGCGGTCCTGCTGCTGGGTTGTTGCCCTCCTACGGCCTTCTCCACATCTCCTGATGTACTGGCCTGTCTCCTGGTAGCGCCTCCATGCTCTGGACACTGCTGACAGACACAGCAAACCTTCTTGCCACAGCTCGCATTAATGTGCCCTCCTGGATGAGCTGCACTACCTGAGCCACTTGTGTGGGTTGTAGACTCCGTCTCATGCTACCACTAGAGTGAAAGCACCGCCAGCATTCAAAAGTGACCAAAACATCAGCCAGGAAGCATAGGAACTGAGAAGTGGTCTGTGGTCACCACCTGCAGAACCACTCCTTTATTGGGGGTGTCTTGCTAATTGCCTATAATTTCCACCTGTTGTCTAATCCATTTGCACAACAGCATGTGAAATGTATTGTCAATCAGTGTTGCTTCCTAAGTGGACAGTTTGATTTCACAGAAGTGTGATTGACTTGGAGTTACATTGTGTTGTTTAAGTGTTCCCTTTATTTGTTTGAGCAGTGTAAATTCCTGGGTGACTTCTCAGGGGGTGCACAATTTTTCCTCAGGTTCAGCGCTAATACACCTGATTCAACTAATCAAGAGCTTAGTGTTTAGTTAAATCAGGTGTGTTAGTTCTGGGCTATAAATGCGTTGAATCATATACAATTGTTAAAGTGAAAATTTGACATGAGTGGAAGTTAAGATTCACCCCTTAGCTTTAAAATGGAATGTCATGCAACATCATACGTTATCTGTTAGTGTTGGGGGGAATGGATTTACTTAAATTTTGCAATATCATTTTGGATGATATTATATACAGGAGATACTTTGACTCTGAGACATTTTCATTTTTTGGGTAGATAGCTTTATAGCTAGCGCTAGTCGGCTGTACCTGCGCCAAAACTCCAGTAATTTTCATCTTATAGCTTGTTCTCATATTCTTTTTAATTCAATAATGACCCAACGTGTTCAGCACTTTTATTTCCATGACTGATCAAAAGTATTTTTCTCAATCTCTTTCTTGTCTCTCTGCACCAGGCATATGCTGAGTATACAAAACATTAAGACCACCTGCTCTTTCCATGACAGACTGAACAGGTGAATCCAGGTGAAAGCTATCATCCCTAATTGATGTCACTTGTTTAATCCACTTCAATCAGTGTAGATGAAGGGGAGGAGACCGGTTAAAGAAGGATTTGTAAGTCTTGAGACATGGATTGTGTATGTGTGCCATTCATAAGGTGATTAACCTTTGAACAGGTTATGGTAGTAGGTGCCAGGCACACCAGTTTGTGTCAAGAACTGCAAAGCTGCTGGGTTTTTATGCTCAATAGTTTCCCGTGTGTATCAAGAATGGTCTACCACCCATTGGACATCCAGCCAACTTGGCACAACTGTGGGAAGCATTGGAGTCAACATGGGCCAGCATCCCTGTGGAATGCTTTCGACACCTTGTAGAGTCCATGCACCGATGAATTGAGGCTGTTCTGATGGCAAAAGGGGAGTGGGTGCAACTCAATATTAGGAAGGTGTTCCTAATGTTTGGTATACTCAGTGTATCATGAGCAATATGTTTGGAACATCAAATAAAATTGCAATAAAATCGCAGTATCGAATCGCTTACATATTGAACTGTGAGGATCATGAGAATTTCAAAAGATATCATATTGGCATCTAATTATTGTGATAATGTTGTATCATGAGGCCACATCAGTCCACAGTGATTTGAGTCAAATAACTTTTCCTTCTCCCTCTTTCAGACTCAGAGACCACAGAAGACGAAGGTGGAGACCCCATTGAGACTAAAGAAGGAAGCAGAGGTCTTCAGGACCAGGCTATGCATGCAGGTATGGTGTCTTTTCCAAACATCCCTGTCTCAAATGCATGAAGGATAATGTATGAAACATCAACAGTTTCATGTGTGTAACTGTTACACATTGTCAAATACAGTGCCTTGCAAAAGTATTCACCCTCCTTGCCATGTTTCTTATTTTGTTGCATTACAACCTGTAATTTAAATAGATTTTTATTTGGATTTTATGTAAAGGACATACACAAAACAGTCCAAATTGGTGAAGTGAAATGAAAATAAAAACTTATTTCAACCCCCTCCCAACAAAAAAAAACTGAAAAGTGGTGCGTGCATATGTATTCACCCCCTTTGCTATGAAGCCCCTAAATAAGAACTGGTGCAACCAATTACCTTCAGAAGTCACATTAGTGAAATAAAGTCCACCTGTGTGCAATCTAAGTGTCACATGATCTGTCACATGATCTCAGTATATATACACCTGTTCTGAAAGGCCCCAGAGTATGCAACACCACTAAGAAAGTGGCACAATCAAGACCAAGGAGCTCTCAAAACAGGTCAGGGACAAAGTTGTGGAGAAGCACAGATCAGGGTTGGGTTATAAAAAAAATATCCAAAACTTTGAACATCCCACGGAGCACCATTAAATACATTATAAAAAAATGTAAAGAATCTGGCACCCCAACAAATATGCCAAGAGAGGGCCGCCCACCAAAACTCATTGACCAGGCAAGGAGGGCATTAATCAGAGAGGCAACAATGAGATCAAAGATAATCCTGAAGGAGCTGCAAAGCTCCACAGCGGAGATTGGAGTATCTGTCCATAGGACCATTTTAAGCCGTACACTCCACAGAGGTGGGCTTTACAGAAGAGTGGCCATAAAAAAGCCATTGCTTAAAGTGTTCACCAAAAGGCATGGTGGAGACTCCCGAAGCATATGGAAGAAGGTACTCTAGTCAGATGAGACTGAAATTTAGCTTTTTGGCTGTCAAGATAAATGCTATGTCTGGCGCAAACCCAACACCCCATGACCCCGAGAACACCATCCCCACAGTGAAATATGGTGGTGGTGGCAGCATCATGCTGTGGGGATGTTTTTCATTGGCAGGGACTGGAAAACTGGTCAAAATTGAAGGTGATGGATGGCGGTAAATACAGGGCAATTCTTGAGGGAAACCTGTTTGTCTTCCAAAGATTTGTTCACCTTCCAGCAGGACAATGACCCTAAGCATACTGCTAAATCAACACTCAAGTGGCTTATGGGGAAACATTTAAATGTCTTAGAATGGCCTAGTCAAAGCCCAGACCTCAATCCAATTGAGAATCTGTGGTATGACTTAAAGATTGCTGTACACCAGCGGAACCCATCCAACTTGAGCAGTTTTGAGCTGGAGCAGTTTTGCCTTGAAGAATGGGCAACAATCCCAGTGGCTTGATGTGCCAGGCTTATAGAGACATACCCCAAGAGACTTGCAGCTCTAATTGCTGCAAAAGGTGGCTTGACAAACTATTGCTTTTGGGTGGGGGTGTGAATAGTTATGCACGCTCAAGTTTTCTTTTTTTTTTGTCATTTCTTGCTTGTTTCACAATAAAATATATGTTCCATCTTCATAGTGGTAGGCATGTTGTTTAAATCAAATGATACAAATAATAATAATAATCCATTTTAATTCCAGGTTGTAAGGAAACAAAATAGGAAAAATGCCAATAGGGGTGAATACTTTCACAAGCCACTGTACACCACATGACAAAAAGTATGTGGACACCTACTCATCGAACATCTCTTTCCAAAGTCATGGGCATTAATATGGAGTTGGTCCCCCTTTGCTGCTATTACAGCCTCCACTCCTTTGGGAAGGCTTTCCAATAGATGTTTGAACAGTGCTGCGGGGACTCGTTTCCATTCAGCCACGAGCATTAGTGAGGTCGGGCACTGATGTTGGGCGATAAGGCTTGGCTTGCAGTCGGCATTCCAATTCATCCTCCTTGGTGTTCATTTGGGTTGATGTCAGGGCTCTGCGCAGGCCAGTCAACTTTCCCACACCGATCTCGGCAAACCAATTCTGTATATACCTTGTTTTGTGCACGGGGGCCTTCCCCAAACTGTTGCCACAAAGATGGAAGCACAGAATCGTCTAGAATGTCACTCCAGAGAACGTGTTTCCACTGCTCCAGAGTCCAATGGCAGAAAGCTTTACACCACTCCAGCCGGCGATTGGCATTGCGCATGGTGATCTTAGGCTTGTGTGCAGCTGCTCGGCCATGGAAACCCACTTCATGAAGCTCCCGACGAACAATAATTGTGCTGACGTTGCCTCCAGAGGCAGTTTGGAATTCAGTAGTGAGTCTTGCAACCGACGACAGGTGATTTCTTTTTTTACACGCTACGTGCTTCAGCACTCGGCAGTCCTATTCTGTGAGCATGTGTAGCCTACCACTTCGCGGCTGAGCCGTTATTGCTCCTAGGAATTTCCACTTCATAATAACAGCACTTACAGTTAACCAGGGCAGCTCTAGCAGGGCAGAAATTTGACGAATTTACTTGTTGGAAGGGTGGCATCCCTTGACGGTGCCACATTGAAAGTAACTGAGCTCTTCAGTAAGCCAATGTTTGTCTATGGAGATTGCATGGCGGTGTGCTGTCAACAGCAGGTGTGGGTGAAATAGCCGAATCCGAAGGGGTGTCCACATACTCTAGTGTACATTCTAGACATTTGTTTGCTTGATTGAAAGGTATTGCCTCAAATATTATATTTTGTGGACTTTATAATCATCACATTCTCTGCACCAGATAGCTGAATATAATTTATGCCATGAGTTGGGTTCATAGAATTGTCTGTATAGAAAGGAAAATTACAATTTTATTTACATGGGTGCTATGGATTTGAATAGGAGCATTGCTCTTTATAAATCCAGGGCTAAGGCATATTTATCCTATCTGTTACTGACAGTTGTAGGTCTTGTGTGCTTATATGTAACTCTTTTTTGCATGTCTGAAGGTTATATCTGAGTCAGCCTTTGTTATCTTAACTATGCCAACTGAGGTACCGGATTATTTCAAGTAGAAAGTAATGACTGAACTATAGGCTCAACACACAATATTATACAGTAATTCTGTCATATTTTATCTTGCCACAGGGGACAGAATGATGGACAGCTGGGGCGAAGAACTTCAAACCACCTCCAAGCCCGCCAGGCAAGCAAACAGTGTGTAGCAAGCACAAAGGGGTCAATTCTGTGATTGGGGCACCATATGTTAATCTAACCCGGCCAGTAGGGGAGTCCAATGACAGTCTGTCTTTAGCTAGCGGTTACTAGGACAGCAGGTTCAGTATCTATAAATGGACACTCAAACCATACTCCTTTAGGTTAACATTACCAAGAAGCCTGGATAATACACTTAGGAAAGAATAAAAGATTAAAGCACAACAAATACAACACAAGTAAATAACTGTTTTTCAGTTGACTTACTAGTATACTGTGCAACACATAATAATGCTTTAAGAAGTGGAATGTTGCCCCTGTGAAAACTCCCACTTGAGAAACTATGAAGTTACCGGGATGTGTATTAATTTGCTGTCACCACATGACTGGAGGGGCAGGTGATGTACTGAGCAGGATCACTCAAGAGTATGTATTATTTGAGTAACTGTAAGAACAGATTTCACTACTGACTAGTAAACATTCCTTAAAGACGCAATCTGCGATTGATACGTTTTGGGACTTTTGTATTAAAAATGTACTCTCAAATTGTTGTTCAATTTCAGCTAGTAGCTTTGAAAGTGGTACTCACAAGCCAAAACAGGTCCCTGTTTTTGTGTGTAATTTGTGTGATATGTTACAAATACAATTTGTACGGCTTAAGATCCTAGAGTGCATCTTTAATTATATACATGTATACCCTTCAAACACAACTCTGGCCCTCGAAGCCAGTTCCACTGCATTTTTTCATTGTTCCCCTCTAATTAGGGACTGATTTAGACCTGTGACACCAGGTGGGTGAAATGAATTATCAGGTAAAACAGAAAACACGCAGGCTCTGGCCTCGTAGGGTAAGAGTTGAATGCCCCTGATATATTTCCATTGATTCTTAAAGAGTATAACTTGTAAATTATTCATGAGCTTAGTTCAATTGTCGTACCCCATCAGAACCCAAAATAAAATGTAATTGTAAACAAACACTGTATTGCCTCAAACCATGGTTAAAACTATCATTAAGATCTCATGGATGGTCCGTCCTTGCGTCCATAGCTCTGTCTATGAGTTTGAGAGTGGTTACATTACTCCAGCCCCATCCCTTAGCTGTTTACCAAATCAGTGGTGGGGTGGCCCACTTTGTTATGGTTGAACTGCAGATTGCCAGTTTAAGCATCAACTTGCTTTCTGGCCTTTATTCAGATTAATTCTCATTTTGGCTTACGCTTTCCTTCGACTCCCCCAGAGCGCAATTCTTTTTCTCAATTTTGACCCATCATTCATTGAATGAAAAGAAAGAAAGTGGCCAAATGTTTGATGCAAGCAAGCAATCAGGTACTGTACTCCAAACATTTCAAATTTTGGAGCATTGCCTTGCTTTGTTTGGACTTCACATGGGTGCACTGCGTGGCTATACAAACTATGGTTGAATATTTTCCCGAGAATAAATCCCTTTTCTCCCGGGTTACCCGGTATTTCCAGACAAAACCAGAGGTTTCATTCAAAAGCATTATAAAGCATATACATAGGCCTATGTATGTATTTGATTAGAATAAAAAATTATGTCCAGCAAGCTATACTAGGCTAGCTTTTCCTGCATGGGACTCCAAGAGCTATGGAGTGTTTTTTAATAAGGAGAGAGGCCAGCGGAGCACAAGTGTGTGCGTATTAGTCAAGAGACAGAGGCTATAAGTTAGAAGCTTTGAATGGAGTTAATGGAGAGAGAAACACTGCGAGAGTGCTCCTGCGTGCACTGATTTAAAGCAGCGATATTTGAGTGATTTGGTCTTTATATTACTGCGGCAGACTATGCTGCAGAAAATGTAGGCCTACCTGTCACAAGAAAAAAAGTTACCATGATGAGATGATAGGTCTACATGCATTGTGAACTGTGCTCCATACTGAGATGGGCTGTCTGTCCCCACCCTGAGCATTGATGATTCATCATGCAGAGGCTGTAGAGAAGACAGATTTAGACATTGCATATACTGTCATTTAACAGTTCCATTTCATACCATGCTCTTCATTTAAATCATTTATTATAATTTACTGGTTTCTTGCAGTTCTTTTTCCTGGGAAAAGGGAGTGGTTTTGGGTGGTAAACTGGGTCCCCGCCATTCAACACTGATACAAACTACCATCCAGAGCACTGTTTGCAATTCATTGTATGTGTGAGGTATCACTGACCCCTTTGGTTCTTTTCTGGTTGTTATGCATGCAGTTGTTGAATAGATAATTTTCTGAATGCCATGCATGCTGTTTGCAATCTTATGAACAAACGAACAGAATGATGTTTGACGTCTTTTGTTTCATTTACAGTGTAATTACATTGAAATATTTCAATTATATAATTATGTATGATAGTCCTAACATTACTCACACTGGCTCATGCATCATTTAGAACTCTTTAACATATATTTTCCAATATTTTTTTTCAGGAGCCAATCAGAAGAGTTTTTGAGGGAATCTCCCCAACAAGTCTTCTCACCCGCCTCACCAAAAATGATCAAACGCCCATCCACTTCTCCAATGCCAAGCCGCTCAGGTTCGGCACCAAACACACCCCTCACCCCCCGAAAGAAAGTTGTTGTGCCAACAGACTACCAAGACACTGTCCCTGGTGAATTTGAGGAGAAGGTGAAACATCCAAAATCATCAGCCATGTCTCTAAGCAGTACTCAGGACTCCCGTCCTCAGACGCCAGTCAGTGTCAGTGAGTACTCTCGCAAGGAATACCAAACTAGGCCATCCCCCAAACTGACCAGAGCAAGCTCCAAGATCTTTGAGAAGGTGCGTGGTTTTGAAGAGCGAAGGCGAAGTTATGATCATGAAGGCTCCATCTCGGGACGGTCCTGGGCCGGGTTCAATCGTGCCGGGTCCGTCGACTCAGACGATGGAGGGAGCCGGTTGGGCATCTCCAGAGAGAGTTCGAGGGAAGACCTACGAGAGGCTCTGAAGGAGGACGCTGCCGAACGGAGGTCTATGTTCAGACAGAGGGCTGCATCCTTGGAGGACTGCAGGCCCCGTACCACCCAGAAGGTCCAGGAAATCGAGAACAAGTTCACTGAAGAGCTTCAACGAATCAAGAAGCTTGTGGGTAAACCTCACATGAAGAAGTCCTTCTCCACCGAGCAGCTCTCGCTCAGGGCTAGTGGCAGGCAGCCTTTGAGGAAGATTGAGCCCCTCCCACCTCAAATTCTCCAGAAGCTCCAGGAACGGGAACGGGCCCAGCACGAGAAGCAGCAGAAAGAGATGGAACAGCCCAAAGAAGTAGTGCCACCAAAATCACCACGACTACAGCTACAAGAACAAGCACGGCAGGGGCAGCCTTCGCCCCAAACCCAAGAGATTGACCGACACTCCATGAGTAGCATAACATACAGTAGATTGGGAGAAGTAGCTGCCACTCCAGAATCTATGCAACTGGCTGACTTACCGGGACAGAGGCCAACAAGACAGGTAAATCAAGCCAGTCTTGTCAGGGAGATCCTTCAGAGGTCTCCATCACCAGCAAAGATGCAGATGCAGAGGGCTTACAATCCATCGGCAAATCACCAACAGCAGGCAGAGTCACCAAGCAGAAATGTTGTCGAGATGACGCTACACAAAGTTGAACGCAGGCCAGAAAGCCCTCTTGTTCAGAGGATATATTGTATTCAAGAATCACAGGACAACCAAGAATCTCCTGTGCAAAAGTCCCGAAAGGAAGAATCGCCAGGAACAAAAATACCTGTAGATGTAGCATTAAGAAAAGTAGAGGATAGACCAGAAAGTCCATTGGTACAGAGAACGCCAACCGTTGTACAAGAGCGTATAATCCAGCATCCGCAAAAACCTCCACGGCAGGCTACCTCTTCTGCAAATGTTCCAGTTTCCCCATCTGAGGAGAAAATGGAAGTGGAGTTGATCAAGCCAGCCCCCAAGCTAATCATACCTACCATCATTGTCGAGGAAGAGCCCATGGAAGATGAAGTTCCTCTTGAGACTGACAGGTCTAAGAAGGCAACCAATTCGAAAGAAGGTCAAACACAGAAGACCAGGGGGAAGGGTCGCCGCAGTAGTCCCATGTCTCCAGAGTTAGGTGGGAATTATTTTCAATCTGTCTTTATTTATCAAAATGAAAATGTATGTTGTGTATATTAGAGGCTTGTATCTTATTTTCCTTGTCTTTGCAAAGTTCAATTCTCATTGGTATTCCTTAGTTCTGAACACAGCCATGAATGTCTTTGTAATTACGTTTTGTAATTTGTGCAGATTCTTCAGACGACTCTTACGTGTCTGCTGAAGAGGACCCCTTGGAGGCCCCTATGTTTGAGTTTCCTCTTAAGGACACTGTGGTAACTGCTGGTACTGAGGTCCTGCTGAGAGTCATCATTGCTGGCATGCCTCCCCCAGAAGGCAAGCTATCTCTATGTATCACTTTATAACAAAGTTTATATCCAGAACCTAAAAGGGATCATCAGCTGCCCCCATGGCAGAACCTTTGATGAACCCTTTTGGGATCAAGGTTGAACCCTTTCCAACCCAAAAGGATTTCTCGTTGAAAGGGTTCTCCAATGGGGACGGCCGAAGAACCATTTTGGAACTCTTTTTTTCTAACAATGTAGTCACCAGTTTCACTCCAGTTTGTTGAGCACAAATTATTTTATATATTTTATATCGCCTCAACTCTTATTTGTCTGTGTCCACATCTAGTTACCTGGAGGAGAGACAATATCAAAATCCCAAACAGCTTAAACTATGGGATCAAAGTGGAGGGAGAGCGTTATTCACTTTTCATCAAATGTGCAAAACCAAGTGATGCTGGAACGTACTGTGTGACAGCTGCCAATGAGGCTGGGAAAACATCTAGCAGTGCCACACTTTCGATCAAACCAGGTAAGCATGAGTTGCAACATTGCATTGGTTGAGTCACCCTTCACTTAAAGTTTTCTTAATAATACCTTGTTGTTATTACTAAACAAGAAGTAGTACTGAAGGTTAGAGACCTTCTGATTTACCCGCCCTTACCTTGAACCTTATGTCTGCTTAATGTCCTTGTACTGGAGATTGTAGCCTGAGCTTTAGCCTTTGGGAATTGCACCTGACTTTTCCTAACCTTTGCATTCTACACTCTTAGAAAAAATGTGCTGTCTAGAACCTAAACTTGGTTCTTTGGCTATAAGAACACTTTTTGAACCTTTTTTTCAGATGGGTGTAAGTCATTTGGATATTTCAGAAAAGTGAATTAAAGGATGATGTGGACATTTTTGTCACTCCACTGACCCGTGTGTCATTGTCATTGTTATTTGCCCTGCCATTTCAAAAGGATGTACATTGTTATTTCCTTCTTCATAAAGCTATTTCCTCATTTCTCCTCACCCACTCATAACCTCCCTCTCTCTCTTCCTCCCTCTCTCCAAAATGCGTTCAAGCAATATATTCCAGTTGAGCCAACTCAATAAGTTGAGTAGTTACCATAGCAACTAATAGGCTAAATTGAACCAATAAATTGTTAAGACACACTGGTTTCATTGCAATATGAATCCACTGTTAAGATATGACGCAAGTAACATCTTGTCTAGGGTAAATTACATCATGAACTTGTTTGTTAAACATAGGCTAGTTAAAGTATAAATTCAACCATCAAACACTTTCAGTTCATTATTGCATCTAGAACCTATCTTACTCAAATGAGAAACGTAGACCCTTTTGCCCCCAGAGCCATCAAGATGGTCATATTCTCTACAGTGTACAAATGAATGAGAATATGAATGCTTGTATTTGAGAGAGAGAGAGAGAGAGAGAGAGAGAGAGAGAGAGAGAGAGAGAGAGAGAGAGAAGCCTTAACACCTGAGATTAACAATAAAACACTCATGATAATGCTAACAAGCACACATTATAGTACATGATTTGTCATGTGTACTTTAAAAACTATTTTGTTTATGAAATACATATTTATGAATAGTTCATATATAGTTTATTACTGCTTTTTATAAAACTGATGAAAGATATTTAAGCCATGTCATACTTATGAATTGAAATACTTGTTAGCCTATACATATTGATTTTTTTATATAAGTAATTATGAAATACCTGTTTATTAGTGGTAATACATACAAGACACACTGTAATGGGGCGTCAGGTAGCCTAGTGGTTAGAGCGTTGGATTTGTAACCGAAAGGTTGCAAGATTGAATCGCTGAGCTGACAAGGTACAAATCTGTCGTTCTGCCCCTGAACAAGGCAGTTAACCCACTGTTTCTAGGCCGTCATTGAAAATAAGAATCTGTTCTTAACTGACTTGCCTAAATAAAGATAAAATAATTTTTCAAAAATATTATAAAGTGTTGCAGAATATTCCAAATAAGTTTTAGGAACAAATTAATTACTCATCCTTCAGCCATGGTTTTGTTTGGTATTTCTTCCTATATGCAACGCTACTCTTTTTTTAGATGTCACATTATGGGCATTCAAGTCACATTTAGTGTTTTGGCATACTGTTGGTGTAAGAGGAGGCCTTTTCACAGCATTGACTTTTTACTATATATACATTGACACTAATTCACATGCACTCTTGAAATATTTTCATATTTACAGTTACCAATATTTAATATCAGAGAGAGAGAGAAACTCAGGATACTAGACAACGAGGATTCTGAGTCAGCTAATATAAATCTCTATAAGTTTGGAACAGTATTGGTACAGGGCAATCACAAACAGATTCAGCTGGACTTTCACCTAATCAAAGAAATAGCCCAGCAGGAGAAGCTCTCCCTTGAGAAAGATACCCCCACCCGAAGCGGGTCAGACCAGACCTCTTCATTACATAAACCCACAGACGAGCCACCCCAAGCAGAAAGTTAACCTCCCAACACAGAGTACTACTCCCTCATTGAAATGAGGAATAAATTCACCCAGCTGGAGGTAAGGCAGGTGGAGCTGGAACAGCAGGTGATTACACTCCAGTCAGGACAGACTCAGACACAGTCCCAACACAACAACACCCCCTTAACTAGACCTGGAGAGCAGGAGGTGGAGATAGACATATCTGCACTCTGTACTGTAGTGAGACAACATCTACAAGAGAAAGAGCAGGAGAAGAACAGAGCACTAGAGGAGAGGATCAGACTGCTGGAGGAGAGGCTGAGGGGAATGGTGTGTGACAGAGAACAACCCATTAGAGAGGTAGCCACTCCCACAGAGAAGCCAGCAGAAAGGCTCACCTCAGCGCCCAACAAAAGTCTCGACACCACAGCAGAACAGTGCACCCCAGACCGTAGCGTCGACAACACAGCGGGACAGACAAAGAACCCCAAGACCAGGGATCCCACCCCTTCTGTGCACCCCCCCCCCCCCCCCCCCCCATGGACCTACACATAAGGACCCATGCCGAGAGGGCCTACATCCAGACCACAACACCACCAGCCACATCCATACCCCCACTCCAACCAATCAACCCCCCCCCCCCCCAAAGTCAACCATCCCCACACCCCATTTAGGCCCCCTCAGACCAGACCTATGCCCCTCCTGCTCACCCCATGCCCCCCACTCCCGCAAAGGGGGCCTGAACATGGAAGTCACACATACGCCCAGACTGTGAGCATGCAAGAAGGGCCAAACCCCACTCTTACACTAGCCCAAGCCAATGGAATACCAGAATACCAGATGCTCAGAAGGTTCTGCTCACATTTACTGGCCTGAGGCCAAACCACACGACCAACAACACTGGACACTTTATGGAACACAAAGCCCTCACTATCTGATCCTTTAATATCCAAGGCTTGAGGTCCTCTGCCTTGGCCTAAAGAGCAAGAACCTGGACTTCATCAAATACATCTGAAATACAAACATTGTCATCCTACAAGAAAAATGGTATAGAGGAGACGGACCCACTGGTTGCCCTCTAGGTTACAGAGAGCTGGTAGTCCCATCCACAAAATTACCAGGTGTGCAACAAGGAAGGGACTCAAGAGGTATGCAAATTTGGTATAGAGCAGACCTAACTCACTCTATTAAATTAATCAAAAGAGGAACATTTTTACAATTAGCTAGATATTCAAAAGGAAATTATCTTAACAGAGAAAAATGTCCTACTGTGTGCTAACTATATCCCCCCCCATTAGAATCCCCATACTTTAATGAAGACAGCATCTCCATCCTGGAGGGGGAAATCAGTCATTTCCAGGCCCAGGGACATGTACTAGTCTGTGGTGACCTAAATGCCAGAACCTGACACCCTCAGCACACAGGAGGACAAACACTTGCCTGGAGGTGACAGCATTCCCTCCCCCATATGCCACCCTAGGCACAACTATGACATCATAACCAACAAAAACGGGTCACAAATCCTGCAGCTCTGTCACACCCTGGGAATGGGTAGCCTTGTGGTTAGAGAGTTGGATTAGTAACCGGAAGGTTGCAAGTTCAAACCCCCGAGCTGACAAGGTACAAATCTGTCGTTCTGCCCCTGAACAGGCAGTTAACCCACTGTTCCTAGGCCGTCATTGAAAATAAGAATTTGTTCTTAACTGACTTGCCTGGTTAAATAAAGGTAAAATAAATAAAAAATGTACATAGTCAATGTTAGGCTTCGAGGGGACTCCTATGGTAGGTACACCTATAGCTCAACCTAGAGTCTCTCAGAGCGTTCAGTTAGCCCACTGACACCCCTATTCAATCACAGCAAAATCACAGTCTACTTCAGCAGAGCAATACTAAATCATGAGGCATCAAAGCCAAAGGAACTGAGTAATATTAAGAAATGCTATAGATGGAAGGAATGTAGTGTGGAATCCTATCAAAAAACTATTTGGCAACAACAAATTCAATCCCTTTAAGACAACTTCCTGGACAAAACGTTCCACTGTAATAGTGAAGATGTAAACTTGGCAGTAGAACATCTCAACAGTATATTTGACGTCTCAGCGTCCCCGTCAAATTTAAGAATTTCAAACAAAAAAACGAAGAAAATGAACAACAATGAAGAATGCAAAAACCAAAGAAAGAAATTGAGAAACCTGTCCATCCAAAAACATATAGACACAGAAACCTGAGTCTATGCCTTCACTATGGTGTATCACTAAAACAATACAGAAATGCACTACGGGAAAAGAAGGAACAGCACGTCAGAAATCAACTCAATGCAATGAAGAATCCACAGACTCTAACCACTTCTGGGAAAATGTGAAAACACTAAACAAACAACAACACAAGTAATTATCTATCCAAAATTAAGATGTATGGGTAAACCACTTATCCAATCTTTTTGGCTCTATAACAAAGAACAAACAGCAAAAAGATATACAGCTGAAGATGGAAGTTTACATGCACCTTAGCCAAATACACTTAAACTCAGTTTTTCACAATTCATGACATTTAATCCTAGTAACAATTCCCTGTCTTGGGTCAGTTAGGATCACCACTTTATTTTAAGAATGTGAAATGTCAGAATATTAGTAGAGAGAAGGATTTATTTCAGCTTTGGGTCAGAAGTTTACATACACTCAATTAGTATTTAGTAGCATTACCTTTAAATTGTTTAACTTGGGTCAAACGTTTCAGGTAGCCCCCCACAAGCTTCCCACAATAAGTTGGGTGAATTTTGGCCCATTCCTCCTGACAGAATTGGTGTAACTGAGTCAGGTTTGTAGGCCTCCTTTCTCGCACACACTTTTTCAGTTCCTCCCACACATTTTCTATGGGATTGAGGTAAGGGCTTTGTGATCGCCACTCCAATACCTCAACTTTGTTGTCCTTAAGCCATTTTGCCACAACTTTGGAAGTATTCTTGGGTCATTGTCCATTTGGAAGACCCATTTGTGAAAAAGCTTTAACTTCCTGATTGATGTCTTGAGATGTTGCTTCAATATATCCACATAATTTTCCTACCTCATGATGTCATCTATTTTGTGAAGTGCACCAGTCCCTCCTGCAGCAAAGCACCCCCACAACACAACTGCCACCCCCATGCTTCACTGTTGGAACATAACAATGGTCATTATGGCCAAACAGTTATATTTTTGTTTCATCAGACCAGAGGACATTTCTCCAAAAAGTACGATCTTTGTCCCCATGTGCAGTTGCAAACCATAGTCTGGCTTTTTTATGGTGGTTTTGGAGCAGTGGCTTCTTCATTGCTGAGCGGCCTTTCAGGTTATGTCGATATAGGACTCGTTTTACTGTGGATATAGATACTTTTGTACCTGTTTCCTCCAACATCTTCACAAGGTCCTTTGCTGTTGTTCTGGGTTTTATTTGCACTTTTTGCACCAAAGTACGTTCATCTCTAGGAGACAGAACGCTTCTCCTTCCTGAGCGGTATGACGGCTGAGCGGTCCCATGGTATTTATACTTGCGTCCTATTGTTTGTACAGATGACCGTGGTGCCTTCAGGCATTTTGGAAATTTTGGATATAAATATGAACCGAACATAACAAAACAAAACATACATGTATTGTGTAACATGAAGTCCTATGATGAAGATCATCAAAGGTTAGTGATTAATTTTATCTATATTTCTGCTTTTTGTGAATCCTCTCTTTGGCTGGAAAAATGGCTGTGTTATTCTGTGAATAGGCACCTACCTAACATAATCGTTTGGTTTGCTTTCGTCATAAAGCATTTTTTAAATCGGATACTGTGGCTAGATTTACAACAAGTGTATCTTTAACATGGTGTAAAATACATGTATGTTTGAGGAATTTTAATTATGGTATTTCTGTTGTTTTGAATTTGGCGCCCTGCAGTTTTACTGTCTGTTGAAGAGGTGGGACGCTACCTACTGTCTCACATACCCTAGATTAACGTCATCCTTAGCTCTGACATCTTCCCCAATATTTGGAACCAAGGACTGATCACCCCAATCCACAAAAGTGGAGATAAATTTGACCCCAATAACTTGTGGGATATGCATCAACAGCAACCTTGGGAAAATCCTCAGAATTATCATTAACAGCAGACTCATACATTGTGAAAACAATGTACTGAGTAAATGTCAAATTTGCTTTTTACAAAATGATCGTATGACAGACCACTTTTTCACCCTGCACACCCTAATTGACAAACAAACAAACCAAAACAAAGGCAACGTTTTCTCATGCTTTGTTGATTTAAAAAAAGCCATTGACTCAATTTGGCATGAGGGCCTGCTATACAAATTGATTGACACACACTTCTTCCCACAGGGCCGTGGGGTGAGACAGGGATGCAGCTTAAATCCCACCCTCTTCAACATATTGACGAATTGGCGAGGGCACTAGAACAGTCTGCGAACACGGCCTCACCCTACTAGAATCTGAAGATAAATGTCTACTGTTTGCTAATGATCTGGTACTTCAGTCACCAACCAAAGAGGGCCTACAGCAGCACATAGATCTTCTGCACAGGTTCTGCCAGACCTGGGCCCTGACAGAAAATCTCAATAAGACCAAAATAATGGTGTTCCAAAAAAGGTCCAGTCGCCAGGACCACAAATACAAATTCCATCTCGACACCGTTTGTCACGCCCTGGCCATAGAGAGGCTTTTTATTCTCTATTTTGGTTAGGCCAGGGTGTGACTAGGGTGGACATTCTATGTCCTTTTTTCTATGTTTTGTCTTTCCATGTCTTGGCCTGGTATGGTTCTCAATCAGGGACAGCTGTCTATCGTTGTCTCTGATTGAGAACCATACTTAGGTACCCCTTTCCCCCACCTGTTTTGTGGGAAGTTTGTCTTTGTTCAGGGCACATAGCCCAAAGCTTCACGGTTTGGTTTATGTTATTAATTTGTCGGCGTCATTTTGAATAAAGAAAAATGTATGCTTACCATGCTGCACCTTGGTCCAGTCCTTCAGCCAGCCGTGACAGAACTTCCCACCACCAACGGACCAAGCAGCATGGTAAGGTGGACTCCTGGCCATGGGAGGACGTTCTGGACGGCAAGGGAGTCTACACATGGGAGGAGATCCTGGCGGGAAGGGATCGCCTTCCATGGGAGCAGGTGGAGGCAGCTAGGAGAGCAGAGGCAGCCGGAGAAAGGAACCAGCGGTATGTGGGAACACGGCTGGCAAGGAAGCCTGAGAAGCAGCCCCAAAAAATGTTTGGGTGGGGGTACACGGGGAGTGTGGCAGAGTCAGGAAGCAGACCTGAGCCAACTCCCCGTGCTTACCGTGGAGAGCATGGGACTGGTCAGGCCCCGTGCTATGGGGTGATGCTCACAGTGTTGAGGCGGAGCATTCACAGACCGGTGTGCTCGGTGCCAGCGTCCCGCATTTGCCGGATGGAAGCTGGCATCCAGCTAGAACGGGTGAGACCAGCTCTGTGCTCGAGGCCACCAGTGCGCCTCCACGGCCCAGTGTATCTGGTGCCTCGGCCAAGGAAGAGGCCTCCTGGATGTCTCCCCAGCCCGGTGAGTCCTGTGCCTGCTCCCAGAGCCAGGTCTTCTGTGTGTCTCCCCAGCCCGGTGAGTCTTGTACCTGCCTCCTGTCCGGAGCCGCCAGAGTCTCCCTCCTGTCCGGAGCCGCCAGAGCGGCGCCACTCAGTCCAGTGGCGCCCTCTACGAGGGTCTTCAGTCCAGGGCCCGCTGCGAGGGTCACCGCTCCAGAGGCACCACCTAAGTGGGCCAAGACTGAGGTGGAGCGGGGTCCACGTCCCGCACCCGAGCCGCCGCCGTAAGAAGGCCCACCCAGACCCTCCCCTTTAGACTCAGGTTTTGCGTCTGGAGTCCGCACCTTTGGGGGGGGGATACTGTCACGCCCTGGCCAAAGAGAGGCTTTTTATTCTCTATTTTGGTTAGGCCAGGGTGGGACTAGGGTGGGCATTCTATGTCCTTTTTTCTATGTTTTGTATTTCTATGTCTTGGCCTGGTATGGTTCTCAATCAGGGACAGCTGTCTATCGTTGTCTCTGATTGAGAACCATACTTAAGTACCCTTTTCCCCCACCTGTTTTGTGGGAAGTTAACTTTGTCTTTGTTCAGGGCACATAGCCCAAAGCTTCACGGTTTGGTTTATGTTCTTCATTTGTCGGCGTCATTTTGAATAAAGAAAACATTTATGCTTACCATGCTGCACCTTGGTCCAGTCCTTCAGCCAGCCGTGACACCGTTGCTCTAGAGCACACAAAAAACTATACATACATGTACCTTGACCTAAACATCAGCACCACAGGTAACTTCCACAAAGCTGTGAACGATCTGAGAGACAAGGCAAGAAGGGCCTTCTATGCCATCAAAGTTAACATAAAATTCGCCATACCAATTAGGATCTGGTTAAAAATACCTGAATCAGTTATAGAACCCATTGCCCTTTATGGTTGTGAGGTCTGGGGTCAACTCACCAACCAAGAATTCACAAAATGGGACAAACACCAAATTGAGACTTTGCATGCAGAATTCTGCAAAAATATCCTCTGTGTACAATGTAAAACACAAAATAATGCATGCAGAGCAGAATCAGGCCGATAACCGCTAATTATCAAAATCCAGAAATGATACGCTAAATTCTACAGCCACCTAAAAGGATTCCCAAATCTTCCATAATAAAGCCAACACCTACAGAGAGATGAACCTGGAGATGAGTCCCCTAAGCATGCTGGTCCTGGGGCTCTGTTCCCAAACAGACCACACAGAGCCCCAGGACAGCAACACAATTAGACCCAAACAAATCATGAGAAAACAAAAAGATAATAACTTGACACATTGGAAAGAATTAACAAAAAAACAGAGCAAACTAGAATGCTGTTTGGTCCTAAACAGAGAGTACAATGTGGCAGAATACCTGACCACTGTGACTGACCCAACCTTAAGGAAAGCTTTGACTATGACTATGCTATTGAGAAAGGCCGTAGTAGGCAGACCTGGCTCTCAAGAGAAGACAGGCTATGTGCACATTGCCCACAAAATGAGGTGGAAACTGAGCTGCACTTCTTAACCTCCTGCAAAATGTATTATCATATTAGAGACACATATTTCCCTCAGATTACACTGATCCACAAAGAATTTGGAAACAAACACCATTTTGATAAACTCCCATATCTAATGGGTGAAATACCACAGTGTGTCATCACAGCAGCATGATTTGTGACCTGTTGCCACAAGAAAAGTGCCACCAGTGAAGAACAAACACCATTGTTAATACAACCCATGTTTATGTTTAGTTTAATTTCCCGTTTGTGTATGTTTACTGTTAATTTTTTTATTTTATTTCACTTTTGTATATTATCTGCTTCACTTGCTTTGGCAATGTTAACCTATGTCTCCCATGCCAATAAAGCACATTAAATTGAGAGAGCAAAACCTTTCTATGTTTACTATTCATGGTTGATTATATCTGTTTTTTTGGACTGGATTCCACATTTCCTAATGACATTTAACTGACACAATAAAAGTAAAGCCTTGTTCACCTTCGGAGGTGGGTTCTCCAGATACTGTGATCACAACATGGAAAGTCAAGTATATTTCCTATTTTATTCTTTATCTGATTATAATGTGTATTTGACAGAGCCTATGCAGGAGCTGCAGGGGACCATTTGTGTTCCTAGGGACATCAGCAGCCCTATCACATCTGATGAAGAGTACCTCAGCCCACTGGAGGAAGGCATGGACTGTGGAAGCCCAGAGCCCAGGAAGATAATTGACACTCGATTCAAGGAGCCTCCTGCCTTCCAGGTGAGACTATAACGCTGCTTCTTTGGTGCCTATCACCTGGCTTTCATTGACTTTCCATTATACTGTAGGACCTTGATGTGGTATACTTGGGGCAAGGGATCAGTATGATATTTGCAATTATATTTTGTTCAATTTTTTTTTATTGGTATTGCAATACACTGGAAATGGATTGAATCTATAAGTTGCTTCTAACTAAATCTGAAGGCGCTGCCTCCATGCAGTGGATGTTCCATATAGTGTAGTTTACATTTTAAAAGTTACAGCATGGAAATTAGTCTGTGTTCTCCGTTCCAATTTAAAACTGGCTCATCATCCTTTTTAACAGGTAACTATGAATGATCAAGAGGTCATTGAAGGTCAACAGGTCACCATGTCTGTCCGAATAAGTGGGCAGCCCAAACCCATGCTTTATTGGTAGGTTTCCTGACTCCATCAAATCCTCAACTCATTCCTCTTTGTTTAATGTGGAACTGACAGCATTTTAGCCAGATTAAATCTTATTCAAATCTGTTCATATACACCCCCAGGTGTTTTTTTTTTGAGAAGCATAAATTCATAGAATTTTTGGGAATATATATATAGTAAGGCATTTGTGTAATGGTTCTCTTTAGGTGAAGTAGAGGCAGACCAAAACGCAGCGTGGTTATATTGATTCATGTTTAATAAAAACAGATAAACACGAACACTACAAAACAATAAACGTGGAAAACCAAAAACAGCCCTGTCTGGTGCAAAACACAGAGACAGGAACAATCACCCACAAACACACAGTGAAACCCAGGCTACCTAAATATGGTTCCCAATCAGAGAAAATGACTAACACCTGCCTCTGATTGAGAACCATATCAGGCCAGACATAGAAATAGACGAACAAGACATCCAACATAGAATGCCCACACAGATCACACCGTGACCAACCAAAACATAGAAACATACAAAGCAAACTATGGTCAGGGTGTGACAATTTGTGAAAATTCTATAGCAATATAGAGTGGGAAAGCGGCCGTACGTTTGCAAAATTAATAGATAATGCAGTAAATAAAACTGAATAAAAACATCTGTCCAGGACAGGAGTCCACGCAGACCGGTGCCATAGCCATAGCCAATCAGAGCTACAGTACGCCTATATGCAAATAAGCCATTTGCCACACGGGCCTGCCATCATTCACTTTGAATTGGGCTGGAAAGTCACCCTGTTGCAGTAGCAACAACGTGACTTTAGATCATTAGAACACATTCGTCAAAAGCCACAAAATGCACCTAAATGGATTTCTGCATGTATGTAAATGCCACTGCAGTCCTCTTACATTTGGAAACTTCACAAACAACCATGAAAAGGTTTGCTCTCTCTCCTTCAGTTACCTATGCACATTAACAACAACAAGATCAAAAACAAATGCTAGCCAGAGCGAGATCAGCTAAAATATAACAAGGGAACATTAGAGAAACCATTTCAAACTTTTTCAGCTAGGTGGCTGTCAGAATTGCACTGATAAACAATTGGGAATAGTAGCCTGCTCGTTGTTCTGCAGCTTGCCTGCCAATGCATGCATGTACCAACCCACGTTTTGACAACTGAATGGGAACTTGCCTGCCTGTCTGCCCACCCTTTTGCTCGATGCCAAATACATTTGATGGACAACTAAGAGATAGGCTAACTGTGTATAACAGTCATTCAAGTTCAGCATAGCAAGCTAGCTAGCTAATGTTAGATGGCATCTTTTTAGCTTGATAAATAAATAGCTAGTTACATACATAGATACGCTAGCTCAGGGGTGTCAAACTCAATCAGTGCACGGGCCATATAAAAATGTTAAAAACTTGCGGACCAGACTTAGCCTATTTGTTTTGTTTTTTAATGTGCAACTCTGCGACCCCAATTGGCCATTGTTTTATTATGAATAAATATAGCACTGGGCCTACAGAGTGGAGCAGCGGTCTAAGGCACTGTGTTGAGGCATCACTACAGACCCAGGTTCGATCCCAGGCTGTTTCACAACTGGCTGTGACCGGGAGACCAATAGGGCGGTGCACAATTGGCCCAGCGTTGTTCGGGTTAGGGGAGGGTTTGGCCGGGGGGGCTTTACTTTTGTCATTGCGTTTTAACAACTCCTAGTGGGGGCCAGTGCGTCTGCAGGCTGAATTCGGTCGTCAATTGAACGATGTTTCCTCCGACACATTGGTGCGGGTGGGTGTTAAGAAGAGTGGTTTGGCGGGTCATGAATCTGAGGACCCATGCCAAATATTTTCCGTCTCCTGAGGGGGAATAGTCGTTGTCGTGCCCTTTTTCATGACTGTCTTGATGTGTTTGGACCATAACAGTTTGTTGGTGATGTGGACACCAAGGAACTTGAAGCTCTCAACCTGCTCTGCTACAGCCCCGTCGATGAGAATGGGGGCGTGCTCGGCCCTCCTTTTCCTGTAGTCCACGATCATCTCCGTTTTCTTGATCACGTTGAGGGAGAGGCTGTTATCCTGACACCACGTTGTCGGTGATCAGGCCTACCACTGTTGTGTCGTCTGCAAATTTAATGATGGTGTTGGAGTCGTGCTTGGCCATGCAGTCATGGGTGAACAGGGAGTACAGGAGGGGACTGAGCACGAACCCTGAGGGGCTCCTGTGTTGAGGATCAGCGTGGCAGATGTTGTTACCTACCCTTACCACCTGCGCGCGGCCCGCCAGGAATTCCAGAATCCAGTTACAAAGGCAGGTGTTTAGTCTAGAGGTCGACCGATTATGATTTTTCGACACCGATACCGATTATTGGAGGACCAAAAAAGCCGATACCGATTAATCGGACTATTTTTTTAAATGACAATTACTACAATACTGAATGAACACTTATTTTAACTTAATATGATACATCAATAAAAATCCATTTAGCCTCAAATAAATAATGAAAATTGTTCAATTTGTTTTAAATAATTCAAAAACAATGTGTTGGAGAAGTAAAAGGGCAATATGTGCCATGTAAAAAAGCTAACGTTTGAGTTCCTTGCTCAGAACATGAGAACATATGAAAGTTGGTGGTTCCTTTTAACATGAGACTTCAATATTCCAAGGTAAGAGGTTTTAGGTTGTAGTTAATATAGTATTTATTGGGCTATTTCTCTCTATACCATTTCTATTTCGTATACATTTGACAATTGGATGTTCTTATAGGCACTATAGTATTGCCAGTGTAACAGTATAGCTTCCGTCCCTCTCCTCGCCCCTACCTGGGCTCGAACCAGGAACACATCGACAACAGCCACACTCAAAGCAGCGTTACCCATCGCTCCACAAAAGCCACGGAGCAAGGGGAATAACTACTCCAAGTCTCAGAGCGAGTGACATTTGAAACGCTATTAGCGCACACCCAGCTAACTAGCTAGCCATTTCACATCGGTTACACTAGCCATTAGGCTGATAGGCTTGAAGTCATAAACAGCGCTGTGCTTGTGAAAATCATAGACTTAATTTTAACATAATAACACAAATAACAAATATGAGCCTTTGGTCATTAATATGGTCGAATCCGGAAACTATCATTTCGAAAACAAAACGTTTATTATTTCAGTGAAATACAGAACCGTTCGGTGTTTTATCTAACGGGTGGCATCCCTAAGTCTAAATATTGCTGTTACATTGCACAACCTTCAATGCTAAGTCATAATTACGGAAAATTCGGGCAAATTTGTTCGCAATGAGCAAGGCTACGCAAACTGTTGCATATACCGTGACTCTGCGTGCAATGAACACAAGAGAAATGAGACAATTTCACCTGGTTACTATTGTCTGCTAACCTGGATTTCTTTTAGCTAAATATGCAGGTTTAAAAATATATACTTCTGTGTATTGATTTTAAGAAAGGCATTGGTGTTTATGGTTAGGTACAGTCGTCCAAAGATTGTGCTTTTTTCGCAAATGCGCTTTTGTTAAATCATCCCCCAGCGTTGCATCGATTATATGCAATGCAGGACACGCTAGATAAATGAGTAATATCATCAACCATGTGTAGTTATAACTAGTGATTATGATTGATTGATTGTTTTTTATAAGATACATTTAATGCTAGCTAGCAACGTACCTTGGCTTCTACTGCATTCGCGTAACAGGCAGGCTCCTCATGGAGTGCAATGAGAGGCAGGTGGTTAGAGCGTTGGACTAGTTAACTGTAAGGTTGCAATATTGGATCCCCCGAGCTGACAAGGTGAAAATCTGTCGTTCTGCCCCTGAACAAGGCAGTTAACCCACCGTTCCTAGGCCGTCATTGAAAATAAGAATGTGTTCTTAACTGACTTGCCTAGTTAAATAAAGCTATAAAAAATATCGGTGCCCAAAAAACTGATTTCTGATTGTCATGAAAACTTGAAATCTGCCCTAATTAATCGGCCATTCCGATTAATCGGTCGACCTCTAGTAATGAGCTTTGAGGACACTATGGTGTTGAACGCTGAGCTGTAGTCAATGAATAGTATTCTCACATAGGTGTTCCTTTTGTCTAGGTGGGAAAGGGCAGTGTGGAGTGAAATAGAGATTGCGTCATCAGTGGATCTGTTGGGTTGGTATGCAAATTGGAGTGGGTCTAGGATTTGTGGGATAATGGTGTTGTTCAAAGCACTTCATGACTGCAGACGTGAGTGCAATGAGTTGGTAGTAATTTAGGCAGGTTACCTTGGTGTTCTTGTGCACAGCGATAAACAAAAGAGATAAATAATATTTGTCCAGCCTTTGCTGCTATGCTTGCAGATGTGCATAATATGCTGCAACCATAATCAAAAAGTAAATAACCCCAAATAACAAAAATGTATAGGTTGTTTTAACATTTAAACTTAAAACATGTTTTTCATTTTTTTGCACTGCATAGATGCATTTCTGTATGGTGCACTCAAAATAAATTGTAGTTGAATAGCATACCTAGGACCTGCTCAAATGTTGCCTACATGTTTCTTTTTTGCATTGTGTTTTGTTGCAGGTTTTGTTTTTTTGTTATTCATTGTCAAGCTTTAAAAACCAAAGCCTGACAGCAACATTTTAGTATCCTAGCTAGTACCTGTGTCACATCTGCTCCTGCCACGCCCTCTAGTGCCCATCCAGTGTCTCCTTGACCTGCCGCCACTTCCCCTGTGCTATCTCACTCTCCCTCTCTCTCTGAGCAGATCCACACTAGCTGCAACCCGTTCCATAATCAAGACCTCTACAAATACTCAGTCCTTCCACTTCCACACTGGCAGATTGTAATCTCTGCTCAGTCAGTCTACGCTTCTAGCTTTTGTTACTATTCAGATCCTGTTACCCTGCTGTGCCTGTTTTCCTATCGGCTACAGTTCTGCCCGCTCTGACTCTGGTCCCTGTCCCACGTCTCATCACCCTGTTACATTGTCCTAGATCCCCCACTCTACTACTCCCTTGGATTCCGCCCCGGACCTGCTTACCCTGTCTCAAACCCTCTCACCCCAGCCTCAGCCTCCGCACCTGATCTCCAGCAACCCTCCCGAGCTTCCCCTGACCTGCACTCCATCTTCCCCTGTGTTCCAATAAATACCTTGGTTATTTCATCCCAGTTTCCTCGTCCTCGTCTGCTCTTGGGTTCCCCTGTTCCACTCCGCGCAAAAGTACAATCTGGCCAAGAACCCAGCAGACTCTCCGACTCTCCACCAAACTCTCGCTGGCCAAGGCGCCCTTCTTGAGCAACATGACCAAGCCCTGAAAGCCCTTCTGGAGCACATCAAGGAGTTTTCACCGGAGTCTGTCTGACCTACAGGGTTGAACCTTTTGCCCAGAGCTCAAACCCGTCCAAAGTCCTTCTTCTCTGCCCCGAGAGCCATTTGTTCAGACTCCCGAGCGCAACCTCGGAGCTTGCAGAGCCTTTTAGTACAATGTTCACTAGTATTTGAGCAACAGCCCTACTCTTATGCTAGCGAAGAGGCCAATATTTCCCTTCCTGGGCCACAGCGGTGTGGGAGAGACAGTCCACATCTCCTACTCCAGATTCACGGAGGAGATGAAGAAAGTCTTTGACCACCCGGTTTGCGGTAAGGATGCCGCTAAACGACAGCTGTACCTCCGTCAAGGCCCCCATAGTGTTGCTGAGATGGCATGTAAGGTTCGCACCCTCGCCCTTGAGAGAGGCTGGAATGAGGAGACCTTCAGGGAGCATTCTGGAACGCACTCACTGAGACCCTCAAGGGTGAGTTGGTGTCCAGGGATGAGCCTGATAGACTTGATGAACTCATCTCTCTCGCTATCCGCATCGACTACCGTCTCCGTGAGCATTGAAGGGAGCTTCTACACCTTCTTCTACACCACGTGCTTCTACACCTGCATTGCTTGCTGTTTGGGGTTTTAGGCTGGGTTTCTGTACAGCACTTTGATATATCAGCTGATGTACGAAGGGCTATATAAATACATTTGATTTTGATTTGATTTGGTAGATAAGGTTGCATGTCCCATAACATCTGCTTCATTGCCTTGCTCTCCTTCTCCGACTGCATCCCATCCCAGGCTCGTCCAGATCCTGAACCCATGCAGCTCGGCCGCGGCCTGTCTCTCTCCGTGGGAGAGGCAAAGACGAATCTGCACTAGGCACTGCCTATACTGTGGCCAGGTTGGTCACTTTGTCTCCACTTGTTCCCTGTGTCCAGCAAAAGAGGGGGATCAGCAGTAGTGGGGATATACTGTTGAGCCAAATTGCCTGCCCATCTTCCCCCAGACCCCTGCTTGAAGGCAACCTTGTGTGGCGGAGCCAGGCTTTTCCTCTGTCTGTTGTCATCGATTCGGGCGCTGACGAGAGCTTCCTGGACCGAGGTGTCGTTACCCAGTTGGGCCTGGACACTGTTCCACTCGATTCACTTCTTGATGCCAACGCTCTCAATGGAATGCTCCTCACTCGTGTCTGTGAGAGAACCGTCCCTATCATCCTGCGTATTTATGGAAATCACCAGGAAAATATCAGTTTCCACATAATTGCCTGTCCTTACACTCCCCTAGTTCTTGGCCATCCATGGTTAAAGCTACACAACCCACAGATTGACTGGACCACCGGAAAGGTAACAAGTTGGGATTAATTTTGTCACTATAATTGTTTACATTCTGCCTTTCCCCCTGCCTTGTCTGTGCCTCAGTTCATTCCAGAACCTCCGGACCTGTCATCAGTTCCTCCCGAGTATCACAATCTAGCTCTTGTATTTAGCAAGCACCACGCCCTGTTGCTACCGCCTCATCGGCCGTACGACTGCGCCATTGACCTCCAGCTTGGAGCTCCTCTCCCCAGTAGCCAGTTGTTTAACCTCTCTCGTCCCAAGCAAGAGGCTATGGAGAGTTACATCCAGGATTCTCTGGCTGCAGGACTTATCAAGCCATCTTCCTCCCCGGTGGGTACTGGGTTTTTCTTTGTGAAGAAGAAGGATGGGTCACTGAGGCCATGCATGGACTTCCCGTGGGCTGAATAATTTCACTGTTAAGAAGTACCCCTTGCCACTCATCAGCTCTGCTTTTGCCCCCTCCATGGTGCCAAACTCGACCTCCGGAATGCCTACCACCTTGTCCTCATAAGAGAGGGGGACGAGTGGAACAAGCTTTTTGTTAAAGCTGAAAAATGGGAGTTCCATGCTGCCACAGTGTCTTTCCTGGGTTATATTATTGCACAGGGACAGTTACTTATGGACCCCGCCAAGGTCATGGCAGTGACAGAGTGGCCTGGGTCCTCCAACCTAAAGCAGCTACAGCGTTTCCTGGGTTTGCACCTTTTTACAGATGTTTCATCTGTAGCTACAGCCGTCTAGCAGCACCTCTCACCACTCTCACCTTCACTCCGTTCCACTGGACGCCTGAGGCAGGCAGCTTTCCTGGAACTCAAGCGTCACTTCACCTCCGACCCGGTCCTTACTCAGCCTGACCCAGAACTCCAGTTCATCTTGGAGGTGGACACCACTGACACCGGTGTAGGTGCTGTTCTGTCTCAACGTTCCCCCTCTGATCAGAATGTCCACCCATGTTTATTCTTTTCCCGTAAGCTCTCACCTGCAGAGAGGAACTTTAACATCGGTAACCAGGAACTCCTGGCAGTTAAGCTGGCTCTGGAGGAATGGTGTCACTGACTGAAGGGCAATGTAAACCCCTTCATCGTGTGGATTGACCATTAAAACCTGTTCTACATCCCGACCGCAAAACGTCTGACCTCCCGGCAAGTCAGGTGGAACTTGTTCTTCGGTAGATTCAATTTCACACTCACTTATCGCCCTGGTTCGAGGATAACCAAGCCTGATGCCCTCTCTCGCCAGTTCACCACCGACAACACGGGTACCAAGCCAGAAGCTATTGTGCCATCCACCTGCATCGTTGCCGTCGTCACCTGGGAGATCGAGTCCCTCATCCTCCAGGCTCAGCAGAACCAGGCTGACCCTGGTAACAATCCTAGTAATGCTCTATTTGTTCCAGATTATGTTCGCTCTGAAGTTCTTCAGTGGTGCAATTCTACCCACCTCACCTGTCACCCTGGTATGAACCGGACCGTCGCCTTCCTGCATCAGCGTTTTTGGTGTCCCACCATGGAGAGAGATGTCTGAGAGTGTGTCTCAGCCTGTACGGTTTGTGCCCGGAACAAAACCTCCACTAAACCCACTTCCAGTATGCTCCGCCCTCTTCCTTTACCCAGTCGTCCCTGGTAACACATAGCTCTGGACTTCGTCACTGGCCTTCCCCCATCTAACGGTAACTCTGTCATCCTCACTGTTATTGACAGGTTTTCCAAAATGGCTCACTTCATTCTCCTCTCCAAGCTACCGTCCTCCAGAGACACTGAGGACCTGTTAGTTTCCCATGTATTTCGTCTACATGCATCCCCACTGACATTGTTTCCGACAGAGTACCCCAGTTGACCTCCCAGGTATGGAGACCCTTCTGTTCAGCTCTTGGTATCAATGTGAGTCTTTCTTATGGATATCACCCCCAGACCAACGGCCAGACCGAACGGGTCAACCAAGAGATGGAGACTGCCCTACGCTGCGTGACCTCTGCCAACCCTTCCTCCTGGAGCGCTCAGCTACCCTGGGTTGAATATGCCCACAACACTCTCACCACCGCCTCGTCAGGTATGTCACCGTTCGAGTGTGCTCTGGGTTACCAACCCTCCCTTTTTCCCCACCCAAGAGGTTGAGTTTGCGGTTCCCTCTGTCCAGGACCATCTGCGCTGTTGTCACCGTACCTGGAGGAAGGGCTGAGGACCCAGTCCCAAGCCAACCGTCGCTGGGCCTCAGCTCCAGTCTATACCCAGGGTCAAAAGGTATGGCTCTCATCGAAGGACCTGGGAGGGATACGCTGGGTGCCTCCCAATCCTTCTGTTTCCCTGCCTGATGCTGTTTCCCTATCCTCTACAGTTCTGCCTGCTCTGACTCTGGTCTTTGTCTCCTGTTTCACGTCTTGTCATCCTGTTACTCTGTCCTGGATCCCCCACTCTACTACTCCCTTGGATTCTCCCCGGACCTGCTTACCCTGTCTCAACCCCTCTCACTCCAGCCTCAGCCTCAGCACCTGATCTCCAGCAACCCACCTGAGCTTCCCCTGACCTGGACTCCATCTTCCCCCTGTGTTCCAATAAATACCTTGGTTACTTTATCACAGTTTCTTCTTCTGAGTCTGTTCTTGGGTTCCCCTGTTTCACTCCGCGTAACAGAATGTGGCATGTGTCTCTACACTTTCCCTCTGCTGCGTGGTTGTGTTTCCTATTCAGCCTTTAAGCCTTGTGTTAGACACATGCACTAGCCCATTAGCCACGTAATGACTGACTTGTGATCATTGCCCTTGCTAGTTTGATTGTATTGACATTCTTAGTCTTACAGTAATTTTTTTCTGAATATTTTGTAATTGTAACTGAAACAGTGCATCCCGAATGGGTGGCGGCAGCAAACAATCTACTAGCCAGCTGTGATTTACAACTTGATAGCAATATTTTTTGGGACTACCAAGAAATGTAAATTATATTATTATTGCTGAATTATGATAATCTTGCATTGAACATCTATTCTGTCAGCAATGCCTTACTGTACGTCATGGAATTTTGAGTCAAATAGAAGCTATTTTCAAAACCTCTTATCAAGTTCTTTTTTTAAGCATAAACTGGGAATTTGATATTTTTGACTGATATTATGATTGTCTTTTTGTTTCATATGTGCAAAGTAGTTAAAACGCTGTCAATTCCACTTTAAGCCTGCCGTAACATATACAGGATATTGTTAATATTGAAAAACACTAGTCACACATATCTTGTCATTAGTGTTTTGTGCATGCTCCACGTTGTCATGGTTCACATTGGCAAGACAATGGTTGCTAGGTTTCTGTTATCTTTATGAAACCAATATACTCCTGTTCACAGTACATTGTAATACATCTGGAAACATCTGGAAACATTTCTAAATATAGAACTCTCCCTTGGTTCAGGCTGAGGGACAGGATGACGATAAAAACAGACTTGCGCCACACTGTGCGTGAGACTGAGGACGGCACTTTTGAAATGACCATCAACTCACCCCAGAAGTTGGACACAGGAGTGTACACCTGCAAGATCATCAACGAGTATGGAACAAAGCAATGTGAATGCAAACTGGAAGTGAAAGGTACAGTAATTGGTTGTTTTTTCTATTTCCAATTCCTCTCTTTGCTGTAAGCCAATCAAATAATACATAACATTGGATAACAATTTGTGTGAGCTACTGTATGTACAGTTGAAGTAGGAAGTTTACATACACTTAGGTTGGAGTCATTAAAACTTGTTTTTCAACCACTCCACACGTTTCTTGTTATCAAACTATAGTTTTGGCAAGTTGGTTAGGACATCTACTTTATGCATGACACAAGTAATTTTTCCAATAGTTGTTTACAGACAGATTATTTCCCTTATAATTCACTGTATCACAATTCCAGTGGGTCAGAAGTCTACATACACTAAATTGACTGTGCCTTTAAACATCTTGGAAGATTCCAGAAAATGATGTCATAGCTTTAGAAGTTTCTGTTTAGGCTAATTGACATAATTTCAGTCAATTGGATGTGTTTTTTATTTATTTATTTCACCTTTATATAACCAGGTAGGCCAGTTGAGAACAAGTTCTCATTTACAACTGCGACCTGGGCAAGATAAAGCAAAGCATTGCGACAATGACAACAACACAGAGTTACACATGGAATAAACAAATGTAGAGTCAATAACACAATAGGAAATAATCTATATACAGTGTGTGCAAATGAGGTAAGATTAGGGAGGTAAGGCAATAAATAGGCCGTAGTTGTGAAGTAATTACAATTTAGCAATTAACACTTAAGCGATTGGTGTGCAGAAGACGAATGTGCAAGTCGAGATAATGGGGTGCAAAGGAGCAAAAAAATAAAAAATATATATGGGGATGAGGTAGTTGGATGGGCTATTTACAGATGGGCTATGTACAAGTGCAATGATCTGTGAGCTGCTCTGACAGCTGATGCTTGAAGTTAGTGAGGGAGATATAGTGAGGGAAAAAAGTATTTGATCCCCTGTTGATTTTGTACGTTTGCCCACAGATAAAGAAATGATCCGTCTATAATTTTAATAGTAGGTTTATTTGAACAGTGACAGTGATTATTGAAAATAAGAATTTGTTCTTAACTAACTTGCCTAGTAAAATAAATAAAAATGTGTGTCTGAAGGCAGTGTATTCCAGACAGCTCTCACAGAGAATGCGGATTTACTAAAGGTGCTTTTCCTTAAGGGAACTATACAGTCACCTCTCATGGCAGACCTTCTGGATCTGCTGCCATATGTTTGAGTTTTCTGTTTAACAAAAATACTGAGTGGAGGGGGAGCCAGGCCACTTAGGATCTTGAATACAAGACATGCGTCGGTGTATTGCACAAGATTTTCCCAACTCAGGAGCTCATGCTTTCTGAGGATGTAACAGTGATGATGGCTATTGGGCTTCCTGTCAAGCACTTTGAGAGCCTGTTTGTAGACAGACTGAGTAGGTTTTAATGTTGTACAGCAAGCTTGGGCCCAACTAGTCAAGCAATATGTGAAGTGGGGGAGTATCATAGATTTGAAGTACAGTTTTGCTACCTCTGTAGTCAAATAATTTCGTATAAATCGGAAATTAGCTAGGTTGAATTTGATTATCTGAATGACCTTTTTCACATGCTTTTTAAAAGAGAGGTTGGAATTATGATGCCACGGTACTTAAAATCAGATACCACCTGGAGCTTCTCCCCTGACACATAGACTTCTGGTTCAGTAGCATCTGTTGCCCTCTTTGTGAAGACGATGCAAACAGTTTTTTTCACATTGAGATGCAAACACGAGTCACTGAGCCCCTTTGTACATGGACCATTACAGTAGTGAGTTCTTGTGCAGCTTGTTAATATAAGCTATAAACTCATGTCATTCATTACAACATCCTTTATAATGTTATATAGATCATTGACTATCATGCCTTATAAGACTAAAATGCATGACGTATTATTCCCCCGCTTTGAAAACGCAGGTGATATTTTAAATATCACTCTGCACACTGACAGATGACGAACATGAAACAGGGTTGACAGAATATTAACTCTTGTCCTGTGCATCCCATAGTGCCCCCGGTGGAGCCAGGCCTCACCATCATCCGTCCAGTGAAGGACATTACGGCGGATGCCGGCGAGACAGTCATGTTTGAGTGCCACGTAATTGGACCACTGGACACAGACGTCGATTGGCTAGCAGATGGGAAGCTGATCCAGCCGGCTCTGCTCAACTGCAAAATGCATTTTGATGGGAAGAGGTGCAGGCTGCTCCTCAACTCAGTGCATGAGGATGACAGCGGCATGTATACGTGCAAACTGACCTCGGCCAAAGGTGAACTCTTAACTGCACTGTCACCCACTTCACTGGTTCTCTTCATCTCTAGGGTCTTGCAAGAAGAGTCATGCTCTTCATTTTCATTCATGTCGGTAGAATAACCAAACGTTTCCTCTATTTTAAACACACTTTTAATCTTGGTATATCATTAGATAATATACATACACACTATATAGATGAATAAATGTGTAGTTAGGAATAAGTCATCAACTTCCCAGAATCAAATTGTAACTCTTGAAATAAGTTGAATGACCATTGAATTAATAAACCGGTATTGTACATTTTCTTGCTTTCTTTTCCTTTTCAACTTAATTTTCAAGTTCGTTGCTTTACTTTGGTCTTTACTTTCGTTTTAGAGGAACTGACCTCGAGTGGCCAACTCAAAGTCATTCCTTCCATCGAGCCCCTATTCACCCGTAAACTGGACGTCTTAGAGGTGATCGAGGGCCGTAACGCCCGGTTTGACTGCAAGGTCAGCGGAACACCACCTCCCAGAGTCAGCTGGGGACATTTCGGTAGGAGATGTTCACTATGTTCATTATGTTCCCCAAGCCTGGTCCCAGATCTGTTTGTGCTATGTAGCCAAACATGACAATAACCATAGGAGGACAAACAGCCATTGTCTCCATAGTGATTTTATTGGCAAAACCATATAATTGTGCACACTGCAAACAAGTATAACAGTAATAATTACTATGTAACAATGTGTACCTGCACTGTCAGTGGAGTGGATATACAGCACAACACAGATTTGGGACCAGGCTAGTTTACCACCAAATTAGCTCTTATTGCTATTCAAGAGCATACAGTAGTTTACACGGTTGTTCAGGGTCAATTTAATCATGTATGAACCTGTATATTTACATCTACATTGACAGTGCAGGTGCACATTGTTACATTACTAATGTTATACTTGTTTGCAGCATGTACAATTTGAAGGTTTTGCAAATTAAATCACTATGGAGACGATGTCTGTATGTCCTCTTCTCTCCTCAGACCATACACTTGTAGAGAGCGATGATGTGCGTATCTTACAAGAGGGAGGTCGTCACTCCCTCATCATCTCTCATGTCACCAATGAGGACGAGGGCTTTTACACGGTCATCGCTCGCAATCCACATGGCGACGCCGAGAGCTCCGCTGAGCTCTATGTCCAGGAGCCCAGACCTGCTATCTCATCTCAAATGTAGGAACACACTTACAACCTACAGTCCTCACCATACAGATTTAGGATCTTAATTTGATCACTCTTTTGTTGCTGAGAATTGTCCTGCAGTGCAGGAAATGCAAACGTGTAGTGTATGAAAGTTTAAAAATGCACTAACACTTTACATTAAGTTGTCCCTATTACTATGTAACTAACACAGTAATGACTGTGTTAACAATATAGTAGTTACATAGTAAAAACCTATGTAATTACATGGTAATAGGGTTGTTGAGGAATCAGTTATTACACAATTGGAAGAAGGAATGTGTAATTACACATTCAGTTGTTGGTTACTCCACAGTTGTAACTACTGATGTTATTAATCCCCTAAGGTCGATGGCCGAGCCCCCACGAAATCGAATTACCATAATACAAAATTCCCCATTAAAATCTGTCCGTTTAAGGTAGATATGTTTTTTTGTTCATAGGATACATCTAAATCCACCGCATCTGCTTATGCCGCACTTCCAAATCTGTGGTCAAAGGTGACAGAGCGAGAGCGGTGTTTGTCAGACCATGAGACAAAATTGTCTGTAGCGTCCGAACCCTCTATGGAAAGATGAGACGGTCACAAACACGACGGTATTCTCCGTTTTGGCTCAAAGGCCGTACCGAATCAAGTGTAATGTAACAATGTACTTACATAGGATATACTCGTAACTCTCATGTAGCTACTCGGGATCAAGCAACTTAATGTAAAGTGAAACCCAGTAGGGTGTAACCTCTATAATTACTATGTGGTTACAATGTAACAACCTTTGCAGACAATAGGCTAACCAGGAGAAATTAACAGACAGGATAACATTAAGTTTAACCCTTTATGTTACATTGTATTTACAATTAAGCAATATTTAACAACAAACTCTCTAATTACAAGGGATATACATTTATTTACAATGTACTTAATGTAAAGTGAAGTGCCATTTTAATTACTATGTAGTTACATGTGCGTACCGTTAGGATGCATGGGGAGATAGTAGCTCAGTGATGTACCATCTAAACTGTGATTATATGTAGAAGCCAGACAACATGGTTTATATTAACCCTTTAAAAGCGATAAATAAATATATCCACAAGCAACCAGGAGAGAGTGAGTGGTCAGTTATACACAAAAGGGAAACAGTCTTTCAGTAAAACGACACTGAGACTCAAACCTTCCCTTAGAGGAAAAGAAAAATACTAACTATTAGATGCAAATGAGAGCAACGGACAGCTGAAGGAAATCCAGGAAAACATAACTAAAATGCTCTGGTAGAACACCAAAACAAACAATCTGTTGTTAAAAATGTAGATTTGCTTGAAAGGAAAGTAGCCTATCGTGCCAGATATGCATATACAGGGCGGAGTGTGGATGAAAAGACAACAAAATGGACCTTCTGGAAACAATGGTGCAAACTTTAGAAGATTAACTGGATCAGCTAGAAAACAGATCGAGACAAAATAATATGAGAATATTGTCCTACATGATTAAGCTGATATCGGAGGAGCTTGGCATGGATGTATCCCCAGAGGATCAGGAGAAAAACTCTAAATACCCTTGCATGGTAACCTTTTAAGATGCGGAACTATCAGACCAAAGTCAACATTCTGACGGCACATGGGGACAATGAGATCAAGGTCCAGGGCCGGTCCATTCGATTCTTCCAGGACCTGTCTTCTAGACTGAGAAAAAACGCAAGCAATTCATTCCGATCAGACATTCACTGGAGGAAAAATGAGTCAAGTCTCAACTCCAATTCCCGGCAGTACTGCGGGTATGGAAGGGAACACAGAGAATGGAGTTCACAAGCACTAATGAAGCCCTGAACAGGCTGTAGCAAACCCTTTTCAGTTGAGAGAGAGCCCAGTGCCTTGAGGAGCGATAGAGGAAAAACAGATAAGAACAATAGGCTACAGACAGTGATGCCCAAGACCTGTTTATCATAAATTGAGACAATATTCCTTCCCCCTCCTCACACAACAATCTGGACTATTGTCCACAAGTAACTGGTCTTCTCTAGGAAGTAATGCCAAAAATAGCCGATGCCAGTGAAATGCATGGTACATTAGGGCTGGTATTGGTCAACCCAGAGTCGATTGTTCTTTCGACAGTGCCTTGCAAAAGTATTCATCCCCCTTGCCGTTTTTCCAATTTTGTTGCATTACAACCTGTAATTAAAAATTATTTTTATTTGGATTTCATGTAAAGGACATAAACAAAATAGTCCCCCAAAAAATCTAAAACATTTAAAACGGAAAAGTGGTGTGTGCATATGAAGCCCCTAAATAAGATCTGGTGCAACCAATTTTACCTTCAGAAGTCACATAATTAGTTAAATAAAGTCCACCTGTGTGCAATCTAAGTGCAATCTAAGTGTCACATGAGTATATATACAACTGTTCTGAAATGCCCCAGAGTCTGCAACACCACTAAGCAAGAGGAAACACCAAGCAAGAGGCAATATGAAGACCAAGGATGTCACGCCCTGGTCTTAGTATTTTGTGTTTATATATTTGTTTGGTCAGGCCAGGGTGTGACATGGGGTTATTTTGTGTTGTGTTGTGGTATTGGGGTTTTAGTAGGTATTGGGATTGTGGCTGAGTAGGGGTGTCTAGCATAGTCTATGGCTGCCTGAGGCAGTTCTCAATCAGAGTCAGGTGATTCTCGTTGTCTCTGATTGGGAACCATATTTAGGTAGCCTGGGTTTCACTGTGTGTTGTGTGGGTGATTGTTCCTGTCTCAGTGTGTTTGTATTCACCAGACAGGCTGTATAGGTTTTCACATTTTCCGTTTGTTGTTTTTGTATTGATCGTATTCGTTTTCATTAAACATGTATCGAACTAACCACGCTGCATTTTGGTCCGACTCTCCTTCAACGGAAGAAAGCCGTAACAGAATCACCCACCACACACGGACCAAGCAGCGTGGTGACAGGCAGCGACAGCAGAAGCAGCGAAAGGAGGAATGGACATGGGAAGACGTTTTGGATGGCAAAGGTTGTTACACTTGGGAGGAGATACTGGCTGGAAGAGATCGCCTCCCATGGGAACAGGTGGAGGCACTTAGGAGAGCAGAGGCAGCCGGAGATAGGAGCCGACGATACGAGGGAACACGGTTGGCAAGGAAACCCGAAAGTCAGCCCCAAAAATGTATTGGGGGGTGGCTCAGGGAGAGTGTGGCAGAGTCAGGGTTCAGACCTGAGCCAACTCCCCCTGTTTATCGTGAGGAGCAGCGATCAACTTCTGGACTTGGGAGGAAATATTGGACGGAAAAGGACCCTGGGCACAGCCTGGTGAATATCGACGCCCCAAAGAAGAACTGGAGGCGACGAAAGCGGGGAGGCGCTGGTATGAAGAGGCAGCACGGCGACGCGGATGGAAGCCCGAGAGTCAGCCCCAAAAATGTATTGGGGGGGGCTCACAGGGAGTATGGCTACGCCAGGTAGGAGACCTGCGCTAACTTCCTGTGCTTACCGGGGGGCTAAAGAGACCGGGCAGGCACCGTGTTATGCTGTGGAGCGCACGGTGTCTTCAGTGCGGGTGCATAGCCCGGTGCGGTACATACCAGCTCTTCGTATTGGCCGGGCTAGAGTGGGCATCGAGCCAGGTAAGGTTGGGCAGGCTCGGTGCTCAAGAGCTCCAGTGCGCCTGCACGGTCCGGTCTATCCAGTGCCACCTCCACACACCAGTCCTCCGGTGGCAGCTCCCCGCACCAGGCTACCTGTGCATGTCCTCTACCCAGTGCCAGCACCACGCACCAGGCCTTCAGTGCGCCTCGCCTGTTTAGCTACATGCTGCTTAATGGCAAATAAACCTGGTTAATATCTCGCAGCTCTCACAAAACGAATACATGCTAAACTAGTAATCATTTAAAAAAATAAAGATTCAAAGCTGTAATGAAACAACAACACGATTAATGACCACTTTAAAAGCTTCTATGAAAATGTATATAAATCAGAATTTAACAATAGTTGGATGGATCCTATAGCCTTCTTAACTCAACTCTGAAGCAATTATCAGCAGACAAAAAATGACTAAAAACAGATGACCCAATAATAAATATTAAATGCTGTTAAAACATTCGCATGTAGAAATGCACCAGGATAAGATGGCTTTCTCATGGAATTCTATTCAACATTTTGGGACAAATTAGCTCCCCTATTTACTCAAATGACAACCCACATATCACTCAATTCAGTACTTCCTAGTTCCGTGTATCAAACAGTTATTTCAGTTATATTACAACCAGGAAAATCTGGAGAGTTCCCTGCTGACAGCTTGGAAAATTCCAGAAAATGTTGTCATGGCTTTAGAAGCTTCTAGCCTAATGGACATCATTTGAGTCAATTGGAGGTGTACCTGTGAATGTATTTCAAGGCCTACCTTCAGACTCAACGCCTCTTTGCTTGACATCATGGGAAAATCTAAAGAAATCAACCAAGACCTCAGAATAAAATTGGAGACCTCCACAAGTCTGGTTCATCCTTGGGAGCAATAGTACGCAAGTCTAAACACCACGGGTCCACGCAGCCGTCATACCTCTCAGGAAGAAGACGCGTTCTGTCTCCTAGAGATGAACGTACTTTGGTGCGAAAAGTGCAAATCAATCCCTGAACAACAGATAAAGGACTTTGTGAAGATGCTGGAGGAAACGGGTACAACAGTATCTCCATCCACCCTAAAACGTGTCCTATATCGACATAACCTGAAAGGCCGCTCAGCAAGGAAGAAGCAACTGCTCCAAAGCCACCTTAAAAAAGCCAGACTAAGGTTTGCAACTGCACATGGGGGCAAAGATTATACTTTTATGCGAACTTTCCTCTGGTCTGATGAAACAAAAATAGAACTGTTTGGCCATAATGACCATCATTATGTTTGGAGGAGAAATAGGGAGGCTTGCAAGCCGAAGAACACCCTCCCAACCATGAAGCACGAGGGTGGCAGCATCATGTTGTGGGGGTGCTTTGCTGCAGGAGGGACTGGTGCACTTCACAAAATAGATCAACATGAGGTAGTAAAATTCTGTGGACATATTGAAGCAACATCTCCAGATGTCAGTTAAATCTTGGTCGCAAATGGGTCTTCCAAATGGACAATGACCCCAAGCATACTTCCAAAGTTGTGGCAAAATGGCTTAAGAACAACAAAGTCAAGGTATTGGAGTGGCCATCACAAATCCCTGACCTCAATCCCATAGCAAATGAGTGGGCAGAATTGAAAAAGCGTGTGCGAGCAAGGAGGCCTACAAACCTGACTCAGTTACACCAGTTCTGTCAGGAGGAATGGGCCAAAATTCATCCAACTTAATGTAGGAAGCTTGTGGAAGGCTACTCGAAATGTTTGACCCAACGTTTGACCCAAGTTAAATGGCAATGTTACCAAATACTAATTGAGTGTATGTAAACTTCTGACCCACTGGGAATGTGATGAAAGAAATAAAAGCTGAAATAAATCATTCTCTCTACTATTATTCTGACATTTCACATTCTTAAAATAAAATGGTGATCCTAAGTGACCTAATACAGGGAAGTTTTACAAGGATTACATGTCAGGAATTGTGGAAAACTGAGTTTTCAGTCGTGGCCAAAAGTTTTGAGAATGACACAAATATTAATTTTCACAAAGTCTGCTGCCTCAGTTTGTATGATGTCAATTTGCATATACTCCAGAATGTTATGAAAAGTGATCAGATGAATTACAATTAACTGCAAAGTCCCTCTTTGCCATGCAAATGAACTGAATCCCCCCAAAAATGTCCACTGCATTTCAGTCCTGCCACAAAAGGACCAGCTGACATCATGTCAGTGATTCTCTCGTTAACACAGGTGTGAGTGTTGATGAGGACAAGGCTGGAGATCACTCTCTCATGCTGATTGAGTTTGAATAACAGACTGGAAGCTTCAAAAGGAGGGTGATGCTTGGAATCATTGTTTGTCCTCTGTCAGCCATGGTTACTTGCAAGGAAACACATGCCGTCATCATTGTTTTGCATAAAAAGGGTTTCACAGGCAAGGACATTGCTGCCAGTAAGATTGCACCTAAATCAATCATTTATCGGATCATCAAGAACTTCAAGGAGAGCAGTTCAATTTTTGTGAAAAAGGCTTCAGGGCGCCCAAGAAAGTCCAGCAAGTTCCAGGACTGTCTCCTAAAGTTGATTCTGCAGGATCGGGGCACCATCAGTACAGAGCTTGCTCAGGAAAGGCAGCAGGCAGGTGTGAGTGCATCTGCACGCACAGTGAGGCAAAGACTTTTGGAGGATGGCCTGGTGTCAAGAAGGGCAGCAAAGAAGCCACTTCTCTCCAGGAAAAACATCAGGGACTGACTGATATTCTGCAAAGGGTACAGGGATTGGACTTCTGAGGACTGGGGTAAAGTCATTTTCTCTGATGAATCCCCTTTTCGATTGTTTGGGGCATCGGGAAAAAAGTTTGTCCGGAGAAGACAAGGTGAGCGCTACCATCAGTCCTGTGTCATGCCAACAGTAAAGCGTCCTGAGACCATTCATGTGTGGGGTTGCTTCTCAGCCAAGGGAGTGGGTTCACTCACAATTTTGCCTAAGAACACAGCCATGAATAAAGAATGGTACCAACACATCCTCCGAGAGCAACTTATCCCAACTGTCCAGGAACATTTTGGTGACGAACAATGCCTTTTCCAGCATGATGGAGCTTCTTGCCAAAAGGCAAAAGTGATAACTAAGTGGCTCGGGGAACAAAACATCGATATTTTGGGTCCATGGCCAGGAAACTCCCCAGAAACTCCCATTGAGATCTTGTAGTCAATTCTCAAGAGGTGGGTTGACAAACAAAACCCCACAAATTCTGACAAACTCCAAGCATTGATTATGCAAGAATGGGCTGCCATCAGCAAGGATGTGGCCCAGAAGTTAATAGACAGCATGCCAGGGCAAATTGCAGAGGTCTTGAAAAAGAACGGTCAACACTGCAAATATTGACTCTTTGCATCAACTTCATGTAATTGTCAATAAAAGCATTGCAATTATACTTCAATATTCCATAGTAATATCTGACAAAAAATATCTTAAGACACTGAAGCAGCAAACTTTGTGGAAATTAATATTTATGTAATTCTCAAAAACTTTGGCCACGACTGTGTTTGGCTAAGGTGTATGTAAACTTCCGACATCAACTGTACTCATATATTTTATAAATCGTGACAGTAAAATTATACATTTATAAGCAATAAAATGGCAGAACTCTTACCAGACTTGATACACATCAATCAAACATGGGTTATTAAAAATAGACACTTTTAAACAAATACAAGAACGTGTTTCAGTTTAAAACAATGCACAAAAAAATAAGATAGATTTGCCAATAATGGCTGTTGATGGCTTTCAACCATATTGACTAGCCTTTTCTTTTGAAAACTTTGGAAGCTTTCAACTGCCCAACTGAAATAATAAAATGTATACATTTGTATACATACATTTGCATTTATGTCCTAAACAATCAGAATTGATAAACATGAATGTAAACTAAACTTATTTGCAGATGATCTTCTGATAAACCTGACCAATATTGAAAACGCAATGCCCCCTTTGTATCTCAGGTTATAAAATAAGAGGCATTAGAAGAAGACAATCTATTTCAGGATAAATCAATGTTAAAGTTTACATAGCTGGCCATATATGGACATTACATTTTACTTTATGGGTTGGTTATGTACAGTGGCTTGTGAAAGTATTCACCCCCCTAAAATGTATTCTTGGGGGGTTTGTATCATTTGGTTTACACAACATGCCTACCACTTTGAAGATGCAAAATCTTTTTTATTGTGATATAAACAAGAAATAAGACCAAAAGGTGCCACTCAAGGACATTCTGAGACTTGTCCCAAAGCCACGACTGGTTTGTGTTGGAAGGTGAACCTTCGCCCCAGTCTGAGATCAGAGTGCTCTGAAGCAGGTTTTCATCAATGATCAATCTGTACTTGCTTCGTTCATCTTTCCCTTGATCCTGACTAGTCTCCCAGTCCCTGCTTCTGAAAAAGATCCCCACAGCATGATGCTGCCATCACCATGCTTCACCGTAGGGTTGGTGCAAGGTTTCCCCCAGACGTGACACCTGGCATTCAGGCCAAAGAGTTCAATCTTGGTTTCATCAGACCAGAGACATTTGTTTCTCAAGGTCTGAGAGTCCTTTACGTGTCTTTTGGCAATCTCCAAGCAGGCTGTCATGTGCCTTTTACTGAGGAGTGGCTTCTGTCTAGCCACTCTACAGTACCATAAAGGCCTGATAAGTGGAGTACTGCAGAGATGGTTGTTCTTCTGGAAGATTCTCCCATCTCCACAGATGAGCTCTGTCAGAGTGACCATTGGGTTCTTGGTCAGCTCCCTGACCAAGGCCATTCTCCCCCGATTGCTCAGTTTGGCTGGGCGGTCAGCTCTAGGAAGAGTCTTGGTGGTTCCTAACTTCTTCCATTTAAAAATGATGGAGGCCACTGTGTTCTTGGGTACCTTCAATGCTGCAGAAATGTTTTGGTACCCTTCCCCAGATCTGTGCCTCAACACAATATTATCTCGGAGCTCTATGGACAATTCCATTGACTTCATGGTTTTTGCTCTGACGTGCAATCTCAAATGTGGGACCTTCTATAGACCAGTATGTGCCATTCCAAATCATGTCCAATCAATTGAATTTACCACAGGTGGACTTCAACCAAGTTGGAGATACATCTCAAGGAGGATCAATGGAAACAGGATGCACCAGAGCTCAATTTCGATTTTGATAGCAAATGGTCTGAATACTTATGTAAATAAGGTATTTCAGTTTAGTGTAGTTTTTTGCTTTGTAATTATGGGGTAAAATGAGGAAAAAGTCAAGGAGTCTGAGTACTTTTCGAAGGCACTGTACCTGTACTGTATTTGGAAAAGCTACATTTTATGTATACTGTACTCCAGTATTTGGGATTTTAAATAAAGTTATGAATATATTGTCCTAGTACAGGATGTTACCTTTTTATTTGTGAGTGTTTTCATTCATATGTTTTACCATTTAGACATACAATCACTTATGTATCCATTTAAAGAAATTATACGTATTTGGCCAAATTTACTATAGTGTATAAGTAATCAAATGTTTTTATTATTTGGAATCACAATCCTTGCACGTAATGATTACATTGTGCTTTTAACTCTACAAATATGTTGCGGGTGTGTTTTGGGTCATGTCTTCCCAATAGTAACTTCCCTTCCCTTCGTCCCTCCCTCTTCTCTCTCTCACCTCCCTCCCTCCAAAGGGCAAAGCTAGAGAAGATGCCATCCATCCCGGAGGAGCCCGAGGTGCCGGACAATGAGGTTGAGCGCTTCACCATGCCTGACTTTGTCAAGCCCCTGTACGACCTGGACGTGATCGAGGGCAAAGAGACCGTGCTCAAGTGTAAGGTGGCTGGACTGCCGTACCCCACCATTGTGTGGTTCCACAATGGCAAGAAAATCGACAGCACGGAGGACAGGAAAATGACACAGTGTGAGTTGAGATTGGTATTTTATAAATCCAGCTCTATAAGTTAAAACTGCAACTTCATCAAGTAAGAACAAATTGTATTGGTGGAGTACACAGTATATCAGATGTTATAGCGGGTGAAGCGAAATGCTTATGTTACTTGGACCTATCAATGCAGTAAAATGTCAAGCAAGTACACAAATAATAATTAAAATATATTCAAGAAATGTCATAACGAAACCAATTAACATCCCAAATACAGTGCCTTGCGAAAGTATTTGGCCCCCTTGAACTTTGCGACCTTTTGCCACATTTCAGGCTTCAAACATAAAGATATAAAACTGTATTTTTTGTGAAGTATCAACAACAAGTGGGACACAATCATGAAGTGGAACGACATTTATTGGATATTTCAAACTTTTTTAACAAATCAAAAACGGAAAAATTGGGCGTGCAAAATTATTCAGCCCCTTTACTTTCAGTGCAGCAAACTCTCTCCAGAAGTTCAGTGACGATCTCTGAATGATCCAATGTTGACCTAAATGACTAATGATGATAAATCCAATCCACCTGTGTGTAATCAAGTCTCCGTATAAATGCACCTGCACTGTGATAGTTTCAGAGGTCCGTTAAAAGCGCATAGAGCATCATGAAGAACAAGGAACACACCAGGCAGGTCCGAGATACTGTTGTGAAGAAGTTTGGATTTGGAAGCCGGATTTGGATACAAAAAGATTTCCCAAGCTTTAAACATCCCAAGGAGCACCGTGCAAGCGTTAATATTGAAATGGAAGGAGTATCAGACCACTGCAAATCTACCAAGACCTGGCCGTCCCTCTAAACTTTCAGCTCATACAAGGAGAAGACTGATCAGAGATGCAGCCAAGAGGCCCATGATCACTCTGGATGAACTGCAGAGATCTACAGCTGAGGTGGGAGACTCTGTCCATAGGACAACAATCAGTCGTATATTGCACAAATCTGGCCTTTATGGAAGAGTGGCAAGAAAGCCATTTCTTAAAGATATCCATAAAATGTGTCGTTTAAGTTTGCCACAAGCCACCTGGGAGACACACCAAACATGTGGAAGAAGGTGCTCTGGTCAGATGAAACCAAAATTGAACTTTATGGCAACAATGCAAAACGTTATGTTTGGCGTAAAAGCAACACAGCTCATCACCCTGAACACACCATCCCCACTGTCAAACATGGTGGTGGCAGCATCATGCTGTTCTTCAGCAGGGACAGGGAAGATGGTTCAAATTGATGGGAAGATGGATGGAGCCAAATACAGGACCATTCTGGAAGAAAACCTGATGGAGTCTGAGACTGGGACGGAGATTTGTCTTCCAACAAGACAATGATCCAAAACATAAGGCAAAATCTACAATGGAATGGTTCAAAATAAACATATCCAGGTGTTAGAATGGCCAAGTCAAAGTCCAGACCTGAATCCAATCGAGAATCTGTGGAAAGAACTGAAAACTGCTGTTCACAAATGCTCTCCATCCAAACTCACTGAGCTCGAGCTGTTTTGCAAGGAGGAATGGGAAAAAAATTGCAGTCTCTCGATGTGCAAAACTGATAGAGACATACCCCAAGCGACTTACAGCTGTAATCGCAGCAAAAGGTGGCACTACAAAGTATTAACTTAAGGGGGCTGAATAATTTTGCACACCCAATTTTTCCGTTTTTGATATGTTAAGAAAGTTTGAAATATCCAATAAATGTCGTTCCACTTCATGATTGTGTCCCACTTGTTGTTGATTCTTCACAAAAAAATACAGTTTTATATCTTTATCTTTGAAGCCTGAAATGTGGCAAAAGGTTGCAAAGTTCAAAGGGGCCGAATACTTTCGCAAGGCACTGTAGCACTGTAAAAGTAATCCAAATGCAATCTATACGCACAGTGCATTCGGAAAGTATTCAGACCCTTCTCCTTTTCCACATTTTGTTACGTTAGTCTTATTCTAAAATGGATTAAATAAAAAAATGTCCTCATCAATCTACACACAATACCCCATAATGACAAAGCGAAAACAGCTTTTTAGAATTTTTTTCAGATTAATAAAAAAAGTATTTAATTATTTATACAAGTATTCAGACCCTTTGCTTTGAGACTCGAAATTGAAATCGGTGGCATCCAGTTTCCATTGATCATCCTTGAGATGTTTCTACAACTTGAGTGGAGTCCATCTGTGTTAAATACAGTTGGTTGGACATGATTTGGAAAGGCACACACCTGTCTATGTATCCACAGTTGACAGTGGATGTCAGAGCAAAAACAAAGCTATGAGGTCAGAGGATTTGTCCATAGAGCTCTGAGACAATATTATGTCGAGGCACAGATCCGTGGAAGGGTACCAAAACATTTCTGCAGTATTGAATGTCCCCAAGTGGCCTCCATCATTATTAAATGGAAGACGTTTGCAACCACCAACACTCTTCCAAGAGCTGGCTGCCAAGCCAAACTGAGGAATCAGGGATGAAGTAACTTTATCAGGGAGGTGATCAAGAACCCAATGGTCACTCTGACAAAGATCCAGAGTTCCTCTGTGGAGATGGGAGAACCTTCCAGACGGACAACCATCTCTGCAGCACGACACCAATCAGGCCTTTGTGGTAGAGTGCCAGACGGAAGCCACTCCTCAGTAAAAGGCACATGATTGCCTGCTTGGAGTTTGCCAAAAGGCACCTCAGGACTATCAGACCATGCAAAACAAGATTTTCTGGTCTGATGAAACCAAGATTGAACTCTTTGGCCTGAATGCCAAGCGTTACCTCTGGAGGAAACCAGGCACCTCTCATCACCTGGCCAATACCATCAGTACTGTGAAGCATGGTGGGGGCAGTGTCATGCTGTGGGGATGTCTTTCAGCGTCAGGGACTGTGAGACTAGTCAGGATCGATGGAAAAATGAATGGAACAATGTAGTGAGAGATCATTGATAAAAACCTGCTCTAGAGTGCTCAGTACCTCAGACTGGGGCGAAGGTTCACCTTCCAACAGGACAACGACCTGTTGCACACGGCCAAGACAACACAGGAGTGGCTTTGGGACAAGTCTCTGAATATCCTTGAGTGGATATTGAGTGGATACCCAATCGAACATCTCTGGAGAGACCTGAAAAGACATGTGCAGCGAACCTCCCCAACCAACCTGACATAGCTTCAAATTATCTGCAGAGAAGAATGGGAGAATCTCACCAAATACAGGTGTGTCAAGCTTGTATCGTCATACCCAAGAAGACTTGAGGCTGTAAGTGTAATCGCTGCCAAAGGTGCTCCAACAAAGTACTGAGTAAAGGGTTTGAATAATTATATAAATGTGATATTTTTAAATATTTTTTATTTTATTTCGAAAAACCTCTTTTTGATTAATCATTATGAGGTATTGTGTGTAGATTGATTGAATACCTTCCAAATGCACTGTACATACACCAGATTTATGTACACAATATATGCTAAGAATGGTATGTACAGCAGTAGATATATTAGAGTGACCGATGTCAAGAATCCAGAATATGAATATGCAATTTGTTTTTTAAAAAGTAACGGATTTGCTTTATTCTTGGCCAGGTCACAGTTGTAAATGAAAACTTGTTCTCAACTAGCCTACCTGGTTAAATAAAGGTGAAACTAAATAAATAAATAAAAAGGTTTGACAGCCAACAAGGAGGAGGTGAGAGCCCTGGCGGAGTGGTGCCAGGAAAATAACCTCTCATCCCTACGGATGGCACTGTGATAGACTGCATCCAATTTGTTGAATAGTGTTGGAGCCTTTTTTGTAAATGACATCGCCGAAGTCGAGGATCAGTAGGATAGTCAGTTTTACGAGGGTATGTTTGGCGGCATGAGTGAAGGATGCTTTGCTGCGAAATAGGAAGCCGATTCTAGATTTAATTTTGGATTGGAGATGGTTAATGTGAGTCTGGAAGGAGAGTTTACAGTCTAACCAGACACCTAGGTATTCTAAGTCAGAACCGTCCAAAGTTGTGATGCTAGTCGGGCGGGAGGATGCGGGCAGCAATCGGTTGAAGAGCATGCATTTAGTTTTACTTTCATTTAAAAGCAGTTGGAGGCCTCTGAAGGTGTGTTGTACTGTTAACACAGTGTCCAAAGAAGGGCCAGATCTATACAGAATGGTGTCGTCTGCGTAGAGGTGGATCAGACAATCACCAGCAACAAGAGCGACATCATTGATGTATGCAGAGAAAAGAGTCGGCCCAAGAATTGAACCCTGTAGCAAACCCATAGAGACAGCCAGAGTTCCAGAAAACAGGCCCTCCAATTTGACACGCTGAACTCTATCAGAGAAGTAGTTAGTGAACCAGGCAAGGCAGTCATTCGAGAATCCAAGGCTATTGAGTCTGCCGATAGGAATGTGGTGATTGACAGAGTCGAAAGCCTTGGCAAGGTCGATGAAGACGGCTGCACTGCATTGTCTTTTATCGATGGCGGTTATGATATCGTTTAGGACCTTGAGCGTGGCTGAGGTCCACCCATGACCAGCTCGGAAACCAGATTGCAAAGCGGAGAAGGTACGGTGAGATTCTAAATGGTCGGTGATCTGTTTGTTAACTTGGCTTTCGGAGACTTTAGAGAGGCAGGGCAGGTCTGTAACAGTTTGAGTCTAGTGTCTCCCCCTATGATGAGGGGGATGACTGCGGCAGCTTTCCAATCTTATCTCAGACGATAAGAAAGAGAGGTTGAACAGGCTAGAAATAGGGGTTGAAACAATTTTGGCGGATCATTTTAGAAAGAGAGGGTCCAGATTGTCTAGCCCGGCTGATTTGTAGGGATCTAGATTTTGCAGTTCTTTCAGAACATGTCTGGATTTGGGTGAAGGAGAAGCGGGGCAGGCGAGGTCTTGGGCAAGTTGCTGCAGTAGGTGCTGAGATGTTGACCGGGGTAAGGGTAGAGGTAGCCAGGTGGAAAGCATGGGCAGCCGTAGAGAAATGCTTCTTGAAATTCTCAATTATAGTGGATTTATCGGTGGTGACAGTGTTTCCTAGCCTCAGTGCAGTGGGCAGCTGGGAGGAGGTGCTCTTACTCTCCAAGGACTTTACAGTGTCCTACAGGATGCACATTTCTGTTTGAAAAAGCTAGCCTTAGCTTTCCTGTGTATATTGGTTCCTAACTTCCCAAGAAAGTTGCATATCGCAGGTGCTATTCGATGCTAATGCAGTACGCCACAGGATGTTTTTGTGCTGGTCAAGGGCAGTCAGGTCTGGAGTGAACCAAGGGCTATATCTGTTCCTGGTTCTACATTTTATGAATGGAGCATGCTTATTTAAGATGGTGAGGAAGGCATTTTTAAAGAATAACCAGGCATCCTCTGCTGACGTGATGAGGTCAGTATCATTCCAGGATACCCCGGCCAGGTCGATTAGAAAGGCCAGTTCGCTGAAGTGTTTTTGGGAGTGTTTGACAGTGATGAGGGGTGGTCGTTTGACCGCAGACCCATTACGGATGCAGGCAATGAGGCAGTGATCGCTGAGATCTTGGTTGAACACAGCAGAGGTGTATTTGGAGGGCAAGTTGGTTAGGATGATATCTATGAGGGTGCCCATGTTTACAGATTTGTACCTGGTAGGTTCATTGATAATTTATATGAGATTGATGGCATCTAGCTTAGATTGTAGGATGGCCGGGGTGTTAAGCATGTCCCAGTTTAGGTCACCTAGCAGCACAAGCTCTGAAGATAGGTGGGGGGGAATCAATTCACATATGTTGTCCTGGGCACAGCTGGGTGTAGAGGGTGGTCTATAGCAAGCGGCAACAGTGAGAGACTTTTTTCTGGAAAGGTGGATTTTTAAAATTAGAAGACCTGGATAGTAAGACAGAACTCTGCAAGCTATCTCCACAGTAGATTGCAACTCCACCCCCTTTGGCAGTTCTAACTTGCCGGAAAATGTTATGGTTAGGGACGGAAATTTCAGGGTTTTTGGTGGTCTTCCTAAGCCAGGATTCAGACACGGCTAAGACATCCGGGTTGGCAGAGTGTGCTAAAGCAGTGAATAAAGCAAACTTAGGGAGGAGGCTTCTTCTTCTTCTTCATGCTTGAAACCAAGGCTTTTACGGTTACAGAAGTCAACAAATGAGAGCACCTGGGAAATAGGAGTGGAGCTAGGCACTGCAGGTCCTGGATTAACCTCTACATCACCAGAGGAACAGAGGAGTAGAATAAGGATACGGCTAAAGGCTAAAAGAACTCGTCTTCTAGGACGCTCGGAACAGAGAGTAAAAGGAGCAGCTTTCTGGGCGCGGTCGATTAGATTCAAGGCATAATGTTCAGACAAAGGTATGGTAGGATGTGAGTACATTGGAGGAAAACCTAGGCATTGAGTGATGATGAGAGAGATTTTGTCTCTGGAAACATTTAAACCAGGTGATGTCACCATGTCATGTGGGAGGTGGAACTAAATGGTTGGTTAAGGCATATTGAGCGGGGCTAGAGGCTCTACAATGAAATAAAACAATAATCACTAACCAGAACAATAATGGACCAACATGCATATCCGACTAATCATAGGAGACCATGAGTGGTTGGGCTGGCTGGAGACACGGCGATTCAGACAGCTAGCAGAAGGGCCTTAGAGGGACGTCGCGACAGAGGAAAGTCTGTTTTATCCTCGTCGTAAGGTTCTGTCAATAGACCAGTCAAGATGGATTAGTAGGGTTCCGTGTAGCAGAGGGGTCCAGTCTAATTGGCAAATGGATCTATTCAGCTAACAGTCCAATATGCTCTAGAAAGCTAGTGTGCCACGGCTAGCAGGCTAGCAGATGGGCATTCAGGGGACGTCGCGATGTATGAGCCGGTTGAGTAACCCCCTCGAGGAGATTACGTCGGTAGTCCAGACGTGAAGAATCGGCAGGGTTCTGTACCCCGTTCCGACAGTAAAAGGGGTCCAGGCCAGTTGGCAAAATAGGTATTGTAGCCTAGGAGTGGTTGATGGACCTCTTCAGCTAGCCAGGAGATGGGCCTAGCATGGGCTAGCTCTTGGCTAACTGGTGCTTGTTACGGGACAGAGACATTAGCCAGGGTTGGTCACTCGGATTGCAGATAGCTAGCTGCGATGATCCAGGTGAGAAGGTTCAGAGCTTGCGGTAGGAATCCGGGGATATGGAGAGAAAATAGGTCCGGTATGCTCTGGTTTGAATCGTGTTGTATAAACTGGCAAGAGCTTTCCAGGCTAAAGGTAGCTGATGACCGCTAGCAGTGGTTAGCTGACTACTAGCTAGTAGCTAGTTAGCTGGCTAGCTTCTGTTGGGTGATTCCGATTCAGGTAAAGAAAAATACTTTAGAAAAAAGTAGATCCTCACCACATTGGGTGAGGCGGGTTGCAGGAGAGTATTTTGAAGTTGAGGTTTAGAAAAATATCTGAAAAGATATATACATGGGACACGATAAGACAAAGGAGAAAGACCTCTGACTGCTACGCCATCTTGGATATAATACTACCACTGTTGGGTCGTCAGCAAACTTGAAGATTGAGCTGGAGACGTGCATGGCCACGTAGTCATGGGTGAACAGGAAGTATAGGAGGGGACTGAGCTTGGGCCCCCGTGTTGAGGATCAGTGTGGCGCAGGTGTTGTTGCCTACCTTGACCACCTGGGGTTGGCCCGTAAGCAAGCCTAGGACCCAGTTGCACAGGGAGGGGTTCAGACCCAGGGCCCTTAGTGATGAGCTTGGAGGGCACTATGGTGTTGAAGGCTGAGCTGTAGTCGATGAACAGCATTCTTACAGCTATTCTTCTTCTCCAGCTGGTATAGGGCAGTGTGCAGTGCAATGGTGATTGCGTCGTCCATGGATCTGTTGGGGCGCTATGAACATTTTAGTGGGTCTAGGGTGTTGGGTAAGGTGGAAGTGACATGATCCTTAAGTAGCCTCTCAAAGCACTTCATGATGACAGTTACCTTCACATTCTTGGGTACAGAAACAATGGTGGACATCTTAAAGCAAGTGGGGACAACCGACTGGGATAGGGAGAGATTGAAATTTGTCCGTAAACACTCCATCCAGCTAGTCTGCACATGAGGACATGGCTTGGGATGCCATTTGGGCCAGCAGCTTTGCGAGGGTTAACATGCATGAATGTCTTACTAACGTCGGCCACGGAGATCGGGAGCACACAGTCCTCGTGAGTGGTAAGTGCCCACATCTGCAACTAGGTGTTGTTTTACTTGATGCAGATGAAGGTCTTTAGCTTGTCGGACCTCTAGGTATCAATATATTTGATAAAATATTGAATTTGGCCTTTACTTCTATAGCCTAGAGAACTGCATGGAATAACACATCCATACATGGCAAAAACTACAGTCCAAAAATGCATCGTTGGCGTCGCACAGCAAAACAGAGAACACAATCATGATTGTGAGAGTCTCCCCTTTCCATAGAGTGGTGATAATAGTTTTCTAGCTCAAACTGTTTGAAAAACAGACGGTTTTGTGAAAAGACAGATTTTCGAGATGTCTTGTGTTCTGACAAACACTGCTCTAGCTCTGCCACCTTTCACCGCAGATGCGGCAGTGCGACATCAGCGGATGTGGTGGATTGAGACACATCCAATGCAAAAAACTGATATCTCTAGCTTAAACTGACAGATTTTGATGGGGACGCACCGGTGCATCAACCGACTATAGGGGGTCAGTTTAAGTGCAACAATGTTTTTTGGATTCAAATAATGCACTTTCAGCAGGATATAGCGATTATCTTAATGCTATCAAGGCATTGGGAAACTCACCCCTGTGGTGGTCCTCTCTTCCAGTCAGAGACATCCACAGCTTGGTCATCCATTCTGTCTGCCACGCCCACGGAGGGGTATACAAGAGCGTAATCTCCAACAAGGTGGGCAAGGCCACCTGTTACGCCCATCTCTATGTGACTGGTGAGGAATCACAGATGATTTTTTGATAATATTACTTCAATCCTACAGGTATAATGCATTTTGGTACAGTTATAACGCATTGTAAGACATTTTCCATTGTCATGTGCATGTATGGTCCTCATATTGCCAAAGAACCATTTTAAGTCAGTTGACATTTCATTAACTTTGTGAAGAGAGTATAAACCTGATAGGTTTAAGCAACACAGCAATTACATAGGTTTGCCTTGCTTTGCCTCGACTAGGTAGAATTTTCACCATAGAGCACGCAACTATCCAATTGTTTCAGATCTAGAGGCGGGGCTAGGGGTTGATTTGGTATGTTGATGCATGCACAAAAAGGTGATTTCACCACGGACCATTAACTTGAATTACAGTGTTAATGGAATTATGCACCTTGTGTTTTTAACAAAAGTTCAAATCTATGATCAAATGCATTTGATTTAGCTATTTACTGTAGGGGATGTGATAAAGGGATACTGTATAATATGAAGGTTAATGTAACACTTAAAATGTAACTCTTATATATGTGAAACACTTGTAGTGTGAAATTATATATCTATTACTGTTTCAGACGTTCTTCCAGACCCTCCAGATGGGCCCCCAGTAATAGAGGCTGTTACTGGCAAGACGATAACCCTGTGCTGGAAGAAACCCCGGAGGCTGGATCCCTCTATTGGTCATTTTCTTTTCGCTGGCATTACTGTCATTCAATATAATATGGATTGTGGAGCCATGGTTTCCTGTATTTCAAGAGCTAGAGCTGCTAGACAGATGTAACAGCACACACAAAAAAATGTAAAAGTGAAGAATGATATATCTTTACTGCATTTAGATTTACCAAGTCATAGTTTAAAATTGAAAGCACAGCACCAGGGGGAATAATTTATTGTTTAAAGAACATTGAATAAGATGCGGCTGTGGGTAGATGGTATCGGTAATGCGGTTCAAGCAAATCTGCAATGTGGGAATATAACAGTTCCAGCACATCTGAATTGCATTTTGTTTTGCTATCACATCCATTGTCCTAATACAGGAAAACATCTAGTACACATTCAATTGAATTTTGTTTGAATGCCATTTCATCTGCCATCTGCACGGGTGGTCAAAGTCAATCCTCTGTCTACATGCGTTCACATATTGAAAAGGTATATATGTTTGTCATTGCAGATCCCAACACGTTGATGTATGCCATCCAACAACAAGTGCTGGGCTCAATCCAGTGGACCATCATAGCATCCAGTTTGAAAGAGCCTTGCTACACAGTGACCTCCTGCTCCAAAGGAGTCCGCTACACCTTCAGGGTCTTGTCAATCACCACCAAGGCCTTTAGCAAACCCTCTCCGTCCACAGACCCAGTGCAACTTGTCGACAGAGGTATGAGCCATCAAGTGAGGGCAACATGAATCGATGACACAGTGCTTATGTTGGTTGGTGGCAGGGGCTAATAACTAAATGAAAGCATGGCTTTCACTCTCTCCTTGTCCAAAGACTGCTAACAAAGCAAGGAAACAAATATGTAAATTATTTATTTGGATCAACTATCCCTTTACATGACTGTATTTCTCCCAAGGTCCATATCTTCAGGAGGCTCCAGTAATAATTGATAAGCCAGACATGGTGTATGTGCAGGAGAACCAGTCAGTCAGCATCACTATCACTCTGAACCACATCAACGCTGCAGTAATCTGGAAAAGGCAAGTCACGCACTGGATCACTACACCTGATAGTCTAATGTACAGTTATACACTGAGTGAATAAAACATTAGGAACACCTGCTCTTTCCATGACAGACTGACCAGATGAATCCAGTGAAAGCTATGATCCCTTATTGATGTCACTTGTTAAATCCACTTAAGTGTAGATGATCAGTGTAGATGATGGAGAGGAGCCAGGTTAAAGATTTTTAAGTCTTGAGGGAAAAAAAAATTTTCACCTTTATTTAACCAGGTAGGCTAGTTGAGAACAAGTTCTCATTTGCAACTGCGACCTGGCCAAGATAAAGCATAGCAGTGTGAGCATACAACAAAGAGTTACACATGGAGTAAACAATTAACAAGTCAATAACACAGTAGAAAACAAAGGGGGGGTCTATATACAATGTGTGCAAAAGGCATGAGGAGGTAGGCAAATAATTACAATTTTGCAGATAAACACTGGAGTGATAAATGATCAGATGGTCATGTACAGGTATATTGGTGTGCAGAAGAGCAGAAAAGTAAATAAATAAAAACAGTATGGGGATGAGGTAGGTGAAAAGGGTGGGCTATTTACCAATAGACTATGTACAGCTGCAGCGATCAGTTAGCTGCTCAGATAGCTGATGTTTGAAGTTGGTGAGGGAGATAAAAGGGAGATAATTGACTCATGGATTGTGTATGTGTGCCATTCAGAGGACGAACGGGCAAGACAAAAGGTTTAAGTTCCTTTGAACAGGGTATGGTAGTTGGTACCAAGCACACCGGTTTGAGTGTGTCAAGAACTGCAACGCTGCTGGGTTTTTAACACTCAACAGTTTCCTGTGTGTATCAAGAATGGTCCACCACCCAAAGGGCATCCAGCCACTTCAAAGTAAAAATAATGACCTGGACTAAAATATTCAAAATTGGAAGAAATTTGGTTGGAGGCAAGTGATTCTCATTTAAGTGCAATTTACCTAATCTGTGGTAAATTTCAAGACTCTACAGGGTAAAAATAGCCATTAAACCAGTTTTGAAAAGAGAAAACAGAACATCCTGCTCCATTGTAAAGTGCAAGGGTGCCAACATACAATACAACTGTATTAATATGGACATTTTTAAGCAGATGCTTTTCACTTAAATATACAATTCAACTCATATTCACTATGCAGTGCATTCGGAATGTATTCAGACCTCTTCACTTTTTCCACATTTTGTTACGCTAGTCTTTTCTAAAATTGAACAAACTATTTTTTTACTCATCAATCTACGCACAATAACCATAATAACAAAACAAAAACGTTTTTTTAGAAATGTTTGCTAAATTATGAAAAAAACTAAAACAGAAATACCTTATTTACATAAGTATTCAGACCCTTTGCTATGAGACTCGAATCTGAGCTCAGGTGCATCCTGTTTCCATTGATCTTCCTTGTGAGGTTCCAACAACTTTATTGGAGTCCATCTGTGGTAAATTAAATGGATTGATCTTGATTTGGAAAGGCACACACCTGTCTATATACGGTCCCACAGTTGACTGTGCATGTCAGAGCAAAAACCAAGCCATGAGATTGAAGGAATTGTCCGTAGAGCTCCGAGACAGGATTGTGTCGAGGTACAGATCTGGGGAAGGGTACCAAAAAGTTTCAGCAGCATTGATGGTCCCTACTAACACAGTGGCCACCATCATTTTTAAATGGAAGAAGTTGGGAACCACCAAGACTCTTCCTAGAGCTGGCTGCCCAGGCTAAACTGAGCAATCGGGGGGGAAGTGCCTTGGTCTGGGAGGAGACCAAGAACCCAATGGTAACTCTGACAGAGCTCCAGAGTTCCTCTGGGAAGATGGGAAAACCTTCCAGAAGGACAACCATCTCTGCAGCACTCCACCAATCAGCCCTTTATAGTAGAGTAGCCAGACGGAATCCACTCCTCGGTAAAAGGCACATGACAACCCACTTAGAGTTTGCCAAAAGGCACCTAAAGGACTCTCAGATCATGAGAACAAAAAATATATTTTCTGATGAAACCAAGATTGAACTCTTTGGCCTGAATGCCAAGCGTCACATCTGGAGGAAACCTGGCACCATCCCTACGGTGAAGTATGGTGGTGGCAGCATCATGCTGTGAGTATGTTTTTCAGTGGCAGGGACTGGGAGACTAGTCAGGATCGAGGGAAAGTTGAACGGAGCAAAGTACTGAGGGATCCTTAATGAAAACCTGCTCCAGAGCACTCAGGACCTCCGACTGGGGGGAAGGACAACATACACTGAGTGAAGGACAACAACCCTAAGAATACAGCCAAGACAAGGCAGGAGTGGCTTTGGGACAAGTCTCAGAATGTCCTTGAGTGGCCCAGCCAGAGCCTAGACTTGAAGCCATTCGAACATCTCTGGAGAGAACCTAAAAGAGCTGTGCAGCAAAGCTCCCCATCCAACCTGTCAGAGCTTGAGAGGATCTTCAAAGAAGAATGAGAGAAACTCCCAAATACAGGTATGCCAAACTTATAGCGTCGTACCCAAGAAGACAAGTGGCTGTAATCACTGCCAAAGGTGTGTCAACAAAGTACTGAGTAAAGGGTACTGAATACTTATGTAAATGTGATATGAGTTTTTCATTTGTAATACATTTGCAAAAAATGTCTAAAAACCAGTTTTTGCTTTGTCATTATGGGGTATTGTGTGTAGATTGTTGAGGGGAAAAAACAATTAAATCCATTTTAGAATAAGGCTGAAACATCACAAAATGTGGAAAAGGTGAAGCGGTCTGAATACTTTCCGAATGCACTGTGTATGACCCATGTGGGAGTCAAACCCACATGCTCTATGTTGCCAAAACCATGCTCCAACACATTGAGCCATTAATCTACTCTTGCAGATGGCCTTCTTGTTTGCTCCACCACAATTGAATCCACAAAAATGCAAAAATGTCATTTTAATACCAAGGACTGTAGGATAAAACAATAAAATGTGTGAAACAGTCACACAACAAAAGTTCTTACCCCCAAAAAGTAGCAACACCCCAACAATGGAATTTGTACGTTGCCTTATTGTTCTCTGCGTTCAGGAGGGGAGTGGTCCTTGCCACCAAACATGGGCTGTATGAGATGAGTATGCCCGATGACGACCAGCACTCTTTGAAGATCCTGAGGGTGAAGAGTGGTGACTTGGGTCAGCTGATGTGTGTGGCCTCCAACAAGTTTGGCAGCGACTCCTGCATCTTTAGTGTGGAAATGGCAGGTGAGTGTAATAATGATGGATTATGATAATGATTTGGATTTTTGGATATATCACTAATAACAGGCGCTCAAAGCACTTTCCAACTCGTATAATTAACAACAGTTATGGCCATTAAAAAGTTAGCTACTCTTTCAAAATGCCTTTCTGCAGCAAGGTACATTGTAAGGACATTTAGTTTGCGTCGTGTTTCCTTGCAATGATACTTTAAGTATCGAGATACTGAGTATTGTGAAAAATCAAACACATTCTCGTGTTCCCTATCTGTAGCACCGCCAACCTTTGAGACAATCATGGAGGATGTGGATGTGCACATGGGAGATACGCCTCGTCTGGCTGTGGTCGTGGAGGGCAAGCCCATTCCCGACATCATGTGGTTTAAGGTGCATAAATTGAGACACAAACATATGAGCATTTTATATCATTGGAACCCTTTATTCATTTCACCCTCATGCCTTGTAGTTACTCAATAGCTAACAAGATTGATAACCAGAATGTATGTACTCAGCTGGTAAGAAGGTACATAAACAATGACTGAATTGTAGTGAGAGGAAACTGTCCACATTATGTTTCAAATGAGTTTCTAATATAGTAAGTGCGTAATTACAAGTAGCATTGACATTCTATGTAATCATTTTACTATATGCATGTTTATTGTCATGAAGAAAAAAAAGATTACATTCAGAGTGACTTATTGTGACTTGGTTTCAGGATGATATATTGTTGTGTGAGAGTAGTCACATCACCTTTGTGTATGACGACAACGAATGCTCCCTCGTGGTGCTCAACACAAGTCCGGAAGATTCAGGAGTGTATACCTGCACAGCCAAGAACCTGGCTGGCTCTGTGTCCTGTAAGGCTGAGCTCACCGTGCACACAGGTAAGCCTCTCCGTACTCTTTAATCAAATATGCTTTCCAGTATTGACACAAAGGCGTAGTCGTGTAAGCAAATGATTTAAAGGGACCTTTCACTCCAAAATTAAAGTTTGTCCAACGTTTTCAGACCTCAAAAGTAGACGAATTACGAGATATGTCCACAACCTAGGCCATCAGTTGTGTCGATCCAGCAATATGACTTAATCCCCAAGTGAAAGGGTGCTTATCTTTTCCATTAATTTGAGGTGGAGACAGCCGGATCTACATAACCGATGTCAAAGGACGTGGATTCATTTTGAGGTCTGAAAACATTAGATAAACTTTCATTTTTGGAGTGAAATGTCCATTCAGCATTGCTTATGCAGATTTCTCTGAAACTGACCCACTGCTCGTACCTCATACTACTCACCAAGGACACGTATTAGTCAGATTGTTGAGATGCAGCTACAGTATTCTTAGGCTGATGTAAATTAAAGGTTGGGAATGTGATTAACTCAGGCCCAGAATACTATGACATATCGGCCTGTAATTAGGCTGCATTGTAATTGTGTGTCCTCACTTTTGCGTTGCCTTGCAGTTAGAGAAGACAAGGAGGATTCAATGGAGGACGAGGAGACCATTCTCAGGAAGATGCGCCGGCTGACTGACTACTACGACATCCACAAGGAAATCGGGAGGTGAGTCACCAGTTTGTAAAGAAAGCTAGGAAGAAGAAATATATATACACATACATATACATACACTGAGTGTACAGAACATTAGGAACACCTGCTCTTTCCATGACATAGACTGACCAGGTGAATCGAGGTGAAAGCTATGATCCCTTAATGTCACTTAAATCCACTTCAATCAGTGTAGACGAAGGGGAGGAGACATGTTAAAAAAGACAGTTGAAACATGAATTTTGGATATGTGCCGTTCACAGGGTGAATGGGCAAGACAAAAGATTAAAGTGATTTTGAACGTGTTTTGGTAGCAGGTGCCAGGAGCACCGGTTTGAGTGTGTCAAGAACTGAAACACTACTGGGTTTTCCTATGTGTATCAAGAATGGTCCACCACCCAAAGGACATCCAGCCTTCTTGTCACAACTGTGGGAAGCATTGGAGTCAACATATCCCATTGTACATTGTAGAATAGTAGTGAAGACGTCAAAATTATGAAATAACACATATAGAATCATGTAGTTAAACAAATCAAAATATATTTTATATTTGAGATTCTTCAAAGTAGCCTTGCACTCTCTTGGCATTCTCTCAACCAACTTCACCTGGAATGCTTTTCCAAAAGTCTTGAGTTCCCACATATGCTGAGCAATTGTTGGCTGCTTTTCCTTCACTCTACAGTCCAAATCATCCCAAACCATCTCAATTGGGTTGAGGTCGGGTGATTGTAGAGGCCAGGTCATCTGATGCAGCACTCCATCACTCTCCTTCTTTGTCAAATAGCCCTTACACAGCCTGGAGATGTGTTGGGTCATTGTCCTGTTGAAAAAAAAAAATGATAGCCCCACTAAGCTAACCAGATGGGATGGCGTATCGCTGCAGAATGTTGTGCCATGCTGGTTAAGTGTGCCTTGAATTCTAAATAAATCACAGATAGTGTCACTAGCAAAGCACCCTCACCTCCCCTTCTCCATGCTTCACGGTGGGAACCACACATGCTGAGATCATCCATTCACCTACTCTGCGACTCACAAAGACAATGTTGGAACCCAAAATCTCAAATTTGGACTCATCAGACCAAAGGACAGATTTCCACCGGTCTGATGTCCATTGCTCTCGTGTTTCTTGGCCCAAGCAAATCTCTTCTTATTATTGCTGTCCTTCAGTAGTGGTTTCTTTGCAGCAATTTGACCATGAAGGCCTGATTTCACACAGTCTCCTCTGACCGGTTGACGTTGATGTGTCTGTTACTTGAACTCTGTGAAGCATTTATTTGGGCTGCCATTTATGAGGCTGGTAACGCTAATTAACTTTTCCTCTGAAGCAGAGGTAACTCTGGGTCTTCCTTTCCCGTGGTGGACCTCAGGAGAGCCAGTATCATCATAGCTCTTGATGGTTTTTGCGACTGCACTTGAAGAAACTTCTTGAAATGTTCCGAAATGACTGAACTTAATGTAATGAATGTAAAGTAATGATGGACTGTCTTTCTCTTTGCTTATTTGATCTGTTATTACCATAATATGGACTTTTACAAAATACTGAAGGAAAGAAATTCCACCTGTAACAAAGCACACCTGTTATTTGAAATGCATTCCAGATGACTACCTCATGAATCTGGTTGAGAGAATGCCAAGATTGTGCAAATCTGTCAAGGCAAGGGGTGGCTATTTTGAAGAATCTCAAATATAAAATACATTTTGATTTGTTTAACTACATGACTCCATATGTGTTATTTAGTAGTTTTCATGTCTTCACTACTATTCTACAATGTAGAAAATAGTAAAAAAAAAGAAAGAAAGAAAAACACTTGAATGAGTAGGTGTGTCCATTCATTTGACTGGTACTCCATGTAAATGTAAAACCAACAAATCAATTCCTAATTTTGTATTAATTGTAAGAACTATTTCCTTATAAATGTTCTAATTATTAAGTAATGCTTATAAATAATGAAATATGTGTTTATTCACTGTTTAGAAATGGTTGGTTAATGCTTTTACATGAAAGTGACTGTAAAATGTTACATCCTAATCAATAACAATCTTTTTTAGAGGAGCTTTCTCCTATGCAAAACGAGTGACGCAGAAAGTGGGGAAAAAAGAGTATGCTGCCAAGTTCATATCTGCCCGAGCCAAGAGGAAGGCCTCTGCACTTAGAGAGATGAATCTGCTGTCTGGGTTGGACCACGAGAGAGTCCTGTATTTCCATGATGCCTTTGAGAAGAAGAATGCAGTCATCATTGTCACAGAGATGTATCCTTTTCAGAGTTCATACTCACTGGTGCCTTTTACACAGTATTCCATTTGACTTGAAGAGTGGGGAAAATTGAAGGTATAACAGTCTATATTTTTTGTAGACACACATGCACAGACACACTCACAATCCTGTGTTTGCATATTTGTTTCCGTCATTCATCTCCTGTCATAATTATGAAATATTTCCAGTGTCATAAATCTCCTTGATCAATGCATAAAGATGCAACGAGGAACTTCTGGAGAGGTTTACAAAGAAATCTACAGTGATGGAGTCGGACGTGAGTTGGTTACTGTGTGCTTGGAGGACACTTAATTATGGGATCATGAGTAACAGGGACCCCTATTGTAAGATCCTTGAACTCATCTTTACCAACTTGGCACCTAGAATTATTATCAAAAGAAGACCAACCAAGTAAATCCACACACTTTTACAGGGATAAGTGGGACCTTGGGTAACACTTGATATGATCAAACCACCCTGTTTCTCTTATTGTATAAGAATGTGTCTCCCATAACATCTTTACAAAACGTAACATAATGACAATAACATATCCCTATACTTGGTATACCTGCAGATCCGCTCCTGTATGAGACAGCTGTTGGAGGGTGTGGACTACCTTCACCATCAAAATATCGTCCATCTGGATATCAAGGTGTTTTTAGTTAAAAGAGTTTTAAGGCCAGGCACCTCAGGCTGAAATAACATTTTTGCATCTACCTATCAATTCTGAGATTTGTTGGCATTTAGGTCCATTTAATGTGAGTTTTTTCAAAAAGTAAACATAAAAATGCCAAAAATATATATTTGATTTTGTTTATCATACTACTGTCATTAACATTTGAATGAATTTTAACCACTTTAAAATGGACATACATCTGTAATTTCAAAGCTCACTACATTGCTTTCAACATAATTCCGAATCCCATTTCACAGAGAATGTTACAAATGGGACTGCATTTAGTAGTTTATTTTATTGAACCTTTATTTCACTAGGCAAGTCAGTTAAAGAACACATTTTTATTTACAATGACGGCCTGCGGGGACAGGGTCTGGGATTTAAAAAATAACAAATTAATTAATTATAGGATAAAACACACATCACGATGAGAGACAACAACACTACATAAAGACAGACCTAAGACGACAACATAGCAAGGCAGCAACACATGACAACACAGCATGGTAGCAACACAACATGACAACATCATGGTAGCAACACAACATGGTAGCAGCACAAAACATGGTAAAAAAATTACTGGGCGCAGACAACAGCACAAAAGTCAAGAAGGTAGAGACAACAATACATCATGCAAAGCAGCCACAACTGTCAGTAAGAGTGTCCATGATTGAGTCTTTGAAGTTTCATTTCATTTTAGTTAACCTTAATTTAACCAGGTAGGCCAGTTGAGAACAAGTTCTCATTTACAACTGCAACTGGGCCAATGTAAAAAAAAAAGCAGTGCGACAAAAACAACACAGAGTTACATATAAACAAACATACAGTCGATAACACAATATAAAAAGCTATGTACAGTGTGTGCAAATGTAGAAGAGTAGGGAGGTAAGGCAATAAATAAGCAATGGAGGCAAAATAATTACAATTTAACATTAACACTGAAGTGATAGATGTGCAGATGATGATGTCCAAGTAGAGATACTGGGGTGTGAAAGAGATAGAGGATAAGTAACAATATGGGGATGAGGTAGTTGGGTGTGCTATTTACAGATTGGCTGTGTACAGGTACAGTGATCGGTAAACTGCTCTGACAGCTGATGCTCAAAGTTATAGCGGGAGATATAAGACTCCAGCTTCAGTGATTTTTGCAACTCATTCCAGTCATTGGCAGCAGAGAACTGGAAGGAAAGGCACCCAAAGGAAGTGTTGGCTTTGGGGGTGACCAGTGAAATATTGCTATGGTGACCATTGAGCTGAGATAAGGTGGGGCTTTACCTAGCAAAGACTTATAGATGACCTGGAGCAAGTGGGTTTGGCGGTGAATATGTAGCGAGGGCCAGCCAACAAGAGCATACAGGTCGCAGTGGTGGGTAGTATATGGGGCATTGGTGATAAAACGGATGGCACTTTTATAGACTACATCCAATTTGCTCAGTAGAGTATTGGAGGCTATTTTGTAAATGACATCGCCGAAGTCAAGGATTGGTAAGATAGTCAGTTTTACGAGGGTATGTTTGGCAACATGAGTGAAGAAGGATTTGTTGCGAAATAGGAAGCCAATTCAAGATTTCATTTTGGATTGGAGATGCATAATGTGAGGAAGTAGAGTTTACAGTCTAACCAGACACCTAGGTATTTGTAGTTGTCTAGAGTAGTGATGCTCGTCACTCGCGGTCAGGTGCGTGCAGCAATCGGTTGAAGAGCATGCATTTAATTTTACTTGCATTTAAAAGCAGTTGGAGGCCTCGGAAGGAGTGTTATATGGCATTGAAGCTCGTTTGGAGGTTTGTTTACACAGTGTCCAAAGAAGGGCCAGATGTATACAGAATGGTGTCGTTTGCGTAGGAGGTGGATCAGAGAATCACCAGCAGCAAGAGCGACATCATTGATGTATACAGAGAAAAGAGTTGGCCTGAGAATTGAACCCTGTGGCACCCCCTTAGAGACAGCCAGAGGGCCAGACAACAGGCCCTTCGATTTGACACACTGAACTCTATCTGAGAAGTAGTTAGTGAATCAGGTGAAGCAGTCATTTGAGAAGCCAAGGCTATTGAGTCTGCCGATAAGAATGTAGTGATTGACAGAGTCGAAAGCCTTGGCCAGGTCGATGAAGACGGCTGCACAGTATTGTCTTTTATTGATGGCAGTTATGATATCGTTTAGGACCTTGACGTGGCTGAGGTGCACCCATGACCAGCTCGGAAACCAGATTGCATATCGGAGAAGGTATGGTGGGATTCGAAATGGTCGCTGACCTGTTTGTTAACTTGGCTTTCGAAGATTTTAGAAAGGTAGGGCAGGATAGATATAGGTCTATAACAGTTTGGGTCTAGAGTATCTCCCATTTGAAGAGGGGGATGACCGCGGCAGCTTTCCAATCTTTGGGGATCTCAGATGATACGAAAGGGAGGTTGAATAGGCTAGTAATAGGGGTTGCAACAATATTGGCGGATAATTTTAGAAAGAGAGGGTCCAGATTGTCTAGCCCAGCTGATTTGTACGGGTCCAGGTTTTGCAGCTCTTTCAGAACATCTGCATGTCTGAATTTGGGTGAAGGAGGAGCCGGGGGGGGGGGGGGGGGGGGGGAGGTCTTGAGCAAGTTGCTGCAGGGGGTCCTGAGATGTTGACCGTGGTAGGGGTAGCCAGGTGGGAAGCATGGACAGCCGTAGAAAAATGGCTTATTGAAATGATCGATTATAGTAGATTTATCGGTGGTGACAATGTTTCCTATCCTAAGGGCAGTGGGCAGCTGGGAGAAGGTGCTCTTTTTCTCCATGGACTTTACAGTGTCCCAGAACTTTTTGGAATTAGTGCTACAGGATGCAGATTTCTGTTTGAAAAAGCTACCCTTAGCTTTTCTAACTGATTGAGTTTATTGGTTCCTGACTTCCCTGAAAAGTTGCATATCACAGGGGGCTATTCGATGCTAATGCAGAAGACAACAGGATGTTTTTGTGCTGGTCAAGGGCAGTCAAGTCTGGGGTGAACCAAAGGCTATATCTTTTCTTACTTCGACATTTTTTGAATGGGGCATGCTTATTTAAGATGGCGAGGAAAGCATTTTTAAAGAGCAAACAGGCATCCTCGGCTGATGGGATGAGGTCAATATCCTTCCAGGATACCCGGTTCAGATTGATTAGAAAAACCCAAATGTTTTTTTTGGGGGTCAAGTTTCATGAGCTCCTTTTGCACCTCGGACTCATTGACTGCCTGCAGTGAGAAACTTTGTAGCCGGGCAGGGGAAAAAGATGGGGAAGCATCTGGGATAGTCGCATTGGAAGGGGTGGGAGATGAGGAAATGTTGGACAGGTGAGGAGGCATGGCTGAGTCAAATAGGAATCCTGACTTAATGACGTGGTGATTAAAGAGCTCAGCCATGTTCTTATTGTCACTAACAACCATATTATCATCATCATTAAGGGACATCAGCAGCTTTGAGGAGGAGGGTTTATTCTCCAGGTCTTTAACCGTTTTCTAGAACTTCTTGGGGTTAGACCCACAGAGAGAGAACTGCTCCTTAAAGTTACTAACTTTGGCCTTCCGGATAGCATGAGTGCACTTATTTCTCATTTGCCTGAACTAGAGCCATTTGCCTGAACGAGAATATGCATGTGCCGAGCCAAATGCAATTCTTGAGGTGGAGTAACTCTGCAAGATCACGGTCAAACCAGGGGCTGAATCATTTAAAAAATACATATATTTTATGGCGGAGTGTTTGTTAACAATACCACTGAAAATATAAAAAAAGAAGGTCCAAGCGTCTTCGACAGAGGGGATCAAGTTTATTCTATAACATTTTACAGATGCCAGTTCATGAAGGAAGGCTTGCTCATTAAAGTTTTTTAGCAAGTGTCTATAACAAATCAGGACAGGTCGTTTCACTGAGCAGCCATTACGAACACAGGCTGTAAAATGGTGATCACTAAGGTCATTACAGAAAACACTAGACCGATACCTATAAGGATTATTTGTGAGGATAACATCAAGGAGAGTAGCCTTTTCTGGGTCTTTTGAGTCATGCCTTGTCGGATTGGTAGTAATCTGAGAAAGATTTAGAGAGTCCAGTTTCTTTAGGTGGTTTAAGCATGTCCCAGTGTAGGTCACCTAGCAGGACAAATTCAGACTTAATGTTAGGGGACAGGAAAGCGCTTAAGGCTGATAGGGTACAGGCCGGTGCTGATGGAGGACGATAAAACCCAGCAACAGAGCTATTTGAAAATGTAATGCTTAAACCCAGCAATTCAAATTGTTTTGGGACAGACTTGGTGGAGACAACCAAGCACTGAAGATGATGCTTGGAAAGATTGCCACTCCACCACCTTTGGAAGATCTGTCTTGCCGAAAAAAGTTATATCCAGAAAGGTTAAAATCAGTATTTAAAACACTCTTCCCTAACCACGTCTCAGTAATGACCAACACATCTGGATTGGAGCTGTGAACCCACACTTTCAATTTATCAATTTTCGGTAATAAGCTTCTAGTGTTAACGTGCAGAAAACCCAGGCTTTTACGAGAGCAGAAATCCGTGAAGTAGATATCAGAGCACAAGTCAGAATTGGGGCTAGCAATAGTAGATGGTCCAGGGTGTACTGTACATACACGTTTCCAGATATCATCAACAGTAATACAATCAAGGCACGTCATAGGACAGGGAGAGCTCTGCAGTGCTGATTTATGACATCTGAATGTGCATCAGATGGCAACAAGATCATATTGTACAGCAATTTCATCAGGTAACTTGAATACAAAGCCGGCGAGAGGTGGTTAGAATAGGTTGGGAGGCCAACAGTCCGTGTAACCAATAGAGAGTCCCGAGTGTGGGAACAAATAGTCTGTCCCACGGTTGGGTAAAGAAAGTTCGTAGTCAACAAAGCATGCAAGAGTCATGAGGCAAATAGAAAAAATGCAAGAGAAAAAAAAAGTTACGACTTGGGGCTAGCCATGGTAAGTTCAGAGTTACTCGCCCCAACAGTGCGTGTGTGCTGGAGGCGAGCGAAGGCTCGGGAGAGAGGGGGGACAGCGGGAGGCAGGCCAGGGCAGATGGTGAACAGATAGCCAGGTGGAGTCCAAGCAGCAGTGCAGCAGACAACCGAGTAGGTGTCACACCCACTTGGGAGAAGCTTGGAAGAGACGGTCTTTGAAGAGATGGTAAATGGGTCTAAATAGGCTTCTGGCGTTTGCTAGTCTTAATTCAGTGTATTTGTCTTTAACTGCCATTTACCAAAGTCCCACACTTCCTGCAAGCCAACTTTTTCTCTGCTTCAGAAGCATCCGCATTTACCAAATTATATGTCCTTAGATATATTCAACAGACTTGCCCAGAGGAAGTTGTTGATATGGTGTACATTTTTTATTTTAGATAATATTTGCACCAAAAAAATGCACCAAAAATGTCTTTAGTATTTTACAGATACTAAAAAATAAAGAAGAGAATAAAAAAAAAGTATCCTGGAGTGTCTTAAAGAAATAAAATAAAAACTATTTTGGCTGACTTCATCCAGTGGCCAGAAAAATGTATTTGTGTGGTATTCAAAATTTTTATGAGATATCACAAAATGTGCATATTTAAAAAAATATATACATATTTTTTTAAGTTGATTGCGATATAACAAAATATCCCTATTAGGGTGTTGGGCCTGGCCTTAAAGATATCTCACAAAATGTATTCTGGGTAGTGCTGTTTCTGTTTGTTTATTGCAAGTGTGCATTTAGACAAGAAATATGTCCCCCTGAATGCATACATTTAGTCAAAAACAAGATTTTGACTATGACCACTGGTCTTTATTCTGAACTCTGACCTTATCTTTGGGTTTCCTCCCTAGCCTGATAACATACTCATGTCAGACCACCATGGTGATCAGATCCGCATCTGTGATTTTGGCAACGCCATAGAGCTCACACCCGACGAGGCTCAATACTGCAAATACGGCACACCAGAATTTGTCGCTCCAGAAATTGTCAACCAAACTCCTGTATCCAAGGCAACTGACATCTGGTAAAAATGCTGGAAGACATTAAAGTGTTTAAAACTTGATTCCCATCACAAATGGATCCTCTCTAATTCTCTTCTTTCTCTTCCCAGGCCGATTGGAGTCATCACATATCTGTGGTAGATACACATTAAATCTGTCTTAAATATGGTGTCTATGCAGTGATTACAAAACCAATCATTGATTCATAAGATGATTAATCACAATTTAAGCATGGAATTATTATGCACATGCACACTACAAGCCAAATGGATAAATAAACACCACATAAGTACTTGTTCATTCCTATTTTAATTACTATTAGAGACACTATCAAAAAGGCCATATTTTCCCCCTCATGGACCTGGAATAAAATTGGAACATGGCTCTAGAATCAGTGAACAATTAGTGAGAGGAAGAGAAGTTAACAGGTGTTTCTGCATTTCAGCTTGACTGGAGTATCTCCGTTTGCTGGAGAAAATGACCGCAGCTCCGTACTCAATATCAGGAACTATAATGTGGCTTTTGATGAGAGTATGTTCGCTGAACTGTGCCGTGAAGCCAAGGGATTCATCATCAAACTGCTAGTGGCAGACAGACTGTAAGTGAAACCTATAGATTTGAACATGTTCAGCCAAAACTTGAGATGTCCATGTGCTACTCAGAATGTCATGTCAGCTACATGCATTTGATTTAATTGTCAATGTTCCAGACAATTTTAGTTACGGATGTCAAGATAGGATTTGTCCTTAGGATGTTTCCTCTGTTCTTATACATTTGTGGGCTTCTTAAGACAAACTAGAAATCTAATGTAAAATGGTATCATGTCATCCCTTTAGTAGGCCTGATACACAGGAGTGTCTCCGTCATCCATGGTTCAAGGTGAGTCATGTGAACTTTGACTATGGACTCATGTGTGACGCATAACTTTAGGGCTCTGTTCTAAGATATTGAGCAATTTCAAAATTACGGAGTAATATATGCTAATCTATTCTGTTTTCATTTTTTCATAAGACCCTTACCAAGGGGAAGGCCATAAGCACAGAGGCCCTCAAGAAGTTTGTGTCTCGCCGAAAGTGGCAGGTAAAGGATCTGTCAAAGCGACTTTTTTCTTATTATTATTATTGTTATACAATTCAAGCAATGATTTTTATTTTTATCATATTCAGTCTAATATTTGTTTATGTCCATCTTTTCAGCGGTCCCTTATCAGCTACAAATCCAAAATGGTAATGAGGTCCATCCCTGAGTTGCTGAACGACTCATCCAGCCACATCTCCATCGCTGTTCCCCGACACCTCAAGGAGGGCTCACCGCCACCATCATCATCCTCTGACTCTGACGAAGATATTGACGAGCTGCCCTTCATTCCAATGCCACTCACCATGGAGTTCTCCGGATCAAGAATGTCTCTGAATGAGATCCCGGACGATCAGGAAGGCACAGGCAGGCCAAACGGCCCCATTGACAGACCAGGATCAGCAGTCGCTCATGGCCAACAGAAGATGGTGAGTGAAACCACTGGGAGAGAGAAAGAGGCTGGAGATTCCGCAGGTAAAAGCCACACCAGGAAAAGGTCAACGCTAGAAAATGACAAGGGGTCTTCGGACGAGGAAGCTCCCGCAGAGTTGGTTCAAGTATCTGAGAAGGCAAGAAGGCCCTTGTGCAGAGGCTTGAGCTTAGAGTCAGATAAGCCAGAGGGAGGAACCAGAAGGGGGCCGCTGCGTAGAGGGGGCTCTGCCGACAGTGCGCTGCTACTCCACCTCGTACCAGAAGAGGGCGCAGAAGAGGAAACTCCGGAAAGGGGCCGGCGAGTCCTCAAAAAGACAGTATCCATGGAGCTGCCTAGGAGGAGCACAAGCCCAGGGCCTCTGAGTCAGGAGGACTATGCTCTCAAACTGGAGCTGATGCGGCAGAGGCTACTTCGAGGCGGCTCTGTAGACAAGAAGATGAGCGGCCTGCGAGGACCCCTGCTGGAGACACTGGGCATGGACGATGGAAAGCAGCGGTTGTCACTGGAACGCTACTCACACACCCCCCGCTTAGGGGTTCTCCCATTAACCAGGGCAGCTTCCAGCGACCAGCCTGGAGAAGACGAGCCCAAACCCAAATTGCTTCGCAAGAGCGCCTCCTTCAGTCAAGGAGATGCAGAGCCCATTCCTCTGCACAGACGGTCCGGGGAGCCACTAGAGATCCCGCAGATAGAGGAGCGAAGACTCAAGGAGGCCATATCCATGTCTGCTCTCACTGAGCCATTCAAGAATGACTCACGCCCTGTGACTCCCAGGGAACCTTCCCCTAAACTTCCCATACCAAGTCCAGAGCCTGGGGAACAGGAGACAACAACCAAGATGGAGGACAAAGAGATTAAGACTGTGGAATCCATTGGCAAAAGAATGGATGGCGTGTCCACAGACAGTAATGCAGACCAGAGATCGAACACAGACGGTTTGTCAAAGAAGAACATGAGCATGTCAGAAGAAGCAATGATTGAACCAGAGTACGTGGATCTGAGGGAGCCTATCCCTACTTGGAGGGAGCCTAGCCCTCATGTGAGGGTTCTTACGTTAGAGGAACCAATGGAAGAAGAGAAAGAAGAGATTGAGGAAAAAGAGACTGTTCCTGTAGATGATCCGAAAGCTAGAGAAGTTGAAGAAATACACAAAGAAGTACAAAAAGAAGTAAAAGAAGAAGAAGCGAAGGCACCAGTAAAATCTTCTGAGATGGTCATTACTACAAGCTCCATAAGGGTCACGCCAGCACCAGCATTTTCAAGGCCACCAGATAATGTTGTGACTCCCTTTCCACCTACGTACGTGGCTCCCTCTCCACCTGCCCTTACTGTACTCCCAGACGGTAGGACCTCTGCGTACGCTAGCATAATGCAAACCATCATGGTCCCCTCACTTCAGCCCCTAGTTAGCCCCCCATTAGCAGACTCCACCCCTGTAGTTGTTCCAGTCCTTGCACAAGCCCCATTTCCAGCACCAACATTAATACCCACATCTACAACTGTCCCTGACCCATCAAAGCCAGTAACTCTGCTATCTACACCAGGGGAACACCCTGCTGTCTTTTCAAGGGTGGCATCCCCCGAGCCCAAGGAAATGAGTCCACCCAAGGTTTCTCCATGCCCCACGCCCCAAAATGAGCTCTCGCCAGGGGGACTAAACCTCCAGGACATTGCCTCAGAGGAAATATTCAAGGCACGCTTCAAAAAGCGTGACTCTTCAGTCATTCGAGGTCTGAAGCTTCTCAACTGGTCAAAGCCTGAGGAGAAACAAGTAGCCTCTTTGGACTCTGCCGAGTCAGGCGAAGATGTATACCGCCCTGGGCCCGTTGGAGCACCGCTTGAGTTTGTCCCCAGGAGACTGGAGGAGAAGTCCAAGTCGGTGCAGGATCTCCGCGAGGCCCAGAAGGATCAAGGTTTTATGAGAAGGCTCTCCATGCGCCTCAAGAGGACTCCGTCAGCCGAGCGCAAGGTAGAAAAGCCAAATGAGGAAGAACCGGTGGCTCCCAGGCGCCGGCTCTCCTGGGCTCTCCCCGGCCGAAGAGGATCCCATTCCCAGGAGAGAAAGGAAGTTGAGATGATGAGGATGGATGGGGGAATGGAAGCCGAGGTGGAACAGGAGGTCAAGGAGCCAAAGAAGCCAAACGAGTCGCCAGTCATGGCCATGCGCAGGAAGATCGAGTCGACGGTGTCCGGAATATCCATGAGGATCCGCAGTGCCTCGGAGGAGAGGAAGGTAGCGGCAGAGGAGAGGGAAGCCAACAAACCAGAGAGCAAGAAGACACCCCTGTTCTCTATTCTGCGCAGGTCGACTTCCGAGGGACGTAGCCTAAAGAATATGGCTGGACCCAGTGTCCCTCAGAACCAGTTGGGTTCTCAGTCGGGCACCGGAGCTTCCTCAGATTCCCTTGAGTCCATGTCCAGTGTCAAGTTGGAGACAGCATCAAAGGGTACGAGACTTCTACCAACATATAAATAACATTTCTTTAGAATGAACATGTTCCCCCTACACCTGAAAATGTCATATGTTTCATTTGAAGATGATTTCTGAGCAGAATTAGACAAAACCAAACGTTACCAATTAACGCGTGTATTATCACTGTACAGAGACAATGTCACTATTCTGGAGTGGTACTAAAAATGTAATAAGAATCATACATTTTAACAATTATGCAAACCCTCCCACCCCCTTCCCCAACCAAACTTTTTTTCAAGCACACTGAGATACAAAAAAAGTCAATCTTAGTAAACACGCTTCCCTATGTGTGCTACCATCCCCTTTTTTCTTTGTTACTATTTCTGTTGATTTAACTTTGTTATGTTTGTTCCCTCTGGTAGGGGCAGAGGGCGAACGTAGGTCCCGATGGGACCGTTGGGGCCTAACCAGAGGCAGCAAGAGAGACAAGACGGTCTCGCAGCCTGATATCCCAACGGCTATTGCCAGAGAAAATGGCTCCCTACGCTCTCGCTCCTACTCCAGACTGGCATCTGGTAATACTTAAAGTCCCTCATTTCTTAAAGAGATTGTTCATCCAAATTTCCAGACCTGGTAATCTCAATTACATTTCAAAATAAGTGTTCAGGTATCTTTTATTTGAAATGAAAAGTAGTTGAATATAAGTAGTATAAATACACTTGGAAACTGTTTGAAAATACTCAAATACACTTCCATTCATTTAACCCATGTATTTGTCAATATATTGTATTTGAAATAGATATTTGAAAATACTTTCAAATACAATTTGCTAGACTATTTGGTTAAAAAAAAAACATTCAAAAGATTGGGCTTTGTATTTGAAAAGCATTTAAAATACCAAATACTCAAACACACATGCATTTGAACCCAGGTCGGCATAATTACAACATTTCATATTTGTTTCCTTACCCTAAAAGCACTCACTGGACAGGAAGAAACCGCAATCCATCATCATGTATCAAATTACCGGAGGGTTATGAGAATATTCAATCAACGTTCCACCAAACAATTTATTTTCAATCTCTTTTCTATTTTTACATTTAATATACCTTTTGGTAACACGCCTCACTCAATGTGACACAGATCCGCTATTTTTTTTAACCTTAGCTACTAGCTATTTAGTCATTGTTAGCCACTGCTAGCGGCCTTTACCTTCTGCACAGGCACCAACCGTTATTTTTTTAGCCTGGATAGTACCTACCAGCCTCGGACAGTTTTTCTCCACTACAATGTGGGTTACTGCCGTAAACCTTGGACCATTACTCCTGATCATCACAGCTGGCTAGCTGCCACCGAGTGACCCAGCCTGAAGCTAGCCCTGAGCCAGGCCCACATACTGGCCTACTCTGTGATCACCTGGCTACCCAGCCGAAGCCTCCCGGACACAGCAAGTATCCACTACTCCACCGGATACTTGCCGTAAGCTCTGGTCCTTTGCAGCAGATCATCGCTGTTAGCTAGCTGCTACCGGGTGGCTAACGCCCCTGCCCCGAAGCTAGCACCAGTTAGCCACGAGCCAGGCGCTTCTCCCGGTTAGCAAACAAAATTACTACAACTACAACACCTCTTTCGCCATCCGGCCCAGACCCTTTGTCGACACGGCGCCCCGCCGTACCACCACAACTGGTCCGCAAACGTAATTCCATCCTCTGTTCCCTCAACCAGCCATTGCCGGACGTCGGAGCTGACGCTTCTCCTTACCCGGCCTGCTAACTTTAAACGCTGTGTCACCCGCGTGCTAGCATAGTAACGACTACCCTGTGGCTTCCCTGTTCCATCTATTGCTGTTCACTGCTGGACTGTTAATTTATCACGGTACTCCATTTGGATAATGGCCCTATCCCCAAACTCAGGCCCTGTAACCCACTCTGCCCATTCATCGCCATTTTACCTGTTGTTGTTCTTTTAGCTGATTAGCTGTTGTTGTCTTACCCATTGTTGTCTTCGCTAGCTCTCCCAACCAACACCTGTGATTGCTTTGTGCATTGCTTTATATCTCTCTCAAATGTCAATATGCCTTGTATACTGTTGTTTAGGATAGTTATCATTGTTTTAGTTTACAGTGGAGCCCCTAGTCCCACTCTACATGCCTCAGATTCATCCTTTGTCCCACCTCCCACACATGCGATGACCTCACCCAGTATAACCAGTACGTCCAGAGATGCAACCTCTCTTATCATCACTCAGTGCCTGGGCTTACCTTCACTGTACCCGCACCCCACCATACTCCTGTCTGCACATTATGCCCTGAATCTATTCTACCATGCCCAGAAATCTGCTCCTTTTATTCTCTGTCCCCAACGCACTAGGTGACCAGTTTTGATAGCCTTTAGCCGTACCCTCATCCTACTCCTCCTCTGTTACTCGGGTGATGTGGAGGTTAACACAGGCCCTGCGTGTCCCCAGGCACTTTCATTTGTTGACTTCTGTAATCGAAAAAGCCTTGGTTTCATGCATGTTAACATCAGAAGCCTCCTCCCTAAGTTTGTGAGTAAAACCAACCCTGCCATCCCTGATGTCCTTGCCGTGTCTGAATCCTGGCTTAGGAAGGCCACCAAACATTCTGAGATTTCCATACCAAACTACAACATTTTCCGTCAAGATAGAACTGCTAAAGGGGGAGGAGTTGCAATCTACTGCAGAGAAAGCTTGCAAAGTTCTGTCATACTTTCCAAGTCTATGCCCAAGCAGTTCGAGCTTCTATTTTTAAAAATACATCTCTCCAGAAATAAGTCTCTCACTGTTGCCGCCTGTTGTAGACCCCCCTCAGCTGTGCCCTGGACACCAAAGGTGAATTGATTGCCCCCCATCTATCTTCATAGTTTGTTCTGTTAGGTGACCTAAACTGGGATATGCTTAACACCCCGGCTGTCCTACAATCTAAGCTAGATGCCCTCAATCTCACACAAATCATCAAGGAACCCTAAATCTGTAAACATGTGCACCCTCATAGATATTATCCTGACCAACTTGCCCTCCCAGTACACCTCTCCTGTTTTCAACCAGGATCTCAGCGATCACTGCCTCATTGCCTGCATCCACTATGGGCCCACGGTCAAACGACCACCCCTCATCACTGTCAAACGCTCCCTAAAATACTTCTGCGAGCAGGCCTTTTTAATCGACCTGGCCCGGGTATCCTGGAAGGATATTCACCTCACTTGGTTGTTCTTTAAAAGTAACTTCCTCACCATCTTAAATAAGCATGCCCCTTTCAAAAAATGTAGAACAGATATAGCCCTGGGTTCACTCCAGACCTGACTAGCACAAAACCTTGATCAGCACAAAACACATCCTGTGGCAGACTGCAATAGCATCGAATAGTCCCTGCAATATGTAACTGTTCAGGGAAGTCAGGAACCAATACACACAGTCAGCCAGGAAAGCAAAGGCTAGCTTTTTCAAACAGAAAATTGCATCCAGTAGCTCTAAATCCAAAAAGTTTTGGGACACTGTAATGTCCATGGAGAACAAGAGCACCTCCTCCCAGCTGCCCACTGCACTGAAGCTAGGAAACACTGTCACCACCGATAAATATACGATAATCGAGAATTTCAATAAGCATTTCTCTACGGCTGGCCATGCTTTTCACCTGGCTACCCCAACCCCGGCCAACAGCTCTGCACCCCCAGCAGCAACTGGCCCAAGCCTCCCCAGCTTCTCCTTCAACCAAATCCAGATAGCAGATGTTCTGAAAGAGCTGCAAAACCTGGACCCGTACAATTCAGCTGGGCTAAACAATCTGGACCCTCTCTTTCAAAAATTATCCCCCGCCGTTGCTGCAACCCCTATTACCAGTCTGTTCAACCTCTTTTTCGTATCGTCCAAGATCCCTAAAGATTGGAAAGCTGTCTTCAAAGGGGGTGACACTCTAGACTCAAACTGTTATGGACATATATACATCCTGCCCTGCCTCTCTAAAGTCTTTGAAAGCCAAGTTAATAAACAGATCACTGACCATTTCGAACCCCACCGTACCTTATCTGCTGTGCATTCCGAGCTGGTCACGGGTGCACCTCAGCCACACTCAAGGTCCTAAACGATATCATAACCGCCATCGACCTGGCCAAGGCATTCGACTGTCAATCATCACATTCTTATTGGCAGACTCAATAGCCTTGGATTCTCAATTGACTGCCTCGCCTGGTTCACCAACTACTTCGCAGACAGAGTTCAGTGTGACAAATCGGAGGACCTGTTTTCCGGACCTCTGGCTGTCTCTATGGGGGTACCACAGGGTTCAATTCTCGGGCTGACTCGATTCTCTGTAAATGTCAATGATGTCGCTCTTGCTGCTGGTGATTCCCTGATCCACCTCTACGCAGACGACACCATTCTGTATACATCTGGCCCTTCTTTGGACACTGTGTTAACTAACCTCCAAACAAGCTTCAATGCCATACAACACTCCTTCAGTGGCCTCCAACTGCTCTTAAATGCTAGTAACACTAAATACATGCTTTTCAACCGTTCGCTGCTCGCACCTGCCCGCCCGCCCGCCCACCCGCCCGCCTGACTGGCATCACTACCCTGGACGGTTCTGATCTAGAATATGTGGACAACTACAAATACCTAGGTGTCTGGCTAGACTGTAAACTCTCCTTCCAGACTCATATTTAACATCTCCAATCCAAAATAAAATCTAGAATCAGCATTCTATTTCGCAACAAAGCCTCCTTCACTCACGCCGCCAAACTTATCCTAGTAAAACTGACTATCCTACCGATCCTTGACTTCGGCGAAGTCATCTACAAAATAGCTTCCGATACTTTACTCAGCAAACTGGATGCAGTCTATCACAGTGCCATCCGTCTTGTTACCATAGCCCCTTATACCACCCACCACTGCGACCTATATGCTCTAGTTGGCTGGCCCTCGCTACATATTCATCGCCAGACCCACTGGCTCAAGGTCATCTATAAGTCTATGCTAGGTAAAGCTCTGCCTTAACTCATTTCACTGGTCACGATAACAACACCCACCCGTAGCACGAGCTCCAGCAGGTATGTCTCACTGGTCATCCCCAAAGACAACATCTAATTTGGTCGCCTTTCCTTCCAGTTCTCTGCTGCCAGTGACTGGAACAAATTGCAAAATTGCTGAAGCTGGAGACTTATATTTCCCTTACTAACTTTAAACATCAGCTATCTGAGCAGCTAACCGATCGCTGCAGCTGTACATAGTCCATCTGTAAATAGCCCACCCAATCTACCTACCTCATCCCCATATTACTTTTCTGCTCTTTCGCAGACCAGTATCTCTACTTGCACATAATCATCTGCTCATTTATCACTCCAGTGTTAATCTGCTAAATTGTAATTACTTTGCTACTATGGCCTATTTATTGCCTACCTCCTCACGCCATTTGCACACACTGTATATAGAATTTCTGCTTTTTCTATTGTGTTATTGACTGTACGCTTGTGTATTCCCGTAACTATTTTCGTCCTCCTCTTCTGAGGAGGAGTAGGAAGGATCGGACAAATGCGCAGCGTTGTACGTGTTCATGATTTATTTAACGGAACACTGAAATACAAACTAAAATGGGGAAAACAGGCTACCTAAGTATGATTCTCAATCAACGATTGACAGCTGCCCCTGATTGAGAACCATACCAGGCCAAACACAGAAATACAACATAGAAAAAAGAACATAGACTACCCACCCCAACTCACGCCTGACCAAACTAACACAAAGACATAATAAAGGAACTAAGGTCAGAACATAACAGTCCACCCCCCCCCCCCCCGAAAGGTGCGGACTCCGGCCGCAAAACCTAAACCTATAGGGGAGGGTCTGGGTGGGCGTCTGTCCGCGGTGGCGGCTCTGGCGCATGACATGGACCCTACTCCACCATAGTCTTTGCCCGCTTCTTTGCCCGCTTCAGTGGCTCCTTTAGAGCGGTGACCATCGCCGCCGACCTTGGACTGGGGACCCTTACAGCGGGTCCCGAATAGATGGGAGACTCCGGCAGCGAAAGACGGCTCTGGCAACTGACAGGCGGCTCTGGCAGCTCCTGACTGACAGGCGGCTCTGGCAGCTCCTGACTGACAGGCGGCTCTGGCAGCTCCTGACTGACGGGCGGCTCTGGCAGCTCCTGACTGACGGGCGGCTCTGGCAGCTCCTGACTGATGGGCGGTTCTGGCAGCTCCTGACTGACGGCCGGTGCGTGGGGCTGCCACCAGAGGCCTGGTGCGTGGAGGAGGCACCGGATGGACTGGACTGTGGAGGCGCACTGGAGGTCTCGAGCACCGAGCCTGCACAACCTGTCCTGGCTGGATACTCACTGTAGCCCGGCCAGTGCTGCGGGGTGGAACAGACAGCACTGGGCTGTGCTGGCAAACCGGGGACACCGTGCGTAGGGCTGGTGCCATATACCCCGGGCCGAGGAAACGCACTGGAGACCAGATGTGCTGAGCCGGCACAGTCTCAACTGGGAACCGATGCCCACTCTAGCCCGGGCCGATAAGAGGCGCTGCGATGTAGCGCACCGGGCTATGCCTGCGCACTGGGGACAAAGTGCGCCTCACGGCATAACACGGTGCCTGCCCGGTCCACCCCTCTCCACGCTAAGCACAGGGAGTTGGCTCAGGTCTCCTACATGACTTAGCCACACTCCCCGTGTGCCTCCCCCCTCCCAATACATTTTTGGGGCTGCCTTGCCAGCCGCTTTCGTGTTGCCAACTCCATTCTCCTGTAACCCTCCTCGCACTGCTCCAGAGAATCACAGACGGGCTCCGGCACTCTCCCTAGGTCGACCGACCACCTTTCTACCTCCTCCCAAGTTGTCACATGGTCCAGATCTCGCTGCCTCTCGTTACCACGCTGCTTGGTCCGTTGGTGGTGGGTGATTCTGTAACGGTTGTTGTCTGGAGAAAGAGAGGAGGACCAAAGCGCAGCGTGGTACATATTCATGATTTATTTAACGGAACACTGAAATACAAAACTACAACGTGAATAAACGAAAAAAACGAAACTGTCCTGTAAGGTGCAGAAAACACTAAACATAAAATAATCACCGACAACTAAAATGGGGATAACAGGCTACCTAATTATGATTCTCAATCAGAAACAACGATCGACAGCTGCCTCTGATTGAGAACCATACCAGGCCAAACACAGAAATACAACATAGAAAAAAGAAACATAGACTACCCACCCCAACTCATGCCTTGACCAAACTAACACAAAGACATAATAAAGGAACTAAGGTCAGAACGTGACAATTCCATTTGTTAACTCTGTGTTGTTGTTTGTGTCACACTGCTTTGCTTTATCTTGGCCAGGTCGCAGTTGTAAATTAGAAATTGTTCTCAACTAGCTTACCTGGTTAAATAAAGGTGGAACATTAATATCTTATGTTCTGAGAACATGGCAACCATATTCTGTGTATGGTTGGTAGGACGTTAATGGAATATTCTCCTAACCCTCCGAGAACTGGACACATGAATGTTCTTGCAACGTTCCCATTAAACGTATTTAGAACATTCATATTTTAAGTTCTGAGAACATGTTTAAGCTCATTCTGGCTAAGTCATATTTGACATTAAGAGAATGTGTCTCATGGAAACATTCCTTGCACATCAATGGAACATTCCAATACAAATGTTATTTAAATACCTGAGACTCTTAAACGTCTTAGGGATCAAATCCCGTTAACGGGCTCGATTTGACAACATGCGGTGTGCCAAGCTTGTAGTGTCATACCCAAGAAGACTCAATGCTGTAATCGCTGCCAAAGGTGCTTCAACAAAGTACTGAGTATATGATCTGAATACTTATTATTATTTTTTTTATACATATGCAAAAATGTCTAAAAAACTGTTTTTCTTTGTCATTATGGAGTATTGTGTGTAGATTGATGAGAAAAAGGGGTCTGAATACTTTCCGAATGCACTGTAGCTTGCCAGTATGTAAACTCGCTTGTCAGTCTAAACAGCATGTTGATACTCAAAGTTGTTGAAAGAGTCTAATTAGCAAACAGTGAAAGACATATCAAGCGAAATTTTATTTTTATCTGGTCCACAGAAATGCCAATTTTTTTACTTCTTAACCCCATTCCCAATTTGTCTCTCCTCCAGACTTCCCTCCCGTGTTCCACATCAAGCTGAGGGACCACGTCCTGCTAGAGGGAGATCCCATCACCCTTAGCTGCCTCCCTGCTGGCAGCCCCCACCCACGCATCTCCTGGATGAAAGGTAATAACTTAATATAAGAGCAGAATGTAATATCAACCCCTGTAGTATCTTCAGAAAGCATTCAGACCCCTTGACTTTTTACACATTGTGTTAAATTAGAGCCTTCATCTAAATTGTATTTTTTTTTATTCCCCTAATCAATCTACACACAATACCCCATAAAACTGAAATAGTACATTTACATAAGTATTCAGAACCTTTACTCTGTACTTTGTTGAAGCAGTCTTCTTGAGTATGACGCTACAAGCTTGGCACACATGTATTTGGGGAGTTTCTCCCGTTCTTCTCTGCAGATCCTCTCAAGCTCTGTCAGGTTGGATGGGGAGCATTACTGCACAGCTATTTTCAGGTCTCTCCAGAGATGTTCGATCAGGTTTAAGTCTGGGCTCTGGCTGGGCCAGTCCAGGACATTCAGAGACTTGTCCCAACGCCACTCCTGCATTGCCTTAGCTGAGTGCTTAGGGTCGTTGTCCTTGTTGGAAGGTAAGCTTTCATTTGTTTCTCATGGTCTGAGACTCCTGAGGTGCCTCTGGAAAAACTCCTAGTACGCTGTCATGTGCCTTTTACTGAGTAGTAGCTTTTTTCTGGCCACTCTACCATAAATGCCTGTTTGGTGGATTGCTGCAGAGATGGTTGTCCTTCTGGAAGGTTCTCCCATCCCCACAGAGGAACTCTGGAGCTCTGTCAGAGTGACCATTGGGTTCTTGGTCACCTCCCTGACCAAGGCTCTTCTCCCCCGGCTGCTCATTTTGGCTGAGTGGCTAGCTCTAGGTAGAGTCTTGGTGGCTCCAAACCTATGGAGGCCACTGTGTTCGTGGGGAACTTCAATGCTGCAAAAATATTTTGGTACCCTTCCCCAGATCTGTGCCTCGATGCAATCCTGTCTAGGAGCTCCTCTGACATGCATTGTCAACTGTGGGACCATATATAGGCAGGTATGTGCCTTTCCAAATATTGTCCTATCAATTGAATTTACCACAGGTGGACTCCAATCAAGTTGTAGACATATCTCAAGGATGATCAATGGAAACAGGATTTACCCGAGCTCAATTTCAAGTCTTGTAGCAAAGGGTCTGACTACTTTACAGTGGGGCAGTTTTGTCTGTCATAGTTGAAGTGTACCTATGATGAAAATTACAGGCCTCTCTCATCTTTTTAAGTGGGAGAACTTGCACAATTGGTGGCTGACTAAATACTTTTTTTGCCCCACTGTATGTGAATAAGGTATTTCTGTTTTTATTTATTTTATTAATTTTAGAATAAGGCTGTAACGTAACAAAATGTGGAAAAGGTTAAAGGGTCTGAATACTTTACGAATGCATTGTAAATGCATCATATTGCATTATAACTGTTGGCTTTAAGTGTACCTTTTCCTCCCATTTCAGATAAGAAGCCTCTCCAGATTGATGCCAGAATGAACATGATCTCCTGTCCGGATGGCAGGCAGCTGCTGATGATCATGACAACCACCAAGAAGGATGCAGGGCTATACGAGTGTGTGGCTACCAACCCTCTGGCTTCGGTCTCCAGCTCTTGTACTCTCTCCCTTGCTCGTAAGAGTCACATACCTCAGAGAGGGAAATAGAGGGAGAGAGAGAATTTTAGTAATTTTTCTGTTGGTTTTCTAAATTACAGATTTTCCTGCTCTATTATTTAGGTTTGGATAGACCCCTTGGTCAACTCAGTTGTTCGAATGAACCTATCCTGGGCGCAAATTCCTTCTTAATTTTGTCACGTCAGAAAATGATACCCAATGAATTACCATCAACTTGATATTGATCTATCTTTAGACCAAATCTCATGCAACTGAAAATCTTTTTTATTTAGGCCTAATCATTTGAAAGACTTTTAGTGGTTTTGAATGAACAGGACTGAGTTGTACCTATACCTCTCTGCCCTTCTAGGGCTGCCCAATCATCCTGGGACTCCTGAGGTTCCCCAGCGCTTTAAGAACACTGCCCTGGTCCTCTGGAGGCCATCAGACACTACAGCCCCCTGCACCTACTCCCTGGAGAGAAAAGCAGAGGGTGAGTCATGGTGTCACATACACTCACACATATAACTTCATTCGTATAATTTCAAAGTCTGAACTTAAAACCATACTGTCCAAATGCAGTTGTATCATACGCCAAATGTACACAGTCCAACACATTATTGCTCTGTTGCAGTCATTAGCAATATTGCAGTGTTGTTCTGTTCAATCACTGATAGAAATACATTTACATTTAAAATTGTAATAATTTTATCAAGGCACAAGGCGAGACCCAAATGCAGACGCAGGAGGCAGATGGTTGGAGTCTTACAATGTTTATTCATCCAAAAGGAGTAGGCAAGAGAATGTTCGTGGACAGGCAAAAAGGTCAAAACCAGATCAGAGCCCAGGAGGTACAGAGTGGCAGAGAGGCTTGTAGTTAAGCAGGCAGAATAGTCAGGCAGGCGGGTACAAAGTCCAGAAACAGGTAAGTGTCAAAACCGGGAGGACTAGAAAAAGAAGAATGCAAAAAGCAGGAGAACGGGAAAAACGCTGGTTGACTTGGAAACACAGGGATAAATACACTGGGGAAAATAAGCCACACCTGGAGGGGGTGGAGACAATCACAAGGACAGATGAAACAGATCAGTCCGTGACACATTTAGCAGACACTCTTATTCAGAGCGACTTACAGTTAGTTTAATCATCTTAAGATAGCTAGGTGGGGTTAAGTGCAAGGGGGGGGTCAAGTGCAAGGGGGGGGTCAAGTGCAAGGGGGGGGTCAAGTGCAAGTGCTGGTAAAAAAAAATACATTTTGTATTTAAGGTGAGGAGGTGGATTGTTTAAGATACTGTTTGAAGAGGTAGGGTTTCAGATGTTTTCAGGAGATGGGTAGGGACTCTGTTCTAGTTTCAGGGGGTAGCTGGCTCCACCATTGGGGTGCCAGGACAGAGAAGAGCTTGGACTGGGCTGAGCAGAGCAGGAGCTGCCCCTTCCGTAGGGGGGAGGGCCAAGAGACATGAGATGGCTGAACGAAGTGCTCGGGTTGGGTTGTAGGGTTAGAGCATAGCATGAAGGTAGGGAGGCGCAGTTCCTCCTGCTGTTCCATAGGTAAGCAACATTGGCTTGTAGTGGAAGCGATCTCCGACTGAAAGCCAGTGGAGTGTGCAGAGGAGCTGGGTGACACGAGATACATTTTTTTTAATGCAGTTTTATTATGCCAATGATTCATTCAAAATAACTGCCTTCCGGGACCTTATTCTCTGACGATTGATTGAAATGTGTCTTTCTAAATGAAATATAAACATGAACATGTAAATGTATGTCTATGGTCTTTCTCCCCCAGGTGAGAGTAACTGGCTCATCGTGGCCACTGGAGTGGCTGACTGTTACTACAATGTGGTAGACTTGCCAGGAAGGGGCACCTTCAGGTTTAGAGTGGCGTGTGTGAACAAGGCAGGCCAAGGACCCTACAGTAACCTCTCAGAGTTAGTGTGCCTGGATGCCTCAGGTATGTGCTACTTTCTACTATGAATACCTTACTATGAAGACCTAATGGTAATACAGTATGTCAATATTATCATACATTTATTTTCCATTTGGTTTAAATGTCTGCACACATGTATGATGTACTACGCACCTGGAGTTTACATCATACATGTTTGCACACATGTATGATGTACTAGGCACCTGGAGATTGACAAACTCCTGTAAACTCCTATACTTTCTCCATCAAATATGAATGTTTCCTAGCAAATTCTTTTTCATAGAATTCTACGAGAGGGCTCACTCTCGTAATACTAAGAACTGTATTATTCTGAATCGACAGCACCAACTAAATCCAGTGGATCAGTCGTTGTGAAGACAGTCCATGCAGCACCGGTTGTCAAAACGTCAGCAATTACCGTCCCCTCCATGAAGCCTGTGCCTAGTAAAGTGCCGACATCAGCCCCATCTTTCTCCCCATCCACACAGACCCCATCCCCCTCTGCTGCTGCTCCAGCTCCTGCTCCTGCTGTACCAGCGGCCAAGTCTATTGCTTCTATCCCCGCTTTTAAACCTGTTGATTCCAAACCCTCAGTTCCTCAGACCCTAACCAGCGCTGCCTCCGCCCCCATTGTTACTAATGTGGCCCCATCCCATCGGGCCATCCCTGAGATCCAAATCCCGTCTCCAGTTCAGTCCGCTCCTGCCCCGGCCAAAGCCAAGACCACCATCAATATCAACGTCACGAAAACGGCACAGTCTCAACTGGGAACCGTAACCAAGCTCGCTCCTCCTATCGTTCTCCCCAAACCCCAGAGTCCCATCAATATCGTCTCGCCCATGACTAAGACCCCGCCCCCACCTGTGGTCCCTCCCACAGCCATTGGGAAACCCATTTCGTCTGTGCCCATGTATGCGCCAATACCGGCTACCACGGCACGCGTCATCCCACCATCCCCGTCCACCCCCATCTCACCCCCGGTGGTGCTGGTTTCCAGCATGAGTCCTGTAGGGGATGGTGGGGTTACACCCACACGTATGACCCCGTCTGGGCGGATGACCCCCTCCGGCACCCTGTCAGGACGCAAGACGCCGTTGGGGGGACGCCCTGGTGAGAGTTCCCTGCGCCAGGGAGTGCCCCAGAAACCGTACACCTTCATGGATGAGAAGGCCAGGTAAAGAATGTAAAAAGTAATGTCCACAATGCTCCCACAGTGTTATGCTCAGTGATATTTTAGACACAGCATTTCCCTCTAGACTGTCTATCCATAACTGTGTTATTACACTGAACAAAAATGCAACATGCAACAATTTAAAAGATTTTACTGAGTTACTGTTCATATAAGGAAATCAATAAATTGAAAAAAATTAATTAGGCTGTGATCTATGGATTTCACATGACTGGGAATACAGATATGCCTCTGTTGGTCACAGATACAATACATGACCAAAAGTATGTGGACACCTGCTCGTCGAACATCTCATTCCAAAATCATGGGCATTAATATGGAGTTGGTCTCCCCTTTGCTGCTATAACAGCCTCCACTCTTCTGGGAAGGCTTTCCACTAGATGTTGGAACATTGCTGCAGGGACTTGCTTCCATTTAGCCACAAGAGCATTATTTAGGTCGGGCGATTAGGAGTGGCTCGCAGCCGGCGTTCCAATTCATCCCAAAGTTGTTCGATGAGGTTGTGGTCAGGGCTCTGTGCAGGCTAGTCAAGTTCTTCCACCCCAATCTCAACAAAACATTTCTGTATAGACCTTGCTTTGTGCAAGGAGTTATTGTCATGCTGAAATAGGAAAGGGCCTTCCCCAAACTGTTGCCCCAATGTTGGAAGCACAGAATCGTCTAGAATGTCATTGTATGCTGTAGCGTTAAGATTTCCCTTCAATGGACCTAAGGGACCTAGCCCGAACCATGAAAAACTGCCCCAGACCAGTATTCCTCCTGAACCAAACTTTACAGTTGACACTATGCATTCAGGCAGGTAGCTTACTCCTCATCCACCAAACCCAGATTCATCTGTCGGACTGCCAGATGGTGAAGCGTGATTCATCACGCCAAAGAATGTGTTTCCACTGCTCCAGATTCCAATGGTGGCAAGCTTTACACCACTCCAACTGACGCTTGGCGTTGCGCATGGTGATCTTAGGCTCGTGTAAGGCTGGCCGGCCACGGAAACCCATTTCATTAATCTCCCGACAAACCGTTCTTGTGCTGACGTTGCTTCTTGTTTGACAGTTTGTGCAGAAATTCTTCAGTTGTGCCATCCCACAGTTTCATCAGCTGTCTGGGTGGCTGGTCTCAGACGATCCCACAGGTGAAGGAACCAAATGTGGACGTCCTGGGCTGGCATGGTTACGCGTGGTCTGCGGTTGTGAGGCCGGTTTGGCGCACTGCCAAATTCTTTAAAAAGACGTTTGAGGCGGCTTATGGTAGAGAAATTAACATTGCATTCTTTGGCAAGAACTCTGGTGGACTGTCCTGCCTGCCAATTCCACGCTCTCTCAAAACTTTAGACATCTGTGGCATTGTGTTGTGTGACAAAACTACACATTTTAGAGTGGCCTTTTATTGTCCCCAGCATAATACATTTTAGCACAGAATCTGAAAAAAAAGTTTTCTAGGATTATTTTATTTCATGAAACATGGGACGGACACTTTACATGTTGCATTTATATTTTTGGTCAGTATATTATTATTATTATTATTATCAAACACTATTATTATTCATTATATACTGCATTTCCCTGGAAATCTACCTCTAATTCAATGTCTAATTCTGTTAGAATGACTTTTGAGTCTGTTGTAATGTTGATACATTTAGAGAGACATCATAAAGTCTATTATAAGCCTTATTTTACAACATTTGAATGGTTTGTATACAGTTATACTTGCTGGCTTTTTTTGAAGTGTCAATTCAAGGTTGTCTCTTTGTTTGTCTTAAAGGGGCCGCTTTGGCGTGATCCGAGAGTGTAGAGAGAACGCCACGGGCAACCTGTTCATGGCTAAGATTGTGCCCTACGAGGCAGACAATAAACAGACAGTACTGCAGGAGTACGACATCCTCAAGTCCCTCCACCACGACAAGATCATGGCTCTGCACGAGGCTTACGTCACGCCCCGCTACCTAGTGCTCATCTCGGAGTGCTGCAGTGGAAAAGAGCTCCTCTACAGCCTCATCGATAGGTCAGACAGCACATATTCTTATGTGTACCAACTAATGGAAATAACTATCTTATTTCTGTTATATGATTTTGTATGTAATGATTACTTTTGCTCTGTATAGTATCCCTGGGCCAGGGTTGGGGTAAATTCCATTGGATTTCTTCATTGAAAAGCTATTGATCTTCAAGGACAACTTTGGAAATGAGTGTTTCTATTAATGCTTTAAAGGGCTATAGTCAGGGGATGCAATGCAAATCTTGTGGTATTCTTTTTTTACCCAAATAAATTAAATTCAAGTCAAATCAAAAGAAATTGGATTTCAGTTCACTTCCTCAATTGATGGAATTGACCTCAACACTTTCATCCTTTGTTGTCCCCCTAGATTCCGCTACTCAGAGGATGACGTGGTGGGCTACATTGTTCAGGTCCTGCAGGGTTTGGATTACCTGCACAACCGCCGCATCCTGCACTTAGACATCAAGCCGGAGAACATCATCATCACCTACATGAACGTAGTGAAGATCATTGACTTTGGCAGCGCCCAGACCTTTAACCCACTCTTCCTCAAGCAGTTCAGCCCACCTGTTGGAACTCTGGAGTATATGTGTAAGTCATGAGAATGATCTAAATCGGTGTCCCTCAACCCAATCCTAAGGGTTGAAACTTAGGGGGTGAAAAATGTTGTTCTTGCTTGGCGCTAACATACCTGATTCAACTTATCAATCAAATATGTATCCTTGTGTATAAGAATGTGTATTAATGTGATAGTTTTTTAACCTGGGCAATCTGAACAGGGAATTTCAAGCATATGAAAATGTGTTCTGTGCAGAAAATGCTCTGTAGCCAATCGGTCTGTCTCTGTGGCACAATGTAGACACAGACGGTAAGGGATGGCTCATAATACCATTTACAGATGAACCGACTGAGCGATGAACAGATTGTGATAGATGAATCTTTGATCAATTAATCATGTGTTAATACCAGATACAGTATGTGAACACACGCTAGTTGTGCCACTTTATGTGTCCTGAATGCCTCAAAGTTCTCACACTAACCTTTCCCTAACCTGTTCTCTTTTTCCTAACCTTTCCCTAAAGCGCCTGAGATGTTGAAAGGGGATGTGGTGGGCCCTCCGGCTGACATTTGGAGTGTAGGCGTGTTGACCTTCATCATGTGAGTATGGCCAAGGCTTTGGGCCAATGTCCTTTGAACTAATTTGAAATTTAAGCCAAATCCCAGTTCATTCAAGTACCATTCCTGAGTTGCAATTTGTCCCTATACAGTTCTGTAAGTTTTTAAAGTTTTTTTAATGAATGAATCCATTTTTGCAGCCATCTACACAGTGTAAGAGATGGGCAACTGCTTTACATGAATAAAATCAAACTTTCACGTTAATTTAAATGTCTCAAAATTGTTACACATTAATATTTGACTGTGTTAATTTGTTTATTTTAAGTGCTCTGTCCTGTATGTTTATTTCAAACCTATTTAAAACCCATTTCAAACGTTTTCAGGCTAAGCGGAAGGTCGCCCTTCATGGATTATGATCCACAGGAGGCTGAAGCCAGAATCCTGGCAGCCAAGTTTGACTTGGGCAAACTCTACCAGAATGTGTCTCAAAGTGCCTCTCTGTTTTTAAAGAAGATCCTGTGTAGCTACCCTTGGTAAGTGCAGCTGATAATTAATACCAATTAAGTGCTCTTTTCTTTAGATGAATTGGTCCATTGGTTATATTATCTACTGTCTGCACTGACCCTGGTTGTAACCTCCGTTTCAGGGCCCGTCCTTCCATCAAGGACTGCTACAACAACTCATGGCTCCAGGATGCCTACCTGATGCGGCTGCGGCGGCAGACCCTCACCTTCACCACCACGCGCCTCAAGGAATACCTGGACGAACAGCAGAGCCTGCGGGTGGGGGTGGCCACCAAGCACAAGGTCCTTCTCCGGTCATACCAGAGCTCGCCCCAGTCACCCACCAGCCCTATACCCCCTTTGCCCATGACACCGGTCACACAGTGAGCACGGCTTCATATGTCAAATGCATGAAGGCAGGAGCTGTTGCTGAGAGGAAGTACACAATCTAAACGAGGCAGGTCTTAGGACCGAGCTCCCTAACATGGTGAGATGAGGTGTGACTTTGACCTTTTCAGCCAAATGGACATAAAATCACAAAATCCAGCACTGGTTCTGAATATTGAGGACCTAACCTCTCTGCCTCCACCAGAAAGTCCCTATACTAAGCCTACAGGAAGCCACACATTTTTTGTCTTGCAATGAGACAATCCCACGATGGTTCTTTGTGTATTTCATGGGGTGATACATGTTTCTCAAGGACTGGATGCCAGCTCAAAGTTCCAAACCTCTGCTCTCTTTTTTTATGTTAACAATCTCACAAAGTTTTCATCTGATCCTCTTTTATCCATGTACATCAACCAGATATCTTCTCGAAACATCTAGTGCATGTGTGATTTTATCTTTCCCTAGGATAATGACATTTGTGGAGATTATGTCTCTTCTTAGCATTTTGTTATGAACAAAGCGACACTACTGATAACATCTTTTACCCATGATTCTGGGTGCTACGGTATGCACAACATAGTGCTCAGTGTCATTTTCTATCTCTGATCATCAGAATGTTCTTGAAAACATGAGACGGAATAAATGCATTGAGAAATAATTGTTAGCTAAATGGTCGAGGCAAGATCAGCAATAGCTACCAGAACAGTGAACAACCAATCAATGCAACCCAAATCAAGGAATAGGACATCATCTGCCTGAAAATATTCTTAAAGGCATTCTGATTTGGCCCGTTGAGTCTTTGTCATTATATGTTACTATGTCAATGGCTACATTTTCCTATAGTTCCCATAATTCATGGACATTGCAGAGGATTTGTGTGTACCAAGTCTGTGTATACAAAGGCTGCCTTGAACTCCAGTACCTTAGATTCACATTAGCTGAGGGTGTCTTGAGTCACAGGGTATAATGTGGAAGGGTCATGCTGTAGCTTACAAGTGCCCTTACTAGAGTTCAGATTGAACATTTTGACAAATTACATTTGTAAAATGTGAATGGGTAGAGGGAGTGATGAGTGGCTTAATCTACAGTTAAACAGGACCTCTTTGACTGTAAGAATGTAAATTAGTACACAGATAATACAAGTTCCCACTTTTAAATTAGGATGATGCTTGGAGAAAGAGTGTATCTTTGTTTTGGTGTTATTGCCATATTTGAAAAATAAATGTGTGTAGGTGCATGTCAGTCACATCCACGCAGATGAAGAAAGTGTGAACGTTTCATAAACATAAGAGATTTAATAGTATAGATATGATATATATTTATTGTGGTATAGTCATGAAGTGATGCGGCAAATGAGTGTCATGAAGTTGATTTTTACTTTACATTGTATTTCAGTTTTTAAATCAGCAGTTTGTTAACAATGAAGTATTTCAGCAGGATTCTTGTAGTTGAATACCATTGACAAGTATGATATTAGTTTCATGCCTGCCCTGTGTGTCATATCATGCAGTTTTGTACACAATTATGATATGCCCAATTTCTTGGATGACAGGAGTACTTGGGGTAAATCTATAAAATGGATTTAGAATATATTTCAATGGATTGTGGAGACCGTATTAACATTTAAAAATAGAGAGAGTGAATATTGATGTATGAATACAAAGAAGGAATGTGCAAGACACCTCCAGTACGTTAAGAAGTAAAGTAATTGCAAATTATTATGGAATGGAACTGTTTGCAAGGTTGGTAATGATAAAGTTAATAGTTTTGTACCAAAGTAAGATACCTTGAATTATTGCAGTGTCCCAGGTAATGCACATTGAAACACAAACGTTTGCTTTGTATGTTGAGAATCAATATTAGCTTGAATTAAATAATGAATTATTCGGGGGGGTATTATGATACTGGATGGCTTTGTGTGTGTGTGTGTGTGCGTTTATTTATTTATTCATTGATTGAGCAATTCAGCTGGGGCCTAGATTAAATCAGATCAAGCATTAAGCGGAGATAGCCGACACCCTAGCTGATGTTTTAGCAGTGTCGGAGGTGAAACTGCATTGGAGCTGTCAAATCATTGTCCCGAAAATACAACCATGAGAAAGTGCATGCTATATAAGTGATAATGGAGGATGAAATAGTATGAATACAATCATCGAAATAAGGTTTTTAATTAAAAATCTGAATCATTATTTGAGTATGTTGGTAACCTGTTGTATAAAAGTGATAATGCACTCAAAGCTGGTATTTGGAGGATATATTGACACGGGTGTTGTTAGGCCCAAGACAAAGTCAAGGGCCGGCAAACCGTGCCAATATATCCTCCAAACACCGGCTTTGAGTGCATTATCACTTTTATACAACAGGTTACCAACATACTCTAATAATGATTCAGATTTTTCATTAAAAACCTTATTTCGATGATTGTATTCATACTATTTCATCCTTCCACAAGATATAGTCCCGACACAAATCTATGGTTGTTATCCAAGCCGGCTGGTCGTTCGTTCTATCGGTTCAGTTGCCAGAGACAGGACCCAGTCGTTCCGTGTTTTTGTTCTGTATCTACGGACGCAACCCAGTTATTCGTTCTAAATATTCCGTTGCCATCCTGGCTGGCAACGTTCTTATCCCTTGCTTGACAGCTAGCCAACTACGGCTAACTTAGTCACGTCAAAAAGTGCAGCCAGAATAACAGCAAAGTAGCTGCATTTTAATTTGTTTAAGCTGTTTTCTAGTGACAGTTATTTGAATACAGCCATAACAATGAGCTAATGAGGCACGATTTTGGACTGCCTATTTCAAAATATACTCTCTCGTTAGGACACTGTTGTTCAGAGGAGCTAGCCAACAACACAGCTAACACAATCACTTCAAACTGAAGTTGGAAAGACTGCAAACTAGCTGCACTTCGTTTCGTTTGACCTTTTAAAAATTTACATTTCTTTGTATATATCCATAAACATTTCCCCAGATGATTCGTGATTTCAACTGGCTGAGAAACGCTGTCTGCATGCTGTATTGTCCCGACTCCCGACACGTTCATTACTATGGGACACCTGGAGATCGAATTTGAATATTGAAACTAAATGTTTGTCTAAAATAAATGTGAGATAATGTCGAGATGCTATTTATAGTGGAGATCAAGTTTAGAAATTGCTTGGCTGGGCTGATGAGATAGTGGATTGCACAGTCAGATCAAAAAGAGTAAATAGGCATTTTAATGTCATAGATTTAGCCGGTGGGAACTTATGGAACAGATACAGGCTGGAATGCAGTTTTAACCAATCAGCATTCAGGATTAGACTCACCCACTATATATATGGAAATAATGACTCTCAAATTGAAAAACATTCAATTAAATAATGAGGATTTCGATCAGCCTAATCGAGGTATAGATTACATCTGACATTCCAGTGTTAGAAGTTGTAAACAAGGCTGCATGGGATTTATCGTAATGCAACTCCGTGCAGCCAATGGCAATGTCTGCTTTAGGTATAATGCTAGGAGCCACTTGTGGATTTGGCAGCTCTAATGCGGTTCCACCTCTGACACCGCCAAAACAACCGCTATGATTGAATAGAGCCCTTGATGCGGCTCTTAACCTTCTTTGTTCTGTGGAATCTCTCTGAATCTGGCATGGAATTGCTACGAATAATAATAAAGAACATACATCTTAAACCCATTAATTTCAGTTTGTGTTATTTCAATTGAGCTTTGAGTTGTGTCTTTGTTGTTCACATTTAAAAAGCACTCATATGAGCAAAAATATTTCATTTTATTTGGAATGTTTACATAATGAATTTGAGTTTGGGGGGAAAAAAATATTCAATATTAAAGCTTTAAACCTCACTAAAAGCTTCACTCATACATAAATTGTACTTAAACCCAAAATGGTTCTCCAGTAGATTATTAAGAAAGTCTCATCCTTTGTTCAAAAATGGCCATTTTGACTTTATAGAGATTACAGCTTCTCATTTCAGACTAATTGAAAAATAAAATGTTGTATAAAGTTTCGCCCTACTTAAACAAGCCTTACAAAGCTGGTTACAATTTCATTTTTATCCTCCAGAAAATATTGAAAAAATATATGTGATGAATGATGAATACATTTGCATAACACAACCAACCAACAGTAACTCCTGTTCAGGCTATCCTATCCAATCAATCAGCCAGTCGTTATGATATGGGGGGTAGTTTAATGTTAGCACATAGTTAAGCACCACTCTGCCAGGATGCACTTCCACACTCCATCCCCAGGTGGCAGCACCAACTGAGTCTAAGCGCTTAGCCAAGCCTTTATTTGCACACAGGTGTGAGTAATTAGGATTGAGGTCGACTTCCTCACATGAAATTGTTAAGCACTGTATGAATTTAAGACTTTCCAAGCTGATGAAACGAGATGTATGTTAGGAGAAGTACAATATGATCATAAGGAGACATAGAATTCAGATGAGGAATGGAGGGGATGCAGAGGAGGCCGAAGAGAGAGGAGGAGGGTGAGCTTGAGTCGGCTAAACATTTTCAGGAAAAAAGGGAGATGGTTTAATGAAGAAGAATGGTAGAAAGTGTAAGCAGAGTGAGCTGTATGCCAGATCGAAATCTGGAGGAGGGCATATAAGTGAATGAGGGTGAATTATCAGAGGTGGCAGGTGTGGTGAAGTCCTTGGAGACAGGTTTGCACCGGTGGTCAGGATAAAGATGAGTCTGTGACGGTAGAAGTGACATTTTTGGAGAAAGTGGACCCCTGCATTTTGGCTGATCCATTTGTGATTTCAGGGTGGGTGAAAATGAGTTGGATGCTGTGGAATCGGTAATGGTAACCCAAAAGTGGACTTGTGATAATTGTTTGTGTTTCTGCTGGTCAAAGGGAGCCTGCGATTTGCGCCAAAAATTGGGGCAGGAGATGTGTATTGTTTTGCTCTCAAGAAAAGGTCATCATTGAAAGGTGAGATTACTGGGATAGCGCTAAATCTTAAAGTGGACCAACTGAAGGGAAAGATTTCCGATATTTGTGATGCTCGTCGTTTGGTGCGACGCAGGCAGGTGGCGTGAGTGGTGAAACAGAAGAGTCATTGTCTGTTCTTTTAAGTTTTGCTGTTGAGTCTCTGACCAACAAAGTGATGTTAGGATATTTCAGTTATCCCGTACGAGCTTATATGTCGAATACATTACTGTACGATGTTACGGGTGTCAAGCTTCTGAGCATGTGGCAGCAGTGTGTAGGGAGGTTCCTGGTGTCTAAGGCACTGCATCGCAGTGCTAGAGGCGTTACTACAGACCCAGGTTAATTCCTGGGATGTTCTAGAAGAAAAAGAAATGCACACCTATTAAGACGAGGTGCTGGCTAGCGGAGTAGAAAACTTGAAAATAAAAGAGCCGCACACTCTAGGAGCTCAGATGCAAAAATGTAATTACCAACGTTTCGACAGCCTAGCTGTCTTCATCAGAGTATAATCACAAACACTGCGGGATGACTCGTTTATAGTGTCAAAAGACACAGGTGTCTGTAATCATGGCCAAGAGTGGCCTAATATCATTGGTTGTGTTTGTATGCTGTTCTTTGTATGACATTTTAATATTTGATTTTTAACCAATGATATTAGGCCACTCTTGGCCATGATTACAGACACCTGTGTCTTTTGACACTATATAAACGACTCATCCCGCAGTGTTTGTGATTATACCCTGATGAAGACAGCTTGGCTGTCGAAACATTGGTAATTACATTTTTGCATCGGAGCTCCTAGAGTGTGCGGCTCTCTTTTATTTTCAAGTTCATTCCTGGGATGTGCCACAACTGGCTGTGGCCAGGAGTCCCATAGTAAGAGACACAATTGGCCAAGCATCATCCAGGGTAAGGGAGGGTTTGGCCGGGACGGCTTCACTTGGCTCATCATGCCTTAGCGACTCATTGAGGCGGGCCAGGTGCCTGCAGGCTGACCCTGGTCGCAAGTTGAACAGTGTTTCTTCATACACATTGGTGCAGCTGGCTTCCGGGTTACGCTGGAGGATGTTAAGGAGCGCGGTTAGGTGGGTCTTGTTTCGGAGGACGCATGACTCTACCTTCACCTCTACTGTGCCCGTTGGGGAGTTGCAGCGATGAGATAAGATAAAAAAAGGGGGGTAATATACTCAAAATAATAATAATAATTTGTACAAATTACAACTACATTGAGAGCATCTTGACTGGCTGCATCACTGCTCGGTATGGCCACTGTTTGGCATCCGACTGCAAGGCGCTACAGAGGGTAGTGCGTACGGCCCAATATATCACTGGGGCCGATTTCCCTGCCATCCAGGACCTCTATACCAGGTGGTGTCAGAGGAAGGCCCTAAAAATTGTCAGATTACAGCCACCGAACTCATAGACTGTTCTCTCTGTTCCCACACAGCAAGCCAGAAGCCAACAGGACCCTGAACAGCTTCTACCCTCAAGCTATAAGACTGATAAATAATAGCTACCTGGAATATCTGCATTGACCTTTTTTGCACTAACCTCTTTTGACTCATCACATAAACTGCTGTTTATTATCTACCTCAACCCCTGCACATCAACACTAATGCAGTAGTGAGTGCATTAATTGTCTTATTTGTTCATACTAGTCCCCCATGGGATTTGAACCGACAACCCTGGCATTGCAAGTTCCATACTCTACCAACTGAACCACTCAGGACAGAAATTATAACTTGTGTTATTATTTTCCTATTTATTCCTTATGTTATTTTTCCTCTCTGCATTATTGGGAAGGGCCTATAAGTAAACATTTCACTGTTAGTCAACACGTTCATTATGAAGCATGTGAAAAATACAATTTGATTTGATTTAACAAGTGAAGTAATAAGGGATCATAACTTTCACCTCGATTCACCTATCAGTCTATGTCATGGAAAGTGCAGATGTTCCTAATGTTCTGTACACTCAGTGTACGTCACAGTGCTTCTATAGCTATATACACCATGATACTGCCTATTTCATTTAGCAAACATAAAGCTCATAATCCAGTGTCTTTTTCACAGTCAACACACCCATATTTCAGCTTTAATTAGCTTTAAAACAGCAACATTTTCTCTCAGCATCAATGCAAAAATATTTTGAACAGCATGATATTAGCTACATCTTTCTCTTTACCCCGTGACAAAATGTGTAAAATGAGATATATATATGGGGCCCAACCAAATTTCTGCAAAGCCCACCTACCAACGAATTTCTAACTATGCCACTGATTACTAACCTCCATTCTCCTTCGTTAGTCGGTTTCAAGGCTACCCCTGTCGGCTGCTCCTGATCTACAGTTTACTACAAACATCCAGCTTTCAAGAAACTGTAAAAATGCGTCTCTCGAACATCTCGTTATGTCAAGGCAGCATATCGTATTTTCGATCGCTAGAAATAGCCTACTGCTTGGAGGAAAAGCATAAATATTATTCAATAATGTTGTCTACTGTTAAACATCCATTATGTTTTATGATCCGGTTACTGTACATATGTATGAATTGATGAAAAAATAAACATGGGAAGTCGTTTTTTGTGGCATTATCGGATATTACAAAATATATAAACTTTTGTCGCTTTAAGACTGGGCTGCCTTGAAACCGTCAAGTTCCATGTTTGTATCGAGAAATTGAAGGTTCTGAACTGAACTGCATATTGAAACAAAGTTGTCAACTAGAATCTCACCATTTTATTTCTTTATTTTAACATTTTATTTCATATGCACCGATGTTTTCAAGATATTAGCTTTAGAATAGGGTTATTTTACTTAATTTTCCTGCGGTGAGTGGCAAAATATAAATAATATTTTCTATATTTAAACTTCCTTGAGCTATTATTATACATAGTCAACATTATAAACGGCTGTTTTTCTTTATTTACGGAACAAATGGACATCTCTTCCTCAATAATCACGCAAGTAATGAGGGATGAAGAGGATAACTATAGTCTGCGCGACGAAGGTGAGTTTGGAAAAGTTTTCAAGAAGTGTTCTGTTGCGCATGACAAAGTGAATATACATACACAAGACAGGATGGTGTTTAGATGGTCAAAGCCAGAACTAAATAAATAAATCCATTTTAAAGTTCAACGGAATATGTAGAGACCCCTGTAATATTGCACTACTATAAACAATTGCTTGAAATTATTGTAATTTACAGTCAAACTTTTGACTAATCGAAACTATCATTGTGAAGCCATATAGCTCGCCTAGGACATGGCCCACTGAAAGGCCTACATTATGTTTGCTAGTAACATTTTGTTCGGCATAGCATCTTGTATTTATAAAAGGATGTAGTTGAAATTATTGAGTCAACGTAGGAAATCACAACCGAGTGTTTGAAAGCGTTGGGGGAAGGGGCGGGGCCGAAATGACTTGTATGACGTTACCAATGTTTTTGATTTGTGACTTGTGACTTGATTTGTGACAATCCGACCAAATTCACATAGCAATGTTATAGAGCTGTCATTCTCATTGAAAGCAAGTCTAAGAAGTGGTAGATCTGTTCTATGTGTGCTATTTCTATGCGTCCTGTTCTTAAATTTAGTTTTTGCATCTTTTATTTTCAGTTTTGTACACCAGCTTCAAACTGCTGAAAATACATTATTTTTGGTTATGGAAAATATATTTCACAGCGGTTTAGATGGTACGAGGATTCTGTACACTATACTTGCTTGTTGAACTGAAATTAGGCAAACTATTAGAATTTTAGAAACTAGGAAATGGCAGGGTGATTTTGGCATAGTGCATCTTCAAGTTAATTTTGTCGTACAGTTATGGAAACAATGTAGGATACACCTTTATGGCTAAATAGCCTGTTAGTCAAATGAACAAAAATGTAGCAGTTCTTTTTTATTTTCTGGTTTTCACTGAACAAAAATATAAAAATGCAACATGTAAAGTGTTGGTCCCATGTTTCATGAGCTGAAATAAAATGTTCCACATGCACAAAAAGCTTATTTCGCTCACATTTTGTGCACAAATGTGTTTACATCCCAGTTGCTGAGCATTTCTCCTTTGCCAAGATAATCCATCCACCTGACAGGTGTGGCATATCAAGAAGCTGATTAAACAGCATGATCATTACACAGGTGTCCCTTGTGCTAGGGACAATAAAAGGTCACTCTAAAATGTGCAGTTTTGTCACACAACACAATGCCACAGAGTTTTAAGGCAGCGGGCAATTGGCATGCAGAATGCAGAGCTGTTGCCAGAGAATTTAATGTAAATTTTACTACCATAAGCCACTTCCAATTTTTTGCAGTACGTCCAACCGGCCTCACAACCATAGACCACGTGTATGGTGTCGTGTGGGCAAGCAGTTTGCTGATGTCAGTGTTGTGAACAGAGTGCCCCTTGGTGGCGGTGGTGTTATGGTATGGGCAGGCATGAGCTACGGACAACGAATACAATTGTGTTTTATCGATGGCAGTTTGAATGCACAGAAATACAGGCCATTGAGGCCATTGTGAGGCCCATGTGACCAACAGATGCATATCTGTATTCCCAGTCGTGTGAAATACATAGATTAGGGCCTCATTTATTTATTTCAATCGAATGATTTCCTCATATGAACTGTAACTCAGTACAATCTTTGAAATTGTTGCATGTTGCTTTTATATGTTTGTTCAGTATATGTTGGACACCAATTCAAATTGAGTAGTTGTCCTCCAAGAGACATCAAGCTACTCATGTTCAGGCTGTCCCACTACTACACTACCATTGGTCGACTGCCAGGTGTCTGTTCACAGGTCACGCACCAACCCCCGAAAATGTGCAAGTGCACGCTTCCCCAGTGGGACCATTGCAGTGATCCCACCGCTGCCACCAATGTAGCGGAAGACAAAATGGCAACAGAGACTCGGACCATGATGCAGAATAAGGCATCTAACAGTCTGTGCCACATAAGCCCGGGCCTCTGGGCAGAGTCAGTAGTCAAAGCTCCCAGGCTTGACAGAGGCTATACTCCCTCCACTGATCTGTATTTCTATAAACAGGAAAGTGTTATTATTATTCCGACAAAAAATGTTGTGCTCTGCATTTACTTTTATGCTCTGTGGTCATCTCTTATTCTCTGCATTGTAGTGTGGCTTGTTATGTAAACACAGCAAAAAAAGAAACGTTCCCTTTTCAAGACACTGTCTTTCAAAGATAATTGGTAAAAATCCAAATAACTTCACAGAACTTCATTGTAAAGGGTTTTAACACGGTTTCCCATGCTTGTTCAATGAACCATAAACAATTAACGAACATGTACCTGTGGAACGGTCGCTAAGACACGGTAGGCAATTAAGGTCACAGTTAATCAAATATAGGCCATGAAAGAGGCCGTACTACTGACTCTGAAAAACACCAAAAGAAAGATGCCCAGGGTCGCTGCTCATCTGCTTGAAATTGCCTTAGGCATGCTGCTAGGAGGCATGAGGACTGCAGATGTGGCCGGGGCAATAAATTGCAATGTCCGTACTGTGAGACGCCTAAGACAATGCTACAAGGAGACAGGACAGACAGCTGATCGTCCTCGCAGTGGCAGATCACGTGTAACAACACCTGCACAGGATCAGTACATCCGAACATCACACCTGCGGGACAGGTACAGGATGGCAACAACAACTGCCTGAGTTACACAAGATGTCTTTTGGTGGAGACGTTGATATTTATAGTAAATAATTCATGTGCTTTTGGTTTCCTACCCTTCAGCATAGGCTAGTCTTTAATGTTGCATTAATGTGGGCTGATCAACAGTATGTTAATTATAATTATGTGTACAGTTCTGCTGCCAAGCCCTACACACATCCTGTTGGAGCAATGTACATTTAAACTGGTTACAGCGGGACTGTTTTTAAGAAGGTGCAGCACTGCAGAACATTGTCTAGAACAGGGTTATCTCTATTAATTACATTTATATCTGCACATTCAGTATGTTTCAGTGTGTGCAGGTTTTTGTTCCAACAAACACTACCACCTGACTGATTCAGCTAATTGTCAAGACCTTATTTTGATGAATTTGGTGTTTTAATTCTGAATCTGATGCTTGTTTTTGGGGCTGCTGGTGCTGAGTTGGTCTCTATTCTTGTGCACTGCTCACACAACTTAAAACATCTGCTATATATTGAGTGTACAAAATATTCCTAATATTGAGTTGCACCCCTTTTTGCCCTCAGATCAGCCTCAATTCATTGGGCATGGACTCTACAAGGTGTCGAAAGCGTTCCACAGGGATGTTGACTCCAATGCTTGCCATAGTTGGCTGGATGTCCTTTTGGTTGTGCATCATTCTTGATACATTCGGGAAACTGTTGAGCGTAAAAAACCCAGCAGCATTACAGTTCTTGACACAATCAAACCGGTGTGCCTGGCACCTACTACCATACCCCGTTCAAAGGCACTTAAATATTTTGTCTTGCCCATTCACACTCTGAATGGCACACAAACACAGCCAATGTCTCAATTGTGTCAAGGCTTAAAAATCTTTCTTTAACCTGTCTCTTCCCCTTCATCTACACTTATTGAAGTGGATTTAACAAGTGACATCTGACATGTACGCTAACAGTCATTATAGTGAGACTGTTCCTACACCCTCTTGTGGATCATTTGAGCTCTGGGTGCACCAAGGGCTGCATGGCTGCCTCTCTGTGTTCACTTTGTTGTGAAATACAATCTAGATAGAGGTGGCGTATACTCCAAGATGGCTCTGAGTGCCTTCTCTCGTCTTCTATTGGTTTACTTCCTCTTGGTTAAAGGTTGTGTGGCTGTGGCTGTATTCCATGAGAGAGGGGCCAAGCTAGAGGCAAGGGGGTTCTTGCTGGGCCCTGTCACTTCACACAGCTTTTAACCAAGTGTGAAGACGTCTCAGATAGTGGTGTGATCTGTAAACCTTGCAGAAAATCAAATACAGGCACCTTTAAAACTACGGGCACACTTGATAAAGATGAGCAAAAAGACTATATAAAATAAATTATACAAATACTGAGCTGTAGAACTCGCCAAAAAAACAGAAACCACTGGTTAGATCTGCCATTCCTATGGAGAAAAATGAATGGGGAAAGAAAAGGGTTTGGGATAAACATTGAAAATAAGGTCTGAGGTTAACACAGACTTAGGAGATCTTATATATTTTGTGCTATGAGATGATATTAGTCACTTAACATTACCTTAAGGAATTATAAAGCCTTTGTGTGCTTTTTTTTATTATAGAAATGCTTAAAAATTCACAAAATATTACGTAAACTGATGAAGATTATCTCATAGAACAAGATATCCTAAGCCTGTGTTTACGACAGACCTTATTTTCGACGTTTATACAAAAACCCTACAGAAAAACACACCTTTTCCCATAGGATTTGTCTGACGAAACATGGAGGAGTTAGTGCCTACAAAAAGACACCAGTACTATTGCTCTCTATTGCATACTCAAAAAATGGGAAAATTAATATAAAAAAAATAAAATAAGAATAAAAAATCGTTCGAGAAAGTTGGCAGAATCACACATTTGCTATACAATGTAACAACTCGTATTCGGAAGAATGGATCAAGGGGGACATTTTTTTATATTTTAATTTAACCTTTATTTTACTAGGCAAGTCAGTTAAGAACAAATTCTTATTTACAATGACAGCCTACCTGGGAACAGTGAGTTAACTGCCTTGTTCAGGGGCAGAATGAAAGATTTTAACTTGTCAGCTTGGGGATTTGATCCAGCAAACTTTCTGTTACTGGCCCAACGCTCTAACCCTAAAGTAGGCTCCCAGCTGCCCCTCAAACCACTAGACTACCAGCAGAGATCGTGAGACAAAACAACCCGGGCAAAGGACTACTAAGAACAAAGAGAAAAAGGGGAAGGAAAGACAGTGTACAGCAGTGGTTGAGGAGGAATAAAACAAAGATTCACGCTTCCTGCTCTCCAATGTCCAATCACTTAAGGGATTTTGTACACTCATATGTTTACATCCCTGTTACTGAGCATTTCTCCTTTGCCAAGATAATCCATCCACCTGATAGGTGTGGCGTATCAAGAAGCTCATTAAACAGCATGATCATTACACAGGTGCAGCTTGTGTTGGGGACAATAAAAGGCAACTCTAAAATGTGCAGTTTTGTCACACAACACAATGCCACAGATGTCTCAAGTTTTGAGGGACCATACAATTGGCATGCTGACTGCAGGAATGTCCACCAGAGCTGTTGCCAGAGAATTTAATGTGCATTTATCAACCATAGAATTGTTAGTATGTCCAACCGGCCTCACAATCGCAGCTCAGGACCTTCACATTTGGCTTCTTCGCCTGCGGGTGTCACGAATCCCGCTTCCTGAGTCTGTGTTTGCCTGTTTTTCTGTCCTTAACTAAGGACGAGCGCCAACGTAGACGTGAGACCAACAGCTGCCTCTACTGTGGTAGCTCGGGACATTACATCTCCGTTTGTCCTCAGCGCCCGTTAAACTGCTCGGCTCGTTAAGTTTGGGAGGTTTGTTAGCGAGCCAGTTTCAACCTCTCAAGAGCCCTGTCAGACCTCGTTTTCCTGCTACCCTCATAAATAAGAATCAGAGTTTAGCGATTAACGCTTTCATCGATTCAGGTGCCGATGACAGCTTCATTGATGCCGACTTAGTGGAACAGCTGGGGCTTTCCAAGGAGCAATTACCGGAAGCCATTGAAGCAACCACTCTGAATGGCAGTATTCTGGCACGGATCACTATGAGGACTGAACCGGTTAAGATGTTGTTGTCGGGGAATCATTCAGAGGTTATTTCTTTTTTCATTTTGCCTTCCCCCCATGTTCCTCTGGTTCTTGGATACCCCTGGCTAAGAGAACACAATCCTTCGTTCGATTGGGTGACTGGTAAGGTCACTAGTTGGCGCATTGAGTGCCACTCTAACTCCCTCAGGACTGCCTGTTCTCATGCTGTCCCCAATCGGGTCAGTGAGTCTGCTCCTCCTGATTTGTCCCTGGTTCCTGAAACATATCACGAGTTGGGTGAGGTGTTCAGTAAGCAGAAAGCTCAGTCACTTCCTCCCCACCGACCTTATGATTGTACAATTAAGCTGTTCCCTGGAGCTGCCTTTCCCAAGGGACGGTTATACAGTATTTCTCGACCTGAGCGGGAAGCCCTGGAGACCTACATAAAGGAGTCTCTTGCTGCAGGTCTCATTCGTCCCTCGTCATCACCCCTGGGAGCTGGATTTTTTTTTGTGAGTAAGAAGGATGGCTCTCTTCGACCGTGTATTGATTATCGGGGGTTGAATGATATTACGGTCAAGAACAAGTACCCCTTGCCCTTGATGAGCTCCGCTTTCGATTCTTTACAGGGTGCTACTGTGTTTACGAAGCTTGATCTACGCAATGCGTATCATCTGGTTCGGATCAAAGAGGGGGACGCGCGGTTGACTGGATTCAATACACCTATGGGACATTTCGAGTACCAGGTGATGCCGTTTGGACTTTCCAACGCTCCAGCAGTGTTCCAAGGTTTGGTGAATGACGTGCTGAGGGATATGATCGGTCTGTTTGTGTTCGTTTACCTGGATGACATCCTGATTTTCTCCAAGGAGCTTTCCAGCCACATCCAGCATGTTAAGCAGGTCCTGCAGCGGTTATTGGAGAACCGTCTGTTTGTGAAGGCAGAGAAGTGTGATTTTCACGCCCACACTACTTCCTTCCTCGGGTACATCATCTCCAGGGGTGAGATCAAGATGGACCAAGAGAAGGTTCGGGCGGTTCGGGATTGGGCCCGGCCCGGTACGAGATTGCAGCTCCAGAGATTCCTGGGATTTGCGAACTTCTATCGGAGGTTTATCCGTGATTACAGCCGGGTGGCCGCCCCTTTTAACTGCTCTGACGTCTTGCACCAGAATTTTCTGTTGGACACCTGAGGCAGACCGAGCATTTCTGAACTTGAAGAACCGATTCACCAACGCGCCGATTCTCTCTCAACCTGACACTTCCCGTCAGTTTGTTGTTGAGGTGGACGCGTCTGATGTGGGGGTGGGCGCCATCCTGTCCCAGCGTAGCTCCACTGACGGTAAACTCCATCCCTGCGCCTTCTACTCTTGTCGTCTTTCACCAGCTGAGAGAAACTACGATGTGGGTAACCGGGAGCTTCTTGCTGTGAAGCTTGCCTTGGAGGAGTGGCGTCACTGGTTGGAGGGAGCGGAGCAACCGTTTGTGGTCTGGACTGACCACAAGAATCTGGCTTACGTGCAATCGTCTCAACTCCCGTCAGGCCAGGTGGGCTTTGTTTTTTGGACGCTTCAATTTTTCCATGACGTTCCGACCTGGGTCGAAGAACGGCAAAGCGGACGCCTTGTCCCGGATGTTCTCCAAGACGGATTAGAGTGGGGCCAAGACTGAGACGATTCTGCCCCAGAACCTTGTCGTGGGAGCCGTTACATGGAAGATTGAGGGGGACGTGATGGCGGCCCTTCGGACGCAGCCCGGCCCCGGTAACGGTCCACCCGGTCGGTTGTTCGTGCCTGAGTCGGTCCGTTCTGCTGTTCTTCAGTGGTCCCACGCCAGCAAGATAGTCACCCTGGCGTTGCTCGGACTATGGCGCTACTGCGCAGACGATTTTGGTGGCCTGCCATGGGAGAAGATACCCGGAGGTTTGTTGCCGCATGTCCTGTTTGTGCTCAGAACAAAATTACCAATCGGCCCAGCTCTGGGCTTCTTCACCCCCTACCTATTCCTCGGCGACCTTGGTCACATCTGGCCCTAGATTTTGTCACGGGATTGCCCCCTTCTGTTGGGAACACAGTCATTCTGACCATTGTGGACAGATTCAGCAAGTTTGCTCATTTTGTCCCTCTCTCCAAGCTTCCATCTGCCACGGAGACGTCCGAGATCCTGGTTAGGGAGGTTTTCAGGGTCCACGGATTGCCCAGTGACATTGTTTCTGACCGTGGTCCTCAGTTTACCTCTGCTGTCTGGAGATCCTTCTGTTTGGCCATTGGAGCTACAGTCAGTCTCACTTCTGGATTTCACCCACAATCTAATGGTCAGGCGGAGAGAGCCAACCAGAAGATGGAGTCCACACTGCGTTGTCTTGTCTCCTCTGATCCCACCTCTTAGTCATCTCAATTACCCTGGGTCGAGTATGCCCATAATAGCCTTCCTTCATCTGCCACTGGGATGTCCCCCTTCCAATGCCTGTACGGATACCAACCTCCCTTGTTTCCTTCTCAGGAGAGGGATCTTTCGGTTCCTTCTGTCCAGGCCCACATTCGTCGTTGCCACCGGACCTGGCATCGGGCCAGGAAGGTCCTCCTTAGAGTTTCTGACCGGTATCAGATCCAGGCGAATCGTCACCGTATTCCTGCTCCCACTTATACCATCGGAGATAAGGTTTGGTTGGCTACACGGGATCTTCCTCTACGGACTGAGTCGAGGAAACTGTCACCAAAGTTCATTGGTCCGTTTGTGGTGGAGAGAATCATTAACCCTGTTGTGGTCCGACTCAAATTGCCGGCAACACTTCGAGTACACCCCACCTTTCATGTCTCCTGCCTCAAGCCGGTTCTTCTCAGTCCTCTGTTGCCCCCTCCTCCTCGTCCTCCTCCTCCTCCTCGGATGATCGGAGGTGGTCCTGCCTACACGGTGCGCCGCATAATGGATTACAGACGGTGGGGTCGAGGTTTCCAATATCTCGTGGATTGGGAAGGATATGGTCCAGAGGAGAGGAGTTGGATTCCTCGGCGTCAGATCCTTGATGACGACCTGCTTCGTGACTTCTACCGCCTCCACCCTGGCGCTCCAGGTAGTCCGCCCGGTGGTGTTCGTCGGAGGGGGGGGGTACTGTCACGAATCCCGCTTCCTGAGTCTGTGTTTGCCTGTGTTTCTGTCCTGGAGTGTGTTTCCGGTGTCCTGGAACGCACCCTGTCTGGTTGCCGGGCGAATTAGCTTGTTGGGAGATCGATGTTCACGAGCACAAAAAGAGCCCGGTGCCTGATAACTTAAGTGTTCATGTCCTGAAACACTGTTCCACTCAGCTTAGCGGTGTCTTCTGCTCTTTTCCAGCGGTCCCTGGATACATTGAATTTACAATCTTTGTGGAAAAAATGTATTGTACCTGTCCCAAAAACTTCTCATCCATCTGCATCAAATGAATACAGACCTGTCGCTCTTACCTCTCTCTTGATTAAATCTCTTGAAAAGATCATTAAGGCCTATATAATCAACACCACCGAACACTATCCACTATCGGCATATCTATTTTTTATGGCCATCGAAATGTCAGCTATTAAAATCAGATCCAACGATAGTATCAAGGGCCTAGAAATCAAGGGTTTAAAAACGATGGTGTCATTGTATGATGATGATTCATGTTTTCTTTTAAATCCACAATTTGGGTCCCTCAACTGCCTCAGAGATGATCAAGATACTTTTTCTAAACTCTCTGGATTACAAAAAAATGTAATAATTGTACTATGTTACATGTTGGTTCACAGAAAAATACAACTTTTACATTACCATATAGTTTACCAATAAAATGGTCTGATGGTGAAGTGGACATGCTCGGTATTCATATCCCGAAATAAATAAATAATCTCACTCCAATAAATGTTAATTGAAAGTTAGCAAAAATCGATAAGATCTTGCTACCATGAAAAGGAAAATACCTGTCTATTTGTGTAAAAATTACCCTGATTATCTCTTTAATCATATCCCAGTTTACCTATTTGCTTGTGGCCTTGCCTACATCAAGCGACTTGTTTTTTTAATTAAATGAGCAAAAAATATTCCATTTTGATTCAAATGATTAAATATTAAAACTTTAGACCTCTCACTAAAGGCTTCAGTCATTTAAAAGTTACATTTAAATCCAAACTGGTTCTCTAGCAGATTAGTAGGAATGTCTCACCACATGTTCAATAATGTCCCCTTTTCCCTTCATTCAGATTACAACCTCCCACTTTAGGTTATTTGAAAATGAAATGCTCTCCAAAATATTGCTATTTTTAAACAAGCCATAGAAAGTTGGTTGCAATTTCAGTTTAATCTACCAGAAAAGACAGAACAAATATTACAATAAATACTATTGTTAAACTCAAATTTACTGATGAATAACAAAATAAAGATTTTGGGAAAACATGCTTAAAAAAGGTCTAATATTATATCATATATATTCTATTATACCAGTCATAAATGGGACTGGTGGTGTTCTCATACATGCAGCTAACATAAATACACTGCTCAAAATAATAAAGGGAACACTTAAACAACACAATGTAACTCCAAGTCAATCACACTTCTGTGAAATCAAACTGTCCACTTAGGAAGCAACACTGATTGACAATAAATTCCACATGCTGTTGTGCAAATGGAATAGACAACAGGTGGAAATTTATAGGCAATTAGCAAGACACACCCAATAAAGGAGTGGTTCTGCAGGTGGTGACCCCAGACCACTTCTCAGTTCCTATGCTTCCTGGCTGATGTTTTGGTCACTTTTGAATGCTGGCGGTGCTTTCACTTTAGTGGTAGCATGAGACGTAGTCTACAACCCACACAAGTGGCTCAGCTAGTGCAGCTCATAAAGGATGGCACATCAATGCGAGCTGTGGCAAGAAGGTTTGCTATGTCTGTCAGCGTAGTGTCCAGAGCATGGAGGGGCTACCAGGAGACAGGCCAATACATCAGGAGACGTGGAGGAGGCCGTAGGAGGGCAACAACCCAGCAGCAGGACCGCTACCTCCGCCTTTGTGCAAGGAGGAGCAGGAGGAGCATGGCCAGAGCCCTGTAAAATGACCTCTAGCAGGCCACAAATGTGCATGTGTCTGCTCAAACGGTCAGAAACGTTCTGCTGCCTGCAACATCCTCCAGCATGGCCGGTTTGGCGGTGGGTCAGTCATGGTGTGGGGTGGCATGTCTTTGGGGGCCGCACAGCCCTCCATGTGCTCGCCAGAGGTAGCCTGACTGCCATTAGGTCCCGAGATGAGATCCTCAGACCCCTTGTGAGACCATATGCTGGTGCGGTTGGCCCTGGGTTCCTCCTAATGCAAGACAATGCTAGACCTCATGTGACTGGAATGTGTCAGCAGTTCCTGTAAGAGGAAGGCATTGATGCTATGGACTGGCCCGCCCGTTCCCCAGACCTGAATCCAATTGAGCACATCTGGGACTTCATGTCTCACTCCATCCACCAACGCCACGTTGCACCACAGACTGTCCAGGAGTTGGCGGATGCTTTAGTCCAGATCTTGGAGGAGATCCCTCAGGAGACCATCCGCCACCTCATCAGGAGCATGCCCAGGCGTTGTAGGGAGGTCATACAGGCACGTGGAGGCCACACACACTACTGAACCTCATTTTGACTTGTTATAATCCTGACAAAGATGTTGGTTCCCAATTGGGGAACCAGCCCCCCCACCGTCAGCTGGAACTATTCTTAGAAATATTTAACCTCCACACATTAACAAGTCCAATAGCTCAAATGAAAGATAAACAACTTGTTTATCTAGCCAGCAAGTCAGATTTCTAAAATGTTTTACGGCGAAAACATAGCACATATTTATGTCAAACCACCACCGAAGACACACCGAAGACACAGCTAATTTCCATAGCCAAATTGAACAAAATATGCAATCACCAAACGCAGGATTAAAAGAAAAATAATTTCACTAACCTTTTGAAATCTTCATCAGATGACAGTAATATAACATGTTACACAGTACATTTATGTTTTTTTCAATAATATGCTATAAATATCCATAAATCTCTGTTTACAATGACGCCATGTTAAAAAAATGCTACTCAAATGTCCGGAGAAATGACGATGGCTTCGGCACACGCCGTCAGCTAACATGGAATACACAACATAAACTTTGACTAAATATGCATGTTCTACATATATATAGAAAGATACACTTCTTCTAAATGCAATCGCTGTGTTACATTTATTTTTAACTTTACAGATTTCGTTCACTAGGCTATAACGTGAGTCGGCGTTCAGGAATTAGCATTTTGGCTCCTCTATCTCGGAGTCCACAGAAACCCAAATTTAACACATAAATGTTCCCTTACCTTTGCTGTTCTTCCATCAGAAGACCTGGAAGGGTTTATACTTACCAAAAACAGCTTTAGTTTTGAAGTCTGTGTCTTTCGGTTATCAAACACGACATATTTCGGTTGAAATGCAGCCAAAAAGTAAAGTTGGTGCGCACCAAAACGTCGAAATTACATATATGTCGACTAAACTTGTCACACTATGTTCAGAACACAACGTTAGCATGTAATATAGCTTCACAGCAATTCTCAGGACGAAGAGAAACACAGGAATCGTTTAATCAATCTTGGAAGAAAGACACCACCGGAGCAGAACGCGCATGAGAGTAACCTGTTTTCTCGCGTGACCGAAAGGATTCGGCCCGCCAATACTCTCGTGAGCGCGGGATTCACACAATGAGAAGCCCCATTGAAAGCGGACGCCGCGCTGAAGGCATAGGAACTGTTCCCAGGACTGTAGGTGCTTGGGAAGGGTGGGGGCGATGACGTCAAAGTTGGGCCAACTTTTATGATGACAAGAGAGAGTTTGGGAGAATGAGTGTCCTGAGAGTTCTGCTTTACTTACAGACATAATTTAAACGGTTTTAGAAGCTTTAGAGTGTTTTCTATTCAATAATAATTTTTAATTGCATATATTAGCAATTTTTGACAGATTTGTTTTCTGTTTACTATGGGCACGCAATCACCCCAAAGGGGGCAGCAATCAGCCCTATCCTTAACTGGTTGGACATTACATAAAAGTTGGATCAGCCTGTAGTGTTGTTTTCCACTTTAATTTTGAGTGTGACTCCAATTCCAGACCTCCATGGGTTGATAAATTTGATTTCCATTGATAATTTTTGTGTGATTTTGTTGTCAGCACATTCAACTATGTAAAGAAAAAAGTATTTAATAAGAATATTTCATTTATTCAGATCTAGGATGTGTTATTTTAGTGTTCCCTTTATTTTTTTGAGCAGTGTATATGGAAATGTCTGCTCTACTCAAAATTACAACCAACTAATTACAGCATTACCGCTGAAATGGAAGAGGCAAGTGGAAAGGGGAGAAAGTAAAAAACTTGTGGTGAATAAAAAAAAGTATACCAGTTTCATTTAAATACATTTTTACAGCTGTGCCATATAGATTGCAAAATAGTTGGGAAGATATTTTCGATGTACCGATTCCATGGCACATGGTTTATGAAACGATACACAAAACAATGCTGAAGTCAAAACTTTAAGTTTTATATTTAAATTATTCTACAAAATCTTTGTTTTATATGTGTATTTTATATACAGTGCATTCGGAAATTATTCAGCCCCCTTGACTTTTTCCACATTTTTTTTTACGTTAAAGCCTTGTTCTAAAATGGTTTAAATAAACATTTTTCCTCATCAATCTAAACATAATAACCCATTATGACAAAGTGCAAATTTATAAAAAATTGTATTAAATAAAAATTATTCAGATCCTTTGCTATATGACTCAACATTGAGGTGCATCCTGTTTTCATTGATCATCCATGTTTCTACAACTTGATTGGGGTCCACCTGTGGTAAATTCAATTGATTGGACATGATTTGGAAAGGCACACTCCTGTCTATATAAGGTCCCACAGTTGACAATGCATGTCATAGCAAAAACCAAGCCATGAGGTCGAAGGAATTGTCTTTAGTGCTGCGAGACACGATTGTAAGGAGAAGAGGAGGACCAATGCGCAGCGTGGTAAGTGTCCATATTTAATAGAACAAACTGAACACGACAAAATACAAAAATAACCAAGTGAAATAACAAACCGAAACAGTTCCGTGTGGAACACACAGACACAGAAAACAATCACCCACAACTCAAAAGTGAAACCAGGCTACCTAAGTATGGCTCTCAATCAGGGACAACGATTGACAGCTGCCTCTGATTGAGAACCATACCAGGCCAAACAAAGAAATCCCCCCCCCCCCAAAGGTGCAGACTCCGTCTGCAAAACCTGAATTTATAGGGAAGGGTCTGGGTGGGTGTCTGTCCGTGGTGGCGGCTCTGGCGCGGGACTTGGACCCCACTCCACTATAATCTTTCACCCCATCTTCAACCACGTCCGTGGCCTCGTTAGAGCAGCGACCCTCGCTGCCGACCTCGGACTGGGGACCCTAGCAATGGGTCCCAAATGGACGGGACATTCCGGCAGCACCGGACGAGTGGGAGATTCCGGCAGCACCGGACAGGCGGGAGACTCCAGCAGCTCCGGAGTGAAGGGCGATTCCGGCAGCTCCTGGCTGACGGACGGACCTGGCAGCTCCTGACTGACGGGTGGTTCTGGCAGCTCAGGACAGACGGGCGGTTCTGGCAGCTCAGGACAGGCGGGCGACTCTGGCAGCTCAGGACAGACGGGCGACTCTGGCAGCTCAAGACAGACGGGCGACTCTGGCAGCTCAGGACAGACGGGCGACTCTGGCAGCTCAGGACAGACGGGCGACTCTGGCAGCTCCTGACTGACGGGTGGATCTGGCAGCTCAGGATAGACGGGCGGTTCTGGCAGCTCAGGACAGACGGGCGACACTGGCAGCTCAGGACAGACGGGCGACTCTGGCAGCTCAGGACAGACTGGCGACTCTGGTAGCTCAGGACAGACGGGCGACTCTGACAACGCTGGGCAGGAGGAAGACTCTGGCAGCGCTGGACAGGTGGGAGCACCTGTAGGGAGGAGACGGAGAGACAGCCTGGTGCGGGGGGCTTCCACTGGAGGGCTGGTGCGTGGAGGTGGCACCGGATAGACTGGTCCGTGAAGGCGCACTGGAGGTCTCGAGCACCGAGCCTGCCCAACCCTACCTGGCTGAATGCTCCCCGTAGCCAGCCCAGTGCGGCGAGGTGGAATAGCCCGCACTGGAGACCAGATGCGCTGAGCCGGCTTCATGGCACCTGTCTCGATGCCTACTCTAGCCCGGACGATATGAGGCGCTGCTATGTACCGCACCGGGCTATGCCTGCACCGGGGATACCGTGCGCCTCATGACATAACACGGTGCCTGCCCGGGCCCTCTCTCTCCATGGTAAGCACGGGGAGTTGGTGCAGGTCTCCTACATGACTTCGCCACACTCCCCGTGTGCCTCCCCCAATAAATTTTTGGGGCTGCCTCTCGGGCTTCCAACCACGCTGCCGTGCTGCCTCCTCATACCGCCGTCTCTCAGCTTTCGTTGCCTCCAGCTCTGCCTTGGGGCGGCGATATTCTCCAGCCTGTGCCCATGCTCCCTTGCCGTCCAGAATCTCCTCCCATGACCAGAAGTCCTGAGATTGCTGCTGCTGCCACGTTACCACGCTGCTAGGTCCTTTGGTGGTGGATGATTCTGTAACAATCGTCGTATGAAGGTAGAAGAGGAGGACCAATGCGCAGCTTGGTAAGTGTCCATATTTAATAGAACCAAGTGAAATAACAAACTGAAACAGTTCCGTGTGGAACACACAGACACAGAAAACAATCACCCACAACTCAAAACTGAAACCAGGCTGCCTAAGTATGGTTCTCAATCAGGGACAACGATTGACAGCTGCCTCTGATTGAGAACCATACCAGGCCAAACACAGAAATCCCAAATCATAGAAAAAAGAACATAGACAACCCACCCAACTCACGCCCTGACCATACTAAACAAAGACATAATAACAGAACTAAGGTCAGAACGTGACAGATTTGCCCTTTTGGCACCACAGTACATTCATCTCTAGGAGACAGAACACATCTCCTTCCTGAGCAGTATGACTGCGGCGTGGTCCCATGGTGTTTATACTTGCGTACTGTTGTTTGTACAGATGAACGTGGTACCTTCAGGCGTTTGGAAATTGCTCCCAAGGATGAACTAGACTTGTGGAGGTCTACATTTTTTTGGCTTATTTATTTTGATTTTCCCATGATGTCAAGCAAAGAGACACTGAGGTTGGAGGTAGGCCTTGAAATACATCCGCAGGTACACCTCCAATTGACTCAATGATGTCAATTAGTATATCAGAAGCTTCCAAAGCCATTACATAATTTTCTGGAATTTTCAAGCTGTTTAAATTCACAATCACCTTGGTGTATGTAAACGTCTGACCCACTGGAATTGTGATACAGTGAATTATAAGTGAAATAATCTGTCTGTAAATAATTGTTTGAGAAATTACTTGTGTCATGCACAAAGTATATGTCCTATCCGACTTGCCAAAACTATAGTTTGTTAACAATAAATTTGTGGAGTGGTTGAAAAACAAGTTTTAATGACTCCAACCTAAGTGTATGTTAACTTCCGACTTCAACTGTATATTTGATATTTCAGTATAAATGCTCATAAGAATCCGCCTCTTTATTGAAATTTTCACGTAAAATGATATACCTAAATCTAACTGCCTGTAGCTCAGGACCTGCAGCAAGGATATGCATATTCTTGATACCATTTGAAACTAAACACTTTGAAATTTGTGGAAATGTTAAAATATTGTAGGAGAATATGACACATTAGATGTGTTAAAAGATAACACAATGGTAAAAAAAATATTATATCATCTTTGAAATGCAAAAGAAAGGCCATAATGTGGTATGCAAGTCCAGGTGCCATTTAGATTTTGGCCACTAGATGACAGCAGTGTATGTGCACAGTTTTATTCTGATCCAGTGAACTATTGCATTTCTGTTAAAAATCTTGTGTCAAGATTGCCCAAATGTCCCTAATTGGTTTATTAATAATTTTTCAAGTTCGTAACTGTGCACTCTCCTCAAACAATAGCATGGTATTATTTCACTGTAATAGCTACTGTAAATTGGACAGTGCAATTAGATTTTGTCACGTCTGCTCCCGCCCTCCCCCAGCGCTTGAGGACGCCAGGCTGCCCTGGGGCGGCAGGGTAGCCTAGTGGTTAGAGCGTGTGACTAGTAACCGGAAGGTTGCGAGTTCAAACCCCCGAGCTGACAAGGTACAAATCTGTCGTTCTGCCCCTGAACAGGCAGTTAACCCACTGTTCCTAGGCCGTCATTGAAAATAAGAATTTGTTCTTTAACTGACTTGCCTGGTTAAATAAAGGTAAAATAAAATAAAATTACTCACTCCTCCTCATCATCTATTACGCACACCTGCCTTCCCTCGTCACGTGCATCAGCGGTATTAGACTCACCTGTACACACTCATCATGTGTTTATTTCCTCCCCTATATTTGTCGGTTCCCTTGCTCTGTTCCAAGGTGCTGCATTGAATGTCTTTTGTTTGTGCTACCTGTTTGCTGATGCTGTTCCTGTCTCGTTCCATGTCCGTCATTTAAAAAAAATTGTTTTACTCCCCGTACCTGCTTTGTCTCTCCTGCGTCATTCCATGTTACAGAATGCAGCAGCCCTCATACGAAGCATCGGGGCATAATGGCGTTCCGGTTGGTATGGTGACATCGGCTCTGGGTCTCCGCCGATGGAACCGGGGGTGCATAGCCAGCTCGTTGGGCTTCCACTCCCTTGCTGACTCGAGAGGTTTCCTTGCCCCGGTTGGCTCGGATGGCGCCCATCCCACGTCACGCTCCTCTGGATTGTCGGGCTCCCTCTCTGCAGCGGGATCGACAGGCATCTTGCCTCAGCCGGATGCAGACACTGTTCCTGTCTCATTCCATGTTTGTCATTTAATAAATGTTTTAGTCCCGTACCTGCTTCTTCTCTCCAGCATCATTCCATGTGACAAATTTAAGCTTTCTGCCAATATCAGATATGTCTATGTCCTGGGAAATGTTCTTGTTACTTACAACCTGATGCTAATCACGTTAGCCTACGTTAGCTCATCCATCCCGCGAGGGACCCATTGACTCTGTAGAGTATGTTTAAAAAAAACCTGTTTTTGCTTTGTCATTATGGGGTATTGTGTGTACATTGATGAGGGGGAAAACAATTTAATCAAAAAATAAGGCTGTAATGTAACAAAATGTGAAAAATGTCAAGGGGTCTGAATAGTTTATGAATGCACTCTGTATATATTTACAAAAACATGTATGGGGGATTGGAAATGATACAGGCAATTATATTGATGGAAGCCACAATCTATCTGCAATATTAAAGCTGACCTAACCCCTAAAAAATATATATAAAATAAACACCAAATGCCTCCTTGACCCCCTCCAATTTGCATACCGGTTGGAGAGAGGAACAGATGATGCCATCCTCTCAATCTTAAATGTGGTTATATTTCATTTGGAGGGCAGAAAAACCCATGTGCTTATCATGTTCGCAGAATTCTCCCCGGCATTTAACACAATCAATTTGTTTGTCATCGTGGACAAACTGAGAGGAGACTTCAGATTTTATGCTATGCTTATCACATGGATCACCAACTTCCTAACTGATAGGTCTCAGCAGGTACGATTTTGCAACACACTCTGAGGTGCGCACTACTTCAATTGCTTTGGTCAGCCTCTTTGAAGGAGATGAGACTGAGCACGGACTGGCTCTGGATGATGTTTCTGTCTGGTATGAGTCATCCCTTCTAAAATTAAACATATGAACAACAAAGGATATGGTGATTGTCTTTCGAAGCAATGCTCCCATGCACACACCATCACTAATAAAAGGGGATCCCATCGAAGTAGTGTAGGAGTACAAATACTTTGTGCTAGTCACAACAGGCTGTCCTGGGAAACAGTGTACTGACGCTATTTTTAAGAAAGGCCAACAGAGTGTATTTCCTACGGAAACTGGACTTTTTTAAAGTGGACCTAACCATCATAGACAAATCATTAATTGAGTGCATTCTGTTGCTTGATCTGCTGGTTTGGGAATATCAAGGTTGCACTGAAAAATAGGTTGGGAAAGATAATGGGATAGACCTCTCTACCTGGGCATAGCCCTTCAGGAGGCAAATAAAATAGAGTTGACTCTTCCCACCCACTCCACCCCGAATTCCATATATTTTTTAAATAGGGCCAAGTACCCTTTTTAATTCCGAATGGAATTTTGCAGCTTAACAACATGTTGGACTAATTGCACTTAAGCACTTGCACTTTAACATGTCACCTATTTTATTTTATTTTTTTACATGAAATTGCACTTACCCAGCCTACTTGCTTGTAAACATCCTTTGCAATTTTTTTATGTGATATCTTATGACTGCTGCAGAATGAATTGCCTCCCTGAGGACATTACAGTTTTCTGAATCATATTTTACAGTCGGTATCAGGTTATTTTCTGCATACGCATCCATCTTTCGAAGCCAAACCCACCACTGGTGTGCGTGGCCAAAGAGCTCTATTTTCATTTCATCTGACCATAGCACCCAGTTCCAAGCAGGTTGGTGTTTATTGTCATGAGTCTTGTCCTGGAGACAGAACTGAGTGATTTCCACTTTGGCCAGCTGCAAAGTCAAAATAGGCTGAAATTGTAAAAATGCATAATTTAAGATTAGGGTTAAATCAGATCAAATTTTATTTGTCACATACACATGGTTAGCAGATGTTAATGCGAGTGTAGCGAAATGCTTGTGCATCTAGTTCCGACCATGCAGTAATATTGAACAAGCAATCTAACCTAACAATTTCACAACAACTACCTTATACACACAAAAGTAAAGGAATGAATAAGAATATGTACATAAAAATATATGAATGGGTGATGGCCGAACGGCATAGGCAAGATGCAGTAGATGGTATAGAGTACAGTATATACATATGAGATGAGTAATGTATGGTATATAAACATTATATAAAGTGCCATTGTTTAAAGTGGCTAGTGATACAAAATGATTACATCCATTTTTCCATTATTAGAGTGGCTAGAGTTGAGCTCAGTTACCTTAGCTTTCTTGGGAACAGGAACAATGGTGGCCCTCTTGAAGCATGTGGGAACAGCAGACTGGGAAAGGATTGATTGAATATGTCCTTAAACACACCAGCCAGCTGGTCTACGTGGCTGGGGATGCTGTCTGGGCCTGCAGCCTTGCGAGGGTTAACACGTTTAAATGTTTTACTTGAGTTGGCTGCAGTGAAGGAGAGCCCACAGGTTTTGGTAGCTGGCTGTGTCAGTGGCACTGTATTCTCCTCAAAGCGAGCAAAGAAGTTTAGTCTGTCTGGGAGCAAGACATCGTGGTCTTCGACGGGGCTGGTTTTTCTTTTGTAGTCCGTGATTGACTGTAGACCCTGCCACATTACTCTCGTGTCTAAGCCATTGAATTGCGACTCTATCTCTATACTGACGCTTAGCTTGTTTGATTGCCTTGCGGAGGGAATAGCTACACTGTATTCGGTCATGTTTCCGGTCAACTTGCCCTGATTAAAAGCAGTGGTTTGCGCTTTTAGTTTTGCGCGAATGCTGCCGTCGATCCACGGTTTCTGGTTGGGGAATGTTTTAATAGACGCTGTGGGTACAACATCACCGATGCACTTGCTAATAAACTTGTTCACCGAACCAGCATATTCATCAATGTTGTTGTTCGACGCTATGCGGAACATATCCCAGTCCACGTGATCGAAGCAATCTTGCAATGAACAGACCTGAGCGCGGATGCTTCCTGTTTTAGTTTCTGTCTATATGCTGGGAGCAGCAAAATGGAGTCGTGGTCAGCTTTTCCGAAAGGAGGGCGGGGGAGGGCCTTATATGCGTTGTGGAAGTTAGAATAACAATGATCCAGGGTTTTGCCAGTCCGGGTTGCGCAATCGATATGCTGATAGAATTTAGGGAGCCTTGTTTTCGGGTTAGCTTTGTTAAAATCCCCAGCTACAATAAATGCAGCCTCAGGATATGTGGTTTCCAGTTTACATAGAGTCGATGGAAGTTCTTTCAGGGCCGTCGATGTGTCTGCTTGGGGGGGAATATACGCAACTATGATCATTATCATTATGATTCGCAGTGTGATAAAGGTTAGGGTTAAGTTTAGGGTTCGGTTTAAAATCAGATTGTATGATTCTGTGGCTGTGCCAGCTAGTGACCACTCTTGCAGAGCTGCATCCAGAAAAAGATTGATGGTGAAAAACGCGAACCTTTTGGTTGCTCTCAATAAATGTGTTTTATTTTTATGGCAACCCTTCCAAATAACCTGTTGGCATGGAGTTGGGGTCTATTGTAGATAGACGCCTCACAAGTCCTCAACTGGCAGCTTCATTAAATAGTAACCAAAAACACCAGGCTCAACGTCAACAACAGTGAAAAGGCGACTCCGCGATGCTGGACTTCTAGGCAGATGTCCTCTGTCCAGTGTCTGTGTTCTTTTGCTCATCTTAATCTTATCTTTTTATTAGCCAGTCTGAGATATGGCTTTTTCTTTGCAACTCTGCCTAGAAGGCCAGCATCCCGGAGTCGCCTCTTCACTGTTGACGTTGAGACGTGTTTTGCGGGTACTATTTAATGAAGCTGCCAGTTGAGGCATCTGTTTCTCAAACTAGATACTCTAATGTACTTGTCCTCTTGCTCCGGGGCCTCCCACTCCTCTTTCTATTCTGGTGAGAAACAGTTTGCTCTGTTCTGTGAAGGGAATAGTACACAGCGTTGTGCGCGATCTTCAGTTTCTTGGCAATCTCTTGCTTGGAATAACCTTTATTTCTGAGAACAAGAATAGACTGACGAGTTTCAGAAGAAAGTTATTTGTTTCTGGCCATTTTGATCCTGTAATCGAACCCACATAGGCTGTTGCTCCAGATACTCAACTAGTCTAAACAAGGCCCGTTTTATTGCTTCTTTAATCAGAACAACAGTTTTCAGCTGTGCTAAAATAATTGCAAAAGGGTTTTCTAATGATCAATTAGCCTTTTAAAATTATAAACATGGATTAGGTAACACAACATGCCATTGGAACACAGGAGTGATGGTTGCTGATAATGGGCCTCTGTAGATATGTAGATATTCCATTTAAAATCTGCCGTTTCCAGCTACAATTGTCATCTGGAACATTAACAATGTCTACACTGTATTTCTAATCAATTTGATGTTATTTTATTGGACAAAAAATGTGCTTTTCTTTCAAAAACAAGGTCATTTCTAAGTGACCCCAAACTTTTGAACTTTTGTATATATAGTACAGTTCCAGTCAAAAGTTTCGACACCTACTCATTCAAGGGTTCTTCTTTATTTTTACAATATTCTGCTTTGTAGAATAATAGTGAAGTCATCAAAACTATGAAATAACACATATGGAATCATATAGTAACCAAAAAAGTGTTAAACAAATCAAAATATATTTTAGATTATTCAAAGTAGCCACCCTTTGCCTTGATGACAGCTTTGCACACTCTTGGCATACTCTCAACAAGCTTCATGAGGTAGTCACCTAGAATACATTTCAATTAACAGGTGTGCCTTGTGAAAAGTTAATTTGTGGAATTTCTTTCCTCAATGCATTTGAGCCAATCAGTTTTGTTGTGACAAGGTAGGGGTGGTATACAGAAGATAACCCTATTTGGTAAAAGATCAAGTCCATATTATGTCAAGAACCGCTCAAATAAGCAAAGAGAAATGATAGTCCATCATTACTTTAAGACATGAAGGTCAGTCAATCTGGAAAATTTCAAGAACTTTGAAAGTTTCTTCAAGTGCAGTTGCAAAACCATCAAGCGCTATGATGAAACTGTCTATATGAGGACCGCCACATGAAAGGAAGAGTTACCTCTGCTGCAGAAGATAAGTTCATTAGCGTTACCAGCCTCAGAAATTGCTGCCCAAATAAATGCTGCACTGAGTTCAAGTAACAGACACATCTCAATATCAACTGTTCAGAGGAGACTGTGTGAATCAGGCCTTCATGGTCGAATTACTGCAGAGAATCCACTACTACAGGACACCAATAAGAAGAAGAGACTTGCTTGACCCAAGAAACACGGGCAATGGACATTAGACAGGTGGAAATCTGTCCTTTGGTCTGATGAGTCCAAATCTGAAATGTTTTGGTTCCAACCGCTGTGTCTTTGTGAGACGCAGAGTAGGTGAACGGATCATCTCCACATGTGTGGTTACCACCATGAAGGATGGAGGAGGAGGTGTGTATGGGTGCTTTGCAGGTGACACTGTCTGTGATTTATTTCGAATTCAAGGCTCACTTAACCAGCATGGCTACCACAGCATTCTGCAGCAATGGCCATCCCTTCTGGGTTGCGCTTTGTCCCACTATCATTTGTTTTTCAACAGGACAATTCCTCAACACACCTCCAGGCTGTGCAACAACTATTTCACCAAGAAGGAGATTGATGGAGTGCTGCATCAAATGACCTGGCCTCCACAATCACCCAACCTCAGCCCAATTGAGATGGTTTGGGATGAGTTGGACTGCAGAATGATGGAAAAGCAGCCAACAAGTGCTCAGCATGTATGGGAACTCCTTCAAGACTGTTGGAAAATCATTCCAGGTGAAGCTGGTTGAGAGAATGTAAAAAGTTGTCATCAAGGTAAAGGGGTAAGGGGTGGCTACTTCGAAAACACTTTTTTGTTTACTACATGATTCCATATGTGTTATTTCATAGTTGTGATGTCTTCACTATTATTCTACTTTGTAGAATCTGTTTTTCAGAATTTTAATCAGCATGTTAAATGTGCAACCAGAGGGAAAAAACTCAAGACCACCTTTACTCCACACACAGAGACGCGTACAAAGCTCTCCCTCGCCTTCCGTTTGGCAAATCTGACCATAATTCATAATTCTGATTCCTGCTTACAAACAAAAATTAAAGCAGGAAGCATCATTGAACACTTCCAAGATGGCGTAGCAGTCAGACGTCTTTGTCCGCGTCTCGTTGTGTTCCATGTATATCGTTTTTTAAATATATTTTTCTTCGCATATCTTTTTAAAATATTTTTCTAAACCTCAACTTCAAAATACTCTCCTGCAACCCGCCTCACCCAATGTGGTGTGGATCTGCTTTTTTTCTAAGGTATTTTTCTTTACTTCTGAACCGGAATCCCCCAACAGAAGCTAGCCAGCTAACTAGCTACTAGCTATAGTAGTCAGCTAACCACTGCTAGCGGTCATCAGCTAACCTGTAGCTCGGAAAACTCATGCCGGTTTGGACAACGCGATTCAAACCAGAGCATACCGGACCAATTTTTTTTTTCTCCATTCCCCGGATTCCAATCGCAAGCTCTGAACCTTTTCACCTGGATCATCACAGCTAGCTAGCTGCAATTCCGAGTGGCTACTCCTGGCTAACATATCTGTCCCGAAGCAAGCACCAGTTAGCCTGTAGCTAGCCCATGCTAGGCCCATCTCCCGGCTAGCTGAAGAGGTCCATCATCCACTCCGGGGCTACAATACCTATTTTGTCAATTGGCCCAGACCCCTTTTACTGCCGGTACAGAGCTCCTTCACGACTGGACTACCGACATAATCTTCCCAAGGGGGTTATTCAACTGGCTCCGACATCGCAACGTCCACTGAATGCCAATTTGATAGCCTGCTAGCCGCGGCCTTCTAGCTGTCTAGAGCATATTAGTTAGCTGAAGAGATCCATCGGCCACTTTCTTGGGCCACTATACCAATTTTGCCAATTGGACTGGACCCCTTTGATACACGGAACCCTATGAATCCATCACGACTAGTCTATCGACGTAACCGAACGAGGACGCTACAACAGACTTCCTCCGTCACAACGTCCCTCTAAGGCCCTTCTGCTAGCTTGCTAGCCCCGGCCTGCTAGCTGTCTGAATCATCGTGTCACCAGCCAGCCTAATTACTCACTGGACCCCTATGATCACTCGGCTACGCATGCCTCTCGCTAATGTCAATATACCTTGTCCATTGCTGTTCTGGTTAATGATTATTGTCTTATTTCACTGTAGAGCCTCTAGCCCTTCTCAGTATGCTTTAGCCAACCCTTTAGTTCCACCTCCCACACATGCGGTGACATCAGCTGGTTTAAATGTTTCTAATGATGAGACAATATCTCTCTCATCATTACCTCAAATGTATTCA